>NC_090921.1:868870314-869605769 GCF_040938575.1 Ambystoma mexicanum
TCAGTGGGGTTGAGGAACAACCTAATGTGTAATGTAGCATAAAAGAATCCACTGTTGTTTTGTCTGCTATAATCTGTACTATAAATATTTAGCGGTAGTTCAAGGTTGGCCCACAGATAAGGGGTAGCCAATGATGCACTAATCATTACATGTTCTATAAGTAGATATGTGCCCTTAATCAATCCCTTCCCTAAATAGGTTTTGTATTTTTCCATGTAAAATGACATCATAGGTGAAACATATTGGAGTATAAGTCTTCTATTTAATGAAGCTGCTATGCGAGTGTTTATGCATCGGTCCGATGTCTGCGAGTTCTCCCTACTTTATTAAATAACAATAAAGTAGTACTTTGCCATATTCTTTGAGTCTGTCCGATTGTTTGGTATGAGAATATTATTGTAATTCCATCTAGCACAGACAGACACTTCAAGGTGCTAGAGCACAATGTCAACAGATTATCAACAGTCATTGGTGAGCTCAATATGGATGTCCAAGTCTCAGGGGAGAGCAAATCATTATTCAAAGCATTATGAGCTATGAAATTAATAATTTCTTCAAAAACAAAACAGTTACTAGCTGATAGGGAATGGGCTGAAACCAGAAACTATTTAGCACCCATAATGGAATATCTGACAAAGAAAGAGTGCTTGACTTTATATAAGAGTCATCCCCTGTATACATTCAACTTTCCATAGAGGATTGGAACAACAACATTAAGGACCCCCCTTCAAAGACTCCCTATAAGGACCGTAGTCCATGTCTGGCCCTGACTGGATGTGGGAGGCAAGAAACTAACGTTATGAAGGTATGACTTAATTAGCCCCCCCTAAATTCTGATAAATTCTAACAATGTGTAATTCCCTGCCAGAACACGCTACGAATCCCACTTCCCCTTCCTCCCACACTGTGTTTTCCCAACAAGCACCATTGTGACCCCCATTGCATTCAATGCCTTCTCTGATCTAGTCACCACCCATGTGTTAAATGTGCTTTGCGTTACCCCTCCATGCCGTGCCTGGGAAGCTCAAGGCTGGTAGGCATTTCCATTCATATGTTTCAATCCCGGTCAGCCCGGAACTGCCATTTTAAACCAAAATCTCCACTGAAATATATGTGCGTTCCATCCATTTGCTCCATGAATACCTATGCTCCCTCTGCTCAGTGAGCCAGCAGCTCAAACCCAACAAAGGCACCGCTCATGATTCCAACTGCCACCAAAAAACACAGTACCATTGCTGCTCTAGTAGCACTCACCAGGAATGAACAATCAGACATACAAGAAACCTGCAGCCAACAGGTGCCTACCCACTCAACCCAGCATTGTGTGACAATGCCCCAATGCTTCCACATGAACATGCTGCACTATGGAGAATCTGCCACTCTCCTAAATCATGCTTCTTACCTCTCTTACCCGCCACAAAGGCTCTGCCTAAATGGCACATACAGGACATCTCTAATGAAATGGATTCTCATTCCGACATCAGTCTTCCTTCCAGCTACACATCTGCTGCTTCTCAACTAGACAAATCTGTTTAATTTTCATGCAGCCCCCACACAGCACGATGCTACCCCTCAATTGACACCACCACAACTGTAGACAATTGCGATCCTGTCCACCTGTCCACTGTCTCCCACACACTAAGTCTAAATCATGCAAACTCATTACTAAACATATGCCATCACACCTAATGGTGGCTTTAGTGAACGCTAGGCCTATCCCAGCCCAAGCATCGTACATTGAACTCAATACCAACAGCATCCATGATATCTTACCCATTTCAGTGGCCCAGCTGTGTCCCTTGCTATTCCAACTCGAAATATGCCATCTATTGTGAGGACATATTGGATTGCAGAGGTGGTGGTGATTCCCCATAGCTAATGAATCATTACCTTGCAGAGAAATATGCAAAATCTCCCTGCTGGTGAACTCCTGACAACGAAACTGAGCCTCTCACACATCTCCACGATAACTATTCATGAGGGCTATCAACACAGTGGCACCACTCACACTGTGAATAAATCTGAAGCGGTCGCACACCACAACACTTGGTTTTCCCTTGAACTCAAAGCCCTCCACCTACTGCAAGGCAGAAAAACACAGTGGAAGAAAAACCCCACTAAACCCAACAAAGCCTGATTCATACTGGGAGCCAAGGAATACAAAAAGACCATTGTCCTTGAGAAGATCTCTACCTATAATACCAGAATTGCTAAGTCTACCTCCAGCGCCAGAGAGTTCTTCACTATACAGTGTGAACTTGAAGCCCCTGTACCCACCCAACAAACTGCATTCAGAGTAGCGCCTGGTGCACCAATATACAAAATGATTGTTGCTTAAAATTGACACACTCCAAAAAAAAAATCACTTAAAAAAAGAAACCCTTTGGTCAGCGCCACTGCGCCAAACCCACTGCTATTCCCCAGCACCCCTACATGAATAGCCCACCTTTGACTTCAAACCCGTCTATGAATGTGAGATCACGCAGATCATCCAAGGGCTGAAACCCTTGCGTTGCCCTGCAACAGTAATCAAGGACTGCACCGAATCTCTCGCACCTTTCATGACCACACTTATCAATGGCTCCTTCTTTTCACGCTCTGAACCGAATAGTAGTCTGCAGGATGCATGGGTCCTTCCTCTCCTAAAATAAACATAACCTTGACTCAGACATCCCTACAAACTATGGCCCGATTACCACTGTCCCCTTTCTTCTTAAAATTCTGGATTGCGTAGAGTACCTTCAGATCCAGACCCAATTGCAATCCAACATCCTCCTGGGGCTACGCATTTGAAAGGCTGAACCCTAGATTGTTTTTTTACCTTCAGTGCAACATAGCCATGACATACAACCAGCCATGTCCCTGGACTAATCACAATATCATTCTATTCACTATAGCAGTGCCCAATCCTCAACCCTCGATGGCCCCTCAACTTCCACTACCGCCAGGCAGAGAAACAGAAATATCACTGAAGTCCAGATTTTTCCACTGCTGGATGCGCTGTCAATGACCAGCCACACTGGTAGACCTGTACAGCCTAACACTTACACAGGCATTCAAAACAGTAGCACTGCTCACACTGTGAAAATATCTGAAGCTGTCGCACACCTCAACACTTGGTTTTCCCGTGAACTCAAAGCCCTCTGCCTACTGAAACGCAAGGCGGAAAAACACAGTGAAAGAAAACACTAAACCCAACAAAGACTGCTTCATCCTGGCAGCCAAGGAATACAAAAAGACCATCATCATTGAAAAGAGCTTTACCTATAATACCAGAATTGCTAACTCTACCTCCAATGCCAGAGAGCTCTTCACTGTACTGTGTGAGCTCGAAGCCCCTTTACCAACCCCAACAAAATGAACACAGGATACCCCGCAGATGCGCCTATATTTAAAATCCCTTGTTGCTCAAAATCGACACACTCCATAAAAAGATCACTTAAAAAACTAAAACCTTTGGGCGGCGCCACCCCGGCCATCCCCAGTGTGAGGCTGCAGGCACCCCTACATGAATAACCCCTCTTTGACTTGTAACCAGTCTCTGAACTTGAGGTCTCACAGATCATCCAAGGCTGAACACCTGCGCCAAATCTCTCACACTTTTCATGACCACCTTTATCAATGCCTCTTCTCCTCATGATCTGTACTGGATTGTCTGAACGATGCATGGGTCCTTCCTCTCCGAAAAATATACCAATGACCCAGAAATCCCCACTGACTATCGCTTATTACCACTGCCCCCTTTCTACTTAAAATTCAGGATTGTGGAGATCGCCTTCAGATCCAGACCCAATTGGAATCTAACAACCTCTGGGGACTTTGCCAGTCAGGATTCTGGCCAGGTTTTGGCACAGAATCAGCTGTCTTGGATTTAAAGAATCGATTGGACGAAATCAAAGATGCAGGCAAAACAGCCTTACTTGTGCTACTTGACGTGTCAGCCGCCTTTGACTTAGTAGACCATCAAACGTGTGTTGCCACAGCAGCTCACTTCTCACCTAGAGCCTCTCCTGGATCTCCTCTTTCCTATCTGACAGTACCATGAGAGTGTTCTAAGTGAATTCTGCTTTCCTGCCAGCCCCTGTCACATGAGGGGTCCTGCAAGGCTATGTCTGCAGTGTTAAGGATTTAATCGGGCGTAACACACCAGACCAGGACTCTTGCCACTAGCCTAGAATGCAGCACACAATTAAAACACTTCTACTCAATCTCCAAGAATTTGGATTCCGCTGGCACCCAATCCATCATCCATCTCACACCCCCTTTTAAAAATACCCCCGGTCACAATGGACCATTAACCAGGACGGTGGATGGTAATACAATATTTATTTATATTCAATTCAAAGAAATTCACACAAATTTAATATTGGGCAGCAATCACCAATGGGGTGATAATTACAAGGTAAATTGATGAAATACACTTAGTTTGACCTTCTACTATAACATATCCCAAGCACAAATGAATTGGGGTAATTTTACTGTTTGGGTAGATAGCACCCGAGTTAAGATTTCTGCATGCAATGCTCCCTCTAACCCCTATTAATCAAATTTTGAGTGGATAGAAAAGAGTCAGGTATACTAGGCAACAAACAGAATTACAATCTGACCTTCTCCCATGAAATGGGAGGCAAAATCGGATTTTAAAACCTTTGCAATTGCATAAAATAGCACTCAGATTTACTAAATATTTAATTTAAATGTGTGGTTGAATGAATGAGGTAAATTATGAGTTATGACACTATCAGGGATGTAAGAACACTAGCAAAGACAAGGCAAGGTACCAACAACAGGCATAGAGTTCAAAAATCAACTTTGAAGTGACAACACTGTGCAGCCAAATCACCCGCATATAAATTGCATTTTATAATTTACACAGGTTTAAATGTCAAAATGGTTTGAAAGACAGGTGAAATACACAGAATCAGAATGCATTTTTTATGCTGAATGACAGATGCACATCACAGGGACAATATGCAAGTGAAAGAGTGACTCTAAATTAATGACAGGATGAGATTCTCAATGGGAAAGGAAATTCGCTTTTAAAAATAAAAGCAGTTGACAGAGAAAATCAGTTTGGAAAGGAAAGGGCAAGTTTCACTTGATATGATATGATAGATTATTTATAATGTGCTTAATACCCAGAGGTTTCTAAGCGCGGACCCGGGGATCAAACCTGTGTTGCTCCGTGTCATCTTGCACCCAAGGCGAGCACATTGCCACTGAGCTATCCTCCCGGGACAGAACAACACTTAAACTAGATTTTAGTGGCTAGAAAAAAGAAACGCCACCCGTGAATAGAAAGGTTACACTGCAGTTGTTACCCCTTCACACAGTGTGCCCCTTTATAGGGAGAATTAATGAATTTAATCAACATAGTACTAAGGACTTACACAAGGACAGAGATGAGTGGAAGAATGGCACTAACACTTGGAGATCAAGGACAGGATGCGCAGAGGATTCTGACTGTTTTAAGGATTTCTGCTAAGGAAGTTATTGGATTTCTATGGGATTGGACCTCTTACAAGGTAGCAGAGCAAAGGATGCAGTTTGTGGTTGTTGGGGAAAGGAAATACTCACAACAACACTTGAATGGGGGATATTGAACAGCGTCCCGAGTTTCTGGACAGCAAGGCAATAACTGGTCACTGGTCACAGTGGCAGATTCTCCTAGCAGAAAACCGCTGGACAAATGTCTGGTCACGGCACAGCGACATTTAAGCTGGATGGATCGAGTAGCGGGGTAAGCGGGCAGTACTGGATAATACCAATGAGGGTTCTGCCACCTTTCCCCTTTCTCCCTTATTGGGATTTTTAGTCGGGGTTTTCTGGATCAATGGTCCTGCCCGAATAGGGTCAGCTATGCTCTGGCCTGGCAGTTGAATCTGGAATCTTGCAGGATGAATACGGAATATCCGGATATGCAGGAGCTGGAAAATTCAGAAGAGAGTGTTCCCTGTCTCTGTGAGCCTCTACCTTTTATAAGGCAGGAGACATCACAGGATTTATAATGGGGGCAGACCTTTGGTTTGACATGCCTATAACAACTGGATTGGTCAGGAGTTACTGTTACTGCCTTCCTGTCAACCGGTTGGACTTCAGCAACATAACACCAGTTTTATGGGGTGTGCTTACAAAGCCCATGCCTTCCCACAGTTATTTTTACCAACAATCAGTTATGACATAAATCGCACATTTTTACAGTTGTGGCCCTTTTGCAAATCACATCAACAAATTACATATTTCATACAGAGGATGGCAGTCCAACTCATGAGTTTGTACGGGGTCATTTAGCCCTCCTAAATATCTTTATTTTCAGTGGGAAATATTTCACCTAAAATTCTACAATTTTATATATGTGTACCTGTTATCACAGAGCATGTTTGCATTCATTTTTAACATTCCACCATGTATACTTCTCCCATAACTTTCATTTTCCTGCCATTTGGATTCCCTACATACTAAGACAACTACTATGTCTTGTTTTAATTACACAAAAATTACATTTTAATTGTTAAACTTTGACATTCTTCCGTGGTCCGGTTGCGTAAATAAAAGTCATAATGCTTATTTAATAAAATAGTCTTTTGAGCCAGGTGGGATGGCTTTTGTCTTTGGAATATGGTAATTCCTTTCCAGGCCACAACCAAATGTCAGTTCAGCCCAGTGTTGCCATGGAGTTTGTCTTTGAAGCTCTCCAGTTGGAGTGGAAGGGAGGCGCTGCTAAAATGTCACACCTATATGTCCCAAAAATCCATTGTGCTAGGTCGGAGCATTGCCACAGAATCTGATGGGGGTGTGAGGTCTTCCCCTTGGCCCATTCATAGTTTCCAGATGCTGGTGCCCTTGGGGGGAGGCAGGTCCTGTTCCCAGGAAGCTAATGCCCTTTGAAGCCAGGGCCTGGACAAACCTGTCCTGCTAGTTTCACAGTAAATGCATGTATTTATTTATTTATTTATTTATTTATTTTCTGAATCAGAAGCAAGTCTGTTGGAATAAAACATCCTATCTGTGGTTTCAAAAAAGAAAACATCACATTATATTATGTTATGTTACTTTGCATTTATATAGCACCTTATGTACCATTGGTATAGTCTCAAGGCGCTGGTAGGTTGAACACCCTCAGGAACCAAAGTTCAAGTCAGTAGACAGAGTAGAGAGAGTCAAAAGTGCGTGTGAGCACCAGATATGTGTGCAGCTGCATGGTATTCATGTAGTAGCTGCTTCATAGCGGTAGGTGTGGTGGTCGAGAGATCAAGAGTATGTGTTTGTTCTGGTAGGTGTTATCCAGACCGGTTCTGGCTGCGTTAGGCCTGAGGAGAACGCCTGGCTGGAGGGTGTGAAACCAGCAGTGTTTAGTTAGAGTGATGTGGAGTATGAGGCAGATGTTAGTATGAGAACAGCTATACCGAATGGTGTCATAGTATCTCTGTGTTGTAGTTGAATGGTGGTGTAAGGAAGAGAGTAAGCATGGTTATGTGATATGATGGTTTACATGCTCTTTCAAATGTTACATGCACTCCTACCCGTTCCATGAACTTCGTGCACTTCTATGCGCTGCAGTCAGTTCTGTGCACTCCAGCCAGCCCCATGTACTCCAGCCCGCCCAATGCACTCCAGCCTGCCCCATGCACTCCAGCCCGCCCCATGCACTCCAGCCAGCCCCATGCACTCCAGTCCATTTCACACATTCCAGTCCGTTCCATGCGCTTGCATCTGTTCCATGTACTCCAATCATTTCTGTGAATTCTAAGTTGTTTTATGCACCCCATCCACATGTTTCACCAGTACCTTCCACATATTTCACCCATACCTTTCACGTATTACACCAGTAGCTTCTACATACTTCATCCGTATCATCCCCATACCTCATCCAGTCAAGGCACTCGTCTGCTCCACCTGTTCTTGCACACTCCTCTGTTCTTGCGCACTCATCCGCTCTAAACCGTCGTCCGCTCTATGCACTCGTCCTTACCACACACTCATTTGCTCCACACACTCATCCGCTCCACACACTCATCCGCTCCACACACTCATCTGCTCCACACACTCATCCACTCCACACACTCATCCGCTCCACACACTTATCGGATCAACGCATTAGTCCGCTCAGCGCACTCATCCGTTGCATGCGATTCATCCATTCTACTGATTTCATATGGTCCACTCACTTCATTCATTCATCATGCATTATCGGTTCAGACCACGCCACTTAGCATACGTACTGGATCTGTTCCGTGCTTTCTATCTGTTTCATGTACTACATCCTTCTCATGTACTTGAATTGTCTATTCTGTACTTTCATTTATGCCGTGCATTCACATATTCCATGCCATCTGTCTGTGTATTCATCAGTCTCCAGTATTCGTCTTTCCAACCTCTTCACTTTATTCATTTCATCCATTTTGTTAATTTTGACCATTGCAATCATTACATCCATTTCATTAATTTAGGCTGCATTACTGTTTTCGTACGATTTATTCTTTTTATCCACTTCACTGCATTGATCTACTTTACCCATTCTATTATGTTTGACCTTTTAGTTTACATTAGCGGTTATTAGTTGTTGATTTCTTGCTTGGATCTGGAAGTTGTATTGTTATTGAGTTATTGTTATTCAGGATATAGTAGTTTGTTGAGTTGATGTCATTGAGATGTCATTCAGGTTGAGTTAGTTTGAGTACGGGGTTGGGTTTAGGGAAAGAGGCAAGTTTTCAGTAATTTGCGGAAAGACATTAGATCTTCAGTTAGTCGGATGTGGGGTGGGAGTGCGTTCCACAGCGTGGGGGCCAAGGCTGAGAATGATGATCTGCCTAACCTGACTGAGTTTGTTTTAGGTATGATTAGGAGTCCGCTGAGTCACTGGATCAGAACTGTGTACTGTTGAACAGATTAAAAAGAGCATCAGAGCGCAGTCATTTTAAAAGGCTAAATAATTTTTTCAGTGAAGTTTTGGGCTGGCAGCCTAGCTGCTCTGCCTTTGAATTATTTTCTTTTTGGTGCAAATGAACTTTTCTCTGGTACCACTAGAGAAAATACTGGCAGCAATTCTCAGGGTATTTGGTGTTTCATCTTGCCCCATGTGTGGCTGGTCAGACAGCACAGCCATTATCTTGGTGACTGCAAAACAGTTTTTAAGGTAAGGTGATAGTGCTCAACAGCGCCAGCGCAGCAATTCTGCTGGTGACTTCTGAGATGTGTTTTGGTGATGTAGGGGAGTTCTGCTTGGTGGTAGATGTATCCCACAGATCCCCCCGGCTTTCCTGAGACTTCGTGTTGAGGGAAAGTAGGGCAAAGTGGGGTTCATCGGGTGGAGTCCTTGTTCCATCAGGGAGAGGTATGCCACGATCCTCCCTTTGTCTCTCGTTGGAGTGTGGAGCCACACCCCCTTTCCTTCCTTCTCTTTTCGGGGTGCCCGGGGAGGTTCTCATCAGTCTATAAAGGAACGGAATCAGTACTCATTAGTGAATAAATAAAGACAGGTTACACAATTTTCCCACTGATTGTCTTCCCGGAAGGTTGACATCAGTCGGACATGCATACATTACATTTATTACTATTACTGTACATGAACAATTTAAATAAATACTTCCTTGACAAGGCAAAGATAGTTATTTTTTCGCCATGCTTATGTCAGACACTTTTACAATGATGATGAAGAAAAGTACTCCCTGTTAGATAGATATAACTATGGACCTACCTGTTCCCTTCTGGTTCTTCGTTTTCTTGTTTTCATTCTCCAGATGTCTCCTCTATTTAACTTTCCCTTGACTCCTCAAGCAGATGTAAAGTGTGGCTGGGATGACAACTCTTTAATTGATTTATGTGGACCCGTTTCTCTTCTGCCAACTCTCCTTTGGGGATGTAGATTCTGTAGGCGACAGGTGATATTTTATCTACAATGTGCCAGCTAAGGGGACATTTCAGCTCCTTGGTCTGGTTTCTTGGAAAATTGTACAAGTAGACCCTTTATCCTACTTGGTACTCCTTTTTGGTTGTTTTCAAATCATATTGAGTCTTTACTCCCTCGGCTGATTTTTCCAGATTCCGCTGAGTGTACACAAAAGCATGTTGAAGGTGTTTTCTTAGATTCTCAACATACTCATGTGTTGTGGAGGTATTTATCAGTGTCTGATGTTCTGTTCTATACAGCAGATGCTGCGGTAGCACCATCCTTTGTCCAGTCATTAGCTCAAATGGAGACATTTTGGTGCAGAAGATGGGGTAGATCTGATGTTCCAACTTGGTCCAGCATCTGCCACAATTTTTTTTAGAATGCTCACAATTGTTTTATTGTACCTCGCAACTCCCCCACTAGAAGATTGGCGGTATGCAATATGAAGTTTCCTTTTTACCCCAAGTATCTCCCACATCTTATTCATCACTTTGCTGGTGAAGTGACTTCCTCGGTCTGACTCAATCCTTGGGGTAGGCCAAAACGCGAGAAGATGTGGTTGATCATCAGGGCAGCTACTGTTTCTGACTTGCAATTTGGGACTGGGAGATATTCCACCCATTTGGTAAACAAGCATGTTATGATTAACATGTACTTGTTCCCTCTAGAGGAGCAAATCAAGGGCCTGATGCAATCTACTTGTAAATCTGACCAAGGCAGTGTCATCCCGCTCTTCTGGAGGGGAGTGTGAGTGAAGTTGGCTGAAATAGTGCACACACAAGACACCCTTTCAAATATTGGTCGAGGTCCTGCCCCATGTGTGGCCAGTATGCAACCTCCCGGAAGATTTCTAGAGTAGTATGAAACCCCCGATGAACAGCTGTGGCAACGTCATGGGCGTGACTTAGCATTAGGCTTCAGAATGAGGTAGTTACCACTCACTGGTCACAGCCAGAGATGGCTCTCCTAACCAACAAACCATCTTGGATTCAGAACATTTTTGGACACTTCATCAACACCCTATGGTCCTCTTTCCCAATGTAATCGGTATCCATCAGAGGAAAGTTCTCAGGGTCCTCAATGTGTTGCTAACATTTGCAAATAATTGGATCCCCTTTTTGTGCCATGATTAAATCAGCATCTGGGGTCTCCTTACTCCACTGGGCAGTTGAGAGTTCATTGTGAGCACTTGTATGGGACCTAGTGACAACAGTGACCTGGATTTCCCCGAACAGGGAATCAATCTTAAGGAGATCCCCCTTGATAGCTCTGGTTTTGGCCGACTGATCAGCCAGGTCATTTCCAGTTTTGTCTGGCCCGTTTATTCTAGAATGACCCTTAATCTTTTTCCAATAGATGTTCATCCCATTATAGGTGACCAGATCATCAATATTTTGTATGAGCTTGCCATGTTTAAGTGGTTTGTTATTTGCACACAGCATGCCTCTGGTGCTCCAATTGATCAAGTGCTCCCCGAACCCTTTCCCGGCATAATCTGAGTCAGTGATTATGACCAGTTTGTGGAGTTGGTGTTGGACGGCAGTGAGGATGGCCTGATGAACTGCCATCAACTACACCACCTGACTACTGCAGGGACCGATTTTGTATCCAGCGGAGGGTACCGGGACATCACATTCACCCAGGTATTCCCAACGCCGGGCACCAGTTCCTTTTCCTTGTTGTTGTAAACATGGTAGGCGTACCCATCCACATAAACTTTGGGCATTTCCTGGCACATGTCTTCTTCATATACTTTGTGTGGGGAATTCACGTACGCCTCCATGTGGTCCTGAGTTTTGAGACTTTTTTCCTTGAGACAGTTTTCTCTGGTACAATCATGCAAGTCAGCCAGACCTTGCACGAGGGGACATATCTGACCTCCACAGGAAAGCCTTCCATTGGCAGAATCCCAAAGTAATTCTGGAATTACTAACATTTCCGGCCCGGATTCTGTCACTTTGGAGGTATTGCAAAAGCTTGTGTGGTGTATCTACTATGATCTGCTCCTACTGGATGAACGGGAGGTAATTGTTCAATACCCACACCGTTACCAGGAGTGCCTTCTCACAATCGTTGTATTTTTCCTCCACAGAGGATAAAGACTTGCTTGCATAGGAGATGACTTTATTGACCTTGTCATGCTTTTGATTTAATATTGCTGTCAAGCATGTATTTGAGAACCCTGTCCCCAAGAAGAACTCCTTGTTTTTGACAGGGTAAGTTAGACAAGTCGCTTGTGAAAGACTTCTTTTGAGTTGCTTTATTGCCTTAGCTTGTTCTGGACCCCACTCCCACTTGACCCCCCTTCAAAGGATGGATCAGGTCTCTTTTGACCTCTGCGTAATCCTCAATGAACTTCCTAAGGAATTAGTCAGTCCAAGGAGGCTTCTTAGCTCATGCAGAGTTGTGGGGTCTTTTAGTTTTACGAGTGCTTCCACTTTCTTCTCCTGGGAACAGAGACCCTTCGGAGTCATTGCATGCCCCAAGAAGTTGACACTGTTCCTGCACCACTGTACCTTCTAGAAGGACAGTTTTGATCCGGCAACCCTCAACTGTATCAGAACATAAGGAATTTCTGCTAAATGTAACTCACATTTGAGCTTTTTATCAGGACATTATCCACATAGGCCAGGTTACCCCTTTCATCGAAGTCGGCCATAGCCTTATGTAAGAAGATGTTGAATTTGCTGCCAGAGTTTATGTATCCAAAGGGAGTCCAGGTCAAAGTGTGCTGCTGCCCCCCAAAGGTAAAGGTCGGTTTGTATTGGTCCTCCCTATGGACGGGCATGGTCCAGTATCCATTTGTCAGGTCAATATCAGTGTATACCTTGGACCCCTGGATATGGGCTAGCCCTTGGTCAATGTAGGGAAGAGGCCATCGGGACATGTGGACCCATGTATTTAGATCCCTAAGGTCTGTGCAATGTCTCCATTGGCCATTTGGTTTTACCCAGCACTGGATTATTAAAGGTGTTGTGGACTGGACCAATTATCCCACGGGAATCAAAGTTTTTGATGATTTCCGTCACGGACTCCATAAATGCGAGAGGCAAGCAATATTGCTTCACAAATACAGGAGTCATGTACAACTCACTCAAAGCTTGATGTAAAATGTCACTGTCCTGCCACATATCCATTTCGATGGCAGTGACCTGTTGTTAGACCAGAAACAACCGTATAGTATGTATAGTATGTTTGCCAGAAAACAATCGCATCATGTGACACACATCGCAATCCTAGAATCCTCAGTGTAACCAGAGGGTGTCCATTTTGTAAAAGGTTGGCCATTTGCTTTTTTCCTTTCTGTCAAAACGCTTTGCAAATGTATTCTATGCTTTGAACTCACACACAGTGCGAGGCCACGGGCTGAATGCTGAAATACTAACACAGACAGGAATGTCAAACCGTGCAGAAATACATTGTTTTTCTCATTCACTAAGTCCTTGAAGTTGAGCAGAAGCCGTACCTAATCAGTAGTCCAGGTGTCGGCTTGCCTTGCAAACGTTGTAGTAAAAGGCAGTTAAAACATGAATTATATTCTCCTAGCGGTGCCCCTTCATGGAGAGAGGAATTTTTTGCTTCAGAACTGTCTGGTCTGACCCTTAGCTCTTGAAACGAGACACACAGATAACATAGTAAGGAATGTTTCTCTGCTAAGAACATGATATCTTTGCCGAGCTAAGAGCTCCATGTTCCCCATAACAGAACACTGTCTCTGCTGCCTTTGCTAGAATAACTATGTTTAGACTGAATGAAGACTTGTCATAACGTGTCACAACGTGTCATAATTGTCATAATTGTCAATCACTGAACCCTAGACTGTATGACATGTTTGTGGGTGGATCGAATTGCCTTTGTAAAGATTATGTCTGATCTTGGCCGACTGAGAAATACTTCATGTCTAATCTTGGCCGACTGAGAAATACTTTGTAATAAACCAGACTTGTTTGGAAAACAAACCTCGTGTCTGACATGTCACTTGAGTATATGGTTATTGTGCCTTAGTTTCTATATGCGGTCTTTATGGCCTAGCAAATATGGTGCCCAAATAGGGACCCTCGCACTAATGCTCCATCATATATGTTCAAGTTGAAAAAGGCAAAAACGAGTCGAGGACGAAGCCGTCGAGCCGGGATCGGAAGGTGTTCGGGGCGCCCCTGTAGAAGTGATGAGGGACTCCTCTGCAGATCTGTACACAGCCGATCCCTGATCAACAAACAGCGCCCATAGAGCATCAAGGCGATGGTCCTGGAACGAGGCAGATTGAGCCAGAAACCCAGTCATGACGATTCTTGGTTGTGTCTGTATATGGACGAATTGCGTCCCGAGTGACAAATTGGGTTGATCAGGTGAGTCGTGCCCCGATTCTTAAACGTCCTGATATTAGATGAGTGTTGCTCTTGCAAGATCAAACGCCCAGGGTAAGAAAAGGGTAAGAATTAACCATGCCTGGGAAATTGGCTTCCTGTTTAGTGAGTTTTTTTCACTGCGCAAACATGAGATGTACATAAAGTATGTTATAGGGGCAACAGTGTTTAATGCGATTTGGAATAGGCAGACCAGACGTGTGTCAGACCTTCAGTGGCCTAATAATGGGAGCTTTGAATTAGCACATATAGAACACCTAGAATCAGTATAGCTACGCAAAAGGGCCCGACTAGCAGCGTTCAAGGTTGTAAGAGACTGGAGGAAGGAAGCTAATCTTCGATTGAGAAGTAGAGAGAAACACGCGTGCAGACATTAAACGAATGTAGAGAAAGCGCTAGAGCATGATCGGCATCAGCAGACAGAAGCCATTAGGAACATGGACATGGCTTTCCATTTAGATGTACAGAAAATATATCCTTCACAAGATTTGCATGTATCAGATGAACTAATAAAAAAATATTTCATGAGCGAAGAAATGAACATCAAAATACTGACCCAGTTGTACCTCCTCCTTATGTACCTCCCATTCCTGTTATTCTATCCGCACCTGCAGTAAGCAGTTCCTCTCCCCCTGTGCCTGTGACATCATTTCCTCCAACGCCTTCAGAGCATGAGTTAGCCGCTTCAGCAGGCAGTTCTAGAGAGATGGGGCCTGCACAAGGAAGCAGTAGACAGACTCATAGTATGGTTAGCAAAGAAAGGAAACAAGAGCTGAAAGAATGGGCAGAAATGTATATTGATGATTGCAAAGAAGTGGCTGTGCATAGTTCCATATCTGATCATAGAGGCCTTGTTGAACAACAGGTATTGTTAGAATGCATGGGAAAATATGGAGTGATTTGACCGATACAGTGGTACCGCAAGAGTTGCATGATTTGGTTGTCCTTTCGAATTTGCCAATTTGCGAGATAATGCGATGAAAGTACGAGAACATGTAGGCCGCTTATTTGTGTTTAAGCGAGAAATTGATCGATTGAATAAAGAATTAATGAAAAAAGATAATCCACATATGTCGTATGTCCAGCAACGTTTTTTTCTGCCGTTGAAACCTGTTAGTGAAGAAATGCGAATTTGTAAGCGAGATGCACTTAGATGGATTGCGGATGTCTCCATTTCCCCAATTGAAGTGCATGATATGTTTAATCTGTATACACCAGAAATGCACAGAAAGGTATTGCAGGTCATACAGGATGAATGTATGAAGAATAAAATATGTTGTCCCGCTGATTTAATGACAATTTACAAAAGAGCATTTTTGCCTGAAACTGAAACAACTGTTTTTTCTCGTGATTTAGCTTTGTTGCTTAATAGACAAACAAATGTAGAATCGTCTAGTTTGCAATTACTCATGAAGGACGTGCCTCCCACGTTTGTCCCGAAAGTAGAAGTTGCTGCCGATGGAGCGGCTCCAGTGCGAACGAAAGAAGCTCATTATATCGCAGAGTTTGTACCTGTCCCTTTTTCGGGGCAAGAGGTAAATACTATAAAGCAGACAATCCCTGATACTAGGAAGAACCCGTGAGGATTCTATAAGGAAATTGAATCTGTTTTGAATTCATCTATTTTTACATTGAGTGACATTGATTTATTGTTTCCCGTGATTCTTCCTGTAGACATATGGAAACAGGTTAGAAATACAAATAACGCGCTGATATTAGGTGATACATGGGAGAATTTGACTAGAATTGATGGTGAGAGAAGGGCTGGAGAGAAGTCACCACAAGTAATGTTGGCTTTACCATTGCGAATAGTAGAGAAATTGAAAACGTTGGTACCCGAAAAGAGAATAGTTTGGGATAAATTGACTGCTTGTTTGCAGGTCAAAGAGGAAGGAGTGACAGATTATTTTAATCGATTTGAAGAAGTATTTGCAGATTTTAGTGGTCAAGATTTAAGTACTGAACCTGGAAAAAGATTGTTTGTGGATACGTTTGTGCGAGGGTTGCTACCGAAAATTCAAAGTTTAATAATGACATCTGAAAGTGCTTGGCAAGAAAAAACACAAAGTGAAGTATTACATATGGCCCAGTATTATGAGAGCAGAGTACATTCAGAAAAGGCAAGAAACTGAGGGACAAAGGGAATTTGAAAACAAGGGTACTGTTGCAGAAAGTAGCAAACAATAATAGAGGTGGTGGGAGCACGACGTCTAGAGTCCAATTTTCATTAGCATCCAACATGCAAGGTGGTCCAATAGGGATTAATCAATGTGCCTATTGTAGACAAGGAGGCCATTGGCGAGCACAGCGCCCGCATTTACAGAATAGAAATGGAACTTTACAGAGAAGACAGAATATAGGTCATCTGGAATACAAGGACAGAATAAAAATCAAAGAGCGCCACAATTTCAGGATAACCAGGGTAATCAGAATCAGAACCAGAATCAGAACCAACAGCGAAACAGTACAAATGGTGGGAATATTTTTGACAATCCGTCCAATGCATATTACTCTGGCGACTCTACATCTGACGATGTACTGTTCTACTAGGACAGCCCGAGACAGGGGTTGGAACCAGTATCTATTTACGTAGACCAGAAAGTGCCCTATGCGTAAAGGAAGGTTGGGAATAGGGAGCACATTTTTTAGTGGACACTGGTGCACAAAAATGTTCGATTGACCATCAGCGGGTTCCAGATATACCACTGTGAGGGCATAAGAATGTCTCAGTAGCGTTCTCAGGTACACCAGTAATTGGTCCAGTGTCACAACCAGTACCTAAAACACTAGGTCCATTCACTGAATCTTACCCATTTCTTTTGATGAAAAATTGCGGGGAAAATTTGTTGGGATTAAATTTGTTGAAAACATTGAATGCAGTCATTTATTGTTCTAATGATGGAGTGTATTTGACAATTTCACCACAAAAGACTCCTGTATCACAATTTTTATCTAAACCACTACCAACTGAATTGAGTAAATTACCGGCTTGTATATGGGCAGTGAACAATAATGATGTTGATTGTTTAAAAGTAGAGCCAGTGAAAATTGTTTTGAAAGAAGGTGTTACATTGCTGCGTATTCCGCAATATAAAGTTTCGTCCGAGCGAGAAATAGCATTGAAATGCGTTGTATCAGATTTGATAAAAAGAAACGTAATTGAAGAAACTTCTGCTAGTACTTGCAATAGTCCGACTATTCCGGTTTACAAGAAAGGAGGTAATGACATACCGTACCATTTTATAATTGATTTGCGCAAAGTTAATAAAGTGGTTGATCCGCAATTTCCATTAGTCCCGGATGTGACTATGATTTTGACTATGATTCTAGCTTCTGCATTTTTATTTTAGTGTTGTTGATTTGAAAAATGCATTTTTTAGTATCCCAGTGCATCCAAATAGCAGATATTTATTTTCTTTTACTCTAGGGGGACGTACATTTACATTCACACAAATTCTGCAAGGCCACACTGAGAATCCAAGTATTTACAGTAGAGCATTAGAGGAACAACTAGATATGCTAGAACTACCAGCAGGTTGCATTTTATTACAGTACATAGATGATTTAATAATAGCAGCAGACACAGAAGAAATGTGCAAGGACAGTACAGTTGCATTTTTGACACATTTAGCAGCACATGGATACAAAGCTTTGCTAAAGAAATTCCAGTATTGTCAAAAGGAAGTGGCCTACTTGGGCTACCTCCTTTCGAAGGAGGGAAGAAGATTGACACCAGAAAGAATAGAAAGCATCTCTGATATGCCTATTCCAAATACGCAGAAAGAAGTCAGGGCTTTAATTGGCATGGCTTCATATTGTAGGCAGTGGATCGCAAATTTTTATATGATTGTGAAACCAATAGTGGCATTGACAAGGAAGGATGTTACCTTACCATTGTCATGGAACATGGAATGTCAAGAAGCATTTGACCTGCTCAAAGCTGCATTGTGTTCACCTCCGGTTTTTGGCACGCCAAATTATGACAAGAGTTTTAAGTTATTTGTGCATGAGCATGAAAATAATGGATATGCTTTGGCTGTTTTGACTCAGGAACAAGGATGGAGAAATAGACGATGCGGTTACTTCTCTTGCACGTTGGATCCTGTTGTATGTGCTTTGCCGCACTGCTTGCAAGCTGTTGCTGCAGCCGCTGCATCAGTAAAACAAACCGAGGGAATGGTTTTAGGTCACGCTATAACCATCATGGTACCCCACTCAGTAGACATTCTTTTAAATCGAATGCAGATGCAACACCTTACATCAGCCAGATTAACAAGGTATGAAATAGTTCTATTTGCACCACAAATCCAAATTATGAAGTGTTGCACTTTAAATCCGGCCAAATTAATGCCCCCTCCCAATGACAAAGGGGGTGAAAAACAATTCCCCAATGATTGCTTAATGGTTACTGAACAAGAGACAAAAGGAAGAATTGACCTAACTGATACACCACAGAAAGAGCCAGATGGAGAACTATTTTGTGACGGTTCTTGTTTTAAATGACCAGATGGCACATCAACTGCTGCTTATGCCATCACTACACTGAAAAGTATTGTAGAAGGCAAAAGAATCCCATATAACTCAGCACAAGCTGCAGAAATAATAGTGTTAACAAGAGCATGTGAAATTTCTGCAAACCTCAATGTAAACATATACACTGACAGTCAGTATGTCTTTGGGGTGGTACACACTTTTGGTCAATTATGGGCTAAAAGAGGTTTCCTGACATCACACGGAACCAAAATCCAACATGGCACTTTGATAGTGAGACTGTTGTCAGCACTTGTGCTTCCCAAGCAATTAGCAATAACGAAATGTGAAGCACTTAAAAAAGTAACATGTAACGTTGGAAAGGGAAACGCATTTGCAGACAAAATTGCGAAACAAACTGCCACTGATATACACACAAAAATGTACATTGAAAAATTAGAAGAAGTACCGTGCATGATAGAAAATGGAATTGCCACAGTTAAGGAAATGCAAGCAGAAACTACTGTAGATGAAATAAAAAACTGGTCTGAGGGTCCAGCAGAATTAGATTCTGAAGGTTGTTGGGTGGACAAACAAAATAACAGATGAATGTTGCCAGATGCCTATGTAATGGCTATGGTCACTATGGCCCACAGTCCAACACACATATGTGCTAGAAAAATGATACAACATCTGGATTCTATATGGAAGAATCCACACATTAGAAAAACTGCTGAAAGATTGGTTCAGAATTGTATGACCGGTTTACAACATGACATTGGAAAGGGAACAGTGACGCAAGTAGGAAGTTTTGGCCCACCGTCAATGCCTTTTGAAGTCATCCATTTTGATTTCATAGAAATGGAGAGGTGCCAAAACTATAGGTATGTCCTTGTGGTGGTCTGCACATTTAGTAAATGGGTAGAGGCCTATCCCCTGAAAGATTGTACAGCTATGTCCACAGCTAAAGTCATGCTAAAAGAATACTTTTCATATTTCGGGCTACCCGAGTCATATGGTCAGATAATGGCCCGCACTTTATGGCAGCCATGATATTGCAAATTTGTGCAGGTCTCTAGATTGATAAACAATTCCATTCGGCCAGACACCCGATGAGTGCCGGCATGGTAGAACGTCAGAACGGTATCTTGAAAAACAAAATCAGTAAAATATGTGCAGGGAGAAATTTGAAATGGCCCAATGCATTACCACTAGCTTTACTTTGCATGAGAACAACTGTACAGGCAAGGACTTGTCTCTCCCCTTACGAAATCGTGATGGGGAGACCACGAATGTTTGGAATGCCCCTCGCCAAAACGGTTGAAGGATATAGAGTACCCATTACTTATTGATTACTGTAGACAGTTGACTCAAAACTTGTGTTTGATTCATTAGCAGGTGCAGGAGGCTCTTCCTGTCAGATACACCGGCCGAGGACATTGTCTGCAGCCTGGAGACTGGACGTTAATTAAGAATTTTGAAAGAAAGTCTCACTTCCACCACGCTGGACAAGGCCTTTCCAGGTGCTACTGGTTATACAAACTGCAGTCCGAGTGAATGGATGCATGCACTGGATCCACGCAACACACACAAAAAGATTTCCTTTTTCTGTGCTGCATCAACTTTGTCCGACTGGTGCCTCATCATCACGCAGTGCATCGCAAGCTGGCACTGATCCTGCATCTGGAAATGAGAGTGCACTGTTCATCGATCATACTGTACCTGGAGCTGTGAGGTACAATCTACATTCACAAAATCTGAAGCAATTAGCTTTTGTTTTGCCTTTGTTCCCAGCATGGATGAAGTGGGAACGGAGACTGAGGGAAAAGGAGCATTGAGTTCTATCAAGCTGGATCCATTGAAAGCTCTGACACGTGGTTTCCCGGTGCTACCTTTGAAAAGTGAAGGACCATTGCAACCTAGCACAGACAAGCCGGGGCATATGGTACCAATACTATCAAATTGATACTTTCTCCTGCCTTTTTGAAGCTCTGTGCAATTTCACATCAGCTTGCTGTCATCTGTTAAGCGGGCTAGCCTGAACTGGTCTGAATGCTTTGCTGCTAACGTTTGTTGCTGTGGAGAACTTTCCCCAACGGACATCGAAAAACCTTTCCTGAGATAAACATTACAGACAATGCCTATATTTGCTCCTGCTCCCTCCTGCACCAATGCTGTTGATGATATAGAGATAGAGACTAAGCCTGCTCCTAGAAAGACTTGGTTCGGAAAGAATAATATGCTAATGATTATGATACCACTTTGCATTTTGATTACACTGGTCCCAATATTTCGGTATCTAGAAACTGTACATCCTTTGAACTCTCTTTTGACTGCTACCAACGCTCCTACTACAAGGAGCCCAGTGCATGTTCTCTCTTATACTCTCCACTCACAAGAAGTGAAACATAGATAAGGGTATGGCAATAATACATTGCTACTGATTATGAATATGACCCATGCTATCTTGAATAGGTCCAATTGTTGGGCCTGTTCCCATTTACCCCAGCACTGTGAAAGCGGAATGGGTTGGTATGTACATCTTTTGCCACTTAATACTGCCTGTTATGCATCATTAAGAGTGTTATTCTTTGGAAAATGGAATGATAGTGTTATTGGTCAGTTTGATGGAACAAACATAAATGAATTTGAAAGATTGGTATTAGAACCATTGGGTTGTTCCGTATTTACAAGCAGAAGCAAAATAAACACGGTAACAACAAGTCCAGTAGATAGACACTCTAGGCCTTACAAGACCCTAATCACATTTAAAATGGCTCCGGTAGGAAACAAAGATGCTGTTCCTCCCTCCTATACTATTAATCATAGTCCACATTCTGTCTCATTTTGCTTACGAAAAAAGGGTTCCCACCCATTGGGAACATTCACTAGATGCATGAATATTGCTGTGCTTGAGCAAGAAGAGAAACCATTATATATAAGAGGTTCTGTCTATTTTGTATGTGGAAATCAGGCCTATCCATAGTTACCTAGAACTTGTGAAGGGACCTTTTATTTAGGTATACTTTTACCTGGTGTATTTCTTTCCAAAACTTCTGAAATATCAAAACTATCTAGACCTCAGCCACAACGAGATGATACCGCAGGACAGATCTTAGGGGATATAGTGAAATCATTTATACCATTTTGGGGACAAGCAATAAATTCATGGAATATAAGAAAACTGTCCAGAATGTTAGAAAACACGATAAATGGAACTACAGATATACTCTATAATATAACACTGGAACAAAAAGCAATCAGATTAATTGCACTTCAAAATAGAATGGTGCTTCATATCATTTTGGCTGATCTTGGAGGGGTATTCAAATTGGTGGGGTCAGCGTGCTCTGTATTCATAAGTGACTCCTCCCCCATAATATTTGAAGCAATAAAGAAATTGCATGTCCTAAATTCTGAAATTCATGTTCCTACAGGTGGTTGGAATCTGAATATAAGTTCATGGTTTTGGGAACTGCTGCGATCATGGGGATGGAAACTATTTGCAATTTTGGTTACGATATTCGAAATCCTCATGTTCTGCTGTTGTTGCATACAATGCCTACCAGTCTTCTGCTCCCAAATTACAAATGAGTGTGTACATGCAATCAAAACGAAACCTCCTTGCATTCTAAGTGAAGGTGCAAAACACAAAAATGGAATAATTAAAGAATTTATGGCAATTAATATTTCTGATGATGATTACAGCACTATGGGTAGTTCGGAATCGGACACGTGGTCCGATGAAGACACGATGTATGGATGATGCTCTTCGCTTACGACCAAAAGGAGGGTTTGTTAGACCTGAAACGACCCTATAGTATGTATAGTATTTTGGCCAGAAACCAATTGCATCATGTGACAAACATCACAATCCTAGAATCGTCAGTGTAACCAGAGGGTGTCAATTTTGTAAAATGTCAGCCATTTGCTTTTTTTTCCTTTCTGTCAAAACGCTTTGCAAATGTATTCTATGCTTCGAACTCACACACAGTGCGAGGCCACGCCTGAATGCTGAAATACTAACACAGACAGGAATGTGAAACTGTGCAGAAATACATTGATTTTATCTCTCACTAAGTCCTTGAAGTGGAGCAGAAGCCGCATCTAATCAGTAGTCCAGGTCCCGGCTTGTCTTGCAAACGTTGTAGTGAAAGGCAGTTAAAACATGAATTATATTCTCCTAGCGGTGCTCTTTCATGGAGAGTTGTATTTTCTGCTTCAGAACTGTCCGACCCTTAGCTCGTGAAACGAGACACACAGATAACGTAGTAAGGAATGTTTCTCTGCTAAGAACAAAATATCTTTTCCGAGCTAAGAGCTGCATGTTCCCCATAACAGAAAGCTGTCTCTGCTGCCTTTGCTAGAAAAACTAGGTTTAGACTGAATGAAGACTTGTCACATAACGTGTCATAATTGTCATAATTGTCAATCACTGAACCCTAGCCTGTATGACATGTTTGTGGATGGATCGAATTGCTTTCATAAAGATAATGTCTAATGTATATATATTGCTGCTTGAGCATTGCTCGCTCTCTCGCATCTCACGGGGTCTAGGAACACACGTCGTGAGGTGTTGAGACCCAGTCGGCTAACTGAGAAATACTTTGAAATAAACCAGACTTGCTTGGAAAACGAACCTCGTGTCTGACGTGTCACTTGAGTATATAGTTATTGTGCCTTAGTTTCCATATGGGGTCTTTATGGCCTAGCACTGTTGCATCATTTCTTCTAGCCAGACCACCTCATCTTGCTGTGCCCATTCCCCTCTGGCAAATAACTTGTGCAGAAGGTTCTGCTTAGCCATGGTGATCTCTACTGTGGTCATTTTGGAAAGCGTTCTTTCTTTATTAATTTATTCATATAAGTGTAACCTGTATTCTCTTCCTTTTTGTCTAGTTTGGGAGTGATTTTGCTTTAGTTTTACACACAGTTATGGTACTTAGGGTCTATGTTTTGGGGAGGCGCTTTTGTCAGCTTAACACAGCTTTCTACCCCACAAAGTTTCACAACCTTGAAGGTTAGCCTGCTGTGTTAAGCTGTCACGGCTGAAAACACAATCCTAATCCCGGACGTGCCCCCAATCTGTTAAACATTCTAATCGGGCATCACACACCAAACCAGGACTCTTGTCACTGGCCTAGGATGCAGAGCACACTTAAAACACTTTTACTCAATTTCCTAGAATTCGGATTGAGCTGGCACCCAACCTGTCTCACACGCCCTTTTACAAATACCCTGGGTCATAATGGACCATGGACCAGGCCGGTGGGTGGTAATACAACATTTATTTATTTTAAATTCAAAGAAAATCACACAAATTTAATCTTGGACAGCAATCACCAATGGGGTGATAATTACAAGGTAAATTGATAAAATACACTAAGTTTGACCCTCTACTATAACATATCCCAAACACAAATGAATGGAGGCAATTTTATTGTTCGGGTAGATAGCACCTGAGTTTAGATTTCCTCCTGCAATCATCTCTCAAACCTCTATTAATTGAATTCTGAGTGGATAGAGCAGCAAGGAGTCAGGTATACTAGGCGACAAACAGAATTAAAATCGGACCTTCCCCCACGAAATGGGTGGCAAAATCGGATTTTAAAACCTTTGCAATTGTATAAATTAGCACTCAGAATTACTAAATATTTAATTTAAATGTGCAGTTGAATGAATGAGGTAAATATAAGTTATGACAGTATCATGGAAGTAAGAACACTAGCAACAACAAGGCATGGTACCAACATCGAGCATACAGTTCAAAAATCAACTTTGAAGTGACAACACAGTGCAGCCAAATAACACACATAGAAATTGCATTTGCTAATTTACACAAGTTTAAATGTCAAAATGGTTTGAAAAACGGGTGAAATAGACAGAATCAGATTTTTTTTTATGCTGAATGACAGATGCACATCACAGGGATAATATGGAAGTGAAAGAGTGACTCTAAATTAATGACCGGATTCGATTCTCAATGGGAAAGGAAATTTGGTTTTAGAAATAAAAGCAGTTTACAGAGAAAATTGGTTTGGAAAGGAAAGGGCAAGTTTCACTTAAACTATATTTCAGGGGCTAGAAAAGAGAAAGGCCACCCGTGAATATAAAGGTTACGCTGCAGTTGTAAACCCTTCATGCAGTTTGCCTCTTTTTAGGGAGAATTAATTTATTTAATCAGAATAGTACTAAGGATTTAGACAAGGACAGAAATTAGTGGTAAAATGGTGCTAACACTTAGAGATCAAGGACAGGATGCACAGATGATTCTGTCAGTTTTAAGGATTTCTGCTAAGGCAGTTATGGGATTTCAATGGGATTGAACCTCATACAAGGTAACAGAGCAAAGGATGCAGTTTGTGGTTGTTGGAGAAGGGAAATACTCACAACAAGCACTTGAATGAGGGATTTTGAACAGCAGACCAAGTTTCTGGACAGCAAGGCAATATTTGTACACTGGTCACTGCGGTGGATTCTCCTAGCAGAAAACAGCTGGGAAAAGGTCTGGCCACGGCACAGCCCAACCGCAGCTGGATGGATCGAGTAGCTGTGCAAGCGGGCAGTACTAGATAATCACATAGAGCCCTTGCTCCCTGAGTTATTGGGATTTATGGTGGGGTTTTTCTGGATCAATGGCCCTGCCTTGATAGGGACAGCTATGCTCTGGCCTGGCAATGGTATCTGGAATCTTGCAGGATGAATATGGAATATCTGTATAAGCAAGAGCTGGAAAATTCAGAAGAGAGTGTTCCCTGTCTCTGTGAGCCTCTACCTTTTTATAAGGCGGGTGACATCACAGGATTTACAATGGGGCAAACTTTTGGCTTGACATGCCTCTAACAACTGGATTGGCAGAGGAGTTACTGTTACCACTTTCCTGTCAACCGGTTGGACTTCAGCGACATGACATCAGTTTTATGGGGTGTGCTTACAAAGTCCATGCCCTCCCACAGTTATTTTTGCCAACAATCAATTATGACATACATTGCAAATGTTTACAATTGTAGCACTTTTTCAAATCACATCGACAAATTACATATTTCATACAGAGCATGGTAGTCCAACTCCCCCATTTGTACGCTGTCATTTAGCCCTCCTAATAATCTTTCACGATTTTCAGTGGGACATATTTTACTGTGAATTCTACAATTTTATATATGTGTACCTGTTATCAGAGAGCATGTTTGCATTCATTTGTAACATTACACCATGTATACATTTCCCATAATTTACATGTTCCTGCCATTTGCGTTCCCTTCATACCATGGACAACTACTATGTCTTGTTTTAATGACACAAAAATTACATTTAAACTGTTAAACGTTCACCTTCTTGTGTGGTCCGTTTGCAGAAATAAAAGTTTTAAAGTGTATGTAATAAAATAGTCTTTTGAGCCAGGTGGGCTGGCTTTTGTCTTCCAAATATGCTCATTCCTTTCCAGGCCACAGGGGGGGAGGTGCTGCTTAAAAGTCACACCTATGTGTCCCAGAAATCCATTGTGCCAGGCTGGAGCACTGCCACAGAGTCTGATGAGGATGTGAGATCTTCCCCTTGGCCCATTCATAGTTTCCAGGTGCCGGTCCCCTTGGGGGGAGGCAGGTCCTGTTCCCAGGAAGCACATGTCCTTTGAAGCCAGGGCCTGGAAAAACTTGTCCTGCTGGTTTCACTCTAAAAGCATTTAATATTATTTTGTATTTTTTTCTGAACCAGAAGCAAGTCTGTTGGAATAAACCATCCTATTTGTGTTTTCAAACAAAACCCCCATCACATTATATGCAAATACAGGGCCTTAATTCAACATCTTACTTTTAATCAGATAATTTTCTTGTTTGTAAAAGCACCATTTGACACATGGTTAATTTTCCTTGGCTGTCACTTACAATGCGGCCTTCTCACATTCATTTTCCGAATCTTTCCCAAGCCCCAGTCATGTTTCTAATGCACAGGCATCCGTCCAAATAAAGACCCCTTGAAACTGACATGACCTTGGTGAGGGAGAGGGCTTTTTTTATAAGGAATTTAGCTATGGTATTGTGTTGCAAAGTAAATCGTTTTTTTTCCGTACAGCTTGGAATTGACTTCTTTGTTATTTCACGGATCTGGCCTGACCCAACCTATCATTCAGGGTATTTGGTGTTACATCTCGCCCCATATGTGGCTGGTCAGACAGCACAGCCATTATCTTGGTGACTGCAAAACACAGTTTTTAAGGCAAGGTGATAGTGCTCAAGAGCGCCAGCACAGCCATTCTGCTGGTGACAGCTGAGATGAGGTTTGGTGATGTAGGGGAGTTCTGCTGGACGGTTGATGTATCCTACAGCAGGTACCACATGAATGAGAGATCATCAGCAATACGAAGACAAATCCGGCAGAGATGTAGAATCCAACTAATGAAAATATCTTCAGCCAAATTAGATGAATGCTTTTGAGTTGAAAAATAGATCAATATACAGAATTCAAAATGTCCGAAATGTTTAGAAAGTTCTGTATGGATTTTGAAAGAGCATTCTTTTGAGACCAGGTGGCCACTCTTCACAACGGTTTGGTGTAAATCCGCAATCAGCATTTTTTTTACATTAGGTGAGAGCAGGCATTTTCCATGGGACCTTGTCGGATACTGGCTGCTGCCATGTCTGTGATGTGCCACTGATTTCCGGGCCTTTGTGGTCCTCCTGATGTACTGGTATCCTGGTTTTTGACTCGGAGATGAAGGGATGTGAAGCATTTGCTTATACAAGAAATTTACCGGGAGCCGTGTGGGGGCGGCTTGGGCCATGCAATAGCCTGTAAGTTACCCGCGATTGTGGGGGCGGCTTGGGCCATCTGGTAGCATGTTAGTTACTCATCAGTCTCCTGCGTAGGGCCACAATTGCAGTGTAAAATGTTGGTGTGGAAACGTTTCATGCTCCTGTTTGGTCTTCATCTAAAAACTTGTATAATGCCTAGCACCAGAACACAGGCACTTAAAGCTGCATTGGATTGTCTGCAGTCGATAAAGGGGTGATTTGTTGACCCCTTGTCACCAGGAGATCATTGTTTTTTGGATGTTTTGGCAAGAAGCTCCGAGTGCAGACAGGAACTAAGTGAACTAAGAACACTTAAAGTATGCCATCTTTCAGATTCTTCTGCCAATAATCAGGTGCCAATAATTGTTCCTTCTGACAGTGGAGGGTCATGAAAGTAATATTATAGATGCATTGCAAGGCAATAATACCATAGACCCAATTCCAGTAATAGATGCATTGCAGGGCAATAATATCTTAGATTTGGCTTCTGTCCCATCGCCTAAGTCTGTAATACAAGTGTATCAGGATCAATATGAGGAAGTCATCTGTGATTCACAAAAAGGTCAAGCAGACAACAGTGAGCAAAGCTATGGAACATCCCTTTATTACTATGAATACTGTTATTTCTGAAGCCCTTGCCAATATGGATCAGGATAAGAAGAGATGGAATTTGGCCACTAGCTGGCAGTCTGTTAAAGAAAGGATTATTCGTGACTTGGATAAATGTAAGACGGTTATGGACTTCCAAATTTGGATTGACTCTTTTGATTCTATAATACCTTGGCTATGTAGGATGGATAAAGAGTTCCAAACAGGCCATTTGATTGCCCTAGAAACACTCAATAAGGCAGAAGCGAGCTGTCAAACTGAGGGGGAACTATCTAGTAACCCTTTCCTCATGCCTGCTGAACCTGCCTTAAGTTATACTATTTCACACGGTTCTGATGGTAGCACAATCTTCTCATTGGGTACTATTCCCTCGGCTTGCAAGATGACGACTAATTGCGTACAGCCATTAGTGCCTAGTTGTCATAAGAACAATTCTACCTGCTTTTCTCCAAGTAAAGATGTTCATGTGAAAAAGGCTTCAATGCTGAAGATTTCAGATCCATATCTAAAAGGTTTGATTGCCGATAAAAGGAACATGGTAATTGCGAATGTAAATAATGTAACAGTTATTGAGCTGAGAGAGGCCCTTCGTAATAAGGATTTGGCATGGTTGCGTTGTAAAACTGGGGGGAGTTATATCAGAACCCAAGATATGAGACTTTTGTGGAGGATTCAAATTGATGAATGGACTTCAAAATACAGCCCGGATTGTATTGTCATTGGATGTGGCTACAGTAATCTCCCTGCTTTTCGTGACTGCTGCAATTCATTAGCATAGTTGTCCTCTACCACGAATCTCAGAATTGTAATTGACTTGATTGTCTGTGTTTTATCCTTGTGGTTCTTCCTTTGATGTATGACTTTTGTGATTAATGTTTTGTTTTGTTTGCTCATGTTTTTTGTTCTTATGTGCACCCGTAAAACTCCGGGTCATTGGTTGTGTGTTATAAATAAAGTAAAGTAAAGCAAAGGAAAGTGCAACTTTTAATCTTGCCCCCTTAATGGAACATCACGAAAATGTCCAAAACAATTCAATAGTGCATACATATTAATTTTGTCTAGTGTTGTGCAGGTCTGTCAACTGGTGCCCAATTAACACATTTTTGAAAATGGCCTCTTCCTATGTAAACACCAGTTATGCCTTGTGGGAGAAATAGTGTATGGTGTGCTACTGCACCCGTAGATATGTCCGGATACAATTTCATCAGATTTTTGCCATCACATTATGCCGCAAATGTATGTGGGGGTGGGTTAAGGTAATACAAAAAGAGGGGGAGATAGACCACCATACATTTGATATAATGTAATCGGCAAACAAAACAAAAAAAACTCACATAGATCCTTACTGCACTATCTCTCCAATATTACAGTATTGCCCAAGAGATATTTTGGAAAAGATGTAGAAACTGTGCAGCACAAATGGAACACATACAATGGTGACGCTGCAAAATAGATATCATCCTATGTGTACCTCGCATACTCTTATTGCTTGACGTGTAGCCTTCCTTGTGCCCCCTCATGTGTTTCATGAGTGCTCTTTCACTATGTTGCTTCAACTGGTTTGCTACTTCAGATCGCCCATCCCTGCCTTTAAGAAAAAAAATGTCCTTGTACAAAATGCAAAACGGCTGGCATTGTTAATGTAAGCATACAAATAATGTCTCTGGGAGGCAATATTAGCACACATTCAACAAATCAATAAACTGAACAGTATTTATAACAGGAAATCATACTGTAAGAGAAGACTGCATTGTTTGCTTGAATGTGGAGATAACAATTTTCATGGCAATTTTTGTCTCAGTGTGGCAGAGGTGTAAAATAGCTCCGCCAAGAAGGATGCTGAAACCCGGGTTCATGTGACCTTCCTCCTACGGACACAGTGACCGTCATGTGGTATCTTTGCCGTGCACATACTCACACAGAAGGGAGGCACACACTCAGCAGAAATTAGCAATGTTGACTCCCATTGTTTGTGAAGGTAGTTGTGATTCAGGGGTCAGATTACAGAAACTTTGCACTGGTGCAAGTGCAAAGTTGCACAGTAGTAGCACTAGGGCAGAGTTTGCCCTATTTTTTTTTTTAAACAATGGGACATATCAGAAAACGAGTGCACCATGACAAGTGCAGTTTGGCATGGTATAAGCAACAGGACCAAAGATACATTTTCACTGCATTATTGCACCAGGGCACAGTTTGCCCAAGTGCTAATATGGAATGTTATTAGCACTAAGGCAAGCTTTGCCCTGGTGAAAAAAATCATTGAAAATGTATCTTTATTGCACTACGGCAATGTTTGCCCTTGTGCTTATACCATGCCAAGCTGCACTTCTCATGATGTATCCGTTTTCTAATATGTACCAGTGTTTTAAAAACTGGGCAAACTTTGCCCTAGTGCTAATACCGAGCAATTTATGCACTTGCACCAGTGCAAAGTTTGTTTAATCCAATCCCAGAATGACATCATTAACCTGTTTTTGCAGGTGAAAAGTACTATACACAAAATCTTCGATTCTTAAGGGATTCCTTACCGTCTTGCTTGAAGGTGCAGTCTCCTGCAAAGACAATGCCACAGTGTGCATGGTATGCCGCGGCACATGTCTAGAAACCAAAGATCAGTGGGCCTGATTTACAAAAAAGCGCTAACGCTGCACAATGTGTTTGAGCTAGGGCTGACATTGCACATTGCAGATGCATTACACGGGGAGCTGATTCACAGACTTTGAGGGGGAGCTGATTCACAGACTTAAAGCCGCACAGAAAACAGCAGTGCAAAGTAAACATTGTTGCGCTGGGCCTGCCCACAACAACCACCCAGCGCAGAACAAAATGGTACCGTGGAACAGCATTACGTCTCAATGTGAATAGCTACCTACAAACACAGCTGTTGCTACTTGGCATTTATTTGTGAGGTGAGAGGACTTGTAAAAGCTGTTTTGGCGGAGTACCGTGCAGAGTACCAGTCTGCACCAGAGGGAGAGGACGTGTTCTGGTGTGCTGTGCTGCTGCTTTATCTACGTGTTCCTTTAAGGAAAACAACCTCCACTGGCTTTAAAAACACTTCTACAGCGCGGAGCGCGCACGGAGTACCGTGCAGAGTACCAGTCTGCACCAGTCCGCGCCGGACGCGAGCCTCGCCACCGACACCGTGCCTGGCAGTGAGTCCTGCTACAGAGGTGAGAAAGACGACGACTTTTGCCGTCGGAAAACTACTCGAACTGTGATCTGTGTCCTGTGAACTGCGAGCGAATTTGTACTCGATCTACATAGATCTATAATTACCTCACCTCTGTCCTCCCACTTATCTACGAGCCCCGCTCTCTGTTCCCCCTCGGTGCACAGCGCGTGACTCACCTAAACATGGAGGGCGACTCCAATTCACGTATCCTCAGAAGTCACGTGAAAAAAAACTCTTCGCTCACGCTGCAGCCTCCCACTCTGACAAACTCATTCTTTACGCCCAAAACAAGGATCGCGTCTGATCCCATTCTGGACTGCCAATCTCCCACTACATCGGGAGACCACCGCTTCCTTCCCTCTCAGCCCACAGCCGGCAGACCAAACCTCACACTGTCCCCATCTCGATATGAACACACCGGACGAAAAGACAACACACCCTGCCTCTCGCCCATGGAGCAAATTCCGGCTCCTCCGGAGATCGCGATGGAGCTTGATCCGCCTAACGCGCTCAACTCGGAGGTCAGGACACCCACAGCAATAGAGGTTCTCCCCGTCAATGCCTCCCGCCCCATTACCGCTCCGGCGAGTGACCTAACCGACGAGAGGATCAGATGATCCCTCGCGGCAGGTCTGAGGGCGGGGGCCAAGGCGGATGTCGACGACTTGATGCCCACAGGGGAGCTGCACGGCCCACTCAGGGTTCACAGTGAAGAGTCGACTCAACTTCAACCGGTTTCTTCCACTACACCCTCATTTCAAGGGAATCTAGAGGGCCAATCAGAAGCACATCCCGGTCTGGCGACCCAGATTTGAAACCCAAACTAGGAAAAGTGTCCCAAACAAGGCCCTGCCAAGGCACTTCAGCAAAGCCCAAATGGATCTCTGCCGTCTCTTACTGTCCTGGCCTTGGTCCACAACTATCCGGAGGGAGGACTGTCGGAACAACCCGACACAGCCCCACCTCCATTGCCACTCTCCGCTGTTTCCATCCCCACAGGCTTACTTGCCAACTCTAACCTGTGTCTGCCCGCAGAACCAGCGAACCAGTCTCTGGATCTGGTACAAACAGAGTCTGTGGGCTATGACTCAGACTCGGAATCCCACACCCGCAGTGACACGTCTACATCTAACTCAGTCCAAAACAACAATGATCAACTTAATGCTGCACCTACTTTAATCTTCAAACCGAACTTGGTGATAAACAAGAAAAGACTGCAGTATTCTAAGAGAGGGAAGCCTAAACCCAAACTCCCCCTGTCCCAAAGATCTGGGGACAACTCTATTGTACAAAAAAGAAAGGCAGATCTGAAAACAAAAACTAAACCAACCACAAGCTCGGCCCCATTAGTGCCTCTCAAAAAGTGGGGTACTGGGAAAAGGCTGCTACCTGTTCCGCTCCTCTCCAACGCTCTGTTGAATTTCTTTAAAACACAAGGAAAGCGCAAACTATCCAACGATTCCGAGTTGTCGGACGCAGAAATTCTTGAGGCACTGGAAGAGACTCCTCCATCAGCCAAATGCAGGAAAACACAACTGACCAAACTGACCAAATCCACAAACGTGCTGACCATAGAACACTTGCCTTGTTCAGCCACTGAGGAACCTAGCTCAAAGACAGTGCCCTGCAATCATTCAGAAGCTATGGTCAAAATAGCTGACACGCCAGCACAACATCTGCAAGTAACACCCACAGACCCTGTGCCCACCGCCCAACTAGACCTCCCGATTACGGCTCCCACGGAACAATCCCTACTTAAAGTGGGCAAGACAGACGCACTGGTCATCACAAGTCCAATCCACCACCCAGAAGCCCCAGGCCTGAAGCCAACAAACCCAGAGGTTTCTACAATTAGTAAAACAACCGAAACATCGCTAACAGAAGCACAAACGCACCAGCATGGAATGCTGGACATATTTGAACTACTTCAGCCCAAAGTATACCCTGTGCATAAAGGAATGAGCCCGCAACCCGGGTCCAAAGCTCACACATCGACACCCAACGCCCGCCCGCACCTTCCTATCCAATGGATCTTCTACCAGAATCAGCATCAAGACGCGGCCCCTGGAACTCTTCGCCAAGGATTGCTAATTTACCAGAGGCAGCCACTATTACTCCAGGATGGCGGCACTCAGTCTCAAGCACTTTACCAACAGGCAGCAGAGAACTCTCCCCAAAATAGGGATGCACAACTGAATCTCAAAAATCTACACTAAAAGATTTGCCACATAATAAGAGAGACATGACCATGATAGTGTCAGCCATAACAAATGCCATGGCGCCTTTCTGCAAACTCTACCAAGCCATAGGTGATGCTTCGAAAGACAACACTGCTACTCTGGCAATCATCCAATCTAAGCTGTCCTATCTGGAAGGCTTTATCATGGCCATTGACCTGAAATACGACATCTCATAAAGGAAAAGAGACAGAATCGACCTCGACGTGGAACACGGCCCGGCCATCCCAAGCTCAAAACTCGTGTCACCAAGGCCGCAAGAATCAAAATCAACTCAGACTCTTAGACCAAAAGAGAACGATGACATTGCTTCTATTTTTCTCAGCAAAAACAAACTGGCTCCAACTCCGAACAGAGCATCCACGAAGATCGATGCCACGACCACCAACAACGTGGGCCTATTGCATAACCAGGAGCCGGGGAAAAAAGCTCTTAAACTTGCGGATAAGGAGCAAACAAAGCCTCAAACGCGACACCTCCTCAACGCGAACTACCCACCACTCACAAGGAATATTGCAACAACACACGATAATGCCGTCATAGAACCACTGCAAACATCTGCCGCCGACCCGATAGACCTAACTCACTCACCCAAAACTGCCAGGGAATTCTCAGACTCCAGCCCTCTAAGCAACCTCTCTCAGCATCCTGATCCAGAGACCCACACAGCCTCCGGGCACTTGGAGGACAATCCACAAAAGGAAGCAAGATGGCCCTCAACTCCCACGGAGATGATAACAACCCATCTACCCTCAAGAACCCAAAAAAGGGATGGCCCTCCAAGCCAACAACCCAGGAAAGATGAAGCCCACCTCCTATCCACACAAATTACTTCAGCGAACAAATGCTCCACAAGCCCAAAAACTGACTCTGTACAAGGAAACTCGTTGTCACACCATACGACACCACACAGAGCCACAGGAAATACTAAAGCCTATGTCAAAAATGTCAAAACCACTCGAATATTCAAAATTGAACAGTCCTCAAACAGAGGCAAATACATGGTTCTCAATCGCAGAACAGTGCTACAGATCATAGCATCCACATCTGAGCGAATGAACTTGAAAACGGACGATTTCACACTAATTGAGCCCTACCATAGAGACAACAAGGCGAAAGCATACCTCCACATTAAATCAGACGCAATCCAACAGTTAAGTCGGAAAGTCAAATCTGAACTAAAAGCAGCCGGATTTCTTCTATCTGAGATTAAAAGCTCAGCTCCATCACCTAAGAAAGAAATCCAGGAAGAGAACATAGTCAGCAAAAGCAAAGATAAGACAACCTCACCAGATCACCACCACACTTGAAAAGCGGAGTTAAGAGCCCATTTCCGGGTGAGTCCAGACAGGGAACCCGCCCGTCATGACGAAGACAGTAAGACACCCAGAAGAACTGACCCGATATCCTCCACGAGGAGACTAGGAGTGTCCGTCCGCCGAAATTACCCGACTGATGATTCGGAGGGCTTTTCACCTCGAGACTCTCGACACAGAAGTAGGCACAGCCCGCCCCAACAGTCTTTCACGAGACACCACGACCCGCAAAGAAGCGAGAGGAAACGAGAACATTCCCCGCAACGAAGAAGACTCAACAGCTACAGAAATCGTAGGAAGCAATCACCATCTCACAGAGTTCCGGAAACATCGGCCCACTTAAACAAAGATTTGTCGGCACGCAGCTCATGGAACTGGCTAAAAGGAGCGTTAACCGCCAATCGAAGCAGATAGCGACTACCCACCGGAGCCAATCCACCTTCCCTAACAAAGACGCTGTCACTGGCCTTGTGGAACACCAGAGGCCATGCCCACTTAACCGACGCCAATAGTGAGGACCTGGGCCGGTTTGACATCCTTTGTCTCCAAGAGACTTGGCTCCTAGAAAAACCATCCATGGATGGATACGAGATCGAGACTTCCCCGGCGGTCAGGGGCCTACTAGGCCGCCCCTCAGCTGGCCTACTCATTGCTGTAAAAACAGGCCACAATCTAAAAATGGTCAAAACCATCGTGAGGTCCTACGGGATACTGGCATCACTCATTGAATGGACCCACTTCACGGAATCACCAAAGCAACGGTCAGTGACCTCGCTGGCAATTGTCACGGTGTACTGGAACCCTCAAAGAACGTCGTCCATGGCCTTCTGTCAATCAATGGCTGAAACAATCGACGAAATCGTAATCGAGTGCAAAACCGTCCACCTTTTAATATGCTGTGACCTGAACGCCAATTGCCACCATCCAAAAGAAGTTCCGTCGCAATCACCAGCTGCTGCATCAACGGATTCAAGATGACAGGCCTGGATGACACTGATGTCGGCCAGGAACATACATAACGCAGCATGGATCAAAGACTGGCTCCTGAAAATCCCAACCTGGGAAAGAGGTTCTTCAAAGGCTACGTTGGACTACATATTCATTTCTGAACCGATGTGCCCAGAGATCGAAAACTTCAAGGTTTCCAAAACGCTCCAGAGCGATCACAACATGCTCAGCATCGTCTGGTCTTCTGTTTCTCAAGAACCCAGCAACTACAAATCGTCGGTAGAGGTAAACCCCCAACAAACTCTTCTACGCTTGACAGCGGCCAGTGTCAGAGCCATGACCAAGCAATACGCTACAACCTGGGCCGATCCAACAATGGCTGAGTCACTGTTGAGACCCAACTACATTCCGCTTCTGACCAACCACAAGTCCATCCAGAAAAAGAGAAACAAACCTCCCACCACTTTCAACAACACCTACGGCAAACTCATAGTGGATAACAAAAAGGCTCTGAGGAAATTGAAACGTACTGCAAAAGCTGAAAATACCATATCGGCATGGGCACTTTGGGCAAAAGAAAACAAAACCTACAAAGCATGTATAAGATTGCAAAGAGCCACTATGTACCAAAACGACGCAGAAACCATGATGAGAACACTGGTGTCAAAAAAATCTGCCGACTTCTGGGCCCTGATCAACACCGTGCAAGGCAACACCCGAGCAAACATGATCAACTCGGATCCGGCAGCCTCCTGGATACACTTCTTCACAAAGCTCTTTGCTACTCCTGCTTTGAACATGACCCAAGAGCCGGAATTCAACAGGATCCCCTGGGTTGATCTTTCCACGAAAGCTGACATCTACGAGGGGATTCAGAAGCTTAAATCATCCAGAGTTCCGGGACCTGACGGGCTCACGAACATTGACCTAAAAAAAAACATCGATGAGTGGACAGAGTTTATCAGTCTTCTGTTTACACACTGCAGAATCAGCAGAATGATACCATCGTCGTGGACAGAAGCCACCCTGATTCCGATCTTCAAAAAGGGAAGCAGAGAAGACCCGGCAAATTCTATAGCCCTACTTGACATCATGGGCAAACTGTTTGCCACTCTCCTCCTCGACCACTTTCGTCGATGGGCCAAATCCGCCCCAATGCGAAGATCAATTCCAGATGGGCTTTAAGAAGAACGGCGGGACAGCAGTCAACATCCTCATCCTCAGCATTCTAAAGGCTAAGATAAAGCAGGGCGCTCCAACTGTCTATGCAGCTTTTATAGACCTGTCACAGGCCTTCGACAGAGTCGATAGAACGCGCCTATGGAAAAAGCTTCAAGGATGGAGCTGCCCAGATGAAATCCTCCAACCGATCATAGCTCTCCACTCGAAGACATCCCTACGTGTCCGCTTGAACAACCAAGGCTTTCTCACCAAAGAAATTCCATCAGAAAGAGGAGTGAAACAAGGATGCCCGCTGGCGCCGGCCCTCTTTGTTGCTTTCCTGGGAGACTTCCAAAAATCTGAAGTGACGGTCCGCAGCTTTCCTCCGAAGCTGGGTAACACCGTCCTGTCCCGTATTCTCTATGCGGACGACATGATCCTTCTAGACCAGACACAAATAGGCCTTCAACGCCAGCTAGATAACCTGGCAGAGTACATGGCCGTCAATAACCTTACAATAAACAACAGTAAGACAAAATCATGATACTGGCCAAGAAGCGTCAGCCGAAGAAATCAGCGCATTCATGGTCAGTGAATAATTGCAGCATTGAAGTCATCCCACATTTCAAATACTTGGGAGTCTACATCGACAGGTCTCCAAAAGAGACAGAAATGCAACTGCATCTCTGGGAGAAAGTAAAAAACCTAACCTCGCGAATGAAGATGATTGACCGCAAATTCGGCAAATTCTCTTGGACGCCCGTCATCAATTTCTACAAAGGCAAAGTAGTCCCTGCACTAACCTACAGGATGGACGCCACCATTAACATGCCTAGTTCAATATGGCCTAAGCTGGAAGGCTACATCTGGAAGACAACTTTGGGTCTTCCGAATTCCATCCCGATCGCAGCCATCAGAAGAGACCTGGGCCTACCCTCGCTGGGTGCAACGGTCAGCCTTGCCTCCATGGCTATCTTCAGAAAGACCCTTATTCAAGACGGTCTTCCAATCTTTAATATCATTAACAAAGAACTGGAATCAACTAAATGCTTGGAGATCAAGAAGTGGATCGCCTGCCAAGCAAACAATCTGGAACAAGTGGCATGTTCTACAGAGGACCTGAAAACCAACCCACAAAGAGTGTCTCAAAAATTGAAAAATCAAGATTGGATCACCACAGCCGACCAAACCAGAGTGATCAAATTCTTAAAGCATCTGCCACCGTCATTCAACCGGCTCAACTGCTCACTGGCCTACTGTGTGAAATTTCCAAACAGAAATCTTCGAACATACTTCCTAAGAGCAAGGCTTAACTTGCTCCACACCAGAGAAATCATGGCGATAAGAAGCCTGGCCGCGGCAACCACTTGCAGATTATGTCAATCCGACGACGCAATCGAGACAATTCGCCATCTTCTGCTAAACTGCCACACTCTCAACGCAGAACGTGTAGCCTATTTGGAACCCTTATGGGTCAATTCAGTGTTGGTGGAGGAAGACACGTGGTGGTGCCGTCTCATCTCGGGTGAAAAAACACGCTGGGCTGTAGCGGCATGCAAACTACTGGAAGTTGCCTTCACAAAAATAAAGGCCATAGAATCTTCTCACTAGGCAGGTGAAAACACGGCCTCTCACTGAGACAGACAGCACCTCCTCTGGTGTAGCAAGGTCTGACCTTCGGACCCACAGTCACATTCAGTTCTTCTGGGCCTGACCAGTCCGGTCAACCCGTAAAGGACCCTAACTTCTTGCAACGGAATGTGCGAGCTGGAGTACTCACACGAAAGCAGAAGCACACGCGGCTAGCCCGGATTCTGATCATCCTTGTAAAAATCATTGTCTCTTATGATTATACACAAGTAAATAAAAAAAAAAAAAGAATAGCTAAACATGAGCTTGTGCGAGATAATCACAAAAAAGGAATGTATGATTACTTACCATTATTATCCATTACTTCCATGCCTACCCTTCCTCATTACAGTACTTACACAATCAAGGTGCACCCTGACAATCATGTCATACACCCTAACCCACATTCCGCCTACACCCACTCTTCCTCCTCACAGTACTTACAAAAGGTGTTGGCAGAAGTGTCAAATGTTTGATTGCAGGCGTTTTCAATCAGCATTCATCAGAAGTGCACAGCAAAGGCCCAGGTGATCTGAATAGGGCTTTTCCACACTATGGGCCTCATTACACGGTAGGCGGTGGACCAAGGTGCTATTAGCACCTTGGACCATGGCGGTAAAATACCGGAACCGCCTTGGTGGAAAGGAGAATTACCGCCCAATTCCAAGGTTGGCGGGGCGGTAATTCCCCCTTCCACCATTGTCCTTCCCCATTCCCATTTTTGCCCCATAGGGCATAATGGGAATGGGGAAGGTGCTAATTACGATCCCGCAAATTTGCGGTGCCGTAATTAGCACCAAGGTCCCTTAGCGGGTTGGTTTTTAACGCCTGCTAAAAGCAGGCGTTAAAGTACCAACCCGCTAAGGGACCTCGTAATAAGGCGGTAAGGGTTAACAGTCACCGGTACCATTACCGGTGACCGTTAACTCTACCGTCTACCGTGTAATGATGCCCTATATGTCTCCATTATATCTGGACAACTGCTTACTGCGTGTTCCCTCGTGATGCCTTGAACTCAGAAACATAACTATTCTTTGTAGAAATCTTGTTGGATGTCCAAAACACAAAACTCTCGGCCACACTCATGAATTTTACTCAAAAGGGTGTGTCTCCCATTCCCAACAGTCACGTATCTCCTTACCCCTCAGAAGATCGTAGAAGGGGCAGAGCAAGCTTGGGGCATAGCTCAGCAGAATGGAGATGTAAGCCCTAAAATGGTAATAAGTGAAAGGCGACTTTTCCGCTATGTACCTTGTGGTCCCCTGAGCCAGCATCCATGTGAGACTTTCTATGTCACCACCTGCCCATCTGGCCTGCATCCTGCACTAGGCAGCCATCAACCTCTCACATTGTTAGTATGAACCTGTGCTTAATATGTTCTCCCTGGATCACCCCCAACCACTCGTCCTCTCAACAAATGCATACTGATGAGTTTGGGTGCTGCACTGGCACCCCATAGACTTCAGGTGAAATAGTGCTCATGAGATGGGAGCCAATTGAATTAGAAGGAATCAACAGCCATATTGTATTCCTTCCAAACCTTTAAGCTTCATGTGTTGTAGAATGGTGACTTCATCCACATGCCTAATGAAGTGGCAAAGGTAAACATAAACTGCTGTGGCAGCCCAAATTCATATTCAGTACAACATTTAGCAATCTGGAAATGTCAATGTATATATTGAGTCTGAATGTTTCCCGAATCCTCCTCTATCCCAGTGCTGAATAACATCTGGTCAGGCACCTTAACAAGTGTTTCTCTCCTTTGTTGCTTATGCTTGCAGAGACCTTGGCCCTCATTACAACACCGGCGCCAAACCATGGCGCTATTAGCACCATGGTTGGTGCCGGTGTTGTAACGGGTCCGCCATGGTTCAATGGGGAATTACCACCCCATTACAAGGTTGGCGGGGCGGTAATTCCCCATTGAACCATGGCCCTTCCCCATTCCCATTTTCGCCCCATAGGGCTCAATGGGACTGGGGAAGGTGCTAAGTACGGTACCGCAAATTGCGGTACCGTACTTAGCACCAAGGTCCCTTTGCGGGTCCCTACTTTAACGGCTGGTGTAGACCAGCCGTTAAGGTTGGGTCCAGCAAAGGGACCTCGTAATAAGGCGTTAAGGGTTTAACGGCGCCGACACCTTTTACGGCGCCGTTAAACCCTTAACGCCAGGGTCGTAATGACCCCCCTTGTGTTAAGTCATATCTATAATCACTGGATCATCCAGGAGTAACCTAAAATGGCACATTGGGCCTCTGCTGAATAACACACTAGTGGACCACGATTGGCCCCTCCATAATGTAACCACTTCCCAGGCATCAGTGCTAAGGTGCTGTGAGTGAGGGAGCAGTGAATGTAAGTCAGCTAATAGACAACAGCTGAAGCTGAAAATACCAGGAGCATAGTCAGAGGGAGGAAATTCAGCATGGACTATGCGATTGTCACTGCAAATAAATTATCACGTATGCACTTGTTGAGTCATATGAATGGGCACTCCCAACAGCCACAAAATCATGACACATACCATGCATTACTATACTCGGTCTACCACTATATGTGTGTGCTGTTTAAACACTCAATGCAATGAACCAGGGTCACAAAGGGAACACCCTTGTTTGCTCTGTGTGACAAGGTTGTTTTTCGAAAATAGTACTTTTCACTGGACATCACTTCAATGTGTGTGAAAGATGACCATCTGAGGTGGACATGCATGGTCATTTCTCCTCCAATTTTGGCACCATAGCAAAGGGTGAGGCATACATTGTCTGAGGGTGTGGAGGAGCAAGGTTACAAGGGCTATACATACAGGTGCTTATAGGCCCACATTCCCAGCAACACTCTGGGGCATTGATAGGATGTGCAATTTGCAGTCATGTTATTTCATTAAAGATTGAGCCATGGAATGAGGATTCACCTCAGGTGCCTCCTCAAAGCCAACATTTAGAAGTCACAGAATCAAGTGCATACTAGTTTGTTCACTTATTGGATGACGTGGATGAGGTGTGGGATTTGACTCATGTTGAGTGAAAACTCAACTACAGTTACACTTACAGTGCAATAAGAAATCCATGTCACAGTGTCCTAAGGGTGTCCATGATGAAGAAGGGGATGTTAATATCAGACCATGTTCAATAGACTTTGTAGTGTGAGTGGTCAGAGTGTGAAAACTGTCTTCAACACCTTTGTAATAGAAATTGTTCCTGGATAGACATCGATGTGGAAGACTCTCAGGAAGAAGGTGTGGATTGTTGTCACATACCTTGTGGAAATCAAATCACGGAATTCCACAGGTTCACACTTTCTGTGTTGCTGACATTCAGGTGGAACATGCAGTGACAGTACATGAAAGTGGGAAGTTGCTCAACGCTGCCAATAAAACCCTTTGGTGTACAAGTACAGGCGGGTGAGTTTGCATCAACCATACTGAATGGGGGATGTCTGTCCACATCTTCCATAGACTGACACAGATACTAAACTGTAGCCAGTGTGGATGAGGACCTGTGCCTGGGTATAATGCTGCGTGACATACAGATGTCAATCAAGATGAAGTACAAGTTGTCAGTGGCAATTACATTTCCAACTTAACATGCGTGGTTTGTAGGTCACTGAATGCAGGAAAACTAAGTCCTCATTTACTGGGGCAGCTCAAGCCCCAGCAAATGTTGTGATGCAAATGCTTGTCAATTCCAACTATCTTGTGACATGCAATGTACAGACCCTTGAACATGGACATCATGTGAGAACCAGACATAGACATGCAGAAAAAACACAAAGACACATATAAAACAGCAAGGAAAGTCATGCGGCACATGCCACAATGAGATTGCAAAATTCAATACAGGTATTTGAAATATCATTGTTTTTTATAAAAACGTATCTAAAAAGAAAACTGTAGATTTGTATAAAAAGAATACACATGAAACAACCACAGAAATGGCCAAAACAGTGTACATATAAAGAACTAAATACATGAGTGAGCAGGCCATGTCCTGTACAATGACAGCCAATGGCTGGGTCAAAGTCGGTTCCCCCTAAGAGTCAACCACCTACAGGTGGGTCTACGTGGATATGTAGAGGAGATGCAAAACCTCCCTCATCCTACTCTCAATTTACTCAGGAGCCCTGTAAGACTCCTCCATGTTGAAAGCCCACACCATCCTCTCCACCTCTGCCCTGGGCCTGGCAATTTCCCCTTGCATCCGCTGCCTTTCCTCCTCCTGCTGCCTCATGCACTGGAGCTGTGCAGACACCCAGGTATGCCTTCTTCACCTTACCACTTGCGTTTCCCACCTGATGTTATATGCCAGATGCATTCTCCTGGCAGCAAGCCTTCTAAATGTTTACATTATCTGTTGAAAACGCTCCGGCTGCCTGGCAATGCGTTGCTGGCTCTGGATCACCCTCCGAAATCCACTCTTGGATCTCTTAAACATCTCTGTGACTTATGGCTCCAGAGATATGATGGAGCATTCCTTGAAATGAATATTAATCAGTTCAAAAAGGCCATGAGGGTAACAATTGCGCCATCTGACAGGGATCAGATGGTAGTTCATCTGGCCTCGAATTCCACTGCGGATGTTTTTTCCCATACATTATGGAAAGACGCCTGGATCCTGCCTTCATTCAGAACTTTATTGGCAATCACTCCATCTGGGTCTATCGATGCCTCAAGTTTAATGTAGCCAAAATGTATGAGATTACTGGGTGCTGGATTAAAGTCGACAGAGAACACAGACTTTGCCGGTATTGTGGAGAACCCACACCTTTTGATATCAAGTCATCAGAGCCTCGTGCCTTGACTTGGGCACCTGCTCAAATGAACTCTGGGCCATATTCATGTCCGGGAACCATGAGGGAATGATCATTTCCTTTGTGAAACTGTGGAAAAAAATCAATGAAATAATTGTAGATTTTGAAGCATGACATTGGTTCTGAATGAATCTAGTGATAATGAAATGCTATCAATTTGAGTAAGATGTTTTAATGTATGTATTAAAGTTATTAAGTTAACTGTAAGATACTAATAATACAAAAATAAATTATGAACAGCTGTGGTAGGAGTCAAATGCTCATGCACTGTCCCTTGTTGCCTCATTGTCTTCCACAGACTATTCTACTGCGGATGCATTTGCAAAGCCTGTGACCACCTCATCTGGCTCCATTCATACTTCCACCTCCACCAGGAAGAAAGTCACATCGTCAATGTCCAATCCTAGGACATGGGCAGAGGAGGCTGCCTGGATGTAAGCCATGGAGTCCTCAGTTGAGGTTGTCTTGGACACAGAAGTGAAGGTGGAGGAGGAGACCGTTGAAATTGCCTGTGTAAACAGGCCACCTGCAAGCAGCGCTCAGGCCTGGTCTGAAAAGAAAAGAGGTGGAACACCTGTCTATAATGCTGTATGACCTCCAAATGAGTGACTTCCACAGCATCAGAAAAAGTGGATTGCTGCCACAATCCAACTGCCAGCAGTGGCAGCACAGTGTCACAGATGGCCTCATCTGTCAAAACTGCAGTGGTTGTCTGAGTGGAAGCATCAGTAAAGATAAGTATATCTTCAACCGATGAGTCAGTGAGAGGAGGATATGCTAACTCCTCTTCATTGTTGTGCTCAGCCTCCTGTCTCTGTCCCAGATTTGTAGCCTTCATATCTCCATCTAATACCCCACCTGACACTGAGGTCAGGCCCTCAATGGCCTCCTCCCCCCTCCACACCCAACCCTGACACCTCATCTGAGGTCTCCATGGTTTGTGTCCCCTCTGTGTCAATTGAACCACTTTTCTTTCCCTCTGCTGCGGTGTCCACCACAATGACCTCACCTAGGTTCTCTTACTCAGCAGCAATGCCATTGGATAAGCTTGCTCCCCCAGGCACATGCCCCTCTGAGGAGGTGGACGACATGGGTGAGCCTGTGGTCTGCTGTGGGTTCTGGATGCCTTGCCCCATGCATGCAATTCCTCCTGAGGTCTGGGTCCCTCTTTGTCAGCATTAGACACTGGATAAGAAAGATGAGAGGAAAACAAAAAAATTACCAAACATATGTGCTCACACAGGTGTGAGATCATCATTTTGCAGAGTACCATGCAGCCATAATATGTCAAAGTCCAACTGTATCACACACCCACAGCACAACTGCACTCCACCAGTAAGAGTCAATTCTCATAAGGCAATGTGAAATGCAAAGGGACAATCATGACCCCTACTAATGTCAACAGCCAACCTTGATCTGTGGCCATGCACCTATCAGAACAATTTCTCAGTCATTCACTTAGCACTGAAACAGTTCCCCAATATCAGCATGCTGACAAGGTCATGGAAATGATCCATGGACCATTCTGCTCTTGGCATCAAAATGAAAGTGTGATGTCTCGCCATCCTGCTATAGGCATCTCAGACAGTATATGGTGAATGTATGTAATACATACATAACTTATTGCCAAGTACTTGCATAGGTTTTTACGACTTGTGTCACTTACAGGACACTTGTAGCAAAGGGTAGTATGTACCCTCACACCCTGACATAGTTACTCAAAGCTACCCCGTGTATCAATAGCAGGGAAAGTGTATATAGTCCAGGACATGTTTCAGATAATTAAGTCATGTTCATCCATGCATATCATATGTATGTGTAATGGTGGTACAAATAGATGCACTATGAAAGGTGGATGGCAGAACATGGCCTCCTACATTCACAAGAGATGTGTGACCATCAAACCATCTCACAAAAATTCCCGGTAAAATAAAAACATGCACACAAGTGCCCTGCCAATGAGAGAAATCACAAGGAATATGCCAGGCCAGCTATGTTGGGAAGTGCAAGTGCTGGCCAAAGGAGAGAGGCCAAGGGGACATAGAGAACCACTACATGGGACATTTTACTTTGCTGGGTGTTGATAACAGAGGTGTGGGGGTGTAACACTTAGAGCTGTAGGTAGTGCAGATCCTGGTACAGAAGCTGAAGAGAGGTGTGAGGTGGTTCAGTCCATGAAGGAGGTGCAGGATGTGTCCCGGTTTACTGGTGACACAGACAGTTTTGGAATCGAGCTTCAAAAGGACAGGGTTTCTATTGTTTATATGTATTCATATTTTTCATGAAGAAGTGCACCAGTGAGCCCACATGTTCTTTGTGTTTTCTTCCTTGCTATGTGCTCTTTGTAGAAGAAGAATATGCCGAGAGTGAAGCCAAGGGACAGGTGGGCAGCTGGGTAGTGAAGCCTTCAGTGTTAAATTGCCAAAATCTGTTCCACTATTGCTTGTACTTAGCCTCTCTCTGAGCAACATCATGTATCAGGTGGGTGAGTACACAGGAGTATGGTAGTTGACATGTGAGGGGGGTGGGCAATATTGTGGACTCCACTCAGTTTCCATGAGCTGCATACTAAGGTGTTTATAAGGCTACTTCCTTTGTTTCTGATGAAGTGGTGCTGTCATCTGTTTCCAAGTCACTGATTTTACTGCTCTTGCTAAACCGTATTCGCATAATACCACCTTGTTGTGAATATTGGCATAAACCCATTCGCGTTACACAGAAAAATGTTCAGCTTTTCGATCAACTCTGCTGCCATTTTAAGAATCGTCCACCATTTTGATTTCAACTCTTGTTTCTGTGTTCTAAAATGGTGGACTGTGTTTTCAACTTGCAGCCGAGCCGAACGACCTTTGAGTTCTGTTAATGTTTAGACTGACCAGGATCAGAGGGAAGGGGTCAGATCTCAGAAAATGAGGAATAACAAAGGAAAACATGGGCGTTACGAGGGATGGCCCGCACACAGTCCATCGCACGTCCACTATCGCGCAGAACGATACGTATTAATGGATCTGACCGTGCAACCTATCGGTGTGGAAATGACAATGCAAAGCCCTCGTTACATCTGCCACCCATGGGCAGGCATACAGACACATAGGATTCACCACACAGATGGGTGGCTGTCTGCAGCCAGGGTTCTGATCTGATTTAGGAGTGTGCGACACTTTATGGGGGTTCGCACGCAGATATTCACCCAAGATATTTGCATATATTCACCCAAAGTTTTACCCAAGTTAACAGTTACGGGGGACCCCGCGCAGGGTCCCCGAGATGCAGGCCTGCTTGCAGGGGATCCCATGCACTGTTTGAAGGGTACATGTATTCACACCCAAGGAGCATGCAAAGGTAGCTGTTTATGGCTGTTTTTGCTTTGGGGCATGCCGGGTATGTTCCAACGGTGACTTGCATATGCGGTTACTTTGCACGAACAATTCCATGAATACGTAGAGAGTGCAGAAAAACTTCTGCACGCAGGCTTGCACAAAGTAATTCTCGGCACGCAGGCTTTGAGGGTACAATGTTTGATGTTACAATGAAAGTGCTGTTTATCATGTGAATACGGTTAGTTTTGCACTTGAAGGGGCATGTCTCTAGGTGTTAATCCCCATTTTACATTTTCAATGAGGGCTTTTGCATATTACCCCCATTCTCTTGCTTTTCACTGGCCTTTCCCTTGTCCTAATCTGACGCAAGCGATATGTGCTCGGGCAGAGCGCAAAGTGGAAAGAGACAGTGAAAAGTTCAATCCATTAATGGACATAGGCAATTTTGCATGGCTCAAACTGCCATTGCCCAGCGCAAACCATTTTGTAAGTCAGGGCCCAGTGTGTAAACAAGCAAAAAGGGTAGATGCTTAAGAAAAGTGGGGAATGCTTAGTCTCCCCTTTCCTTTTAGCATGCCAGTAGGAATAGAAATGTTAAACCTTAAGAAAGATGATTTAGGAGATATAAATGTACGCTTGCCAGCCTTTCCAACTCGACCAGGTTCCAAGAATTTGGATGTGAAGAAGCAAGAGATCTGAATGGTATCAGAACCAACCCAAAAATAGTGCACACAATGCAGCTATTTCCAACGTTAGTTTCTTGCACATGTAGATATATTACGTCCATTTTGGTTGACCATAGGTCACAAAAATGATGTGTTTTCAGCTACTTTAAAAATCTTAATATATTTTACATCGTAAAAATAAGCTGAAGTTATGAGCGTGCAAAGTGAAAAAAATATGTTGTGGTTCATAATGTTAATAAAGCACATATTGCATGCTTTGTTTTTATTAGGCAAAGCAAAGTACGCTTTCCTTTAGATTACATATTTTAACTAATTAATCAACAACAAAGCAAAGGAAAGACATAGCCCTGTTTCAGTATTTCCTATTTAATTACACTTTGTCACCAACACAAATATATCAAAATGATGGTGTTTCCCCTGACAGGAAGATCCTTGCATCTGCACATGGTTATGGCTCTCAGCAGAGTAACAGAGAACTGCTGACAACCTTGAACACCGCTACAACACTATTACTGTACTTGGCAGAGAAGTACCCTTGCGGCAGGAGGAAAGCTGTAATTTTGACTGTCACTTCATATTAAACTGGATATTATTTCACTGTATGCACATTTACTCTCGTGTGCACTGCAAGCTGGCTAGACGTCTACGGCAGCACAGCCCTTCCATCAGCAGCCTTTCTAATTGGGATGGGCCTTTGATAGGGCTATTCCTAATTCCTCTTAGCCCACCAATGAGCTGATTCATTTTAAACAGTCTGGACACACCCAAAACACACATCTTTATTGTAAAATGACTTCTGTCCCCTGTTGTCATTTTATTTGACACCCCTGTGCGCGGCATGGGCCTTACAATCAGGTGACCCCTTTTCAGACGGTGCGGCACATCTAGTAATTAGTCTAGTGCATTGGTAAACCAATCCTAGCAAAATTCAGTGTTATTTATTGTGAAAAATCCTCTATGTGTTGTATGTATAGATTTGTAATGTCTCCAGAACAGTAGATTCTGCAAAGAGGGTCAGGATTATGTTTGCATCCAACCTTACCTTCTATTCTACATTGCAACCAGTAAGGATGAACGATGTTGTTAGGGCAACCTGTGTTTTTGTAGCAGAGTTGTGATACTTTAAGTATCACACTGAAATCACTCTTCTTGAGGATGGCTTTATGCCAACGAGAAAGTACTGGTCTTTCCCCAAAGAAATGGTGTGGTTTTATAGGGACAGTGCCAGCAGGTCAATAATATTTTGTATGAGGCAGTAGAAGAACATTTTGGACTGTGCAGGCGGAGGAAGGCAAGACAGCGTGTGGGGCTGAGGAGTGAATCTGGCGGTCTGTGAGGTCCAGTGGATCACGCCCCTCCGTGGTGAATGAAGGAAGCTGGAGAGGGTGTTCTTGTTCGGGAGCAGTGTTGACAGCAAGTTTACGTTTGGTGAAGGAAAGGTCTGAAGGACACGAAATAAGTACTTTGGCCAAAGTAGGGTTCCCTCGATTCAGAGAAGTGTATAAAAAATCATTACGTTGCGTGCAGAAGGGGAAAAAGGGCCTCAGAGCTGTGTGTAATAAATACTTTGGCCACACGAGGGCAACAGTAGGTCACAAGTAGGCATTTCAGCAAGGTAAGCCGGTACACCCCATTTTGGTGCAGCAAGTACGGCGCATGCCGATTTGCCACAGGCAGTTTGGCGCGACCAGTCCGGCGCAGGGATGTTTCCGCACAAGCATATTTCGGCGCAGCAGTACATCCTTGTCCTACAGTGCTGAAACAGCACAGGAATGTAATGTTGGACCACGAAGTTCCAGTTAAAGGAAGTGGCAGAGCAAGTCAAGGATGTTAAATAGTATTTTTTATAGACATTGGGAGAAGGGTTCACATGGCTCTTACTGAAGGAAGTATAGAGTATATGCAGGGTGTTGAGTGGGTGCAAGTGCCTTCACATGGAGTGTAGCCCCTGCAGAGGCTCCACAATTGGACTTAGTGTACCCCCTGCAGAGGCACTGCGTAGGAATTGATTTTGTTCCCCTAACGCCAACGGGCTGCGCCAAACTGGCTCCTGCAGCGAATTGGCCACGCCAAATCATCCCACACCGAACCAGCCGCGATGAAATGTCCTGGTCCGAGGTTAGCAGTTTAAATTGGGCCAAAAAGACCAGCAATAAGCAGGCTCAGCAGCTTCCACCATGTTTGGCTACACCTGGCACTGGGAATGCAGGAGCAAACTGTCTTTCACCAATTGCAATTGGATGGTAATGAAATTTATGAATATGAGGACATGGTTCTCCGGATGAAGAGGCATTATGCAATGCAGATAAATGTTATTTTAGAAATACACCACTTTTATCTTTGCCAACAAGGAGCGGATGAGTCGGTTGAGGAGTATGTGGCTGCCCTGAGGATACTGGTGGCATACTGTGAATTAGGGCATTTGATTGATCAGCACTTAACAGGCCAAATTGTGGTACATTGTAACAGCAAAAGGATACAAGTAAGGTTGTTAAGCTGAAAGGATTTGACTTTGGAGTAGGTCGTATACATAGCAAAGAGCATGGAGCTGTATGCCAGTGGAGTGTAGGTGTTGGACAGGCAAAGTGGTGAAAACTCATCATGCACATATATAAATGAGTGACCCTCAAGAGCACATGCAAGTGGAGGAGGAATGAGTGCATAAAGAGGTGCAAGAGGCGTCATGTGTGATACCAGAGAGTGTTACCGTTGTGAATGTGTTGGACAGATTGCATCCAGCAGGATGTGCCCAGTGGGGGCAAGGAATGTAGCACATGTAAGCGCATTGGACACTTCGCGGAAACATGCCGATGAGGCAGAGGTGGCGATGTGAACTTTGCGGTGGAGGGTGAAGTAGAAGACAACAGAAACACATAAAACATTGTGCTGATTGTTTGATCATCACATGCCTCGTCTAAAATGAGAAAATCGCCTTGATCTTATGTTAATATTTGTGGTGAATATAAAAATCTAGTCGTAGATTCTGGCGTGACAGTGAGTATATAATCTTTTGAGACGTATTTGAAATTCTTTGGCCACATTAGTTTGACAAGAGATCGGATCGCAGTTGAACAGTTTGAAGGATAAAGAATAGCTTTACAAGGGTATTTCCACAGGAATTGGAAATCAAAACACTCTATGCAGAAGACAAAATCTATGTGGTCAGTAAAGGGATAAATGTGCTGGGGTGGTGAGCTCAGGTACTGTTGAGGATGGTTTTAGATCCGTGCAGTGATGCACAAGTATTGTCAGTTTCTTACTGAGCGAGCTGGAGAAGACTTTACTAGATCATAAGGCAGTTTTTGAAGATAGGCGTATCAGCCTAAGCAGTTTTATGAATTGGATAAAATTGAAGCAAAATGCTGTGGCCATCAGACACAGAGTATGTGCTCTACCTTCCAGTGTGTGGAAGTAAATTGCAGCTTATTTGGAAAACATAGTAAAGGAGCAGATAATCAAACCCTTTGATTCATCTTTGTGGTAATCTCCAGTGGTACGGCATGAAAGAGAAATTGATGCATTCGGCTATGTGTGGACTTAAGGGGATTAAATATAAACATTTGGGTGGACTACCACCCACTGCCTGAACTTGAAGGCCTTATATCGAAGGTGGTGAATGCTAGATGTTTTTCTACACTGTATTTAAGGGCATCATACCTTACTAGATCCAATTATATCCAGAGTCCAGACCATTAACAGCTTTTGTGATGCCTGAGGGGGCATATACATTCAAGAACATGCCTTTTGAACTGGCTTCAGCCTCTTCTGTTTTTTAATGTGTGATGCATGAGATGTTCAAAGACTTGAAAAGAATGGTGGCATTGCAAGACGATTTGCTGGTTTCTGGGCAGAATGATAGTGAGCATTAGAGTATTCTGTCTGAAGTGTTGGATACATTGAGTGAGAGAGGGATGACAGGGCAGAAAGCTAAATGCATTTTTTAAAACTTCAGTGGAGTATTATGGCCATGTGATATCAGCTGATGGGGTAAAATCAAGAGAAGGATTACTCACAGCCATCATGCGGGCACCAAGGCCTTAAGATAAGGAAGGATTGATATAATTTATTGGACTGAGTGATTATTACTTGATGGGGTATAATATGATTGGAGTGATGTGAGAGAGAAACGTTTCATGAGAGTTAAGAGATGTATTATGGGAAGCACTCATATTGAACATGTTCCAAGAAGTTTTGTGAAGTAGCTAACACCTTCCTTCACCCCAAGCGCTTTAGAATTATTCAAGACTTCTTTTGACTGCTTCTAGGCACTACAAGAGGCCAGGAGGCAGGAGGGGCAATAAGAATTTTTTTCCTGCAAATATAATCATATACACAGACATGGGCAGGCATTAAAAGAAGGCAGTTGTTATTAAAATAGAAGTTGCAAATAACTACTAGCTGAATACATTTGCAAAATACATCCTATTTAGTTTTAAAAAAAATCTTAAAAGCATGATAGATGCAAGCTCTTTGCCAAAAGGAATTTTGCTTGTGCTAAAAATGGTTTGCAGGGCTCATGTAGTGTTGTGTCAGTGAGGCTAGCTCTGGCAGAGTAGCACACAACTCAACAGCTGTCTGCTGTCTGTTAAAAGCCAATGCACGCTAAAAGGAGATTTTAACATACTCATGAACAACATACAGAATTATGAAAACCTGGTACAAAATAAATTACAGGACTAGATAAAAATATGAAGAGAATGAATGAGGTATGGAGAGAATGACTGGAACATGTTTTTGTACATTAAATAGTCATAAGTAGGAAAATAAAGCTGCAGTGTATTTTCGCATAGGCTAGGAATATGTAAAGTAGCATGTCCTAAACAGAAATTGCTGACCATGAAGAAAGGAAGACTGGAGCATCCCTTGTATGGAAGCAGGACGAGTTGGGATAAAGCCATGCCCATATCCAGTTATGCAACTACAGCAAGTTGTGAGTATAAAAGCTCCTGCCTGGCACCAGTTTGCACGAGAAAGGAATGGTTGAGGGACAGAAGAGCCCATTCAGGCAGCAGAGTTCTTTGCTCATATCCTCATTTCTGTAAAGAATACATGTGTTATCCTTGCAACATAGACTATTGGCCTTACTTCCCTAGAGGGGCGCGTTTACTCTGGTGTGAGTGTGATTAGGGGTACCCATATTATTAAGGGGTAACCCTTAAGTTGGACTACCCTTACCAAGGGTACACCGTGTGTGATAACTGTGGATGCATGCACATGTGTTGTGGGTGTGGTGTTGAATCAAGAGTGTGCTGGAAAGGGGTGTACTGTGGCGTTTGCTTTGTGTACATTGAGGAAATATGAACAATATCTTGTGATTAAGCGAGAAGCTCTTGCATGTGTGTGGGCCAAGCAACATTTCTAGTCTTATGTATGGGATACAGTTTTTACCCTAAGAGCAGTCCATGAACCTTTGTTGAAGATTTTGCAACTGGGGGGTTCTGGTAAATCTACACTGAGTTGTCTCGATTGGCTTCAAAATTACATGAGTATATATATACTCAATGGAATTTGTACTGTGAAACATGTAGGGCTGATTTATTTTCAAGGTTGCCGTTAAAGGATAGTGGGTGTCAGGATGAAGGAAAGAAAGATATGGAGATTGTAACATTTATAAGGTATGTTTGTGTAAAGTTCTAATTTTGATCTACATCACAATAAACTTAAAATGATTGTATAATTTGTATTATAATAATTATTATTATTATTATTATTATTATTAGGGATGAAATTAGTGCAGTCACAGTGATGAGTGGAACATAGTGATGGAATAAGTTGAAGTACTGATGCAGTTGTTACATCATGCGTTGAATGGGTGGCCTAGAGAGTGTTGTTTGGACAGGGAGTTACACGTTTATGTGAAGATTCAATAGGAGTTGTCAGTAGAAGATGGAGTACTCATATGTGATCACAGAATGGTACTTCCTCTGGCGTATGATTGAGGTTATTGAGATTGGCGCATGAAGGCCATAGTTGGTCTGCGTAGACAAAGTGGTGGTTTGCGTGAATGTTATTGGTGGACAAGAATGGGCAGATATGTTGATTGGATGGTGGAATTGTGTTGTGTGTGCTGAACTTCAGATAAAGGGATGCAGTGTAGAAAGGTAACCTTGCAGATTGTGGACTGGCCTAAAACACCATGGGGCAAGATAGCTGTAGACTGTATAGGTCCCACAAACAAGTTGGATCTCGATGAGCTGGTTGTTATAGATTATCACTCTCTATGTTTGTGGTAGAGTTTATGGTGATGCGATTAAGTATTTATGTGATCTATTTGGAAGAGAAGGTTCTCCCGAGACATTAGTGATGGGCAGTGGCATTCAGTTTACGTCAAGAGGAATGCAAATAATTCTGAGTGAGATGGGACTTAAACATTGGAACATTGCCCTTTACCATCCCCAAGCTAATGACTTGCTGGAAAGAGTAAACAGAATAGTTGAATGATGTATTCAATGGGCCCCACCTAACCACGTGCCTGTGCAGAGAGCTCTGCATGATATTTTATGGTGTGGTGACAGGGTATTCACCTTTTGAATTGCTAAGAGGGAGGAAGACAGTATAAAATTTGGTGCCCGCGTGGATTGATGGTTTGGTGGGGAAGGAATGCTTCAGGTGCATGTGGGCCGGATTCATGAAAGGGTCCTGGAATCACAGTAGAAAAGCAGCCAGCAATGCATCAAGGAGAGTGATGTTTAAGTGGGAGGTGTAGTGTGGTTGAAAACAACATTTTCACGGTTACTAAGGGGGATTCACAATATTTTGATCTGGATGTTGTTACTGAAACCAGTTGCTGTACTGCAAAGTTTGGCAAGAATGGTTTGTGGAACAAGGAGAGAATTGTCAAGTTGAATTGGTTTGTGGGAGTGGATGAAGATGATAACATTGGTGTGATGTATGAGGACAAGGATGACTAGCTAATACAAGAGTCTCATGCTGAATACATGAGCGCATCAATGCCAAGTATGTTTGAGGAAGAACACCAGAACGTTAATGGTGTAGGGATGAATGAGCTGCAATGTGAGGTGGAGATGAATGAAGATCCAGCAGAGAATATGCAACATACAAGAGATCATCTCAAATGCAATTCCGGTTATCCTAACAAGATAAAGGATTATGTTCATTACTATAAGCACTGTTTGTAAAGTTCAAGAGTCTCATAGTTAAACTTTTCTGTTGGTAATCTTATGAAAGGTTGATGTGTTAGGATGCAGTTTTCCATGGCACAAGGCACCCACCATGCCACACGCCATGGCACTCTGTCATAGAATGTTGGGTGCAGGGAGCGGGGAGAGTGACAATTGGGGACACTGATCTAGATGGCAGCAGCTGCCTGATGCGCTGATGTACGGGCCCTAACAAAGGAGCTCCAACTCATATAAATGTGTGCTTTTTTTACTGTGACATCTGTTATACAGCATCTGCATTTCTGTTAAAATGTGTAATGTTTTACTAGGGCTGTAACCACACAGCTGCTATATTTTAGATGGAACAGTATCACAATTCACAGAAGGGCTGCACACTTGTTTAGAGTCAGTACTATAGCTTGCCACCTTGATATCTACTTGTTTAAAGGGATAGCACCAACTCTTTTCAGTGTGAGAGCATATCAATAAAAAAAAAGTATGAGTTAGCTGATTGGAGGTCTTTCCTTTATAGCCAGAAGAAAAAATAAATAAAACAGACCTGTCCCCCCATCCCCTAACAATGTTTTAATTGTACAGGCTTTATTAGGCCACTCCATCACCTTTTTTGCCATGGCCAATATTTGCTCAAATTATTGGCCTATTCGTGCATCATGGGCATAAGGATGGAGCACTATAGGTTGCTGACGAACCCAGGTTGCTGGAACAATGTCAATGATCACTGAACAGAGGTAAGGACTGGTTTGGACCAGATGTAGACACTGGAACTTCTAACAAGTGTGGTGGTCCAACACCCCTTGGCTGATGAGGCAAACCGGAATGGAGGATGTGGATTTTTGGTGAAAGGCCTAATCACATACCATATCCAGTAATGAATAGTCACTATAGACTAAGACATATTTGAAGAGGGGCATTATTTGACGGGAGGCAGAATTGATGTCAAAGTGTTCTCAAACTTTCCCTTTTCAGGTCGCCCTTGATCTATAAAGATAAGGGGTCTAGAGGGTGGGTCAGTTAGGTGACATCCCATTAAGAACATGATTCTGCTTTTCTTGACTTGCAAGTCAATGATTAAATGACTTTTGTTTCCCATCGCATCGACCAGGGTGCTAAACATTGAATGTGATTGTCCTCTGCTCGTCCTCCTCCAACTCTCTCTCAAACCTAGATTTGAGGGTATATCTTTATCCTCTACAGGTTCCTCCCTCTGGAACAGCCTCCCTGCCTCTCTCTGTCTTGAGCCGAAGCACCTTAAGTTCTGCAAACTCCTCAAGATCTTCCTCTTCTCTTCCTCCTTCTCTCTCCCTCCCCGATGCTAACCTCTATTCTTTTTCTCTCCACCCCCTTCCTCCTTCTCCTCCCTACTCTGTTCAGTTTTTGCTGACTGGTTGCCTGGTTCACCTCCAGAGCCTTACAGGTCTCGGGCCCTAGGTTCAGCATTACTGCACTTTCAGCTTAAGCTCCATGAGCGAAGCAACCTCTCTGTACTGAAACCAGGGCCCTGTTGGACAGGACACATTTGTCCCCCCTCTTCCCCTCTTCCTCGCACCTCTGTCTGTATGCATGCATGACTTAAATGTGCTAAGACTAGTAAATGTGTCTGTCCTGTCCCCCACTCCGCTTGTTCCTGTCCCGCCTCCCTAGATTGGTCACAAAGGTAACACTGTATGCAGTTCACTAGGAGAAATGCTGTCAGGCCTTGTATGCTAGTTTTTCTGTTTAGATCATTCGGAAACTTCAAGGCCTAAGATTGATTACTGTATTCCCCTGTTCCCATCCCACCTTGAAGAACTTTGAAACACTCCACCTGTGTATAAGCACTGTATAAATAAAACATCTGGTGGAAAAAAGGCATATACTACGCCGAATCAAGAGGTCAGCGAGATCAAGCAACTCCAAGTACCTTAGAAACACCCTTGACAAAGAGACAAAGCAGTATAAGTCGTAGCTCAAAAACTACCAGACAAGTTTATACCATCAAGATGCAGAGGATATGCTAAGAACAGTCAGCAGTAAGAACACCCTTGAAATGTTTGTCGTTAATCAAAACAACAGGGTCCCAAACCAACGAGAAGCTAATAAACACTATTGGAGAAGCCGCATGGATGACCCATTTTAGAACACTCTTTCAGTTACCACGTCGCACTATCTTGCCAGCAAAGTAGAGCTTGTACCCAATTTGAGAAGACCTGACAAACAAAGAAGACATCCTAGGAATCATCTCTAAATTGAAAAAATCAAGCGTACGGAGGCCCGACGGTCTGAAAAACGTTGACTTAAAAAGTCACACGAACGAGTGGACATCCTTTATCAGCAACGTATTTAAATGATGCAAACATCTGAAGTCCATTCCGGTGTCCTGTACGTCAGCAGTGGTTGTGCCAATCTTCAAAAAAAGCAAGAAAGAAGACCCAAAAAACTACCGCCCGATTGCTCGATCAGACATTATCGCAAAGGTTTTCGGCTCGCTACTACTCAAGAAATTTCAAGTGTGGGCAAGGGTTTCTCCCTGTGCAGACCCGTTCCAAACAGGCTTCATGAAGAACTCAGGTACCTATGCAAACATTATGCTCCTAAGCATAATAAAAAGCAAGATCAGAGAAGGTAGCCCAAGAGTCTGCCTAGCGTTTATTGATCTGATGCAATCGTTCGACCAAGTCAACCGTGAAAGATTATGGAATAAATTAGAAAGCTGGAAATGTCCAACATCCATCTTGGGTCCAATTCGAGCCCTACACTCAGACACAAAAATGAGAGTTCGACTCAGTCAACAGGGCCTGCTCTCAGATGAAAGCCAAACCAAAAGGGGGGTAAAGCATGGTTGTCCTGTGGCCCCGGCCTTGTTCATCGCCTTGAGAAGGGTTTTGACCCATGCTGAATCAATAGACTGGGTAGAAGTGGGGATGAGCTGCCGCCGCCCATCATTCCATCCCAGAGTCCAAGAGAACTGCGCAGTTGGCACAAGACCACTCCAAAGATACAACCTTCTTGTGGGGGGTTCCACATCACCACTCTACTGTAAGGATGCCATCAAAACAATGTTAAGCAAGGGTCCTATTCTATCAAGCAAAAGACCACTCTATTGAAATGCAGTAATTCAAGACAGATCCCAAAAATGGATGCAGTACCGACAAATTCCACAAGGCAGCGCTAGTGGTCTAAACTCTGACAGGAGAACTGGCTGACAAAGGGACCTGAGCCAACTGGACTTCAAAGCCTGTTGCTTAATAAAACAATCTTAGCCACCTGCTGTTCCCAGAGGCCAAGAGGCTGAGAACTCTTAACACCCCAGAGACTCACAACAGGAAGCAGGATATCACATGGCCCTTCTGAGGGAGAGGGAGGGGGTTTCCCCTTCAGCCTGGAGGAGAGAGACAATAGCCCCTTTCAGTTGAATGGGGTATGGTAATTTTGAGTGCTTCCTGTCAACAGCCCTCTGCCAGCAAGGAGAGACATATGATCACTGACCCACCCAGACTTCTGGAGGTGGACCCAAACACTTTGGGGAGTTGAATTGCAACAAATATATATTTTATAGAAACATTGATAACTCATTGTAACCAAATGACAGGAATGTACAACTTTGAGAGTCTTAGTATGAAAAATGCCCTCACGATTTGAGTCCAAACTCCAATCTGTACCATGTTCTGGGGCAAAACCCCGCGAATTATGAATATTGTAGACACTGTATTTAAGCTAGAGACCTGGAAATTTACTGGGATATTTGGAGAAGGGCGGTGTACCTTTGTATAATTTTTGATGAAAAACCAATGTTGCAAAACCCACTAAAATTGAAAATAAGTTGCCATTTTTGAATGCAGGCTCCTAGAAACGCCAGAGTCGGAACAGAGACTACAGGAAGCAATGTGTAATATGTACATGTAATGTCAACCATTTGTGTACCTGGGAAATATGTATTTGGATCAGAAATAGATTTGTGTGCACATTGACCAGGGGAGTGCCATTTCTGTAGGTCATAAAAATGACATCACTCTGACACACTATCCCTTCCCAAATCAGGGACCAAAGAATCTATTGACCTATCAAATCAAGAGAGGGGCAGGCTTAGTGATGCCACACACACACCCACTTTCAAAACACATAAAAGGAACATTGAAACCCAGGTAGAGACATTCATTTTCCATTTCTGCAGAGCATTTGGACGGCCGACATCCCATCCAGACAGAGACCAGAAACAGGGACCCATAGACTACAGAACTTTGAACCTAGAAGGCCCACTGCAAGCAAATGTATACTCAGCAGGCCTTCAGAATCCAGCAAACCTAACCAAACTATTCAACAGCCGGGCGAGCTGTTTGAATTCTTTGGCAAGAACTTTTGCCAGAACCGGTAGCAGTATCCAGGAGCCGTGCTGTGTCCAGAGAAAGCAGAACCCAATTCAGAGAACTTTGGCGAGTACCAGAGACCAGACCAGAGATCCAGAGAACCACAGGCCGCTGTATCCAGAGAGCTGACCCAGATCACTGTGAAGTGCCGAGACCAGAACCGGAGTCCAGTCCAAACCTGACCAGATCCGTGGCGAGGCCCATTCCTGTCAAAAATATATTGTGAGTACCGCCAGAACTGTGCAAATCCCAATCTATTAGTTTAAAATAATCTAATTCAAACTATTTTAACTTAATTAGAACTGTCTCCTAGAAAGCTGTCATCTGTCATTCTAAAACTGCACAACTGTCACCTGTCATTTTAAAGCTGAAACCTGTCAACTGTCATTCTGAAACTGTGATTCATTTCTGAAAAACTACCTTCACTAAATCGTCTGTATATCCGGAACCGTTTGTCCTAGGAACATGGTTTAACTTTCATTTTAAAGCTATACTTTTTCCGCAATCGCGGTTTACACACCCGCGAAATTTACCGCGATTTGCGATTTGGCTCAATTTCTCCACTTGTCAAAATAGCAGCTCCATTCTTTCCTTTGTTAAAATCCGTTTGCAACCTGGTAATAACTCATAGAGCATTGCTAAAGTGAGCCTGAACTAATACCAACAAGCATCTCTCACTCACCCTGAATTTCTAGAGGGAATTAAAATCAGTTAGCACATTTTCCCATCCATTGCCATCACATTTAAAAACATTTTGGGCCTGTGTTTCACACTTCTACCTGTTTCCTCTAAGCTTGCTGGGGGGGAAAATGAAATTCGTATTGTATTTGATTGCATTCCTGAGAACTGTGTGCTCCTCTTTCCATCTCCTTCCATTTCTCACATTGGGCCTCATTACGAATCAGGCGTTAAGGGGTTAACGGCGCCGTAAACGGCGCCGACCCTTAACGCCTGATTACAAGGTCCCTTAGCACCAAGGTGATATTAATGCCTGCTTTTTGCAGGCGTTAAAATCCATAGCGCTACGGGACCATGGTGCTAATTACGCCACCGTAATTTACGGTGGCGTAATTAGCGCCTTCCCCACTCCCATTATGCCCTATGGGACAAAAATGGGAATGGGGAAGGGTAAAATGGGAAATGGGGATTTACCGCCCCACTCACCTTGGAATGGGGCGGTAAATCCACCATCCACCATGGTGTAAACATAGTTTACACCATGGTGGTAAGAGTACGACCCAGGCGGTAACTTACCGCCTGGGTCATAATGAGGCCCATTGCATAGGGGGGGTGAATTGCCAGAGAAAAAGTGATTATCTTATCTTTTGCTAAAATCATATCAAGTATTTCTGTACTGCATTTTATTCCTCATTGCTTTTCCCTTGAAACCATGAAAGTATTTTTACTACCTTGTCCATCCTATACTAACTCCTCATTGATTGTAAAGAAGTGTGCTAGTGCCAGATTACCCATTGTTGATCAACATTATATCCATAAGTGTGATATCAATTATTAATTTATTATAAAAGTGTGATATATATCTTGTTAATTTTTCAAATAAACCTTTTAATTTTCAAAACAAACCTACTTCTTGGCTCAGTGGTGTCAGGGGGATTCTACGATGGTGGTGTTATACAAGGGTTGTCATCCAGAGTACTGAACCGGACATAAAAATACATCAATAAGGGTTTTCCTCAGCATCCCAGACTAGGCATTGACTTAGCTGTAGTGTTGATTGAATATCGCTTACAAAGTGGGGGCTCGGAGCCGGGATATTCTCGGTTAGATTTAGCACTTGTGCAGCTTAATACAGTGTGCTAACTGACGGGATGCATACATCCGGTTGGATCACCACGCTGTGGTACGCTGTAAAGCACTCCTCAAAGGAACGCTCTAAGGAGAAGGTCTGTTTTGCAAAATTAAATACAAACTTCTGTAAGTCAGGAAGGAACACAAATTCCAGAATGACAACACTGGTAGACATCAAAATAGCCAGAGAGCACTTCTTACATAAGCTATTTGTGAGAGGTGAGTGGACTCATCAGGACCAAACGGTCTGGTTGCAGGCAATCGCGCAAAAGGTCACTGAAACAGGGTCAGATATATGGAGAGATCAGGGTCCATTACATGTGGCCCTCAGTGAATTATATATGGCTCCTAAAGCTAAAGATGAACACGACAAGATGGTTAGGTTAGCAGCATATTTGTATCTATATATGGGAGCCATGCAGGACAAATGTGCTGAAGGCCAAGATCTGGCAAATAGGCAACAGATGGTGTTAGAGAAGGCCCAATCTGATATGGACTCTTCTGAGCAGAGGCTGCTCAGGAGCCAGGAGTCAGAAAAGGACAGCAGACAGTACATCACTAAAATAAAGGAGGATAAGGATGTGCTGCAACAGGAAAAGGCTGACCAGGATACCAGATTTCTGGCCTTACAGAGGGAGTACCAAGAAGGTTTGAACTCCCTACTGCAGAGCCAGAAAAAGCTGGAACAACAATTAGATTTCAATAGGGCATGTGCTGAGGAGGAAGTCACCCTGCAAAGCCACCTAAATAGGGACAAAGAGGAAAGCAATACATTGATTCTGAAAGACCTGGATACCCAAGCAGAGATTGATCAGAAGCGCCAGAAAGCTGGTGCCTTCCAAAGGCAAAGGGACGACCTGGCGGCACAGATGCAGGCTCTTAGTCAGGAAAGGGATACCTTAGGCCAGGAAGTCTGCCACTTAAAAAGGCAAAATGGAAGAAAATCACCTGGCCCTCCAGGGACTGGGTGACCTCCAAAAAGAACACCAGAACTTGTTAGAGTACACCAGGAGGGTGGAGCAGGCTCTGGCAAGAAAGGAGCAGGCCAGTAGGGATGGGACTCAGGAGGTAACCCTCCTGCAGCAGAGACTCGCCCAGTACTCCAGGACCAATCAGGAGGCACAGAGAGAGAATGAGGCTCTCTGCCAGCACAATGATAGGCTCCAGCAACAGGTAGCGATGCAGGAGAGACTGATAGAGTCTAGTAAGGCCTTAACTGAGGAACTGAAAGCGCAGGCTCTTGCATTGCAACAGGGAGCAGGGGCGGATAGAGATGAGGTTCGCTGGGAAAGAGAAACTCCGGAGCATAACCTCAGGAGCCCTAGTACCAGAGGCCTTCATCTCTCCCAGTCCCTGGACTCTGCCACCCCCATGTCCCCTCGCGCACATGAGCCCAGGTCCACGGGGATGGCAGATTACTATCCAGCTAGAAGTATGGGGCTCATAGGCCAGTACCTCCCAGGAATGGATGGGCAGGCATCCGGGTATGGGCACCCAAGCACAGTGCAATTTAGTGGGGAACCCCAGGAGAGTAGGCCCATTAAGGGCATCCTGAAAACCTCTGCCCAGTTAGGTCAGTGCGGGGGGTACCCATCAAATCCTGGCAGCAAGGAGGGATCTGAAGACTCCTCTGAGCATTATAGGACACAGGAGACCAGGTCCCCACATTCTGCCAGCCATTCCCAGGCTCACAGAATCCGGGAAAACCTTGAAGATCAGGCGGGCACCTCTGGGAGCAGTGCTTCTGAGTCAGAGGATGAATAGACCAGGGTTACCCGAACCAAAAAGGCCAATAAGGCAAAAAGGGCCTTGCTTAAGGACCCATTGAAACAAATAAAGGCAATAAGGAGTGTCATCACGCCTTATCATAAGAACGCCAAGTATTCTGTTTGGGAACTCTTGGAGCTCTATGAGCAAATGATGGAGACTTTCCATTTGAAGGACAGCAGTAGCTGCATCCAGTACGTCAAATGGACCTTCTCAACAGAATACTCCAGTTTCTTTGCAGGGCTGGATGATCAAAACCATTCAAGGTGGTCCACATACAGGGCTGCCATCTTGAAACATTTTTCTGTGCACAGAAATCCTCCAGAGGCTCGCAAGGCAGCCTACAATTTGCAATGTGGGGAGGATCAGGCCCCACAAGAGTTTGTGCAAGAATTAAAGCGTGATTTTGCACAGATCACCAGAAGGGTGCGCACGGATAGCAGAGAATTTATCAATACGTTTTTCCATGCCTTACCCAAATACATAATGACCCAGCTCGTGAGAGATTTTCATGAGAAAAGATCTTTAGACTGGGTCATTGAACAGGCTACCCGGATCTATGAGGTGCAGAAGCCCATCGAAAATAAAAATAATGCGCAGAAAAACCCCAAAACCAACAGCAGCCCTGCTGCTGCCAAGGTGGCAGAGGTAAAGGTCACCCCCGTTTTGGATTTGGAGATGGGGGGGCCTAAAAACCTACCTGCACCTAATAATGCCAAGCCCAGAAGGCCCTCGCGCCAGTCACTGACAGTGAGCCAAGGAGGTAGTCCCACAAATGGGTCACTCACTCCCCTGATTATGTCAGTCCCCGCTACAAGGTAAACCGACCCATCCTGGGTTATGTGTGGACTCCTCTAGCCCAAGGGGGGGGATCCAGCCAAGCACCTAACCCAGGGAACTTCCCTCCCAACATCCCACAGGAGGGCAGAAATTCTCCAAATCCTGGGCAGAACTTTTTCCCCAGGTATCCGCCCAACTTCCAGCCCCAAAATCATCCATCCTTCTTTCCCCACTTTCATGAGCCCAGACAACCTAATCCGGGAGAGGGGAGGCCAAGGGTGGAGGGGTATCAAAATCTTCCCAACCAGGGGTACTACCAGAGAATGGATAGCTACTCTTCCCGGGATGAGCCCAGGGGAGAAAACAGGACCCCGTATCAGCCTGAGCGGGTTTCCCAGTTAGAGCGCCAGGTTCAGAACATGGCACAGGATTTGGGCCGCATGGTAAGGGCTCAACAGAACCCCCAGATGGGCATGCCGGCACATAATGCCTCAAACTCTGGACCTGGTGCTCCAGAACAATGACAGGGGCAGCCCCCAGATAGCCCACCGGTTCCCAGGGAGGAGGTACAAGGGGAAGGGGGGTGTAAAGCCTTGGAGGAAGCTTCCTTCCCCACTTGTAAACAGCCCCTGGAAGCCCAGGAACCGGAAACAAAATCTCCTACACCTGAAAGTCTGCCTCCTAAGGAGCAGAGGGGGGGTAGGAGAAACAAAGTACCCAAATGGATCCACTTTGAGGAGGAGGTACAGATCTTCCAATTTGAGGGAGAGGGATCTCAAGAGGATCCTGGGAAAAGGATCTTCTCCTTCAGAGATGGGGGAACTCCTCCCAAGGAAAAATGGGTCCCAAGAGATTCCAATCCAGACTGGGTAGATGTGGGGATTGAGCAGTCGCCGCCCATCATCCTATCCCAGAACCAACAAAACCAAAAACCCCTGGTTCAAACCCATCCTGGTGACTGCCTCCCAAAAGGCAGGGGCAGCCCAGAACCGGAACCCGGGGAACCTAAAACCGAATCAACAGACTGGGGAGATGTGGAGACTGAGCTACCGCCGCCCATCATCTCATCCCAGAACCAACAATAGCAAAATCCCATGGGTCAAACCCATCCTGATGACTGCCTCCAAAAGGGGGGGGGCGGCCCAAACCCGAAACCATTTCCAGTTGCCAACTTTTTCTTTCAGATTCCCAAAGGCTCTTCACAGAATTCTGCCCAAATCTCTTCGCTAGCAATGTCCAAAACCAGAAAGTTAGCCCACCAGTTGTCCAAAAATGTGCATTATCTGTGCCCCCTTGAGGAGAAGGAGGGAATAGATTATGCCCCCGTACAAGTACAGGGAAGTTCTCGCTAGAGTGTGTGTGAACAACGGTAAGAGCTTCATCAGCGAGGCCATGTTCCGCCAACTCCCAAAAGATCCAGCCATTCCCACATTCAAACTGATAGACAAATGGGAAATGGACCTGGAAGCACCTAATTCCAAACATCTCCTGCCAACCAGGTGTATGCTCAAAATCTCCATTGGCAACAAGAGCATAGTCCATAATTGTTGGGTTGTGCGAGATGTCACTGCCGCCTTTTACTTAGGCGGTGACATTCTCAATCGCTTCGCCATTAGTTTAGACCTAATAAACTTCAAAGATTGGTCCTGATTAGCGGATAATCCCATGGACTTTGATGATCCAGAAAAACAATTTAGGTCAGCTCAATTGCTACCATATGCAGTTGAAATTCAGATGAAAGAGGAAGTCACCATCCCAGAAAGGACCCGACAATTCTCCCTGGAATTTAAAATTAAAAGAGGACAAAAATTGAAAAACCCTGATGCTTACATACATCTAAATGCTTCTCTCCAACAGCAAGGGTTAGGGGTAAACCCAACACCATTAGTCAACATAGAACATGACACTATTCCAATAGAGGTGGATAACAGCGGCTTACAGAGTATTACTCTAGCCGCAGGCACCATTATTGGAATGGCGGTTGATGACCGACATTTCTCCATTGATTAAGGGAATGAACTGATAGGACGGATCCCCAAGGACTGTTTTGACAGTGACAGTGAGGACAATACAACACCAGACAGGATTTTCACCCGGCATGGGGGGAACTTCCTGGTGTACACTTCCTGCCCTTATGGTAAGGAAGATGTGACTTGTGACTTCAGGAGGGATGAGGTGATTTTTCAGGTCCATGAAGGCTGCCTTTCCCACCTGAGGCCTCCAGTCCAAATCAGCACTCTGACCAGGGACTTCTCCACCCAGCTGGAAGAGGCCGCTGAGATAGCCAAGCCAGAAGTCTTTCCAGGCTTCAGGCAGATGGTGGAAGAAAGAGTCAAGCTAGCTGATGCCTGTGTGACTCTGGAACAGAAGCAAAAGTTGAAACAAGTTTTCTTGGATTTCCAAGATCTCTTTTTGGTAGACTGATATGACTGTGGTCGCACCGACATCCACACAACAACAATTCCCACGGACCCTGGAATGACTCCAGTGTTTGTGAAGCAATATTGCTTGCCTCTCGCATCCATGGAGTCCCTTACTGAAATAATTAAGAACCTTGAGTCCCGGGGAATAATCCTTCCAGTCCACAGCACCTTCAATAATCCGGTGCTGGGAATATTGAAGCCAAATGGCCAGTGGAGACTCTGCGCCGACCTTAGGGAGCTCAACAAACGGGTCCATACTTCCCGATGGCGTCTGCCCTACATTGACCAAGGGCTGGCCCAGATTCAGGGGTCAAAGGTATTCAAAGCAATAGACCTGACCAATGGATACTGGACCGTGCCTGTCAGTAGGGAGGACCAATACAAACTGGCTTTTACCTTTGAGGGCCAGCAGTACACATGGACCCGGACTCCCTCCGCATACCTCAACTCCGGCAATGAATTTAACATTTTCCTACATAAGGCCATGCCCGACATGGGTGCGAGGGGTAACCTGGCTTATGTAGATGATGTCCTCATCAAAAGTTCATCTGTGGAGGAACACATAGCAGAGATCCGTTATGTTCTGACACAGTTGAGGGCCGCCGGAGCAAAACTTTCCTTCCAGAAAGCACAGTGGTGTAGAACCCGTGTTAATTTCTTGGGGCATGACATTACTCCTCAGGGTCTCTGTCTACAAGAAAAGAAAGTGGAAGCACTTCAGAAACTGAAGGATCCCACAACTCTGCGGGAACTAAGGAGCCTCCTTGGACTTACTAATTACAGCAGAAAGTTCATTGAGGGCTACGCGGAGATCACCAGACCTCTGATTCATCTCTTGAAGGGGGGGTCAAGTGGGAATGGGGTCCAGAACAATCCGAGGCAGTAAGAAAACTCAAGAGAAGCCTCTCACAAGTGCCTTGCCTAGCTTACCCTGTCAGAAACAAGGAGATCTTCCTGGAGACAGGGTTCTCTAATACATGCTTGTCGGCAGTATTATACCAAAAGCATGACAAGGTCAATAAAGTAATCTAAAGTAATCTCCTATGCGAGCAAAACTTTACCCTCTGTGGAGGAAAAATTCAACGATTGTGAGAAGGCACTCCTGGCAACGGTGTGGGCATTGAAGAATTACCGCCCGTTTATCCAGGGGGAACACATCATAGTGGAGACACCAGCCTCTGCAATATCTCCAAAGTGACAGAATCCGGCCCGGAAATGTGAGTAATTCTCAAATTACTTCCTGGATTCCGTCAATGCAAGACTTTCCTTTGGAGGTCATATATGGCCAAAACAAGAAGAGTCCCCTCGCGCAAGGTCTGGCTGACTTGCACGATTGTGCCAGAGAAAACTGTTTTGAGGACGAAAGTCTAAAAATCAAGGACAACATGGAGGCATACCTTAATTCCCCCCACCAAGTCTTTGAAGAGGACAAGTGTGAGGGAATGCCCACTGTCTATGTGGATGGGTGCTCTTACCATGTTGACAACAATGGGGAAAAAGAACTGGTGGAGGCGTAGGGAATGCATGGGTGAAGGAGTTTCCAGAACCCTCCGCTGGGTAGAAAATTGGTCCCTGAAGTAGTCAAGTGGCAGAGATGATGGCTGTGCATCAAGCCATCCTCACTGCCATCCAACATCAACTCCATGAACTGGTCATAATCACAGATTTGGATTATGTCCGGAACGGGTTCGAGGAGCATCTGGTTAATTGGAAAACCAGAGGCATGTTATGTGCTAATAACAAACCCTTGAAACATGGGAAGTTAATCCAAAACATTGATGATCTGGTCACCTCGAATGGGATGACCATCTACTGGAAAAAGATCAAGGGTCATTCCAAAGTAGAGGGACCAGACAAAACTGGAAATGACTTAGCTGCTCAGCTGGCCAAAACCGGTGCCATCCAAGGGGATCTAATCGAAATAGAGTCCCTGTTGGTGGAAATCCAGGTCACTGCTATCACTAGGTCCCAGACAAATGCTCACAATGATCTTTCAACTGCACAATGGAGTACGTAGACCCCTGATGCTGATTTGATTACATCTCAGAAGGTTGATCCAATAATTGGTAAGTTTTACCAACACTTTGAGGACCCTGAGAACTTTCCCCTGACGGATACCAATTACATTGGGAAGGAGGACCTTAGAGTGTTGATGAAATGTCCAAAGATGTTCCGAATCCAAGACGGTTTGTTGGTAAGGAAATCCAAAGCTGGCCATGATCAGTGGGTGGTTCCTACCTCATTCCGAAGCCTGATGTTAAGTCACGCTTATGATGCGGCCACCGCCGGTCATAGGGGGTTTCACACAACACTGGAAATCTTAAGAGAGGTTGCATACTGGCCACACATGGGACAAGACCTCGACCAATACTTGAAGGGGTGTCTTGTGTGTGCACAATTTCAGCCATCATCCCTCACACACCGTGCGCCTCTCCAAAAGAGGGGGATGACACTGCCATGGTCAGATTTGCAAATCGACTTTGTAGGCCCTGTAATTCGCTCGTCTAGAGGAAACAAGTACATGTTGACCGTTAGATGCTTGTTTACCAAGTGGGTGGAATGTCTCCCGGCCCCAAACTGCAAGGCAGAAACAGCAGCTGCCCTGATGATTAACCAGATCTTTTCCCATTTTGGTGTACCTCAAAGGATTGAATCAGACAGAGGTAGCCACTTCACCAGTGAAGTAATGACAAAGATGTGGGAGATACTGGGGGTCAAAAGGAAGCTACATATTGCTTACAGGCCAGCTTCTTCTGGAGCAGTGGAGAGATACAACCGAACCATTGTGAGCATCTTAAAAAAGTTTGTGGCAGATTCTGGGCCAAGTTGGGATATCCGACTACCTCTGGTCTTAATGGACATCAGATCTACCCCTTCATCTGCAACTAAAATGTCACCATTTGAGTTGATGACCGGACGCATGATGGTGCTTCCTCAGCATTTGCTCTACAGGACCCAAGAGCAGACACTGATAAATGCCTCCACAACTCATGAGTATGAGGAGAATTTAAGGAAACACCTCCAACATGCTTTTGCCTATGCTCAGCGGAATCTAGAAAGATCAGCTGAGAGTATGAAAACGCACCAGGAAGGAATATGATGTGGGAGACCAGGTCTATCTATACAATTTCTAAAGGAACCAGGCCAAACAGCGAAAATGTTTGCCTACATGGAAGGGACCGTTTGAAATTATAGACAAAATCTCCCCTGTGGCATACAAGATCTGCATCCCCAAAGGCGGTTTGGCGGAATGGGAAGACAAGTGGGTACATATAAATCAGCTAAAGTGTTGCCATCCCAGGCACACGCTGCAGCAACTGGAGGAGTCCTCTGCAATATCAGAGAGGACTGCCCCAGATTAATTCAGTTCCAAGTCTCTAAAATATTATGACGCTTGTAAGCCACTGTCTCTGAATTATATCTTGTTTTTCAAAATTGGAATGCTATGTCTATTAAAGTATAAAATGTATATGTTGCCCAACTATATCAATAGTGGGGGAGAAATGTCTATGACTAGGTATTGCCGCTTTCCTTTGTCGTCCTAGGAGAAAGAAAACCTGGAGACTGGCCAAGGAGGACGCCCAGGGACCGGGAGAAAAGATCCGAGGGGCCCGGGGTACCGCCCAATATTCCCATCAGGACCGGCGAGGAGGACAGATCGATCCAACTGGGTGGAGGAAAAGATGCTGAACTGTGCCATCTACAGAATTGGAAGAAGATAATGTGGACATACCAGCGCAAGGGCTCAAAACCTCCTTTGCAACCGACTTTCCCTCGACTTGAATCAAAGCGTAGTCGGGCGGGGGGGTTTGTGAAGGGTTTTGACCGATGCTGAATCAATAGACTGGGTAGATGTGGGGATGAGCTGCCGCCGCCCATCATTCCATCCCAGAGTCCAGGAGAACTGCGCAGTTGGCACAAGACCACTCCAAAGATACACCCTTCTTGTGGGGGGTCCCACATCACCACTCTACTGTAAGGATGCCATCAAAACAATGTTAAGCAAGGGTCCTATTCTATCAAGCAAAAGACCACTCTATTGAAATGCAGTAATTCAAGACAGATCCCAAAAATGGAGGTGGCGCTAGCGGTCTAAACTCTGACAGGAGAACTGGCTGACAAAGGGACCTGAGTCAACTGGACTTCAAAGCCTGTTGGTTAATTAAAAAATCTTAGCAACCTGCTGTTCCCAGAGGCCAAGAGGCTCATAACTCTTAACACCCCAGAGACTCACAACAGGAGGCAGGATATCACATGGCCCTTCTGAGTGAGAGGGAGGGGGTTTCCCCTTCAGCCTAGAGGAGAGAGACAATAGCCCCTTTCAGTTCAATGGGGTATGTTCATTTTGAGTGTTTCCTGTCAACAGCCCTCTGCCAGCAAGGAGAGACATGTGATCACTGACCCACCCAGACTTCTGGAGGCGGACCCAAACACTTTGGGGAGTTGAATTGCAACAAATATATATTTTATAGAAACATTAATAACTCATTGTAACCAAATGACAGGAATGTACAACTTTGAGAGTCTTAGTATGAAAAATGCCCTCACGATTTGAGTCCAAACTCCAATCTGTACCATGTTCTGGTTCAAAACCCCGCTAATTAAGAATATTGTAGACACTGTATTTAAGCTAGAGACCTGGAAATTTACTGGGATATTTGGAGAAGGGGGGTGCACCTTTGTATAATTTTTGATGAAAAAACAATGTTGCAAAACCCACTAAAGTCAAAAATAAGTTGCCATTTTTGAATGCAAGCTCCTAGAAACGCCAGAGTCGGAACAGAGACTACCGGAAGCAATGTGTGATATGTACATGTAATGTTAACCACTTGTGTATCTGCGAAATATGTATTTTGATCAGAAATAGATTTGTGTGCACATTGACCAGGGGAGTGTCATTTCTGTAGGTCATAAAAATGACATCACTCTGACACACTATCCCTTCCCAAATCAGGGACCAAAGAATCTATTGACCTATCAAATCAAGAGAGGGGCAGGCTTAGTGATGCCACGCACACACCCACTTTCAAAACACATAAAAGGAACATTGAAACCCAGGTAGAGACATTCATTTTCCATTTCTGCAGAGCATTTGGACGGCCGACATCCCATCCAGACAGAGACCAGAACCAGGGACCCATAGACTACAGAACTTTGAACCTAGAAGGCCCACTACAAGCAAAGGTATTCTGAGCAGGCCTTCAGAATCCAGCAAACCTAACCAAACTATTCAACAGCCGGGCAAGCTGTTTGAATTCTTTGCCAAGAACTTTTGCCAGAACCGGTAGCAGTATCCAGGAGCCATGCTGTGTCCAGAGAAAGCAGAACCCGATCCAGAGAACTTTGGGGAGTACCAGAGACAAGACCAGAGATGAAGAGAACCACAGGCTGCTGTATCCAGAGAGCTGACCCAGATCGCTGTGAAGTGCCGAGACCAGAACCGGAGTCCAGTCCAAAACCTGACCAGATCCGTGGCCCATTCCTGTCTAAAATATTCTGTGTGTACCGCCAGAACTGTGCAAAACCCAATCTATTAGTTTAAAATAATCTAATTCAAACTATTTTAACTTAATTAGAACTGCCTTCTAGAAAGCTGTCATCTGTCATTCTAAAGCTGCACAACTGTCACCTGTCATTTTAAAGCTGAAAGCTGTCAACAGTCATTCTGAAACTGTGATTCATTTCTGAAAAACTACCTTTACAAAATCGTCTGTATCTCCAGAACGTGGTTTAACTTTCATTTTAAAGCTGTGATTCTAGGCTTTCCAACGAACCTAGAACCGACTTCCTACTCCCTATACTTTTTCCGCAATCGCGATTTACGCACTCGCGAAATTTACCGCGATTTGCGATTTGGCTCAATGTCTCCACTTGTCAAAATAGCAGCACCATTCTTTCCTTTGTTAAAATCCGTTTGCAACCTGGTAATAACTCATAGAGCATTGCTAAAGTGAGCCTGAACTAATACCAACAAGCATCTCTCACTCACCCTGAATCTCTAGAGGGAATTAAAATCAGTTAGCACATTTTCCCATCCATTGCCGTCACATTTAAAAGCATTTTGGGCCTGTGTTTCAAACTTCTACATGATTCCTCTAAGCTTGCTGGGGGGGGACTGAATTTTGTATTGTATTTGATTGCATTCCTGAGAACTGTGTGCTCCTCTTTCCATCTCCTTCCATTTCTTACATTACATGGGGGGGGGGTGAATTGCCAGAGAAAAAGTGATTATCTTATCTTTTGCTAATATCATATCAAGTATTTCTGTACTGCATTTTATCCCTCATTGATTTTCTCTTGAAACCATAAAAGTATTTTTGCTACCTTATCCATCCTATACTAACTCCTCATTGATTGTAAAGAAGTGTGCTAATGCCAGATTACCCATTGTTGATCAACATTATATCCATAAGTATGATATCAATGATTATTTTTTATAAAAGTGTGATATATATCTTGTTAATTTTTCAAATAAACCTTTTAATTTGCAAAACAAACCTACTTCTTGGCTAAGTGGGGTCAGGGGGATTCTAAGAGGGGGGTGTTATACAAGGGTTGTCATCCAAAGTACTGAACTGGACATAAAAATACATCAATAAGGGTTTTCCTCAGCATCCCAGACTAGGCATTGACTTAGCTGTAGTGTTGATTGAATATCGCTTACAGCCTACTTTGGAGTCTTTAAAGAAACTGAGGATGCAGTAGGGTCCTTACCACCGAAAATTGGGTCCACTAAAGTGTCTCATATGCTCTATGCAGATGACGTGATCCTCCTGGATCAAACGTCTATTGGTCTCCAGAGGCAACTGTACAACTTGGCAAACTATGTAACCACAAACAACTTGGAAATAAACAAACAAAAAACAAAGATCATGATTTTGGAAGATTCAAGGAAAAGAACTGAAAAACTAAGCTGGAACCTGGAAGGGTCAAAAATTTAAATCGTTACCCAATTCAAATACCTGAGAGTTATGATTGACAGCTCTAGAAACGATTCCAAAATGCAACAAGCCCTTTGGGATAGGACTCGTAACCTGACATCACAATATCGAGCGATAGATAAGAAATGGGGCTGGATCACTCTTTTGCTGATGATTCAATTGTACAAAACAAAGGTCGTACCATCTGTACTATATGGGACAGAAGCAATACCAAATATCCCACCTACAATATGGCAAAGCTGGAAGGTTTCTACTGGAGAACAGTCCTGAACCTACCTAAATCAACCTTGACAGCAGTTATAAAACTGGAACTAGGTCTACTCTCTTTAACAGCGATCAAATAATCTAGCAGCATACAGCTCTACAGGAAAAAACCGATGCAAGACAGTCGACTTATCACCTGATCACCCAGGAGGTCAAAGAGGGCCACTGCAAAATGCTGAACAACTGGGTCACAAACTGAAAGCGCCAACTTGAAGCAATCGAATGCACAGAGGAAGATCTTATCTCTAACCAGCAAAGAATCAATAAAATAATTGAGGACCTTGATTGGATCCATATCAATGAGAAAGCGACAGAAAATAAACTGATAAGCCACCTTCTGCTGAAGATAACAAAACAGAGTCAAGTCCCAGAATATATCAAGACATAAGGAACATCTTTTTAAGAGCACGTCTTAATCTCCTCCACACTAATGACATCTTGGAGATAAGATCGATTTCAAAACTCAAGGGGTGTAGAATTTGTACAGATCAAAACCAAACTGAGACTGTAAGGTATCTGCTAACATCCTGCTCGTAAACTAAACCGTTGAGACTTGCATATCTGAACCCTTTGTTTACCAATTTTGGGCTCCGTGAAGAAGACGCATGGTGGAAACACCTGATTTCGGGAGTAAAGACAAAATGGACTATTGCTACAGCAAAAATCTTAAATCATGCAATGGAAAATACAAGCAACAAACAACTATTAACAAATGTATGTTCTTGTAAAAATCTTTAATTTTGATTAAAAACAAGTAAAAACAAGTAAATAAAAAATAAAAAATAAACCATTACAATTACAATTACTGACACGTTTCAGAGGAGTAGTATACTGAGAAGTACTCACAGGTGGCTTTGGGAAACTGATTTGAGAAGGTTCATTTGAAATTGTCAAACTTTTAAAGAGCTTTTAAGTAGAAAAGTAGAAGTCTGATTAATAGTTAAACCTGTTCAAAAAAAGGGTAGGACAGTCCAAAGGATTCCAGAGTACATGCTAAATTCATGGCTGTACCATAGCGACAAATGCTAAAGTGTAAAGAACACATTCAAAGTAAATTCAGCATCACGTTGGAGAAGTGTGCTGTACCAAGAAAATACTACTGCGCATAACTATCTACACTTGCTTTGTGCTGGTTCAAAAACTGCCAATAAATGAACATGAACAGTTTGTCAGCATAAGTACAGAAACTCCCATAGTCAAAACCAGTGCAATGGCAGAGGCAGCTTTCGGTGCTGGGGTCGGGTGGGGGGTCAGCGTGAGTAGCTCCTGAAGGGGAACCTAGATATCTAAATGAGTTATGGGTAAGCAAGCCCTCAAGGGTTGGTGAATGTTTTCAGTGGAAGGTTCTTCTAAATTGTTCCTCAAATTTGCACAATTGAGTGAGTGTAGACAGCAAGCCCCCCCCCTCAAATGTTTTTAAACAGTGTGCTGAAGTGATACAATTTGCAGCACAATGTTTGCAAAAAATAAGGTAAACAGCGAAACACTTTATAGTAGATTCTCTAGGGTAACACATAAAAAAATCAAGTAAATGCCACATCACCAACAGTCCAACAGTACACTAGATAGGGGCACTATATCCCATTTTAATAAGGCTGCAGTCCAACCTATCTATGCCAGTAATGGTCAATTCAAATCACAAACATGAGGCTGCTGCCACAATCTAACTATGACAGTGACGGCCACTTTAAATTACATTCATCAAACACCTCAGCCATCATGCGTATGATTTAGAGAGACCATTACTGGCATGGATAGGTTCTGACAGCAGCTTCATGCATTTGATTTATTGTGACGAATGGTGGCATAGATAGACAGACAGAGATGTATATTTGAAGATTGTATTAAGAGGCTCTAAAAGAACAGAATTATTGTAGAATACTGTAGGATGACCTAATGTGTAAGGTTACAGAATACTAGGGTGAATGATGGTATGATAAAGTGATATGAATAGTATGTAGGGTTGAATGGTTATGTGGATCTTAAATAAATGTAAATTGTATTTTATGTTTTAACAATTTGCACACCATTGGGTGTTTTTTTGATACAAAAAATATTAAAAAATGTTTTTTTACAAAAGAAAATGTAGAATCATTTGCGAGTATTTATAAAAAGAACAAATGAGAGTATTGTCATCCTCTATCTAAGGGTCAAAATCTGTATTTTGCAGAAATAAAAGATACTTGTATCTTATCGACCCGTGATTGCCGTATTTCATTTTGTGGTACCTCGATATTTCTTTGGTCTTTCAGATGGTGTCCCGAATAGGGACCCTCAAGAGTGATGTCACCTCGCTGAAAAGAAGACGGACCGGGATCAGAGAGTGAGAAAAAAGGGTGCCCCTTTGTATGAGACGCCACAACTCGACTGTACTGCACAATCCGATCCCTGAATGGTGAGCACACAGTTTGAGAGGGCATCTTGATGAGGGTCCCCATATCGAGGCAGGCTTTTTGCTGAAATCGCTGACCACGAGGATCCTTTGTAATCCAATCAGACCTCCTTTGTCCTTTGTAATCAGGTGAGTCATGCCCCAATTCCTAAGCACCTTAATATTGGATTGTAGATTTGCTCTCGCAAGTTCAAATGACACCAGGTAACACCAGTGATCTGATATGCCTGGGAAATTGTCTGCGTGTTTCAGGGGTTTATTCCACTGCGACAGACAATCTTTGAAATATGGCCAACCGAAGCCTCTGGAGGGGTCGCTGGCGTGTACTATATACTGTAAGTACTGTAAGTACAGCCTTGGTAGTATAGTATTCAATGATTGGCACAGACAAACTAGACGTGCTTCCGAATTTCAGTGGCCAGTTCATGGTAGTTTTGAAACTGCCCATGTAGAGTATTTAGAGTCTATATTCTTAAAGAAAAAAGGCTAAGCCTGCAGCATTTGATGTAATTAGAAATTGTAGAAAAGAAGCTATGCAGCAACTTAAGAGTAAAGAGAAACACGCACGCCGACATATGTCTAACTCTGAGAAAGCATTATTGTATGATCAACAGAAACAGTCGGAATCTATTAGAAGTATGGATAGGGCTTTTCAACTTGGGGTACCGAAAATATATCTGCCTCAGGATTTTCATGCCTCAAACAAGCTAATCGATAAACTTTGGAATGAGTGTAGGACTGTTGCTACTGCACCACCTCCCTATGTGACTTTCCCTGATGTTTTACCTCTTCCTGCTGTTGCACCTCCTCCCGTTGATATTCCTGTTCCTCCTGCTGTTGCTCCGCCTCCAGTCGTTGCTCCTTTTCCTGTTGTTGTCCCCCTTCTGCATCTATGTCCTTAACGACAGTTACTGTTCCTGTAATTCCGTATTTACCACCAGCGGTAGTGTCTCCACTACCCCTTGTACAAGATTTGTCTGACCTTTCTCAGGGGACACTGCAGAGAAAGTACATGAGCATGTTGAGAGGGTATTTGAGTTTAAGAGGGAGGTAGATTGGTTACAGAATGATGATATGGATGGCGATAGATTGGACGCTTCGTATGTGCAAAAACAATTTCTTCCCTCTTGTAAACCAATGTGTGAAGAAATGCGTATTTGCACAAGAGATGTGCTTAGATGGATTTCGGATGTTTCGATTTCTCCCATTGAAGTATAGGACACGTTTAGTCAGTATGCTCCGTCAATGCAAAGGAAAGTGTTACATTTAATGGTACAGTACCTGCAGGATGAGTGTATGAAGAAACAGGTGTGTTGTCCCCCAGATTTGATGGTCATTTAAAGGAGAGCATTTTCACCTGATACTGCTTTGGCTACTTTGTCACTTGATTTAGCTTTGTTGCTTAATGAACGTTCAGAATTGCCTACTTCTCAATTGCCGATGGGGGAAGTTCCTTCGACATTTGTTTCTAAAGTGAACCTTCCAGCTAATGAAACAACAGGCACAGCTGCCACTAATATTGAAGTTCATTATGTCTCACAGTTTGTTCATGTTCCATTCTCTAGTCAGAAAGTGAATACCATTAGACAGACGATTCCAGATATTAGGAAAAATCCAACAGGATTTTATAAAGAAATTGAATCTGTCTTGCATTTGTCCGTTTTCACGCTGGGTTATATAGTCTTGTTGTTCCCAGTGATCCTACCTGCTGATTTATGGAAACAGATATGGGTTAACTTGGTACGGATAGATGGAGAAAGAAAGGATGGCGAGTAATTGCCATAGGTGATATTGACACTGCTAGACAGAATAGTAACAACATTGAACACTTTGGTTCCAGAAAGAAGAATAGTGTCATGAATCGCCGGGTGCGCCCCTTTTGGGCTTCATAGTCCCTGTCACAATGGGCTTGTCCACATTAATACTTCCAATATGGCCGTCAAGCGTATTGCCTTCTCGCTCCATGCGTTGGATGTAGCCTTTCTCTATTTCTAGACCACGCCTTCCGCGGCTCCGCGCGTCTCAATGATATTGCGAAGTAGCGACCAGACGTGTGCTCCGTAGCTCGCGGTTCTTCTCTTTTTCCACACCCACTTTCCCTTCCTTGACCTCCCGCTTCTTCTTACCTCCTGGATTCGAGTTCTAGTGAACTTGCGTTGCTTCCTGGATTCCTGGATTCGGCCTCCTGGAAAACTGAACGCATTCTGGATTCGGCAGAGACACGGGCCGCCTTCTTCAATACCCGCTCCATCCGTAAGAAGGCATCAACCAAGGACACCGGTAAAGAACGGACTCAGGTGAGAAGGAGGGCACTCCTTGACAAATAGTTTGGACAAGCTTACATTTTGCATCCAGGGGAAATCTGAGGGTGCTAATAATGAAAAAGAGAGAATAGGAAAGAAGAAGGGGGACTTGAAGACAAACGTATTGTTGCAGCAGATAGCAAGAGGAACTAGAGGTGGAAGTACACAGTTTAGAGGAAAGTTTGCACCGCAGAGTAATGCACAAATGGGTCCTGTAAACATGAACCAATGTGTTTATTGCAGACAAGAAGGACATTGTCGAGCACAATGCCTGATCCTTCAGCAGAGATCGAATAACACATATTGTGTTGTGGGTAGACGATCCAGAGGCCGTCCTGGGATAGGGAGTCCTGGTAGAAGTTAGTTCACTCAGAACCAATAGTCATTTTCACAAGATGGTCAGCAGCATGGTGTTGATAATAGGAACATTTTTGATAATCCTTCAACTGTCTATCTTTCTGAGGATATTGCATTTGATGATGTATTGTTCCGTTAGGACAGCCCGAAGCAGAGTCTGGAACCAGTACCTATTCCCGTCGATCAGAAAGGGCCCTATGTAGAAATTAAGGTGGGGAATAGGAAGCATCTATTTTTGATAGACACAGAGGCACAGAATATTTCCGTTGATCATTCACAGGTTCCAGATATTCCACTGTCAGGACAGAACAACATTTCTGTATGGTTGTCTGTTATGCCAGTGGTTAGTCTGGTTTCTCAGCCGGTACTGATTTCACTGGGGCGATTCATTGATTCATGTCCATTTCTTTTGACAACGAATTGTGGTGAAAATTTGTTGGGGTTGAATCTGTTGAAAGAATTTAATGCAGTCATTTATTGTTCTCTGGATGGAGTGCATTTGACGATTTCACCTCAGCAAACATCTTTTCCACAGTTTTTGACTAGGCCTTTACCGACTGAATTGGATGAAATTACGGCATGTTTATGGGTGGTTGATGATAATGACCGTGGTATTTTAAAAATTGAACCGGTTAAACTTGTGTTGAAACCAGGTTTTACACTACCACGTATTCCACAGTATAAGAATTCAGTTGATGGTGAGCAAGCTTTAAAGAGTATAGTTTCTGATTTTGTACATCGAGGAGTGATTGAGGAAATTGCAGGAAGTTTGTGTAATAGTCTGATTCTACCGGTGTACAAGAAATGGGATAATGCATTTACTTTCCGTTTTATTATTGACTTGTGTGCTATCAATAAGATTGTTGCTCTACAATTTCTGATTGCGCCTGATGTAACCACTATATTAACAATGATTCCAGCTACTCATTTTAGTGTTGTGGATCTACAAATGCTTTCTTTAGTATTCCTGTACATGTTGACAGCAGATACTTGTTCGTGTTCACTCTAGGGGGACGCTTGTTTGCATTCACTCGTGTACCGTAAGGATACACTGAGAGTCCAAGCATTTACAGCAGAGCTTTGAAGGAACAGCTCGGTACACTTGAGTTGAGTTACACTTGTACGTTGTTGCAATATGTTGATGATCTTCTTTTAGCTGCAGACTCAGAAGTTGCTTGCAAGGAGGGCACCGTGTTGCTGCTTATTCATCGAGCAGAGCATGGGCATAAGGCTTCATTGAAAAAGATTTGATATTGTCGACAGGAGGTCGCCTATGTAGGCTATCTCCTGTCAAAGGATGGAAGAAGACTGACACCTGAAGGGATAAAAAGCATCTCTAGCATGTCTGTCCCAAAAACACAGAAATAGGTCACAGCCTTGATAGGCATGTCTTCTTACTGTAGACAGTGTATCCCTAATTTCTCATTAATGTTAAAAACAATGTTGGCATTGACAAAGGGGTGCATTTCTTTGCCTTTACAGTGGAACATGGATTGCCAGAAAGCTTTTGATCTGCTCAAGGCTGTGTTGAGTTTAGCACCAGTTTTGGGCACACCAAATTATGACAAGGCCTTAGTTTTGTATGTGCATGAGTGTGATGGATGCGCTTTGGCTGTGTTGATGCAGGAACATGGAGGGACGAATAGACCATGCGGTTATTTTTCCTCCATGCTTGACCCTGTTGCATGCGCTTTGCCGAGATGTTTGAGAGCTGTTGCTGCTGCCACTGCATCTGTAAAGAAAAGTGAGGGTATGGTTTTGGGTCACTCTTTAACTGTGATGGTACCTCATTCTGTAGACGTTCTATTACACAGAACGCAAATCTCACATCAGCACGATGAACAAGATACAAGCTGATTCCATTTGCAACGCATATCTAAATTAAGAGATGTTGCACATAAAATCCAGCAGAACTATTCCCTCTTCCGCAAGAAATTGCTTGCAGTGACAAGACGTCACATGACTGCCTCTATACCACAGAACATGAGACTAAAGGCAGAATTTACCTAAATGATACACAGTTAAAAAATCCACAAGGGGAGCTGTTTTGTGATTGCTCCTGCTTCAAACTTCCGGATGGTACATCCACTGGTGCTTATGCCATCACTACATTAAGCACAATTGTGGAAACCAAAAGAGTTCTGCATAACTCTCTGCAGGCCGCAGAGATTATTGCATCGACTCGAGCTTGTGAACTTTCCGAAGGGCTTAGTGTGAATATATTTACAGATAGCCAATATGCCTTTGGGGTGGCTCACAACTTTCGGTAGATTATGAGCAGAGAGAGGTTTCTTGACCTCACATTGAACTAAGATTCAACATGGCACTTTGATAATTCGGCTACTCTCAGCACTTGTGCTTCCTACTCAACTAGCAATAATGAAGTGCACAGCACACCAGAAAGTAACAGATGAAGTGGGGAGAGAAAACGCTTTTGCTGACAGGATATCCAAATAGACTGCCACCGATTTGTATTCTGAAATGTACAGAAGGAGAAAAGCCACTAACACTTGGATAATAGGCGAAGGAATTGTTTGTATAAAAGACATTCAGGATGATGCCACTCCAGAAGAGCTTAAGCAATGGGCTGAGGGTTTAGCAAGTTTAGACGATGAAGGATGTTGGGTAGACATTGAGAAGAAAAAATGGATGCTGCCCGATGCTTATGTCACCGCTATGGTTACGATGGCTCATGGCAAAACTCATATATTTGCTAGAAAGATTTGTAAATTGTTAGAACCTGTCTGGATGAATGTAAATATCTCAAAAACTGCTGAGTTTTTTGTTCAGAATTGCATGGTATGCTTACAGCATAATGCTGAGAAGGGTACATAGACACCGAGGGGTAGTTTTGGTCCCCCTCTGTGCCTTTTGAGGTCATACATTTCGATTTTATTCAGATGGAGCGCTGTCAGAATTACAAATATGTTCCGGTAGTAATTTGTGCTTTCAGCAAATGGGTCGAAGCTTTCCCTATAAAAGATGCCACAGCAATAACGACGGCGAAAACCATGCTGATGCAATATTTTCCTAGGTTTGGTTTGCCGGGGGTCATTTAGTCGGGCAATGGTCCACATTTTATCGCTGCTGTTATCCTGCAAATATGCGTGGGATTACAGATCAATAAACGGTTCCATTTGGCCAGACACGCTCAAAGTGCCGGACTTATAGAATGCCACAATGGTATATTTAAGAACAAATTGGCAAAGATTTGTGCCAGTAGCAATTTGAAATGGCCAGATGCCTTACCGATAGCTCTATTGTCCATGCCGACGATTCCACAAACAAAAACTGGGCTCTCTCCCTATGAGATAATCATGGGGAGACCAGCCAATATCTGGAATGTTCCTAAACCCAAGTGGTTAAAAGATGTAGAGCATTTGCTTCTTTCTGAGTACTGTGACCAGTTAACTCAAAACGTGTATTTAATTTATCAACAGGTGCGAGAAGCCCTTCCAGTTAAATATGAGGGTCCAGGTAATCGACTCTGACCTGGCACATGGGTATTCTCCAAGTTGTTTGAAAGAACCTCCTGTCTCGCACCTCGCTGGAGAGTCCTCCTTGCCACACAGACCACTGTGCGAGTAGAAGGAAAACGACAATGGGTCCACGCAACGCACATCAGGAAGATACCTTTTCCTCTGCCTCACGATGAAGGAGAAGAGAAGGAAATTGTTCACTCTGTTCCGCATCACAAATCTGTTCTAACTGACACCAAGGGAATCCTTCCTGAGCCATGGGGCCTGGGGAGACTGCCATTTTGCCTTCAAGTTCTTCTTCAGATATTTCTGCACCAGTAAGCAATCTTGCTTCTGCCTCATCACTTCCATCAGGAAGCGATGACACTCTATTTTCGGATCACACCGTGCCTGGAGTCTTGAGGTACGATCTACATCAAGGAACCAGACTTAGAGCGCAGCACTGACTGTGCCCACAAGGAACCACAGTTGAGCCAGTCCCTTGTCACTCTTTCACTGGAAAAGTTAAATAAGAGGCAGGGACGGGCAAAGCTACCTTCAAGCAAAATAGGCCACATGGTCAGGAGCCACCGGCAGATGAAATAAAAGTGCCTAATGGAGAGGCTTCTAAACGCACTCTGAAAAACAATGTCTTTTCCTAAATCTACTCATGCGGAACAAACTATCGGTCTTGTGGCTGATAAAGAATCTGATCATCAGAGATCATGGTCCCTGAGGAACCATTGTTATTTAATCACATTACTGGTCTGCCTAACAATTGTATTTGCGCTTGGGTCATGGTACATTGAAGGGGTGCGTCCGCTTGAGAAATTGTTATTGACTGAAATGATCTCTACTGTGTCTCCACCTTTCGTGCATCTGCACAACCTTCCTCCTCGAGACTCCCAACATAGACAGGGTTATCACAATAACACTCTTCTATTATTAATCATGAATGCGACCCATGCCATTCTAAACAGAACAAATTGCTGGGTGTGTTCACATTTGCCACAACATGCCAAATTTGCCAAAAGTGGTTGGGCTGGTATAGTCATCCTCTTCCTTTAACTACTGCTGGCTACGCTTCACTAAGGGCACTATTCTTTGGTCGTTGGAATGACAGTATTTCTGGGAACTTCGATGGGACTAATCTGAACGAGTTCGAAAAACAAGTCCTTACACCTGTGGGACGTTCCCTCATTGCAAATAGGAGCAAACTCAATGGTGCTTCTATTAGGCCTTCCAATAGGCTTTCTAGATCATTCCATTCACTGGTTTCTTTCAAGATGGCTCCCGTAGGCAACCGGGATGCCATGCCTCCTTCCTATACTATTAATCATAGTCCCAACTCTGTTCCCTTCTGCATACAAAGGGTTGGTTCTCAGCCAATGGGTACATTTGAGGGTTGTGCCAACAATGCAAATCTAACCAGTGAAGACAGACCTTTGTATCTAGGAGATCCCGTTTACTTTGTCTTTGGCAATGAAGCTTATCCTTGGTTACCTAGAGATTGGCAGGGTGGGTATCTTTTTACCAGGGATATATGTGGCTAGCACCTCTGAAGTCTCCAGAGCTTGTCCAAGGCAGGATGAGAATGGTGATACTCCTTCGCAAGTCTTGGGTGATGTAGCAAAATCCTTTGTGCCATTTTGGGGACAAATAATTAATTCTGAGGATATTAGAAGACTAGCAAGGCTACTGTAGAAAACCATCAACAGAACCACTGATATACTATACAACATGACGCTAGAGAAAGAGGCCATTAGATTAGTGGCCCTTCAAAATAGGATGTTGTTAGACTTCATCCTAGCTGAGCGTGGTGGGGTATGTAAATTGGTGTGATCTGCGTGCTGTGTTTTTGCCCCTGACTCCTCCCCTACCATATTCAAGGCAATACAAAATCTGCATACCTTGAGTACTGAAGTACATGTCCCCGAGGGAAACTGGAATCTTAGTGCTTGGTTCTGGGACTTGTTACGCTCATGGGGTTGGAAACTCTTTGCAGTCCCAATGATAGTTCTTGGTGTTCTATTGTTTTGTTGTTGTTGTATACAATGTCTTCCTGCCATATGTTCGATGCTAAGGGGATGTTGTGCACAAACTATAGGTACATTAGGACCCAAAGTACACGCACCCAAGAAAACTGCTAATGCTTTTGTAATGCAGGATATCACTATCAGAGAACTTATGGCGATCGATATTTCTGAAGAATGTGATTGGGGATGTACGGACATTGAGGCATGGGGTTTTGAGTAAAGCGAATGTATGAGTAATGCTCTTGGCTTATGCCAAAAGGAGGGTTTTTTAAACTACATTCATATAATACCACCTTGTTATGAATATTGACCTAAGCCATTTTGATTTCGACTCCTGCTTTGTGTTCTAAAATGGTGGACTGTGCAGTCAAGTCAAACAACCTTTGAGTTTTGTTAATGTTTAGGCTGACCGAGAGCAGACTGTTCAATGCAAAGAAACCTTGTGACTCGAATGAGCTGCAATCCAAGTGTTGTCTGTGTTCACAAGCCTCATCCTCATATAAACAACGAGACAATATAGAACAAACTCAGATTGTGTGCTTTTGCTGAACTGCATTGTAGCGATTCTTGAAAAAAGGCTTAATGTGGATCAGAGAACCAACTGCATCATTGTAACTTCATGGACATGCAAGTTTGTTTAATCCGTTGTACAATATTATAATATTTGACATGTGAACTAGGCACAAACCCTAGCATGTAACTTTTTAGTTCGGAGAGGGGCTCGACAATGTTTGTAAAACTGTATAAAAAGGACCGTGTTAAGATGTCCAGCACTCTCACCCCTCACTGTGCCTGCTGGTACACACTGCAAGGTGTTGAGAGCCAGATAGCTTTCTCTTTGCTTTGACTCTGTACAGAAATAAAAGATACTTCTATCTTTTTGACCCGTGATTGGTGTATTTCATTTTGTGTTACTAAGCCTCGATATTTCTTTGGTCTTTCAGAGTGAGGATGCTGAAACACAACATACCAATAGCAGAAGTCTCTGCAAGGGATTTACAGTGGTCGACCATACAAATTCTATGGTTTCTTGGTGTAAATCCCTTGCAGAGATTCTACAAAAGCATTCCCATTGCACACAGTGGTACAAATATACCCATCCATACATACATACATGCATAACTAATCATTAAACTAGTCCTGCACACCTGCAAACAATGAATTACATTCAAACACACATGCACACATTCAAACACACACACATATACATTTCAAATACATATATTTCAAAAACATATATTTAAAATATATGTTTTTTAAACACATAAATTCAAATACACACATTCAAATACATACTTACATAAACATGCATAAAAGAAATATATATACACTTACCTTAGGTCTTCTTCTGACTGGGGCAGACAGGGGCATGACAAGGCAGCATGCATGATGCTGGTGTAGGCCTACGTGGCGACGGCACACCACAGAGGAAGGACTTGAATCCCCTGATATGGTAGCTGTGGCAACCCTGTGATTGGCACACTGCACCGTACAGTACAGCGCAATGCTCAAAGAGTTTTCTTAATATCAGTGCTGGCTGGCGCTCACAAGCCTGCAGTACTGATATTACATTTTTTTTTAAACTGTAAGTGTTGCAATGTACTATGAGGCACAGTGCACCAATCACAGGGTGTGTTTTTTTTTGTTTTTTTTAAATCGATGCTGGCGCTAATTGAGAACGCCAGCCCTGCATGAGGCTGAAGGGCACACAGGGCACAAGGGGGGAGCCAGGATGGGTAGCCACCCCTCCTGAACCCCTGTCTCTGCCACTAGCTTCATATACTGTTGCCATCTTTTTTCCAGCCGACTGAACATGATTTCATGGATGATTTTCCAATAGGTGTACTTTGCACTACTTTCTATTAATTAAATTATCTTTCCAATGACTGTTTTGTATGAGAGGTCCGTGGGTTAGAGGTTAACTCATTGAGCTACATCATATGCATATTGGGACCTGAAAAGTCCCTGAAACATTCCTTTTTGTACCTAATAACCAAAGTTTCATCAAATGTCTCTTGAAACTCGAGGTTTGGTGTGTCATTTGTTAAGATTCAAGAGAAGTCTTAATGGTTCAAACACTCCACTGAACTTAATTTAATCTTGCAAAGAACATTTGAGGGTCCATTTAACTTGCCTTCTAAAGCTATTCCCTATCTAACTTTAAAAAGTATCAATTACTCCCATTGTGTTGACTCACACCTAAGAATTGACAATGTCCTCTGGTATCTGTGCTGCAAGCTGCTTAACTCTCACCCATATATTAAGAATGCGTTCTATTATGTGGGACAGACAGACTAAGAGTCACAATGAAGCATATACATTGAGAAACACTAAGCTCTGAATTGTGAGATACACACCCAGTGAAAGTGACTCACATTCAATCCTTGAGATGCTGCCCCGAGGGCCAAACACATAGGTGAATCCTTTATCTGTGGCAAACTGTGAGACTCATTCCAAACTATCATAACTGTACACTAGAAATAGGCGTGTATACATTTTTTACAACAGTTTAATTGTGCAAATTTCCCAACTTTGCTGCTTTGCGAAATGTGCTAGTTTTCTTCTGCCAACACCAATGGCACCATTAGTTTAACTACTCTGTTCATTCAGCTGCATATGTGGGTGTTTGGCCATGCATAGTATGCCTGATGTAGACAAAAACAGAAGTTCATGTACACATACAACTAACACGACTTTGAAATCAACCTGGCTACTACTTTCTCTTGGTGACTGACATGACGTTTTGGAAGATGGCTGTAAAGTGCATTCAATTCAGCAAAGTGTGTTTGGCCTGCCTAATACGCTGGGGGGCATGTTGCATGCAACATATGCTGAAATACGTTGAAAGCACATACCCACCCAGCACGAAAGTCATTACGGGAGAAGGTGGATTTCAAGATGAAGGTGAATATTGGTGTCAAATGCACCCCCAAACAGGTTATTACGGAGACCAACGAACGTTTAAATCTGGTTATGCAGATAGAGGAGGTTGTGAAACCAGGCGTGAACCATGAGCAGAAGGCCACAGTAATTGGGAGCAAGTTATTTGTAATGTGTGTCTCATTGAACTTTTAACGTATTTTTAAAAACGAAACTTCGAAAACTAAGGTATAACTCTAAACTATAAATACTAAACTCAGTTGCTAAATTGTAAACTCAAACTGTGTAAACTTGAAACACTCTCACCTCTGAACTCTAAACGAACTATAAACTCTAAACCAACTTTAAAATCAATTCTATACTGCGCCTCTGTTCCATTTTATTACATGGTAATCACAAGCTGTGGTTGGGAGCCTTCAGTGGTGCTGGGAACCCACTGCACCAAACGTAGTTTAGAGAGAAGTAGGAACTATACCTTAACAAAATACAGCAACCTACAATGAACCCCGCTCCGCTCAAGTGGCACTTGCTCCAACGCACTGCCAGACCTGCTACCACAGCCATAATGAAATGTGAAAGAGAATACATTGGAAGTTCTGGGAAATATAAAAACAGCTGTATCATGTAGAGATCTTGATTGGGTGCTTGAAAGAGATGCTTGACAAGTCTTCCTAAGGCATGGCCTTTTATCATGTACATTGCCATTGTTCGTTCTGTCCATTTTTTACAGTGGCAGGAAGTCAATAATGAGTTAGGTAACACATGTGCCGCCATGCACACTGGTCATACCCACAACAATCTCACATGAAGAACATATTCACTACCATGACGTAATAGACCATTTACACACACTGATGCATCGTTGTTATTTTTCACATAGGCTAAGCTACAGCACCGCAGAAACGCAAGACGCAAGAAGAGCGTGTGTACATGCTTGCAAATGCTTCATCGCTACTATAACCACGACAACATAAGGCACTCGTGTATAAGGACCCCTGCCGCTCACTGCGACCCCCATGTTGTAAACCATGTCCCGCCTCTCCTGGTTCAGGCCAACGTAGGCCTCAGCCCCAGAGTAGGCCGCAAACTCAGAAGCCAAAGGCCCTGAGCATCTCAGACAGAACTGCAAAGTGCTAACTATGCAGAACAAACCCTGACGAGGGCTTCACACCAAGGCCACGAAGTTGCAACTTACACGCCGCGCACCCTGAGCCAAGGTTACACCTGCTGTGGCTAACCGCCCTTAGAGCCGAAATACACATCAAATGCTCATAACTCTGCTTCAGCCACGGTCTCACCACATGTGACCAAGCCGACCTGATGCGGTTCCAAGTACCAAGAACCAGGGAAACTCTGGGGGTCTCACATTTGGGACACAGACCGCAACAATGAAGTGACAAATTGGACACTGACGGCGGTGAGAAGAAGCGCTCCTGCATCTAATGGCAGACCTGTCCATTGTCCTCCGCTGACACATAGTCACTCATTGTTTATAACATCAGGTACACTGTGAGCTGGGAACAATGATGGTCCCAGGCTTGGGGGCTCACAGAGGAACCAGTCAGGGCACAGGGGCTAACCACTTACGGCACTACAACCTAGCCAATCACTAAACCTGTTCCATGTAGCATTTTTGGTGTAACCATTTCTAGGGATGACCCAAGCGTACCACCTGACCTCTTCTCTAGCAACCACTAACTCATCTATATGTACCTATACTAACCCTATTACTCGGGGAGCCAATCCAAGGTGGCGTTAGGTTTTGGGGAGGTTTTCCCAGGTGACGCATGATGAGGCGTTATGCGTGAAGAAAAAGGGCCTGCGAGCCCACTCTTGTGAGAAGTGTTCCCGGATGACCTGTGATCCTAGAACCTATCCCTGCTGTTTCACCTTATAAACAGCAGTGACGCCTTGATCTTGCGTGTGTCTCATACTGATTGGGGACTGCGGGAGGAGTTGGGGCCTCCCCACCCCCGGAGGTCCACGGACGGCCCTGCCGACCCCCAGGTTATCACCCCGACAAGTTGGAGGCACTGCTGAGATCTTTATAGATCTAAGCACTTAGGGAGAGGCAAGAGGGAAGCACAGCCTGCACCAAGGTGGCCCGGCATAGTGGCCCCCTCCACCGTTGCCCCCTACAGGACCATCATGGAATTGCAAGACTACCGGACAGCGCAATCCGGAGAGTGGCCGTTGGGAGCCGACTTGAAAAGTATCCCGTCCGCAGTTGGCGAGTGTCCAGACGTGGTCAAAGCAAAGGGAGGTGGCAAGCAGATTGGGAGGGGTACCCTCAGCCGAGCGGCACCGGCAGTTGAGAGCCAATGTGAGTATGGCACATGCAACCAGCAATGCAAAATTGTGTGGGTGGCGGGAGGAACTGTAACGAGGGTGGTGGGTGGCTTTAAAAGGGTGTTCAGAAAGATTTTAACAATTGAGCGGCGGTTGATGTGAAAAGTATTGCGGGGCAGGCACGAGGGCCGGCTCGTTTAGCATTCCAGAGTGCATAGGGTGGGGTTTAAGGCCCCCACATATGACTGGTGAATCGCGCTGATTGGTTTCGACCGTAGGCACCTGTGAAGAGGGGGATGTGGCATTCCTACGAGTTGACGTTTTTGATCGATGAGTAGATGAGGATTACTGTTGGTCGAGTGTTTGAGCTCGGTGAATAGATGACGTATTCCTGGCTGAGATAGCTTGATTGTTTCTCGGTGCAGAAGATAGTGGGCTGGTTAAGCCCCCGGGTGCGGGAGCGTATCATACGCTAGACGACGCAGCATGTGCAGTTTACTATAATAACGAAGTGATTAATGAATACTCCACTCCAGGCGCACTGGTAAAACAGCTGTGGGGATTGTGAGAAACAACATTATAAAACAGCGCACATGTTATTTTCGTGTGTATTTGTACGTACCTGTATTCAACTGTCCTAGGCCTGGTGACGTCACCCATAGAGTTGCATAGGATTGCGCAGTGATTTCTGAATCGTGGTAAAGGCAGGGGCGAAAGGGAGAGGGGACAGCGCACGGAGAACGCCGGCCTGCCTCGATCAAGGGGAGACTACGGGAGGTGGTGAGAAGGAAATGGTGGGAGGAAGAACTTGAGAGTAGGGAGATTGTTGGTGGTGGAACGAGAAGCGAAAAGGTGGAGGAGCTGACACCATGACTGAAGGTGTGCTGAGTAGGGGCGACACTGGAAAGGGTGGGCAGCTCAAACGCACGCCGCGTGGGATGCAAAGTAGTAGGGGGCTACGCGTACTACGGGCCGGAGGGGGCCCTAGCATTGGGAAATGCAGAACAAGAAAGGGACACCATAGTAAAGAAGGGAGGCGGTGACGCCCAGCAAACAGTATTGTAACACAATTGCTTCCTTTGCAGCGGAAAATCATAAAACCCCAATTTACGGGGCCAGGTAACAGTGTTGTTGACAAAGTAAACATTTTAACGATGTCTGTGTATTATGGAGTAGGGGCTGGGTATAGGGCCAGCACACTAACAACACCGCTTCAACACATTTACGCAACACTAACACCACATAGAGATAAAATAGTAAAATATAGTATCGAGTGGACACAAGGAACAGACAATAAGATAAGAATACCATGGCCGTCCAACTGCAGCTTTGATATGTACACCCAACACTCACTCTTAGCGTATTTACATAACACATATAAAGGAAAGAAGCTAACAAACCACCTAGAAGTTTTCGATCTCTGGAAGCTGTTCCAGGGATGCGCACCTGGGGTGTTGGGAATGCTGACAATACAGGGGGTGAAAGAGGAGAAGGAGAAAGAAGAGGGCGGGTGTAGCGTGCCTTCAGAACCTCCCAGCATGGAGGAAAGTGAGGAGGAATCGGAGGGGTCATACCCAGTAGCAGGGGTCAAAAAGGAAGAGGAAGAGGAGATGCCCATAACTAAAGAGATAAAGAAGGAAATAGAAGGGTTGTACCCAGTAAAAGAACTTAGAGAGGTGGCGCGATCACAGTTGGCAGCTGCCGAGGGGTATTCAAACCCTACGTTCAGCTCGCCGCCGTACGCACCAACAGATAGTTACCAAAAGGGGAGGGGTGCAGGGAGCGCCGCAGACGCACAGCAGACACAGGTGAATGCAGGAAGTGCACAGAAGAACGCATGTAGAATTTGCAAATGTAGGACCAGACAAATGGATAGCAGCCCAAGTGTTACTAAAAGTACGGGGCAACTAACAGAAGAGGAGGAAGAAGCAGTGATCAGTGCAGGAAAGGAGGAGGACAGAGGAGCACAAGGAGGATGCGAGGTAAGTACAACCGAAGAAGGGAGGATGACAAGGGCAGAGGAGGTGATGTTGGAGGAAAAGCTGGAAGAACTGAGGGAGGCACGGAGTGTACTGATCAGGCAACTGGAGCAGAAGGAACGTGATAAACAGAGGAAGAGGACGGGAGGTAAGAGTGATAAGGCGGAGTTAAACAAGCAAGAGCTAGAAAAGAAGAAGAAGGAGGAGGACCACTTAAGGGGGATTGCAGAAAGGGTAGCACACATGGAGCAGAGGGAATTTAGGAGGAAAAAAGAGGAACGAGAAGAAAATGACAGGGAAATGACACTGTGGAAAAGGAAGATTATAGCAGAAAGCACATGTAAGTATGAGGAAGAGAGGATACTAGAGAGCTTACTGGAAAAGGAAGGTAGAGCATGGTATGGAAAGCATAGAGATATTAGGGTGCTTAAAGAGGTAAGTGACGCGATACTGAGCGAATTTAGCAGGACAAGAGCGGGGGTAAAGGGTGAGGGGAACAAACAAGGGAAAATGGAAATAGGAGAATCAAGCAAGGCACATGGGAGTAAGATGCCTGCGAGGAACACGGAGGAAGTGCAGATGGCACAAACGCAGGGAGACGCGGGAAAGACAGGTGAATACATTGACATAGATTTAGAATCAGTAACAGTGGGGGGAAAAGCATAACAACACGGTTGGTCTTCTCAGATGGATTTTGCAGTGAGAAAGAAGAAGGGTCTTGCCAAGGACAAAGCAAGGGAAGCGGGGAAGGGCTGAGTAAACTTTACATAACACGTACAGACTGTGGGTCGTCATGGGAATGCAAGACAGAGGGAGGGAGAGAGGAAGAAAAGGTGAGCGAAAGACAATAAGGAGGAAGGGCACAGCGACCACTCACACCACAAGCACAGCACATGCCATATGACAATAGGCTAAGGGAATTCCCAGGACGTAGAATGGAGGAGTTGAGAACACCACATAACAAGACCAAGGTAAGTAAGAGGAAGGAATTTGGGGCCAGAGGTGAAAATCGGATTAAACAACACTTTACTGACTTCATCGAGGAACCTTCTGTTATGCTCACCTGGCTCCCACAGAGGCGTCGATCTGAACTGGACAGCTGCGGTCTCCACCAATGTGACACGTAGGGGCGAGATGACGGATTGGACTGGCCCACCTAGCTTCGTTTGCCTGGCCCGAAGGAATATTCTCCTGCAAATGGAGAAAGGGGATTAACCACCCATGGAGTTGAGCGTAAATCCCACCACCCCCGCTGTCTCCCCCCAGATCACCTTTGATGTCCCCTCTTATAGTCTCACCTGATGGTTTGAAAAGATGAGCTATCCATCCTGCATTGAGCACAGGGGCGCGTTGATAACCAGTTGCTTCACTGGCTCGAAGGAATTGGTGAGTTTCAGAACAATATAGACTCCGAAAAATATGTAGTTCGTAAGAGGTCACATGTCTGACTTTCACTCTTGTCCGAATCCTTGCAGTTTGCAGCTTGACCCCAGCGAAGAGTTCCTCGTGGTAGCTGATGAAGTTCAGGTAAGGATTTGGCTTAACCTACACAGTTCAATAAAATAAGGCCAGAATGTAACCTGTGGCTTGCTCCCTTATTCAGGTGTGGAGAGAAAATATGAAGTTCGACGAATAATGCCTCCAGCGGTAAAATTGGGTAAGTCTATTGTGGTGAGAAGAGTTCCCCTTGTTTGTCCCTTTGTCTCACCTTGTTGTCCTTTTGTTCCCCTTAGGGGCCGGGGTACGGCGAGGATGCAATGGAGACTGCGCCGACCCGTGAAGAGGAATAGTACCCCCGGTGGTAATCAGGTAAGTCTATGGGGGTAGTTACTATTACCTCTGTTTATTCCCTGGGCTCACCTTTGCTGTTCTTGTGTTCCCCTTAGGTGCCAGAGTGCAGTGAGAACGTGCAGAAGGATGCAGTGGATCATGAGGATGCTGCAAAGGCCGGTGAGTTCAGTGCGGCGCTGCAGCAGGCGAGGCGGCACGCGTAAAATGCTTCTTTCTTCAAGCTTGAAGGCGCAGTGGATCTGGAATTCAGGTAAGGATCGAAGGTTTTGCGCTCTTATTCTAACCTCTTCTCTTTCTGTTCCTCTCTTTTTCTAGGAGCTGCAGACTGGAGGCGGGCGTGGCAGAAGACTGGATGCAGGCTTGCAGACACGGTGAGCGTTACGCTGATGGATGCAGAATAACGCAAAGCGTGTGCTGCTCTTCGGGCGTGGTTTGAATAGCCTCCAAAGTAATCCGAGGTAAGCATTCCTCCCCAGCCCCACCCAAGTAAAAAATAGTCCCAAGGTAAAATAGTCCCTTCCAAGCCTCATTTGACTTGGGGCTTTGCAGCATGGTCTGCATCAGGTAAGTTCTACTCTATGAGCCTGGCGCCATAGGCGCCAGGACTGACTCTCCATATGAGCCTGGCGCCATAGGCGCCATAGGCCATAGGCCATAGGCCATAGGCGTCAGGACCGCTCCCAAACAGCCCCTAGCAGGGGTTTTTGGGCTTGCCCAAAATAACTTGATGCCTGCTTCCGGGGTTGCTGGACCTGGTCTGGTGCCCCGAGGGTAGGCATCATGACAGCACTCCCCCCAAGCCCCTCCTAAAGTCGTTCTTCACCGTGGTTTTGGTTTGTCTGGGAAATTTCGGTGGAATCTTTTCACCAATTGAGGTGCATGCACGTGGTCACTAGGTTCCCAAGACCTTTCCTGTGGTCTGTAACCTTTCCAGTCGATTAAATAAAAAAGTTTTGACTTCACCATCTTGGAGTCCAGGATGTTCTTAAGTTCAAATTCAGGTTCCCCGTCTATAAGGACGGGGTCTGGTGGCTTGGTTAGTCTTGTCCGTGCTTGCACTGGCTTCACAAGTGACACATGAAAGACGGGATGAATTAGCATATTAGCAGGTAAGTCCAACTTGACGGCCACTGGGTTGATAATGGCCTTAATAGAGTAAGGTCCCAAATATCTAGGGTTAAAGGTCCACGTTCCCTTGAGAGGTATGTGTTTTGTGGCCAACCATACTTGGTCCCCTCTCTGGTACTGTGGAGTATCACTTCTATGCCGATCAGCATCTTTCTTATATATCTTCTTCGCCTGTTTTAAATGTGCAGTTGCCTCCTTAAAGGCTTGTGTAATTGTAGCGTGTCCACTGCGGGCATTTCTAAGTGTTGGGGTGAGTCAAGGTCTGAGGTTCGAGGGTGGTGCCCATATAGGGTATAAAAGGGGCTTTGTCCAGTTCCAGAATGTACTGAATTATTGTATGCATATTCGGCGATCCAAAGAATGTCCTTCCAATTACTCTCAGTCTGATGTAACATACAACGCAGGTATTGTTCAAGAGTCTGGTTGGTCCTCTCTGTTTGACCATCGGTCTGGGGGTGGTGACTGGTTGATAATCTCAAGTCGATTTGCGCCAATTGACAACATTTCTTCCAAAAATGTGAAATGAATTGACTGCCCCGGTTAGAGACCAACACGGACGGAAATCCATGTTTGCAAACAATGTTTTCGAGGAATTCTTTGGCCAGGATTGAGGCTGAAGGTAGTCCATTTAAAGGAATAAAGTGGGGCATCTTGGAAAAAAGATCGACAATAACTTGAATGGTGTTAAACCCATTACAAGGAGGTAGATCGGTAATAAAGTCTAACGATAATGTGTGCCATGGTGTAGGCGTAATGTCTAAAGGTTGTAAGAGTCCCGTTGTTTTTTTCTTTTGACTTTTGTTTTGGGCGCAAATGCCACAAGAGATCACAAATGATTTAATATCCTTTCGCCAGGTGGGCCACCAGAATTGTATTTTAATTTTAGCTTCAGTTTTTGCAATACCTGGATGCCCCTCCATTAGGGTATCATGATAACGGGAAATGACTAGCTCTTGTAGTTCCTTGTGTGGCAGAAATAGCCACCCTTGGTAATAAGGCAGATCATTGGTGACAGAGTAGTCCGGGCCTTTCTTTACCCAGTCCTGCAGGGCTGTAGGATCAAGGAGTTGCTGGATCTTTACCTGAATGTCCTCTAGTGTCTGTAGAGTAGTCATGCCAAGAATCCTTTGTTCAGAAATTATAGGCACTGGTTCTGGGTTCACTTCTGCCTCTCCCATCCCTATTCGGGATAAGGCGTCTGCTTTACCATTCTTACAACCTGGTTGATAGGTTATCACGAAATCGAACTCGGGCCTTGGCTGTTTTTAAATACTGTAAGTTCCGGTGATCGGTGATCACAGTAATGGTATGCCTGGCACTGAGAAGATAGTGCCGCCAAGCCTTGAAGGTGGATTTAATGGCTAATAACTCCTTGTCGGTAACCGCATAGTTTAACTCGGGTGCCGAGAACTTTCTGGACCAAAATGCTACTGGGTGAAGCTGGTCAATTTCAGGGTCCTTTTGAGACAGGACAGCTCCCATGGCTAGACTGGATGCATCAGTTTTGAAGTAATTGGTGAGTTCCAGAACAACATTGACTCCGAAAAATATATAGTTCGTAAGAGTTCACATGTCTGACTTTCACTCTTGTCCGATTCCTTGCAGTTTGCAGCTTGACCCCAGCAAAGGGTTCCTCGTGGTAGCTGACGAAGTTCAGGTAAGGATTTGGCTTATCCTACACTGTTCAATAAAATAAGGCCAGAATGTAACCTGTGGCTTGCTCCCTTATTCAGGTGTGGAGAGAAAATATGAAGTTCGGGGAATAATGCCTCCGGCGGTAAAATTAGGTAAGTCTATTGTGGTGAGAAGAGTTCCCCTTGTTTGTCCCTTTGTCTTACCTTGTTGTCCTTTTGTTCCCCTTAGGGGCTGGGGTACAGTGAGGATGCAATGGAGACTGTGCCGACCTGTGAAGAGGAATAGTACCCCCAGCGGTAATCAGGCAAGTCTATGGGGGTAGTTACTATTGACTCTGTTTATTCCCTTGGCTCACCTTTGCTGTTCTTGTGTTCCCCTTAGGTGCCAGAGTGCGGTGGGAACGTGCAGAAGGATGCGGTGGATCGTGAGGATGCTGCGAAGGCCGATGAGTTCAGCGCGGCGCCGCAGCAGGCGAGGTGGCACGCGTAAAATGCTTCTTTCTTCAAGCTCGAAGGCGCAGTGGATCCGGAATTCAGGTACGGATCAATGGTTTTGCTCTTATTCTAACCTCTTCTCCTTCTGTTCCTCCCTTTTTATTGGAGCTGCAGACTCGAGGCGGGCGTGGCAGAAGACTGGATGCAGGCTTGCAGACACGGTGAACGTTACGCTGCTGGATGCAGAATAACGCGAAGCGTGTGCTGCTCTTCAGGCATGGTTTAAATAGCCTCCAAAGTAGTCCCAGGTAAGTATTCCTCCCCAGCCCCACCCAAGTAAAAAATAGTCCCAAGGTAAAATAGTCTCTTCCAAACCTCATTTGGTTTGGGGCTTTGCAGCATGGTCTGCATCAGGTAAGTTCTACTCTATGAGCCTGGCGCCTATGGTGCCAGGACTGACTCTCCATATTAGCCTGGCGCCATAGGTGCCAGGACCGCACCCAAACAGCCCCTAGCAGGGGTTTATGGGCTTGCTCAAAATAACTTGATGCCTGCTTCCGGGGTTGCTGGACCTGGTCTGGTGCCCCGGGGGTAGGCATCATGACACCTTCTGACATGGAAGAGGATAGCGAATACACACACATAACACCACTCAGACGCACATCAGGGGAGGTAAGAGAGTACACACAAATGCCATTATTAGAGAGGGAGGGGGCAAGGCCGCAATAAGTTGCATGGAAGCAGGCAGATAAAGAAAACATTAAATGTACGTTGCCATCATTGAGTGGAGGGGCTGGGAAATTGATATACGAAATGGAGAAACAAACTGCTGGACTAAAGTTAGCAGTGGGTGATGTAAAGGGGTTGTTAATTTCTATATTGGGTGATGCAGCAGATGACAAATGGAAAAGGGCGGGATTCCCAGGGGTGACAATCAACGACACATCACATGATGGAGCACCCTTTGCAAACTGCAGACACGCATTTTGGCACTGAGAATACAATACTCAGACACGTCAGATATAGGAGCAATAACATCACGTAAGATGCGTGAAAATGAGGACCCTGTCAATTACATCCAAGAAATTCAAGAGAAGTGACGCTTCGAAACATGGGAACCGTGGGAAAAAACACTAGCAATTTTTTACCACATACTGATACAAGGCCTCCTAGAGCTAGTACAAAGACAATTAAAGAAATAAGTGGGAATGGAGGCAAAGGCATGGCCAGAAATACAGTTAACAATAGTGCACCACTGTAGGTTGTGGCAGGAGAAGAGGAAAGCAGAAGAGGTGAAATTGGTACAAAAGAAACTGTCAAAATATGCAATGGAGGGTGCACTAATAACAGGCCCCATACAAGCAGTGCAAGCACCAGACACGACACAACAGCTCTCAGTAGCACAAATTCAGCAAGCACAGGTAATAACACAACAGATGCCACTACCACCACCATATGCAGCACAACACTCGCATGCTCCTCAGGCAGGGGGCAGATAAATGCAAATGGGAAACAGACAAGTAAACAACTATAGAGGAAGAGGTGGAACAGCAAGAGGGTGAGGATTTGGACCAGCAGCACACCAGCAAGGGGGAGGGTTCTGAGGGTACAACACATATGGACATCAGGGGTACTCAGACAACACTGGGGGGTACCCATGGCAACACGAGAACCTCCAACATGCTGGACGTGTGGAGTGGTAGGGCACGTGTCACGCACATGCAGGGCAAGACAGGCACAAGCTGGATGGGGAGAGCAGGGGCAACAAGGGTACAATGGGGGACAGCAGTGTTTCCAACAGACACAACAACAACAACAGATGGCACAAAATCAAATACAACAACAAATGCCGCCACGACTTCAATACACACAGCAACATCAACCAGCACAGCAGCACACACAACAACAAAACGTTGAAACTGCACAACAACTAAAACAAATACAGGAAAATACCCCACAACCCGCAGAGGAACCAATACAACAAACACATCTGGGGAGGGTAACAATACTGGGATACAACCCATACAAAGGGAATGGACAATCACTGTACCCCCAATAGGACAGTCCACAGACGTCCTGGCTGTGTCCCATCCTGTCGGTAACACCTAACCCTGCGGAGGAACCACGCATAAAGGTGATGATAGGTGACAAAACATTTTCCTTTCTAGTAGACACAGGTACAACTAGGGCTTGCATAAGGGAAGGGAAGTTTAATTTGTCAGGCGATGCCATGCACACTCAAGGATTCTCTGGGGCTAAAGGGCTGGTTCCTTTTACTGATAATATCTCCTTATCTGTTGGGGAGCACGACTTATCTCTACCATTATTATATTCAAAACACTCACCAGTAAATATTCTTGGAAGAGACATCATGAGCAGGTTGAAAATGAATATCTCTTTTACTGACAAGGAAATAGTGTGCTGCACACCAGGTATAAATATGCTCACAGCCCGACACATACTGCAGGCTTATTGTGGAAAGAAGGTGATAAGGGCAGAGCCAGTGGACGGGGACCTCTTCCAATACGGGACAGACATGGAAATAGCATGGCTACCGGGAATAGAGTGCAAGATATGGAGGAGACCTACAGCATACCTCTTCAGGCCAGAAACACCCACGGATGAAAAGGAAGGGGCAATAATATCAGTGGACGTGGAGGGTATTGTTGCAAAACCTGATTACATTGCAGTACACGCCCAGGATGGGGAAGGGAAGGCATGGAGAGCAGTGATAGCATTGGCAGAAGGATGCAGGCTTACACAGGTATCAGATGAGGAACTATTTTCTGATGAGAAAGGAGATGGGGAAATGGTGTTTGACATGAATGTTTATATTTGGCTGAAGATAACACTCAAAGACGTAGCTCAAAGAATGGAAATGGCACTAGAAGTATCCTGCCCTACCAATGTGCCATTTTATGTGGAAGACTTAACTGCAGTACCCGCATCTTTATGGACTACTAGTCCCTATGACGTGGGTTGCATCAAAAGCATTGGAGGAGTGAAAATAAAGCTAAAGAAAGGGGCAATGCTGCCCAGAGTAAAGCAGTACCCATTATCAAAGGAAGCTGATGAGGGGATATATGAGACAATATCTGCCCTTTTGGAGAGAGGAATACTGGTACCATCAGAGTCACCATGCAACACGGCAGTAGTGCGTAAGGCAAAATGGGGGTCATGGTGTTTCATCCAAGATTTAAGGCCCATCAATCACATTGTGGTAGCAGAGTACCCTGTTGCAGCCAACCCAGCAACAATACTGTGCGGGATTCCAGCGGAGGCATCATGGTTCACAGTGATCGACCTCAAAAATGCCTTCTTCTCCATTCCATTGCACCCCGATTCACAAGACTTAACATGTTTTACGTACCGCAACACAAAGTGGAAATACACTAGGCTGCCCCAGGGATACTGTGAGTCACCATCCATTTTTAACAGAGTGATACAAATGGATTTGGGCAATATAGAGATGGAAAGCACGGTGCTGCAATATGTTGATTATATCATCACATGCAGCACCACCAAGGAAAAATGTAGGAGGTACTCAGTTAAAATGTTCACAGTACTAGCTGAGAAAGGATATAAGGTGGACAAGGAGAAACTGCAGTACTGCAAATAGCAAGTACTTTACATTGGACAGATCATCTCACAAACAGGAAGGAACATTGCACCACAAAGAGCACTAGCAATACAAAACACACCACAGTCGCAAACGGTGAGAGAACTGCAGCAGTTCATCTGCCTAGGCAACTACTGTAGGGGGTGGGTCTTGTATTACAGCTGATATATAAGACCACTGTTTGAAGCACTCAGAGAGGCACAGAGGGGGCAGAGGAAATTGGAATGGACACGAAAAATGACAGATGCGTTCAATGAATTGAAAAATGCTATTTTAACTTCACCAGTACTAGCCACCCCCAATTATCGAAAGGAATTCTACATCTTTTCACATTGTGACTCAGCAGTAATGAAAGCAGTACTAACTCAAAAGACTAGCATGGGACACAAGCCAGTGGCCTTTTACAGTGGCCATTTAGACCCTATAATGATGGGTCATTTTTCGTGCGAGAAAAGCCTAGCAGCCACAGCATCCACAGTGGAAAAATCATCTTCCATCACAATGGGATGCCAAACTATTTTATATGTAGAACCTGCCCTCTTTGCAATATTGACAAAACCAAAATCAACACTAACAACACAAAGAGCATCAGAGTATGAGATACTTTTATCGAGGCCAGAATTGACAGTAGTGAGATGCACTAATGTAAATCCAGCACGATTTATAGCAGAGGAAGCAGTAAATGGAGAATACTCACATGACTGCCCGGAAGCTATTGAGAATTACTCAGGAGCAAGGAAAGTAGAGGAAAATGTAGTAGAGGGGGGTGAGGTTATGTACATAGATGGGTCATCAACTATTGACAAAAGTGATGGAATAAGACAAACAGGAGCAGCTGTAGTGCGGCTCAGAGAAGACTGGACATTCGTTCCAGTAAGAGGTGTAAAATTACCCCAAAACTGCTCAGCATAGGCAGCAGAACTGGCAGCACTTACTTTGGCCCTGGAAGAAGGAAATGATAAAAGAATAACAATATACGCATGTGTAACATCAACAGTACACTCAGGATTAATAAAATGGGAAAGGAGAGGATTTCAGAGAGCTGATGGTACACCAGTACAACATGCTCTCTTATTGGCCAAATTAATTGAAGTAATTTATTACTCAGAAGAGGTAGCACTCGTGAAGTGTCAGGCTCACACCATTGGTGACAACCCAATATCAAGAGGTAACAAAACAGCTGATGCACATGCTAACTATGCTGCATATTTTGGTGAACTATGGATCTTTCCAGAAAAAGAAAAAGAAAACGGCAAGATGCTGATGAAGGATGGGTATACACACATCCCAGAGACACAAGTCATGGAACTGCACGCAGCAGCACCTATGGTAGAAAAGGAGCTGTGGGTAAAAAGAGGGTGTACCATGTCTCCCACAGATGCACTATGGCGCCAGTATAATACAGGGAAAGTAGTGATGCCCATAGCACTGCTTAAAATAGCCCTGACCCAATGCACCATCCCACGCATACAGGGAAAGAGGTAATTGCAGCACGAATAAAAGAAAACTGGTTCTGCCCTGAGTTAAACTCACATGTCACCAATTTTCTCAGTAACTGCCTTACATGCCAGCAATTTACGGCCAGTCACACGCTGCAAGTGATCAAAGCTACCATACCCCGGCCTGAAGGACCCTTCCTGCACCTCCACATTGACTACGTTGACATGATCAATGTATATCAAGCTTACAGATACATGATTGTAGTGGTGTGCCCATTTTCACCATTGGATCGAGGCTGGTCCATGCCCTCATGCTGATGCATTCAGAGCAGCAAAAATTCTGATGAGGGTGGTTTTCCCGAGGAGGTATGTGTAGTGTTAAGGTCAAACAATGGGCACCACTTCACTAACGAACTGTTCCAACATGCAACCACTCTCTTAGGGATCAAGCATAAGTTTGCATGTGCGTACCACCCTCAAGCAAATGCCGTATGCAAATGCCTCAATGGCCTCCTAAAAGAAGACATAGCGAAAATTAGGCAAACAACCAAGAAGAGTTGTCTGTATTGCCTTCTTTTGGCTCTGTTTGAATTAAGGAACAGACCAGGGTCAGATCACCACCTCACACCCCATGAGTGTGTTTTTGGTAATGAAATGCACAAATATGTCTCTTCCTTGGTTACTAGTGCCGCTTTTATCTCTCAACAGCTTAAACGGACACAAGGCAGGTCAAAGAATGATCCACAAGGAGAAAAACAGACAACACCATGGACAGTGAAAGAAGGTGATAAAGTGCTGTTAAAAACTTTTAGCGAACGTGGAGCAGCCCACGTTTCACAGGCCCCTACCTGGTTGAAAAAGTAGCCCCCAGGGCGGTGAAGCTGAGGGGCAAATAAGCGTGGACACACTTGCATGACATCAAGCCCTGCAAAGCACTGCCCCCGCTATCCTCAGCGAAAGGGACAACGCTTCAGCACCGACACAGCAAATAGCCACAGCTCAAGACAAAAATGCCCCAAAGGACACAAATGACAAGGGACCCATAGGACACCCCATGATTACAAGGTCCCAACAAAGCCAATCGACTTAGCATTAAATAAGCACTCCCTAGCCACCAGCCATTAAAGGACATTTGACAAAAGTATCTGTAATATACACCACAATGTGTAAACAAGTGCATGCACTCCTTTTGTCTCGTACATGCAGAAATTGCGCATTGTTATTGTGGGTACAATAAAAAGCAAAATATATATATATATATGAAAAGGAAACAGAGTCACTGCCCAGGGGTAAATGCTGCCCGCAGATGATGACACTGCAGAAGCACAATCACACCAGTTTGTGTATGTTATAAAAAGACCAAAACATCTAAAACGAAGAAGGATTTGTGTGTATTATAATACAGTAGAAAAAATAGGGCGCCTGGCGGAGTCCTGATTTACCCATGTGGGTGTATGTACAAAAGGAGAAATAATCAGGATGAAGAAGATCCTACAAGTAAGCCAGTTGTGCTGTGCATGTATGTTCATTTTACATTGACACAGTCCTTTTTTAGTTCATTCGACAATTTATTTTACAGGGCTTTCGATAAGCACGAAAGTTTTTTGGCATCAAACGGACAAAAGTGATTGTGAATGGTGGTGACACGGGTAAGTGTCAACCTCTGATGTGTTGAGGTTACAACTCCACATGGAAGTACATTCCCTGTATAGATGTGATAGAGAAATAACTATCAAGCAGGGAAAGTATGCCTGAGGCTTGAAAATGGCCCCAGGGTTAGTTCACACAAGGTGTACACAACAAATATTTACACAACATACACGAGGGGGAAGATACAGTTGTGTCACGGGGATCGACACAGGTGTGTTTCGGCCAAAAAATGGCTTGATTGAAGCCGGTCTATATGCTGGCCTTCGTCAGGAAAAGAACTAATGGTGGTGCTGTCCGTTGATTCTGTGGGTTTAAAAGAAGCAGTGAGGATCTTCAAAAGGGTGATTTAATTGATTTAAGATAGTATTAAATACTGGCCGATTTTGGTCATGATGTTACATCTCGTGGTGTAACTGAGAAACGGCTTACCTGCTGCTCCAGTGGCAGTGGCAAGCTGGGAACTATCCTCACGTGGTTGAAGGATAGTGAGTGCATGATTGCACTTAGGAATAGGCCTGAGAGTGCTTCAGGCCGGCATCTCTCGGATTCCCGCTGACTGTGAAGGGCCACAGTGGGTCCCAAATCTGAGAGAAAGAGAATGTAGGATCAGAATGCATGATCCTAGATAAGGATTCAGAGTAGTGGATTCGGTGATGGTGTGAGAATCCTACTCGGGGTAGACAGCCCTCAAAGACCATGGTGGTGAGCAAGTACGTGCTTATGAGGTGAAGATGTCTGGCTGGTGGTTCAGGTGGTCTGTGATGTGTCCATCTCGGTGAGCAGGGAGGTTCCCGCGGAGGTAGAGTCGTTCCGGTGCAGCGGAGGTCCATGGAGGTGGAACTTGCCGCATATCGAAATCCTGTATGGCTATCAGGAGTGCGAGTGCGCGCATCGAGTAGCGCTGAGGTCTAGGCAGGAAAATGGCCGGTCAAAAACACTAAAATCGATGCAGTGAGACTGTGTTGGGGTCAGAGGAGTGAGACAAAGGAGTGAGAAAAAGGCACGTGGGGTGTAGAGGATCTGAAGTGCCTGCGGGTGCGCGCATGAAGTAGCGCTGAGGTGTAGACACTGATGTCGCTAGTGTTCAATACTACAATCAATGCAGTGAGATCATGTTGGGGTCTGAGGAGTGAGAAAAGGCACGTGGGAGGTGCGAAAATCCGGGTGATTTAGGTGCCTGTATGTGGCGGTGTGGGCCCCAGAAGTGCCTACTTGTTGTAACGAATGGAGACTGGCAGAAGGGTATTTTTAAGTAAATGTAGCCAGTCATGAGACAAAGGGCGCTCTGTGGTCAACAATTAAAGAGCTAAGGCGCTACTCCCTGACTAGCTTACCGCAGTATGTCCGGCGTACCCCTGTAGGCGGGGTCCTCAGCTCGAAATGAAACTGTAAGGAGAATGCTGGCTGCTGTGTAAATAAACAGCTGACAGGCTAAGCGGCAGCCAATCAAAAACGCGCATTGGAAGTACCCAATGGGTACAGGAAGGAGTTTGAACCAATCGCGTGTTATCAAGGGGGCGGGTCCGTGTGGAGCACAAGTGAACTACTCGAATCGCGGAGCATCAAGGAAGGTGTGGTCCCAGATACGGTGCTGGCTGACCAAAACAATGCTGAATGGGATGCACTGAATGCAAAATATGGAAAAGGGTGTATCGACAAAGAGGTACCTAGGTAACAGGCAACTAGTTGGCTCTGAATCTGGTGGCATTTCATAATAGCACCATAAAGAAGCCAATTTTTATTCATTATTACCAGCGGGAAGTGCGTTGCATATACCGATGCACGATCTGTCCAACGTGCCTCGTGTGAGTGCTGGCATAGTACAGGTAGAGAGGTCCACAACACATGCTGTTGAGTGCATACGCATCCATTCATAGTACAGGTCCACTAAACACGAGGTTATTTTGCATTGGATATATAGGTGGTCCCGTCACAACATATGTCACCCGTGGTGGTAATTAATACATGTGTACACTTAGTGTTAACAGGAGATACATAAGTTCTGATTCCGAGAGTTCAAAACAATTGGTGACCCCACGTGCCTTTTTCTCACTCCTTTGTCTCACTCCTCTGACCCCAACACGGTCTCACTGCATCGATTTTAGTGTTTTTGACCGGCCATTTTCCTGCCTAGACCTCAGCGCTACTCGATGCGCGCACTTGCACTCCTGATAGCCATACAGGATTTCGATATGCGGCAAGTTCCACCTCCATGGACCTCCGCTGCACCGGAACGACTCTACCTCCGCGGGAACCTCCCTGCTCACCGAGATGGACACATCACAGACCACCTGAACCACCGGCCAGACATCTTCACCTCATAGGCACGTACTTGCTCACCACCATGGTCTTTGAGGGCTGTCTACCCCGAGTAGGATTCTCTCACCATCACCAAATCCACTACTCTGAATCCTTACCTGGGATCATGCATTCTGATCCTACATTCTCTTTCTCTCAGATTTGGGACCCATTGTGGCCCTTCACAGTCAGCGGGAATCCGAGAGATGTCGGCCTGAAGCACTCTCAGGCCTACTCCTAAGTGCAATCACGCACTCACTATCCTTCAACCACATGAGGATAGTTCCCAGCTTGCCACTGCCACTGGAGCAGCAGGTAAGCCGTTTCTCAGTTGCACCACGAGATGTAACATCATGGCCAAAATCGGCCAGTATTTAATACTATCTTAAATCAATTAAATCACCCTTTTGAAGATCCTCACTGCTTCTTTTAAACCCACAGAATCAACGGACAGCACCACCATTAGTGCTTTTCCTGACGAAGGCCAGCATATAGACCGGCTTCAATCAAGCCATATTTTGGCCGAAACACACCTGTGTCGATCCCCGTGACACAACTGTATCTTCCCCCTCGTGTATGTTGTGTAAATATTTGTTGTGTACACCTTGTGTGAACTAACCCTGGGGCCATTTTCAAGCCTCAGGCATACTTTCCCTGCTTGATAGTTCTTTCTCTATCACATCTATACAGGGAATGTATTTCCATGTGGAGTTGTAACCTCAACACATCAGAGGTTGACACTTACCCGTGTCACCACCATTCACAATCACTTTTGTCCGTTTGATGCCAAAAAACTTTCGTGCTTATCGAAAGCCCTGTAAAATAAATTGTGGAATGAACTAAAAAAGGACTGTGTCAATGTAAAAAAAGCATACATGCACAGCACAACTAGCTTACTTGTAGGATCTTCTTCATCCTGATTATTTCTCCTTTTGTATTATAATACATTCCTTATGATAATTACTCAATCATTTCCACACCTCGATAAAGCATTACCAGCCCTACGAGATAGGACGGTAAGGAAAGCGTGGGAAGAGCTTTTTGCCTGGGCATTGAACGATAACCTAATATGCAGGGCTTAACTAAACAATACTAACAAAATAACACACACCTTCAGAAATGTTCAGGCCGGCACCTATATCATCTACAGTAGCTGCAGGACCGCAGAAAAGGTAAGAGTGGAAATGCCAGTGGTACTAGCAACTTTAATTAAAATGCTCGCTATATTTTTCACCACTGGCCTGATTACTGCCGCTGTCTGGCAGGCATACTACGCTTTCTATGTGTCTGCAGTTCCCACTACTAATTTTTCACCCCAAATGCCCGCAACGAGCACTGTGTCAGGTGGTACAACTAGTATGGAACAAAACATTAAGAGGGACAAACGTAGCATATCCAGTGATGTAAACAGGGTTGACACATATATCACAGAATCTGCACACGTTTCCAACAACATGTGGTATAAACACATGTCGAAAATTGGTAAGGCTATGACAAAGGACAACTGCTATGTTTGTTCATTGATTCCCTACGCCATGAGCACATCCAGAACATTTGTTGCCACAGAAGTGCCTGCAACAACTGCTGAATGCTTGCTATACTTAGTATTATTCCAAACGAGAGTAAGGTTCCAAGGGAAAAGGGCGACACTCCGGTGGAAATCAAGATCGACATACCCATACGAGAACAACTTCATTAAAACACTCCCTATGTGTTATGATTCATGGCAGCAGACGAAAGTACATAGCACAAGGACCAGAAAAAGGAGAAACACAAGAGGTCTTACTGGATTATCTACCATGTGAGTGTTATGCGAAAGAGGTTGACTGTGAACCAGGATGCTGGGAAAGACCACTGATACTGATATATGGAAAGGTGTTCACAAAGGATGGATGGGTGGATGGAGTTATTGAAAGCAAGATGCTGACATTGGCAAAGTCACCCATGACGAGAGTGAAAGAAGTAAATGGCAAGTGCTATAAAGAATGGACGAAGAGTGCAGCACTGGTGACGTGGTTAGATAAAGAAGAGGAACCAAAAACAATATTCGTGCTGACAGCACGAGCACTGTGTTACTAGCATGACAGAAAAATAGACGTTGGAACAAATGAAGGATGCAAGAGAGTAGTGAAGCTCCCTGAGGGGGTGCAGAAACAGCTGTACTAATGGATCACTACTGGGCCTGCGGATCAAGGGCATACAACAGCCTGTCACCAATGTGGATGGAGTATGTACTATTGTACACATCAATGTACCATCACTAGTGGTACAGCAGAAGCATGTTAACTTGGAAAAGTTCCCGAAAATGGATGAAGGAAATAAAAGAATGAAAAGATCACTGAGGATGGTAGGAAGGAAAAAAGGGAACAACACAGTACGCCTTTACAGAGTGAAGAGACAAGGAGAACCACTGACAGGAAACTACCTGTGGGGAAAATCGGAGACTGCCCTGAGTGACATTCCACCAGCACACAGGTTATTCAGCAGAGCAGCAATGTTCTTCTCCTCCATCATACATCCCGGAGTACAATCATATGCCAATGCTAAATGGTTGCAGATAACCAGGTGGGAGCTCATGCTGACAATCAACTCCACAGTGAACAGATTCAACGCAATAAAAGAAGAACTCAGAGCAATACGAATGGTGGCCCTACAAAATAGACATGTACAGGACCTACTAACAGCAATGGAAGGAGGTGTTTGTGCAAAAATTGGAAGTTCATGTTGCACATTTTTCTCTGCCAATGATGAAGATAATGGTACACTATCGGAAGCAGTATCGCAGCTTGCCCAGATGCATGCCAAGATGGAAGATGCAGCAAAGGGAGTGACGAAGGACGGCAGCTGGTTCTCCTACATCTGGTCATGGATGCCATCCTGGCTATCAGACGGCCTCAAAGTAATAGCAGGTTGTGTGATTTTAGGAATGGCCGCCATTATGGGGTTGAAGGTATGGAAGACCATATTGAAGCGCACTGCTGAAGAAATGATAGGGATGCATGTTTTAATGACAGCTGAGGACAATAAGAATGCAGACATTATCATCAAGGAATGAGAACGACTGCACCAACAAATTGTGAAAGCAGACTTGTACCCCCATCAATTAAAGTTGAAAATCCAAGAAACCCGAAGAGCTACATTGGGAAATGGGTTTATTGCAAATCCGGAGGTGGGCGTGTTTATATGTATTGGTCATTTGAAGATCATGTGGACAGATACGGGCATTTGGCAGGAATAACAAAGGTATGCAAGTAAGAGGAGAAAAGAGAGTGGATAATTTTGTGGTCGACAAGTCGACCAGAGGGGGGACTGAAGAGGGAAAATGGGATGTTCCCTTCCCCGATTCTCAGCCAGACCATGGCCTAGATCGTCATGGCCTAAGCACCCACCACGAGAGGAATTTGACCCGCTCACAGATGCCCCAGACGTCAACATCTATCATGGCCACGCCCCACGTGGCCAGGGAAACTGCCCATCAGTCAAGCCACACGCTTTGGCCTTTGGCGAATTTGACATAGACCATATGGATCAACTCGACTAACGCAGCAGCAATGAAAGTCACCATCGCTAGAGATACCATGATGACATAGCCAACGGACGGTAACACATGTGCCACCATGCACATTGGTCATACCCACACTAATCTCACATGAAGAACATATTCACTACCATGACGTAATGGACCATTTACACACACTGATGCATCATTGTTATTTTTCACATAGGCTAAGCTACAGCACCGTAGAAACGCAAGACGCAAGAAGAGCTTGTGTACATGTTTGCAAATGATTCATCGCTACTATAACCATGACAACATAAGGAACTTGTGTATAAGGACCCCTGCCGCTCACCGCAACCTGCATGTTGTGAGCCATATGCCGCCTCTCATGGATCAAGCCAATGTAGGTCTCAGCCCCAGAGTAGGCCGCAAACTCAGAAGCCAAAGGCCCTGAGCAGCTCGGACAGAACTGCAAAGTGCTGATTATACAGAACAAACCCTGACGAGGGCCTCACAGCCAAGGCCACGAAGTTGCAACTTACACGCCACGTGCCCCGAGCCAAGGTTACAGCTGCTGTGGCTAACGGCCCTCAGAGGTGAAATACAAATCAAATGCTCACCTGCCGACCCCCGGGTTATCACCCCGACAAGTGTGAATGAATGATTAAGTGTATGAGGCATGGGTCGGTGCTGGGCGCATAAATGAATGACCAAGTGTATGGTTTATGGGTGTGCATGTGAATGCTCTTTGAATAAGCAAGTGATTGTTAAGTGGATGTGTGTGGTGGTGTGCGCTTGCATGTTTGTATTAAGCCGGGCCGCTTACTTTGGGAGGGCAGAGGGTGTCACCAAAATCTAAAATGCCTTGTAAGAAATTATGCTGTGACGGCATCATATTTTACATGGCATCTTTGGTAAAGCAAGCATAATAAGTATTATTTCAGGGTGTAACTGGCATTTTGGTGCAAGGTTCACACCTGACACTTCTCTCACCCCTAAGGTGTGGCACTGAAACCAATTAGTGAGAATGAACTTGCTTATGTGAGCCTTAAGCCGGGCTGTCAAACGGCTTCCCCAGGTGTGAGAAGGAGTGTAATAAAAATAATAAAAATAGTGATATCATTATTAATAAAAATAATAATAACAGTATTATTATTATTATTATTATTATTATTAATATCATTAATAATAATAATAATAATAATAATAATAATAATAATACAATAATAATAATAACATCACATTTATAAAGCACATAATTGTGCGATATATTGACCCACTCCGCTATGCTATGCGGCATCACCCTGCCAGTTATGGGGAAAGAAACAGCAACAATGGCGGAAAAACCCTTGTGCGTACCAAAAACCTACAAAAAACCTACACAAACCTACAAAAACCGTGTGCTTCAGCACACAAAAAGAGGGATGCACAACCTGCCACCCATGGTACAGGTACACATGGTACATGTGCAGTGGAATAGAGCACACCCTGCAGAAATGTGTCAGTGGACTCCATGACCAGCAAACAGAGTGCAGAGAGAAAAGCAGCACTTTGCAAGTGAAACCCCAAAATGGGCCTACAAATGACATTTGCTTTGTTGCCAAAAACTCCAAAATGCCCATAACATTCAAAATATTGCCTGGTGCTAAAAATTATGTATCTAATAAAATATTGTGAACATACAAAGTCCCAATGTGAAGAGCAAAACTGGATTGTCTGAAAACTGACAGCATATGCCAAAATTTGGGTGCAGTACCCAGGGCTACCTGAATGACAGCTGTCAGAGGAGTACTAAGGAAACTTTAAAATGACCTAAAACTAAAAATATCCTGAATAAGCAAACATAAACAGGATTGTTGCAAAAAAAGAATACAGATTTTAGTTGTGTTTTTGATCCCACAGATTTTAGGCCAAGAAAGAAATGTATTTATATGTGATGCAACAAATTTGGTTTTTGCTGGATATAAGAAGTTAATTAGCCTGGATGAGCCACAAGAACTGGAAAAGCAGGTTTCTCCCAGAAGGAGGACCTTCCTCTCAGCAGGAACTCACTGGGAGGTGTTAATTGCAGGTTAGAAGAGAATCTTGTGTAAAAGAAAGTGAAGGAACAATGACAAAGCTTCAGCCCAGGAAACTGGAAGTGTGAAGGGGGTTGTATGATATGATATGAAGTGATATGATATTTTATTTGTATCTCGCTCGTACACAAGTGTTTCAGAGCGGGGAACAAGGGAGAACACAGCACAACATAAAAACGCTCTTACTAGGCCCAGTGACATTGAGAACGCGCAAGTGCATGGGAAAGGGAAAAGGGAAAAAGTGCATGGAAGGGGGAGAGTGGAAAGTGCAGAAGCCGATGAGCGCAGGTAAATAAAATAAATAGAAAATTGAGGCAAACTGTGGTAGTGCAGCCAGCAAGTGGCAAGTGCTGTGTTTAAGGCAGCAGACTGGGTAAGTCTGAATAAGTGCAGAAAAGAAGAAAAATGGGGGGGCTGTATGGGTACAGATACAGTCCCCATTGCAAGAGGTGGGCGGGAGGCAGTGCAGGAAGGTGGCAGGGTGAGCAGGTACCTGGGCCCAGGGGACAGAGGGTGGCCAGGTGCACAGTGCCAAGAGAGCAGATCAGCAGGGGAGAAGGGGAGAGAAGGCAGACACAAAGAGGAAGGTTTTGAGGTGCTTCCGGAACCGGAAATGGTTCTCCTCAAGTTTTAGAGTGGCAGGGAGGCTGTTCCAGAGGGAGGCCCCAGCCGAAGATAGAGATCTACCCCCAGCTCATTTCTTTGAAAAATGACTGACCCTGAGGGAGTTAGAGGTAGAGGAGCGAAATGTAAATGGCCTCTGGAAGGAACAAACAAGGAGGGGGATTCCCAGGGCTGCAGGGAGACAAAAAGGGCTAGACCATCTGTTGCTAAACATGAACAAAGAACAATTTTTAAAAGACTCATAACTTGCCATACAAAATGGTGAAAAAATATAAAAAGGACAGAGTTGTTAATTGAATTTCTGGCTGCACGTGTGAAGAGGCGGTAGAACTGTGTGACATGTTCTGGACAGGAATGGCAATATATCTGGTTTTATGCAAAATGTATTACTGTTAGAATTGTGAATATGTACACACATATCCCTATGTTAAACATGCACATGTGTGGACATTTGCATAAAGTTTGGAAATTGTGTTCATAGCGAAAAGCGCAAAATTGTGTAGAAAGTTGAGACAAGATCCCACTGCTGCAGGGTTTTGAGGGATAGCTGCTATGTAAAATATGGCATCTTTGTGTGTGATTTGTATAAAGGTGACCAATGTAGAAGGTCTCTGAGGACTGTAAAGCAAATCATAAAATGTGACATCATCCGGCCTTCATCCAATCACTCAAATTGCAAGGCGGAGATGAAGTGTGGTCCTATCCCAGCTAACAGGGGCAAACTTAGCTAAGCCGGCCCATACACCCCCTTTGTGATGTCATTTTAACGGATAAATAGAGACAGCTGACAACACATAGAGACTCACTGATCCAGCCACTTTCCTGATTCCGGCAAAGCACTCTGATCCAGCATTCGACATCCAGCTTTAATATTCTTCCAGATCCAGATGCAAAAATCTCTTGCCAGCAATTGCAAATACTCAACTTATTTTCCCCACCCAGTGAAGCACTGTGTGGTGTGAGAAGGCCTTTTGAACCAGTATCCTGAAATCCTCTGGCTTGCCAACACTAGGCTTGCCTGAGGAACTCGCCATCCAGCTGATTCAAATACCCACAGACTAGGAGGGCAGATCCTGTGCAAACCCTGCAACCGGCCTAGCTGTTCCAGTACTGTGCCTGATGTGCTGTCTTTCCTAGACCAGACGCAATCCTATGACCAGGGTTGACGGTCCATTTGAAAACTTATCCTGTGAGTATTAACAGGAAGAACTGTGGCCCATAGTATATTTGCATTGCCTTATCCCTATCTTAAACACATCCTACCTTTCATTCAGAACCAGTATTGTTAGGAGTTTATTTGCTTTGTCTTATCCCTATCTCAAACCCATCCTATCTTTCCTTCAGAACCAGTATTGTTAGAACTATCTTTGCGCTGACCCTTTTCTCATCTGAAGAAGTCGAGTTTTCTTAGCAGGCGGGTTGCACTGATCACGTGACTGTAAGATCACTATGTGGTATTTACTTTTTCATAGTCATCCTCTAGTGTAAGCGAACCCATTTGTCATTTTCAAAAGTACATTTCTGTTTTCCATTCTCGCGCCTATTTTACAAAAACAACCTTTACTAAAACCTCCATAACCCCCTCAGTTTTTGTGATAGAAATGAAATTTCAACTCCTACTTGTACCTAACATCCATAGCGATCCATAGAACCACATCAGTGCAATTCTCCTGTTATAGCGAAAATCGTGCAAGGAAAAGTTTGCTGTGATTTTAAAAATCTGATAGGTTTATACGTGTGAAAATGCCTTTAACTGCTTCCGACCTGGACTTTAAGATTTCAAATGTTTTCTTTGGACTAAATCATTGCTTGTGATTGTGTGCCACTGTTCAAAGCAGCTCCCATTAGAATTTAGAACAATTTAAGTATTTTTGACATTAATTGGTGTTTTTGCCCAGTCAATTCTCAAGACAATTGTAAAGCCAATCTGACAGCTGAAAAGTCAATTCCATTTTTCTCTTGTGTTTCATAGGGGGAAGGTGGGACTGATATTTTGTTTGATTTGGGCTATTCCTGAATACCTGCTCTCTCCTCCTATATCTTTACATTGCCTATTCGGGGCTGAGGGGTGTTGCAGGGGGAACCTCTAACCATAGTGCTATCTGATCTGAACCAACACAAAAGTATTATTTTCTGTGCTGCCATTGTTTTGCTTATTACTTATTCCTAGTGTATTGAAGATATTATTCTGTGTTCTGCCATCCCTATTGGGGATTGTTGTTTACAAATATACTGTGATTAAATTTTTAATACATAAATAAATATTTACCTTTGCAAACTAGCCTGATTCCTGGTTCAGTGTGATAAGGGGGAGAGGGTGGGGTCTCAGGAGAAGGGTGTGATATGAGCGGTGTATTGTTCAGAATATTGAACTTATAGACAAAAAATAAATAAGGATTTCAGTTGTGCACTACATGCTGGGTTTTGACTTGGATGTGTGCTGGATTGAAATCACATACATCATGCTAGAATATTCTTAGCTGTAAGCACTTCAATAATAATGTTCATAGTTATCAATATCAATACTCAAACAATTTGATGGTAATGGGACACAGACCTGTGCTCTATATTTTGGGCATGTTTGTCACTCTTGAAACATGCATGGTATAATAGGAAAGCATTATTAGCATTTCTATCATTTCTCTCATCTCTCCAAACTATTACTACTCTCCTTGCTCCACACTACTAGTAATACTTTACTATCCTCACCCTACTGCTTCTCCCACTTCTCCACACTTTTACTACTCTGACCACAACCTCTCTCAGAGCCACTCTTGTTTCACTCATTCACCCTCTACTCTGCTAGTTTCACTCTCACTCTTCGCACACACATTCAACCCAAGTACCACTTTTTCTCACCAACCAGTACCTCACCTTGCCCACTCCTTCAGCAAACTATCTCCATGCTCCTCTGCACATTCCTTCCTCTGATTGGTCATTTGGTCCACCTTCTCCTCACTTGACCTCGATCGAGCAACCCAAAACCTCCTGTTTCTGGAACCCCTCGGCAAGCATTGTGAAGTAGACGTATGGGACAAGACAAGGTGTTACTCATTTCAGTCATGTAGGCACATGCTGATGGAACAGGGACTGGGGTCCTCCTAGTTCCCACACCCCACCTCTGGGGCAGGACAGGCTCTGCAGAAAACCCTGGTAGGACTCCCATCTCAGGCTGAGAATGGTACACATCCCCTCTTCACAGTGTCAGGTCCCTGACCTTCTCATATTCCATCCTCATCAATCAGAAACAAATGACGTGGAAGGGTTATGAAAAGTAGAACCTCAAAACAAGAGTGTTCTTATCATGTGCCAAGTACAGACTCATTTTTGTAGTTTCCTGCCATTGTATGCAATGTAGTGCCTGGTATGCCAGCTGATGTGCCGGGCTCCATTTAAAAATGACAGCCACCATTTCTACTCAGCCGAAACCATGACTCAGCCTGCCTGCAGACTCAGAGCTGCAGGATGCTGATTGACCACAGCTCGCCTCATGTGGTCCTTCCAGTGAAAACAGCAGGTGGAGCCAGCATCCTATAACGTCCCCATTTTAAGGCTGTCCAGCAACAGCCGACATGCTGTCAGCCCACCACCACATACGTTCGCTTCTGGGCTCTTCCCAGCTCCAACTATGCTGATCGAGCACAATTCTGTCAGCCTTGCTGCAAGCATTCTTCTCAACGTTATATGAGGCTAGCCATCTGTAACTCCTAATTCATCTTCTACCTGTGCCTCTGACACTGTATCTGACACAATTGCGTATTGCCCATTGCCCATATACCCTAGCGCGAAGTCCTTCTTGATTCCAGCTGAACACCCCTTAACAGCCGTGCACTGCACTCTCCTGCCACTGCTGCAGCCTTCTATCCACCATGCTTAGAGCCTGCAACCTGCCCGCCGACTCCTCTAATGCTGCGGCAGGGACATGTCACCACTGAAGAGCCCATATAACATACCACAGCCACTTAGCTCGGCCCTACACTCATTCCTGAGCCGCTTAATCTGCCTCTTTCCAGCTCACATTCAATATATTCCACCCCGTCTAGAGTACAGAGAATTGCCCTAGATGCAATTTGTTTGCCACTGTCTATGCAGACTATATTCCTGCAGACCTCTGAGGTTCACATCTGGACCCCCTCTCTCCCACCTGCACATAGTGCCTCAGACCATCCTGCATCTCTACTCACCCACTTAACAGCAGAAGGCAAGTTTGTCTTGGTAAATGCAAAGAATAGTCAGTCAAAAGCGAAAACCTCTTTAGGCACCGCTCTGAAGACCCTTCTATAGCCACTCCATTTCTCCCTTCCCTATCCCCTGCTGTTACACAACTAGGCCTCCCATTCCATCACATACAGGCTAAGACAGCCACCCCATCCCAGGCCCCATCCCTCTTCTACAACCAACACTCACTCACACCACCACCAACCTACCTTATGTTCTGCCTCCATCCCATGTACAGGCAAAATCAGAACCCTAAGACTCGCCTCTTTCACGCTGGTGCCTTCAATGCCTCTGACCCACCCACTTAGCATCACTCACTGCCTAACAAACCTTCAAACACGTACAACCACTTCCCACCCAACCTCAGCAAAACCACCTCTCAGGGGCCCTAGTTCGGACCCTGCCACACCTTCCAACCAATCTCTTTCCTGCGCTCCAATGAATGCACAATTAATTATCGGCCATGCCACTGATGTCAGGGACCTCATCATCACAAACAACAACTTGGATATCTTACCCATAACAGAAAAATGGCTACATCCGACAGAATGACCTATTCTAACTTTCTCTGTTCCTACAGGGTTCAACATCCCCCTCTGTGATCATACCCTACTCAAAGGAGGTGAAGTCGCTCTCATGCACAAAGATACCTTATCCTTTAACACTCTCCCCTATATCGCCCCTCCTACATGTCACCTAATTATTAGCACTAGGCTCATTATCTCACCCACTTCCACCTTAAATATCCATGTCATCTATTGTCCTCCTGGTCCAGCCAAATCCTTTGAGGATGACCTCTCTGCACTTCTCAGCACTAACACCAGACCTATGTCCAAAGTTCTCATCCTTGGTGACCTAAACCTGGGACTGTCGTATCCAGCAGACAAGGACGCCCCCTTGCTGGCTAACTCCCTTAACTCCCTTGGGTTCTCCCAGCATATCTATAGCTCAGCCTACCTACTTAGAAGATCCCTAGACTGGATTGCAGACCTGAATTCCAATGTGAATAATATAGTTAACTCCACCAATCTCTGATAAGATCACTTTACTATTTCCTTCAATGTTCCCACTACCACCTTCTTCCTCTCCAACACCCCTCTACAACTGGCATTCATTAGATGCTCATGCAACCTTACAAAAGAAAGCCTTCTTCCTATCCTCACCGCCAACCTTACCATCACCTGAGCCTCCCTACCCACTGGCCCTATCGACTTGGTTAACACCTACAACTCCTCCATCCTTTCAGCCATTGATGCTATTGCCCCACTTAAAACTTGTAAAGCCAAACCCACCACAAATATAAAATTGTGGTTCACGCCATCTCTCCGGGGCATGAGAGTAAAAATATGTACCCTTGAAAATAGTTGGTGCAACCTCCCACCTGCAACCAACAAAGCCAACTTCCTAAGCCTTTCCGAGGAATATAAAAAAGCCATCCATACCACCAAAGCATTTACACTCACACTCTCAAACAGAATCTTTAAAGCCCAGTCCCACTCCTGCAAGCTATTCTCCATTTTATGGGAACTCAAAACCCTGAGTGTCCCCCCTTTCAACTGCACCAAAGGTGATGCCTGGTGCCAAACATACATGACACCCTTACCAACAGAATTGTCTCTGTTCAGGATAAAATCAAGACTAAGCAATCAGCTATCCTCACCAAAACCAACAGGACTCACCCCCTATGCCTCTGCCCCAACACCCTCCTCATTCACCAACTCCCCTTCAATTTCCAACCTATCACAGATCTAGAGACCTCCAATCTTATTGCTGGCCTGAAACCATCAGGCTGCCACTGGGACATCTGCCCCGTCCCTCTCAGTAAGAATTGCACAGGAGCTCTTGTTCCTTTCATCACTACTTTAATCAATTCTTCCTTCTCTAACAGCTTTGTACCTCCTTCCCTCAAAGAGGCTTGGATCTCCCCTCTCCTCAAAAAACCTTCCCTAGACTTCACTTCTCTCACCTATTATCAACCTATCGCCACTGTGCCTTTCCTATTAGAAATGTTGTACCGTGCGTCCTATTCTCAAATACAATCATGCCTTGAACTTGAGAACATCCTCAGCACCAGTCAATGTGGCTTTAGCCCTGGCCATAGCAAAGAGTTAGCACTACTAGATTTGAAAAATCAACTAGGCAACATCTGGGACGCAGTTGACCTTGCCCTCCTCCTCCTGCTGGACCTCTCTGCCGCGTTTGACTTGGTGAACCACCAGACTCTCTGCTACCTCCTTACCACTGCTGCCAACTTCACCCCACCAGCTATTGAATGGATCTCCTCCTTCCTTGCAGATCTGCCCACGTCAACGAAGGAAACACATTGGCCCACCCAACTCCTGTTCCGTGTGGGGTCTTGTTAGGGAGATTCATCATTTCAATGCTTCATCCCCTCTCCTAGTGATACCCATAGTGCATTTTGCTAGACTTCTGGACCTTTTTCCTTATATCCTGAATGAGTGGAGCCTTTTTCCATTCATTCATTCTTAGGGGCTATGTCTTTTGAAACTCTGTTCTGTGTGTTTTAACTTTACTATGTTGTCTTCTTTCCTCCATATAACTCTTAAGGCATCTGTGTTTAACTTTTGCAGCACACAGACTTTTATGGGCAGTATTTCTGGTACCCTTTGGATTCTCTTTTGCGATTATTTCTGTATCCTTACTTTCTACTCCCCCCTCTCTGCTCCTGTGACTTTTTAGTCACATATACAACCCTCTTGTTATGGGTGGTGGCAGTGGATGTGTTCTACCAACCATTGTGTTATTTGTTACTGCAGTCGGTATTCACAGTCTCAGTTTTGCACAATAGGGCCACCTAAGTACTGACTTGGTGGCTCCTTTCTTTTTTTGCCATTTCGAGCATCTTTTTTCTTTGTTAGCCCTTGTTCTAACATTCTGGGAGGGGGATGTCTGTGTGTGTCTTTTGCCTTTGGCAGGAATGCTTGGGTGTCCCTGCCTAGGCTCTAGTGTGTCTGGGCAGGCAGGAAGGGGGGAGCAGTTTTTCACCCCCTTGATGTTTGTCTGTCTGAGTGCATGAATCGAACCAGCTCGCATTGGTGCTCTGGCTGTCCTGATTGGACATCCATCTGCCCATTTCTGTAAACTGCTGAGAGAGATTGCAAAGGAGTGTGTGCTGAAGCTGAATAAAAGGTGAGGTTCCTACAGTGAAAGGCAAGTCAACCACAGGAAATGGAATTAACCAAGAAAGAAGATGACCAGAAATGCCTGCAGAGCCTTTGCAACACCGTGAAGTGACCACTGCTGTCCCAACCCTGTTTTCTATGCGACAAGCAACTCCGAAGAGGATGACTACTTCTATTTGACTGATGGGAACAACCAGTCCTAAAATTAACTACAATCTGAGCCATCTCCTGAGGTTCTGTGGCATTCCACAGCTGTGGACCCCAAATACCAGGAGACCTCCATCCCAATTGTAGTGCATCATCTTTGAAAGCCCAAATCCGTCCAAGTCTTTGCTGAGGTCCAGGTGATCCTCCAGAGACACAATCAGACTCATGTAAGTCCCCTCACCAGAGTGCTGAACTCCAGGAATCGAAGAAGATTGACCGGGCAAATTGTGTCCTTTGTTGGTGCTGCAGAAAAGGCACCAAAACCACAAGCTGACCAGAGAAGCTGAAGAAATCCATGCCATCAGTCCGCCTTCGAGACTGCAGCTGAGAGATCCCATCCATTGTCCTGCTTTTCGTCACCAGTCCAAGGAATCCAGAGAACGGGTCCAGCGCTGCCACATTGAGGCAAATACAGCCACAATCATTTATTCTAATGTAAGGTACTGTGGGGAGAAAAGGTATTGCTTACCTTTATCCAAGAAGTCCCTCCAGAGCATTGGAGTGCACATAGAGATGTCCAGGGTGTCCATGCTTACCTCTGACCCAAGCTGCTGCTTGTGTACCTTTTTTGATTGTTTTAACAGGGTCTCCTATTCTTCTAAGTATCCTTACCTAGAGACTGAAAGTATCTACCAGAACCTTTGCTGTTCTGCTGCTTCATAAACTTTGAGCCCTCTCTGAACTGCCTTTTAGCTAGGGTTGGGAATTGGACTTTAAAAGCCGTAGTGTGTGAAGAAACTGCCTCTAGATCCTTAAGGTCTACCACTGTTTGACTAACCATCTGTTTTAATTCCTAAAAGACAATTATTGTATGTGGTTTTGCTAACTAAATACAATTACTGTATATCTTTGTGCGTGAGTGTGCGGTATAACCGATAGTAAGGTAGAACTGTGATTAGTGTCAAACGCTGTAACAATTGTAACTATGAGCAAATACAAACTAAGTAGTGGCCTTCGAAAAGTATCATAAAGTATTCTTATGCACATTGGTTTGATGAAATAACTATTCTAAGAAAGGTCTTGTGTAAATATAATAAATGTATATTTTATATACATGTATTTGTGTGTTTCTTTGAATTGCATTACTAATTGGTTTCAGTGTACTTACCTACAGCTCACATCTTCTCTCTTATGATAAGCCAGATTGCTCTGCCACTCTGCCAAGGTTCCATGAGTAGTACAGACTAATACTAAGGGTTGGGGATCTATATGCCATTTGGATAGTTTTGTGAAGTCTTAATTCAAGTGGACTTTAGGAAAACTGCCCTCACAGATCCCACAAAGTTCCTGTTCCTGTGTCTCCCCTTCCTTATACAACGTTTACACAAAAACTCTCTTCAACCACCACGACTTCCTGGGTATATCTTTCACGAACTACACTGACAACACCCAAATCCTCATCCCCTCTCAGGCAACCACTTACAAGACTCCTGTAACATTAATGCCTTCTATGATATAATCCAAGCCCGAATGGCTTCTCACCAATTCTGTCTGAATGATGAAAAGACAGAAATCCTGATTGTCGGCTCCCTGTCCTGTTTGGCCAAACTGGACCCAGCCTATCACTCATTTACAATCGATGTCTGCACCATCCCTGTCTCCGTCAGTGTCAAAATGCTTGGCGTCTAACTAGACTCAAGCCTCAGTATGACCTGGCATGTGAATGCCATTGCATCTTCAGAAGCCCACAACACTAAACCTTTGAATGCCAAAAAACTCCTACTCTCCTTAGATGATCACCTAACCATACCAAGACCCTCCATTGGCTCCTGGTTTAACTATTGCCGGAACCACGGAATGGAATCTTCGCAAACTCCAGACTATCCAAAACAGTGGCATCCAGGCAGCTATTGACCTTTCCAAACGTGATCACGTGGCGGATGTCAGAGGAGCATCTCACTGGCTTCCAGTCGAAGAGTGCATAAGCCCCAAAATACTTTCAATCACTTACCGCTGTCTCTCTAACAAAGCCCCTCCTTACCTCTCACAAAGACTCACAAGCACACCTCCTCCAGACCTACTAGATCCATCTTTAGCACAAATTGACCACACTGGGCTTCAAACGCACAAGAGCTGTGGTCTCCAGTTTCCCAGTCATTGCCGCCCAGATATGGAATAAAATTTCTACTGGCCTTTTAGGAAGCAATTAAAAACCAGCCTCTTTCAGTGACTTTGCATCCAACTGTGTGATTCATCCCCTTTTGATCCCCCATCTTCCCCAACTCCCCTTTCCTCTCCTGTAACCAGTGCTGCAATGCCTGTGGGTTTTTGGCCACTTTAGAAATTCAAAAATAAATAAATACGTAGATGTTCTATGTAACCAATTGGTGTTTTCTTCTTCGTGGTCCCTCTCCTGATCATCTTTCTCTCTCTCTCTCTCCCTCTCCCTCTCTCTCTCTCTCTCTCTCTCTCTTTCTCTCTCTCTGTCTCTATCTCTCTTTCTCTCTCCCTGTATCTCTCTCTCTCTTTCTTTCTCTCTCGCCCCTAATGTCCCCCACCAATGCTACCCACTACCCTTCCCTTCAGGCCTCTTTCCATCTGGCCCCTCACATCTTCCTCCTCTTCCTTCCTTTCCCCCATCTCATTTTCCTACCTGCTCCTGATCCCTCACTGTCTCCATTCTCCTCGCCTTTATTTTTACCTCTAAACTCCCAAACATTTCTGACTGTTCCTCACTTATTTTTGCTACTCCCTGCTACTGGCGCTGTGATGGAGAAACTGCTGACACCATTGTAGTAATATGCAGATTACCCCCACCCCAATTGGTGGGAGCACCATTGAACTACAGATTATTAATTTGGGATCTAGCACAGTGGCCCAAGTACATAAAATGGTGGACCGCTAACATGGTGTCAATCAGATTTGACACAACATAATGGTTCCTTGGTAGAACAGATTGAAATAGACTTGATTGCCACATGCGTTAAAAAGGAAGCAAATAAACACAATATCTTGGTTATCCCTAATAGAAGAATACCCTGACCATAACAGGAGTGCCTTACCCAAAGTTATGGATGGTGCGCTGCCTATCTAATCGGCATATTAGGAGATGAAACTGTCCCTCATCTTTGTTGGTTAGATATGTCAAATCTCCTAAATGTTAAAAAAACAGAGAACAACCCCTCGATTATTATACAGACAGGACTGGTTATTAGCACCTATTTGAATGGCTGATTAGATGGAAAGTATTTTGAACCTTGGGATTTTTTGTTAATTTATTCACCCATAAGGGTCAAATGTACCAAACAAGATTGGTTTTGCTCATATTTGGTTAAAAAGTACTTTATCATCGGAAGCCCTTAAAAGGCTCACTACACGTGAGTTAACTAGGATTTGTTTTTTGTATCCCCCTTTGTTACCTGGGTTATCACAATGGTCATGAGGCCCCTCATGGCTCAATGGTTGATCGGTTTTGATGGCGAGTATATTTTATGCCATCTTCTTCAGTACCAGTGATTTATAAATGGCAATTCCAATTCCACATGCATCTGTATATTTACAGATCAGGCGAGCCCATCCGTCCGCAAGGGGTGACGAGGAATATTGGAGCGATTTTGATGATACGGAGGACGGGGCAGTGCGAGCGGCTAAGAGAATGCCTCCACCAATACTGAGAGTAGAAAGTTTGTGGGAAGGGAGCTTAAGAGAACGTTTTGGGAGAAGTTGTCTGAAAACAAGGAAAGCTGAAACAAAATCAGAAATGCCCTTAATCTACAAAGGAGCAGGCTGCCCTCATTATGTTCTCTGGGTGCAGATAGACAAACACAACCTTCTTAAATCCCTCCCACCACTCACGGCGGGCACTGGGAAATGGCTATATGCATTTGAAAAACACACTGCTGGGGTGCCCCTTGCAATAGGATACTTCAAATGCCTATTAGTATCCACAGTGGGAGAGAAGGAAGAATCAGTGTGGGTGAAGGTGGTGCACCCAGAATTAACACTGAGCAACGACTCCCATGATGGGGGAGATTCAACAATATTAGGGCACATGTCTGGGATGCGCTGCAGAGGGCCTTCCTCGATACTCCCGATTTACAATCAATAATGCAATGCACTATGGGAGATGATGAAGATGCTGCACAGTACATTCTTTGGGTTCAGGAGATGTGGAGAGCAGAGATGGGCAGCGCTTGGGACCCATCAATGTCCTTGTTTTATTTTATTTTGAAATGGGATCTCTCAAAGGAAGTGCAGAAGGCCTTAGATAAAATAACAGGAGTGGAAGTGAAAGGTTGGCCTGAAATTCAAAGTATCATAGTGAACCATTGTAGGAGGATCAAAGAGTGAGAAAAGGAAACTATTCAAAGAAGACAGCGGAGGAAGCAAAACTAGTTCAAAACAAACTAGTGAAAGTTGCAGCAGTATCAGTAGTAATGCCCCCATAACAGATGGGAGAAGAAGGGTGTGCCTCCGTCGCCACAGAGGCGAGGATGGCAGCTGTGTGGGCAGACAATGGGCAAGGACAGTGGGGAGGAAACAAACAATACACAAGGATCTCAATGACAAAGAGTACCTCAGAGAGGACAGGGTAGGTTCAGATGGCAAAGAGGAGGGGGATTAGGAGGACAAGGACCAAGAGATGGTGGACAAGAGCAATGTTGGTCATGCAGGGGGTGGGGGTCTCTTTTCTAGAGAATGTCATAGCAGGCCAGGAGAGAACTATACCTACAATCCACAAGCTTATAGGAACCCCCACCCCAGAGCCCACAAGGGCCTGGTCATGGATCCACCATGATCCCTTATGAAGTAGACCAAGCGTATGCCCAATTACCTGCCCAAATGCCCGGCACCTATGAGCATCCACCACAACAAGCCATGCAACAATACCAGACTCGCCCCAATTCACAGGTGGGGGGAAACAGACACCCTTTCACCACTGCACACAACAGTGCTGCGGCCCCACATCAAGGAGCAACTGTAGTAGGGGGGAACCTCTTCTCGTGTCCAGGTACATACATCTATCCCGACCGGGACAGCCCACAGAGAGCACTTGCATGTACAGTACTATCAATAACCTGGCACCCAGAAAAGAAACCACTGTTGGGGGCAGAGATAGGAAATAAACAAATCATCCTCATGGTGCACTCAGGGATGGAAAAGTCATGCATAAGTGAAGATGACTTCCCGCTATCTGGAAAACTCTTGACACGCAGGGATTCTCTGGGGCTGTACTAATGGTTCCATACACAGAAAATTTAGATGTCAAAATTGGGGGAAAGGTTTTGTAGGTACGACTCCTCTATTATGAAAGCTCCTCTCTCAATTTACTAGGGAGGGACCTGCTAAGTAAACTGAACATGACCATATCATTTACAGACAGAGGAGTTGTCTGCACCACTCCTGGCATTTGCTCCCTCTGGGCAATGTTAGTGATACATGCAGTGGTAAACAATATGGTGGTGAGAGGGATACCTGTGAAACCAGACATGTTTATCTATCGCATTAGAGTGCTTGATAGAGCAGTGCCCCAACTCACCAGGAAAGAATGGAGAGTACCTTTTGATTTCGTCTTTTGCCCTGTAACAGTACCCAAAGTGGTTGCTGCCACCATCCTGTCCTTAGAACTAGAGGGATTGCAAATATCTCCAAAGAGAATTGTAGTACTGGGAACAGACATCCATGGGTGCCAGCGGTTAGTATTATGCAATATACCCCTACGAGAACTAACTGATGAGGATTTGTTTGAAGATGACAACAATGATGGGGAGATAGTACTTGACATCTGCATACCCTGTGAGATCATGGTCCAATGCCAAACATTTGCTGAGTCCCCTTATGGCTGTTGTCAGTGGGCCACCCTCATTCTGTGAGAATCAGCTGTAGCAGGTTCTGCCCCATTTGTGGACATCTAACTCGCTTGATGTAGGGATGCTAAGAGAGGTGACACCTGTAAGAATAACACTGAAGCCAGGTGCAGTACTGCCAAGGGTAAAACAGTACCCCCTGTCCAGGGAGGCGGAGGAGGGAATTCCGGAAACATTGCAGGCCCTATTAAAGTAGGGTATTATTGGCCCCTCCACATCCCCATGTAGCACTGCTATCTATCTGATCAAGAAGGCCACAGGGGGTAGTTGGAGGATGATTCAGGACCTGCACCCCCTTAATGATATTGTACAGAAGGAGCTTCCTCTTGTTCCTAACCCGGCATCTATCCTGTGCAGCATCCCAAAACAGGACCCCTATTTCACTGTAGTGGACCTGAAAAATGCATTTTTCCCAGTGCTGCTCACCCCAGTATCACAGTCTCTTACAGCATTTACCTTGGGAGGGAAGCGATACGAACACAATTGCTTACCCCAGGGGTACTGTGAAAGCCCCAGCACCTTCAACTGGATTTTACACGCAGACCTTGGCAACATTCAGGTGCCCAGCATGATCATTCAATACATAGGTCTGAAGTGACAGCAAGCAGGGCTGTCAGAGGGACTCCATTGCCTTACTCCTGCTCCTAGCACAAAAAAAACGGTACAAAGTGGATAAGAAAAAAGCTCCAGTATTGTCTACCAGAGGTACCGTACTTGGGCCAGCTCATCTCCAAAGATGATTATCCCAGTCAGAGCTGCCACAGTGCATGCCACTAATAAACCAACAACAGTGAAAGAGATGCAACAATTACTAGGGCTCTATAACTATTGTGGAGCCTGGGTTTTAAACTATGCAGCATACACCAGGCCACTCCTGCAAGGCCTCAAGGAGGCACAAAAAGAGGGAACAATTATCTAATGGTCAGAAGAAATGATGACTGCCTTTAATGACTTGAAACGTGTAATTTCCACAGCTACAGTAATAGCGCCCCAGATTACACCCAGGAGGTCTACCTGTTTTCACACTCCAATGGTACCCTTATGACTGCAGTACTGACACAAAATGCTCTATGGGACAAAAACCTTTGACATATTGCATTGGCACACTCGATTCTGTAATGCAAGGTCAATTCGCTTGCGAACTAGTGCGTGCAGCCGCAGCTTTCACGATTGAAAAGAGTTCAACTATCGTAATGGGGTTCTCAGTAACATTGTATGTCGAGCACTCACTGTTCGCAATACTAGAATGATCAAAATCCACTTTAACCACACACAGATAATCTGCCAATGAAATACTTTTGGCAAGCCCCCCCCTATCCATGTGGTAAGATGCAGAACAGTAAACCCAGACACATTTCTAACAGAACAATGCACTGCAGAAGACATGCAACAGTACGACTGTGCAATTTATGAAGGGGAAGGGGATGACATTCCCAAAGCCAAAGACAGTGCACTGGTAGAAGGGGAAATATTCTTTGTTGACGGGTCAGCGTCAAATGATCAGGAAACAGGTGAAAAACATGTCGGGGCAGCTGTAGTACAGTTAGAGGAGGTGGAGTATGAGACACTGATCATGAAAATATTGCCAAGACTTTACTCTGCTCACGCAGAAGAACTTGTAACACTGATTGAGGTCCTGCAGACATCAAAGGGATGCTGTGTTATTATCTATTCTGACTATGCGTACGTCACCACCATGGTGCATGCAGGTCTATCCAGGTGCAGAAGACGTGGGTTCAGGAGAGCAGATGGCTCCCCAGTACAACATGCAGAACTACTAAATACATTGATTTGAGCACAGACAAAGACCTCGGTAGTAGCAGTGGTTAAATGCTTAGCTCAGACTCAAAACACAGATGAAATATCATTGGGGAACACCACCGCCAATGCGGCAGCGTACCATCCATTACATGTGGGCACAGAGTATGTCCTAACCACACTAGTAACTCCCCACACAGCAGCCACCTACACAGCCCTACCTATAGCACAAATAATCGAATTGCAGCGCAGGGCAACAACTGAGGCACAAGACCTATGGCTCAAACATGGGTGCATCCAATCACCCATGGATCTCCTCTATCAACAGTTGGCAACAGGAAATGTTGTGATGCCTGTCGAGCTACTGTACACAGCATTTGAACAGCTGCACTTCCCAGCCCACAGTTCCAAACAACACATTGCTGCCTATCTACATGAAGATTGGATCATTCCAAATTTGCAGGAGCACCTGACACAAATAGTGGTCCAATGTACCACATTCCAAGTGTTCAGCACAGGGATGATGTTGAGAACTCTACAGGGAACATTACCTCGCCCTGTGGGCCCATTCCGTGAGCTGCACATTGATTACGCAGACATTGGAGAACGATGCAATTGGGCCTGATATCTGATTGAAGTGGTGTGTCCATACTCTAAATGTGTAGAAGCAGGCCCCTATGTCCACCCTGATGCCAAGTGTGCCATGAAATTCCTTGTTAGGTATGTATTCCCCCAATGTGGGGTATGTGATGTCCTATGATCAGACAATGGGGCTCACTTTTTCAATGAGTTGTTTAAGGAAGTGACCATCTTATTGGGGATCAAACACAAAATGTGCTCCATTTACCACCCACAAGCAAATGGAGGTTGGAAAAATTGAATGATCTTCTCAAACGTAGACTGTCCAAACTATGTAACACCCTAAAGATCAACTGGGTGTACTGCCTACCCCTAGCCCTATTCCAATTGCACACACAGCCCTGCAAGGACCACCACCTGTCCCCCCACAAAATAGTAACTTTCCAACGTATGCAAACACCACTGTCACTAGTGAGTAGAGCCTCAAATGTGCACAGAACTGCCACTATTTTGGGAGAAGAATTTAAACAATACCTCAGACAATTCACACTTGCAATAAGATGCATTTCAAAACAGATCGCACCACCTCACACAGAAGATAGAGAAACTACAACCACTACTCTGACTGACACTGCCCCAACCCAACCCTTGTTACCACAGGAGTGGATCTATGTCGGAAGCTTTATCCAGAAGTAGAACACACCCCAATTCCACAGACCCTACGAGGTGGTGTTTTCTACCCCGCTTGCAGTAAAAGTAAAGGGGCTCAGATATTGGATACACCTCTCTGATGTTCGCAAAGCACCAGGCAGCACCACGCAAAACGTACTGACTGAGAACAACCAAACTACCTCAACATAAGTAGCCCTAGGCCAACCTTATGCATGCATGTGAAATGTGCTAAAGAACATGCATTGCTGCTAGATCATGCGCTACATGACATTATAAATCGCTGTCTCTCTTTCCCTCTCAAGCCCACCGTGGTCGTTCCCTCTCCGCAGGTGCAATGATAATGGAGATGACAACGCTGAACGAAACGTCAAATGTAGATAGGCATTTATTGGGGAACATCTCTTATCTAGGGTGAAATTATAAAAGAAGGGGGTTAGAGGGCAAATGGACATGGCATGGATATAAGTGGAACTGGAATGGAAATGTGGCTATAAACCTCACATGTTTACATCGAAATACAACAAGAAAGGCCCCAGATGTTATTATGTCAACCAAACATGTAACTAATAGGTCACCAGATGTCCCAAATGCCACGTATATACCCTCTTTAGTCTTTACCCCAATCATCTACCTCATTATTTAACATGTTCTGTACCCTAGCCCGTAATATGGTTACAGGTTTTTCCTGCTTCTTGACATGTAACGAGAATTGAACAAGCCATAGGGGCTACAAACAACACAATGTATAATACCAAAAATACCACATGTAGCAACTCCCTCTCCCCACTTTGTAATAGTTTAATGTTTCAGCTATTAAAACCTTGTATACAACGTTCTTTGTGCACCGCTAGGAGTCCTTATAGAACAGTGCTGGGGGGGAGAAGATTCCCCTTGTGCAGCAACAGAAGAAGAAAATGACAAACGTGCCCATATAAGTATGATGCATATCATGGTTTAGGATTAGATGCAGTGGAAGACCTTCGCCATTGCCAAACATTCAAACCATTGGTACTCTGTTATGAGTGCGATGGGAAGGCAAACGACTAATCAGAGTTGCTATGTCTGCTCTCTAAAACTGCATGCATCTGGCACTCAAAGTTTGAATATCACGAGAGGTACCATTAAAAGAAACTCAATGTCTGATTCATCTTGCACTATGTATGATAAACAGCACTTTTCAGGCACTCAGTGTTCACTTACAACTCCTTGAGCCAGATATTCGAAAATGCAAGACCAGCCCCACCAACGCCAACTGCTTCAAGGAAGCATTCCTCACCATTTAAGGGACAAAGTATATGGAGAATAAGTGGAAATAATCAACTTTCATGTTCAAAGCAGAAGGACTTGTCGGTTACTCAGAAGAAACACTTTGTAGCAGCATGTGCACAAATATGGACTGACCATGTTGCAAAACTAACATGGGTTACAGCAATTGAGAAACCAGTGAAAGTGCACCAAGAAGAAAGCTATGTACTTTGTTTTTACAGCGAAGGAAGTGTCTTGATAGGATCGAACAAACGATGTAATTGAACATTGCTCATTCCAGATCTCCGGAAAGGCACTGCCTCACTGATGGACTACAACTGGTCAGAAAGTGCACTTGCAACTCCCATCATCCTGAAGGGCCTACTGCTCGCTTGCAACACTGAATTTGGCCCTACTTGTAGTACCTGAAGAACACCTAAAGGGGAGACCCTTGCCTGACAAAGAACAAGTCGTGCCTGAAACCAAAGAAGTGATGCCCACCATCCCAACACCTGATTTCTGTATCCTTCCAGAAAAAGAACACCATGATCGACTGAGAAGAAAGAAACAAGCATCCAACTACTTGCCAAAGGAGTACTTGGACCTTCTTGCACCTGATGAATAAAAACTGTACAGCTCAGCAGAGACATTTTTTGCATCCCTCTTGCACAGCATCCAGACAAGGTCCAATGCTGAATGGCTCCAGATCATCAGATGGGAACTGATCCAGCTGGCAAACGATAGTGAAGAAGGTTTCAATGTCCTCAAAGTGGAACTGAGAGACCTCAGACTAATGACAATGCAGGATCACTACGTCCTCGACCTCCTCACAACCGTGGATGGTGGGCTTTTCAAAACGATCGGGAGTTTATGTTGCACGTTCGTACCTTCTGCAGATGCTAAAAAGTGTACACTTTTGAATGTTATTGCCGCAGTACATGAACATGGGGTAAAAATGAAGAAGGAAGCAGGGATCCAGGAGGACGATTAGGTGAACATGGCATTTGGCTCGGTATCATTCTGGCTTGGAACAAGTGTAAAGATGTTGGTCCCTATCATCGTGTTCATTTTGGTGCTTTTCTGCACCTGCCAATTGGGTCTACATTGCTATGTCAACGCAGTACCTAATAGTGAAATGATGATGGTGACAATTCGGAGAGATAATAATAAAGTACACAGGAAATAGAAATCCAGACAGAAAAACATGATGACCCTAAACATCATATGGTTGCAGTGTATCAAGGGTATGGGGATGAGGTGAGCACCCTATAGAACACAACCATTGCACCCCCACCAGACCCCAAAAATTACAAGGAAGCTTGGGTAGATTTAGCAGGGGATAGGGAATGCATATACATGACCTGTACACTTGAACAATATGCACAACATGGGGAAAGTCTAAGGAGTGTCTGTAGAGCATGGATGCCTATAAAAGGTACCCCGGCTTGGGAAGAAGTGTAAAGACGGGCTAATGAGTGGAAATATGGGGGGGTGAATTTGTTACTGTAGAACTAACGAAAGGGAGGAATGTTGGGATGGAAATGAGCCTATTCCATCCCCCTAGGCACTTCCAAATAAGGTGGACCCCAAATGAGGCAATATATCCTACCGGGGTGAGCCTGATGCTTCCTCAGGCACTATACAAAGACCCTGCCATGCATAGAAGTAGGCGCTCAGCACTAGACAGGCCCACTTCCCACGACTCTATTTTGTATTAGGCCCAAAAGAGACAAGCTGCAGGCTTGTGCTGCTCACGTTCTCTGTTCACCAAGCCCCCATTCCAATCAATATGCTGGCTTCGCTTGAACCTTGTTTCCACAGAAGTCCATTTCCCTCTCACCACTTCAGTGTTGCAAACATTTAGTATCGCCTTCAGGAATGTTCCCGACACAGAGCGTGAAACAGTACTAGGCCCGGGATGTGTCTATTCATGTCCACTAAACTGCCATCAAGCCTCTGACCCCCACCCAGCCAGTCCAGTGCTGTCCACATATCACTAATCCAACCCCAACTCCCCTAGGCTCTCTGATAAGCACCCGACTGCCAGGTCTTAACCTCCATAAAGTGCCCACCAAAGATCTAAAGCCCACATGGCTGTATTTTTCCCTCACAGTAACACACGTCTCCAATGACATGAGATACCACGAAGGGTAAATCAAAGATCTATCCCAGAGGGGAGATATTAGGATCATGGACTAAGGCATCAATGAAGCCCTGAATGAATGGGTCAGCATGACTGTATTTTATCATTCCCTCTCCCTGGCACCCCTTTGCTGTGCTGCCCATGTGTCTGCCATAATGAATGGTCAGTCTAAGTTGTTTAGTTTAGATAGGGAACATTGTGGTTTGTGCATTCCCTGACCTTCACCATGAGGATGAGTACAGCTGACCCACATGGAGCCAAATTGACAGAGAGGAACCAGCCAATTACTTCCAGGCATCCCCTATGGAGCAGGCCCATGTGTAGGGTGCCTACAATCAGGAGAACCAACATGTCCTTTATACAATTGACACTTTTCGTGTTTATAACCCCATGTTTGATGATGTAAGACCAGACCACTCTCGAGCAGAAGAGCTCTTTGCTGGCATTTGCATTTTATTTGATTAAACCTTGTTATCCATGCAAAGCTATCTCTTGGCTTATTTCCCTAGTGGGTTGTATTTACTCTGGAGTGTGCATATAGAGGGACCTGCCTTCACTTATGACAGTTGAAGAAGTGTTGTGGTAGAAAAGTCAACCATTGCAAAATATGTGGGAGATGATAAGGTGATAGTAAACTGTTCTAAGCCCAATCTGGCAACAGCTTATCATCAGTAGAGTGTATCCGCACATTTGTGTTGGGAGCGAAGTTCACAGTGAGAATGGATGACTAACCACTTAAAGCATTATTTGAAAGGAAAGAGACTGACAACGTGTTAAGGCTGTTTGTGGGGTGGGTGACTCAAATGCAATGGCTTTGAAGTAAAGATTGTGCTAGTGAGGCAACATTTATTTTCCAAACACCTGTTGTGTGTATGAGTGGGAGGAGGTTGCAAGGAAGAAGAGGAGGGATGGAATCAGTTTGTGTATGCCACACACAAACACATTATAGGAATGGGTGAATGGGAAGCAGAGTGTGTGTTTGCAGTGATCAAGGAAGTGAAGGAGTATGTGGGTGGACCATGGCCGAGGAATGCTATTCTGAGCAAAGAATCAAAGAAGATTTGTGAGGTTAAAGATGAACTCAGTGTGGAAAATGACCTGCCCTACTGGCCAGGTAGAGTGGTGAGACCCTGTCATCTGAGAAAAACAATGAATCCACGCAGCCCTGAAGGGGATATGGGGATGATGAGGACCAAGGGGTTGCTAATGGGTGATTATTGCTTGTTTAAGCAAATATGTTGAGCATAGGTTGAAAGTGTGTGGAGTGCAAGGAGTCAGGAAAAGGATTTTGTGTAAGGGAGCAACCATTATTAATTCCAGAACCACCATAAGGGAATCACATTCTAAGAAGTATGTAAAGGTTTAAGTGAATCTAGCTGGGTGGATGTGAAAGTGGCAAAGGAGATGACAGAGCAAAGTTTCTTGAAGAGATGTTTGCTAGGAAATGCATTCAAAGCAGTGATTTATCTGCCAATGGGCCTCCATTTGTGTGTGAGGAGATGAAGTTGTTTTGCGATAGGCAAGGTATAAAACGCTAACCAACAGCACAACATCATCCTCAGACAAACGGGGTGGCTGAGAGAGTTAACAAGAATCTTGTGAAGAGAGCATGCATGGCAGAAAGCTGTGGGACTGGCCAGAAGGATGATGTGTGTGAATGAGTACATGGACTGCAGTTGACACCACATGCAGCAATGGGAGTAATACTATTTGAACTAATGAGGGCAAGGAAGAGACATACAGGAGTGTGCTCCGCATGGCTAAAGAGATCTGGGAGAAAAAAAGGTGGGTGAGAACAAGATGGTGAGTACACAAATAAATAGAAAGAAAGCTGTGTACCAAAGACAGGTATGATAGGGTCAAATGTGTAAAGACAGTGTATGTTCAGGAGGCTGATCTGGTAAGAGTAAAAAAAAAGAAGTGATTGGGTGTCATGAGCATGTCAAGTATGGACCTTCTGAGTGTGTCAGGAAAGTGTTAAATGATTTGGAAAGGTTAGAGAGAGGACAAGTGTGGAATTTAAGGAGGGTAGTCAATGGGCAGGTTACTATATGTATTTCTATTATTGCATGTATTTTCGAGATCTTCAGTACAGGGGCAGATACATTGATATCATATGGCGAGGGACCTGTTTTGTATTTATGGTATCTTTTGTGAGCTACCTTCTCCTTGGAAACTCTGGGTAGAAAGAAATCACTCAGGTGCACAGGTGCAGAACATTTAAAAGAATCCGAAGGCAGCATTGCACTGTGTGCAGTAGGTTATCATCTGTGTATGAAGAGGAATCTCTCACCCCACAGCAACCCAACCCTAAGCTCAAAGGTATACATTTAAGTAAAAGAAGCACATTATTTCAATGTGGAGTAATCAATAATGATGACTGTTAGCAGAAAGAGAAAATAAACAATTTTTTGGGGGATGTCAAGGGATACATGTTTGATGGCTGTCAAGGGGTTCAAAGTCCTTGAATGCCTCAATCTACTGGTCAATAGCAGTGCACAGCAGTACTAAAAGAAGAATATCCCCTATGACTGACCTTTTGTTGGCACATGCCAGTTGCTATTTTACAAGCATGATTGCGTAAATACTGTTTGGAAACGTTCTTGTTTTAATGGAAACATAGTCTAATCCGCACACATTTAACCCCTCCTGTGTGAGTGGAGCTTCTAGTGTTGACGCCCATGCTGTATCTGTTCCTTGCAATGGGACCTTACTTTAGATTGCTCAGGCCCATTCTATACCATCTTTACATGTGGGAATATTACAAAGCTGAGGCCCATGATTGGTCTGCTTCTATGTGAGGTTAGCTTACATATCTGTGGCCCAAAATCTTGACTTTATGCGCGCTGAGCTGACAATGTTGAGGTTTATGTGTAGCATCCTCCACATATGGAATATTTTATGTGGAATGTAGAATGATAATCTGGTGAATGTGGGGAGATTCTGGTCAGTTGGAAGAAACTTGATGAGAGGAGCTGTGGGATCTTGAGCATAAACCAAAGTGAGATCAATAAAGGAGTTTACACACTTCTTGCGTGGTGCAATCCTTTCAACATGTTTTAACTTTCTATGCTGAGGTCCATGCGGATCCATGCATTATGTGAGAAAGTACTGCTGAGACCAATCCTTTACCTGATCTGTGTGATATGCAACTGCTGGCATAGTCGCATACTCTGCATGTTTGATCTGATGTAGACTTTCAGTGCTGCTACCCAGACATTTTATGTTCAGTGTTTGTGTGAGGTGCTTGAACGTCACTATTTCAAGCATAACTGTAATGTATGTGGGAAACCTCAAACTGTTGCAATGTTGCTGTGCCTGTTCTGTGTGTGTGCGGATATATTGCTGTGCGCATGCCCATAATGTATGTATTTAGTGTGAGAGCAAATATTTGACCTACTGCATCTTTGCTTTACCCTTTCCTTGTGATGAAAGGTGCCTCTGCTACCTATGTATCTGTTCTATGTGAGAAGAATTCTTACCCTGCTGCTCTCTTTGCATTACCTGCTCCCTCGGTGGGAGTTTGCATTTCTGGTGGTCATTCTGTATATGTTTTGCGAGTAAGAGGTTTGCATAGTTCCTGTCTCCGATTCAACATTTCGATGTACTTGAGTAAAATGGTATTGTTGTAAAACAATTTAAATGGTTATTTATAATGTGCTTAATACTGATTTTTGTAAGCAGACACAGGGTTCGAACCAGTATTGCCCCCGTCGTCTTGTTTCCAAGACGAGCAATTTACCACTGAGCTATACTAGTGCCAAAGGTAGTATAGACGATATTGTCCCTTTGTCTGGTTGATGCTTACACTGATGCTGCCTGTACTATCGTTGGTCTTTTGGAGAGTGGATATTCCTTACAATTCGTGTGTGAGTGTGTGTTTTTTTGTTTGTGTGAGAGAAAGAGAGACCGTTAATGTCAGAATGTTATGAAAAGACTGTTTAAAACATATGCTGGAGGTCCTTTATGTGATATATGTGAGTGACGATGCTTGCCAGTGTTGGGTTGGAGCACAATTATTTTTTGCCTGGTGTGACATGGCCAGCACCTTGGGCTATGTGTTTTACTCCAGGCAAGCACCACATTTCCTGCAGTAGCACCATCATTGTGCCCCTTAATCTGGGTCAGGCCTCTGATTTTTCATAGGCTTATGGAAACACCGCTTGTAGTCAAATAAGAAAAAGATGCTAGTTATAATGTGAGGAAAAATCAATTGAATCTTAATCCTTAGGCATACGCAAGTTTGTTGAAATATGGGGAAACAGGTGTATATGGGGAAATAGTGCAGATGATATAAAGAGAGTTCACAGCATTCAGGAAGGAGATAGGTGTGCATCAGCGGAGATGAGTATTCAGAGGTGTTGCTAGGGGGGGTGAGGGGGCTATAGCTCCAGGTCTTTTGGTTGTAGCCCGGGACAGAAGCTCAGGAGCTACAAACAAAAGGCTACCTAGCCCCGAGTCTCGACAGTCCCGACATTAGTGTAGCTCCAGATCTTTTCCAGACCTAGCAACACCCCGGCGAGTATTCAAAGAAGGTTCAAGCATGGGAGTGTAATGAAGGGGTTAATTGCATGAAAGTGCTCAAGGGAGAGTCACATATTTGGGTGAAACAGTGTTCAGTAGAGAGAAGGGTGCAGTATAGATCATAGGGAGGGGTGCAAGAGAAGAAGGAGAGAATATACTCATCTGGAGGGAAGAATGCATAGAAGCGAGAGAGATGAAGGAAGAGGTTCTTGAGTGAATACATTGTATGAGTAGGAAGATAGGGTACAGAGGAAAACAGTGGTATAGAGGTATGCAAGAGAAAGGGGGGATTAGGAGAGCATCATGCAGAGGTGGAACAGTGAACAAAAGGTAGATCGATGCAAGTAAGAAAGGAGTGAACAGAGGAGAAAGATACATTGGAAATGTGAGCAAAGAGGAGAGAGAGAGAGATACATCCATACTGTAGCAGAGGTTCTGTAAAACCAAAGAAATATCGAGGCTGAGTACCACAAATGAAATACACCAAACACGGGCTATAAAGATTCACAGATCTTTATTCTACTGTACAGTTTAAAAAGGAGCAGATAGCTATCTGGCTCTCAACACCCTACAATGAGTACCAGCCCGACAAAGAGAGGAGAGAGAGTAATGGACATCTAAACATTCATGTTTTTATACATTTCTGAATAATATTGTCCAGCCCCTCTTCATGTTAATAATCTGCGGTCTAGAGTTTGTGCCGAGTTCACATACAGCTTATACAGTAATACGCAGAAGGATTACATAAGTTTGCATTTCCATCAGGTTACAATGGCAATGTACATTCTTGGATCCCGCAGTAAGCCTTAGTCTATATCCCAACAAAATGTAGTTCAACCTGTGTCCACGCTTGACGTTTGCATTTCATTGTCACCGATGTGTATTCGTGGATGAGGCTTGTTAGCGCAGATAATACTAAGATGACAGTTCATTCGTAGTACAAGGTCTCTTTACCGAGTCTAAACAGTCGGCCCGCGGACAGTCTAACCATTAACAGAACTCAAAGGTCGGGAGGCTTGGTTGCAAGTTAGAAACACAGCCCACCATTTTAGAATAGAGAATCATACAAAAAAAAAATGGCGGATGATTCTAAAATGGCAGAGAAATCGGAACTTTGCAACGCTGTTTTCTTCATAGAGCGACTAGACTTAGGCCAATATAAATCAAAAGGAGGCATAATATGATTTCCATTTAACAAACCATCCTGTTGGCCTAAGCCAAGTTCTAAACTAAAAACTTGTTCCAGCACCCTGTGCCACCATTGAAAGACACAAGGTGTTTCCACTTTCAAAGATGGCGGCCCGGGTCTCCCTCTTTGTTTACCATCATCAGCCCTCCCTCCACATTGAAGCCTGATAGTGATTGGCCATTGCAGCTACATCTGGAGCCTATCAGAGGCGGGTAGGCGGGAGCTCACCTTAATGGAAAGGCTCCGTTATTCGACCGCACATCAAAGACACTCGTAGCTGTCCAGGAGCAGCAGCAGGAGCTGCGCTTCACAACAGGATCAGCTGCAACGAAAACCGCCGGCATTTGCAGTCCATATATTAAGGTATGACTGCAGCTGGCCATACCTGATCACAGCATTTTTTTTTTCTCCATACGGCTATTCTTAGCGCGGCAAGCGTGGTAGTCTTGTAAATAAACCATAAATCTAAAGCATCAAATTTGAAATCCTCTGTGATGCACATGAGCTGTGCTGCCTAAAGCAACTTGTTCCAGCACCCTGTGCCACCATTGAAAGACACAAGGTGTTTCCACTTTCAAAGATGGCGGCCCGGGTCTCCCTCTTTGTTTACCATCATCAGCCCTCCCTCCACATGGAAGCCTGATAGTGATTGGGCATTGCAGCTACATCTGGAGACTATCAGAAGCCGGCAGGCATGAGCCCTGAGGGTAAGGCCAGCAACTGTCCTGTGACTGTCCAGTGCTGACAGTGCCAAGGGCCAGAACCTCTGCTCGTTTGCATACAACTACCCTGATCTCTCCTGCTACCTACCAGTCAAGCGGTAAGAAGCTCAGACCTACTCCATTCCACTAGAAACTACCCTACGCCCTAACGCTCTCTGACCGCATTCAGTGCTTATCCGATCTAACCCGGCATTCCTGTGCCATTCCCGACCCCTATCATTACCTTACTGGTATACCTGCCACCCACTGGGGCTGCCCCTCATCACCTGCAGGAGCCAGTCTACATATTCACTAACTACATACTCGCTGCCACTGAACTGCTAAACGGCATTGTTTACAAACTTAGAATCAGCTCTACACTAACTTACCTGCTAAGTATACCCGCATGCTGCTCACCTCCTCTGTCTGCATGCTGCATCTAATCTTTTTGCGACGCACGTATATAGACGAACAATGGCAACTGTCTGAAATATGCCAATTTAGGTGGCCTAGTGTTTTCATGCATCTGTTTTAAAAATGCCAATTAAGCCCACATTGTGAATATTCGAATCTGGGTGGCCCCCATACTGCAATTACAACGGCTAGTGCCTTATGGTCACCTATTGACCACCCTGCATTTTGTTGTGCCTCATGGTCGCTTATTGACCACCCTGCAATCTAGTTGTGCCTTATGGTCGCTTATTGACCACCCTGCATTTTGTTGTGCCTTATGGTCGCTTATTGACCACCCTGCATTTTATTGTGCCTTATGGTCGCTTATTGACCACCCTGCATTTTGTTGTGCCTTATGGTCGCTTATTGACCACCCTGCATTTTGTTGTGCCTATGGTCGCTTATTGACCACCCTGCAATCTAGTTGTGCCTTATGGTCGCTTATTGACCACCCTGCCATCTAGCTGTGCCTTATGGTCGTTTATTGACCACCCCGCAATCTAGTTGTGCCTTATGGTCGCCTATTGACCACCCTGCAATCTAGCTGTGCATTATGGTCGTTTATTGACCACCCTGCAATCTAGTTGTGCCTTAAGTTTGCTTACTGACCACTTGCTATCTTCCTGCGCCCCACCCAGCACACAATCATGCCCATAGCCATCTGCAAGCTCGCCGCCACCACCACCACACTGCTCACTCTCCTTGCTACACTCACTGCTCACCAACCCTACACATCAATCCGCCCTCAATTCGCACTCCTGCCACACAGCCCACCCCCCCAATCCAACACAACCCGCTGCCCCGGATACCGCGCAAACTCAATCACATCGCACTAACACACCCCCTGCTCGCTGCAGCGCTAGAATGTACCGACTGGATAGACTCAGAGCTCGCACACAGCCCACAACATTCAACACACAACCCCCACCCATTGAACTCAGAAACTACAGACTGAGCTCCCGCATCCTCTCCAAACACATCCCTCACACTGAACACCCTCTCACCCACAATCAAACACACACTAACCAAACCACACCCCACATTATAACCAGACATAACACATCAGTCGCGTCTACCACCCTCACCTCCACAATCACACCTCACATCAAATGTGCCCTCCTCAATGTTCGATCCCTCCCTGCTCACGCATCTGATATTCATGACCTCATAACTAATAACAACATTGACCTACTAGCCATCACAGAAACATGGTTACATGAAGCATCAGGCCCAGCCGTCACTCTTGCACTACCACCTGGCTTCACCATACTCAGACAAGACAGACCAGAACGAATAGGAGGTGGAGTAGCCTTCATCTACAAGGAGAATCTTCAGCTCCGACTTGTTAGCCACTCCTCGTCCAACAACTCTGACCTTTTATCGACCAAACTCACACTGTCACCCAACAGCACCATCAACATTCACCTACTATATCGCCCTCCAGCCCCCACCCCTGACTCTCAGGAAAGCATTATCCACATCCTCAGCAATAATATCAATAGCTCCACCAAAACCCTTCTCCTAGGAGACCTCAACCTGGGATTTAATGACGCTAAAGACAAATCTGCAGTTGCCCTCTCCAAAGAACTTAACGACCTAGGCTTCACCCAAAAAGTAGAAACTCCCACTCACGCCAAAGGCCGTATGCTAGACTGGGTCGCAGACCATAATTGCCTCTCCACTATTACCTCGATCTCATCATTGCCATGGACCGACCACAACTGCATCAAATTCTTGATCCCTATCACAAAACTCTCACCCCTGCTATTGCTGCACAAGTCAGAAGCTCTAAAAAACTCAAAGAGGACAACCTGCGCCCATACCTCAACACCCCCAAACTAGCACCCCCCTTCGCGAATCACCCCAATATTCTGGCAGACATCTACAAAGATGTTGTCACTAAAGCTATCAATGAAATAGCACCACCAGAATGGAAAAAAGAAAATAAATCACTACACACCAACTCTTGGTTCACTGAAGAACTGCACTTAATGCGATCCCACAAAAGAGCAGCCCTAAAAAGCTGGCAATCCAATGCATGCAACAGCACCAACAATGAGTTCAACTTAATCTCCAAACGATACAAAACAGCCATCACTGCTGCTAAAGCCAACGCATTCAACACACAAATCTCCAATGCCAAATCGCACACTAAAGAGATCTTCGCCATCTTCAACAAGCTCATCTCCCCCCCCCCAAAACCCCAGATGAAATAATCAAAGATGAGGTGTGGTGTGCCAGCATTCAAACGACCATGCTACACAAAATTGACCTTCTCCAAAAGAAAATCAAAGACCACTGCAAAGCACTACCTAAACAGACAGGTACCAAGTTTTTTAACGCCTCACCCTCCTCGTCCAAACCCACCATACCTGACTTCTCTTTCAGGGACGTCACTGAAACAGAAGTTATCAATCTACTAAAAAATCTCAAATCCTCCCCCTGCAAAGGTGATATCTGCCCACCTAAACTCATCAAAGACTGCGCAGATTGCTTTGCGCCGCTCTTTACAGCTTTCATCAATGCATCTTTTAAAACGGGCATTATCCCTGCTAGCCTCAAATAGGCTTGGGTCCGGCCCCTCCTAAAAAAACCTAACCTCGACCCCACACAACCCAACAACTACAGACCAATAACCACAGTGCCATTCCTCCTGAAATTACTGGACAAAGCTGCACATTGCCAAATCCAGCACTTTCTGGAAACCCACTCCATCCTTGGAACAAGGCAATCGGGCTTCCGGAAAGGACACGGCACAGACACAGCCCTGGTGGATCTAAAAAATCAGATCACCCAAATCATGGACAAGGGCAAGCCTGCTCTTTTGCTCCTGCTAGACCTCTCGGCCGCTTTCGATCTAGTTGATCATAAGACCCCACATCACATCTCACACACTCTGCCAACTTCTCTAAAGAATCAGCTCTATGGGTCACCTCCTTCTTAGAGGGTAGAGCCATGAAAATCTTCTCCGACATCGCCAATGCCACTCCCTCAACAATCCACTGTGGAGTCCCTCAAGGCTCTTGCACTGCCCCCACACTCCACAACCTGTTCACTAAACCTCTTTTTGCCAAACTCGACTCCTACGGCATCACATACACGAACTACGCAGAAGACACACAAGTACTTCTACCCCTCTCAGGTTCTTACCACGACGACGCAAAGGCACTCCACTCGATCTACACAATCATCCAGGCCTGGATGGCAGTAAACGGCCTCTGCCTAAATGGAGACAAGACGGAAATCATGATATTGGGTCAACAGAGCACCCTAGACAAACTGGACATACTGTACGCTAACTTCTCCATTGACAACTCCATCATCCCCGTCTCCACAGTGGTAAAGACTCTGGGAGTATACATAGACTCCTCTCTATCCATGAACAGACAAGTCAGCGCTATCACCTCCTCATCTGCCCATACCACTAAACTCATAAACGCCATCAAGCCTTACCTCTCCAAATCCAACTGCCTCTCCATAGCCAGAGCAACCATTGGAGCCAAACTGGACTATTGCAATGCCCTCCTAGCGGGCACATCAGCAAAAAACCTAAACAGGCTCCAATTCACACAGAACATTGGGCTCCGAGCCGCTCTCAGCATCCCAAAAAGAGAGCATATCTCCCATGCCAGACTTTCAGCCCAATGGCTCCCGGTTAAAGAACGGATCACACTCAAAATCCTCACCCTCACCCACAAATGCCTCTCTCTCTCTCCGCCCCGTCCTATCTATCAGAGACCATCTCCAAACCCTCCTCCACCCGTCCGACTAGGACGCAATACACCAACCTACTCTGCATCCCACGCATCAAAAAAGCCAAAGCTGGTGGCCTAAGCTACCCCTACATTGCCGCCAAGACCTGGAACGCTCTCCCTGCAGACATTAGAGCGGAAAACTCCCTCCCGATCTTTCGTAGGAAACTGAAGACCTCTTCCCTTGCACATGAAGGTGACCCCTGCAAATCCATGTAAATATACTGCATTACTACTGTACATATATCATATTTTCCACTGTAAATAATTGTATTCCTTGTTAATATTGCTTTAATTGTATTGTTTTATTTGTAACCAAGATATGTCTGTAACAAGCGCCACGATGCCCCCGGGCTGACGTGTGCTCTACAAATCTGAATAAATAAATAAATAAATAAATAGTCACTTTATGAGTAACTCCACGTCTCAATGTCCATACATCCTAAATCATATTCACCAGACACGTTGTTTTGCCATTGGATCTTCAATGGTGATATTTTCATTGCCAAAAAATGAAATAACAGAATCATCTACATACGCAGGTCCATTCCCACTAATCAATTTCACAGTATTGGTACAACCCTTAAAAGTACCCCCTGGCTGAGGACCATCTCTCCGTATGTAGAAGGAAACAGAATAAGGGCTGTGATTAATAGCGCAGAGAAGCAGCCGTGGCATACTGGTTGCCTACAGGTGCACCTCGAAAAGGAATTAATGACTAGAGAGATCACATAACTGAAGAATAATTCCCTCAGAGAGGCGTCGCATACAGTAGTTTTTAAAGCAAAGGATCAATATATCTGACTCACCCTCTTCCACCTAAAATAACAAGGCAAACATTTCCATGAATTAGTTCTGGTCAAAATTATGTGACTTACATTCATAATAAACAGAAGTGTCTTGTTATAATAACCCCATCTGTGTTGAGAATCTCATGTGGATAGAGTATGCAGATGCATGAAAGAAGAAGACATAATAGAAACATTTACCAACCGATATCAAAATTTCGAATGGACGCACCCCCTTTCAATATACCTAAACCTAAAAACAATCAATACTGAAAGACTGGTTAACACAATTGTAAGAAAACAATACGTCCTCGCGGACTATGTATTAGATCGTGCAATGTACTTGTTAGCCACACAATCAAGCAATTGCTTCATACGAGTAGAGATAATGACAGGCATTGTTCTTCACAGATCTTCCCTGAAAGGTTATTTGCGAAAAACACTGTAGTCCGTTTGCTGATGATCTCCTGATCAGGTGATTTCTTAGTCTTTCCCAGTCCCCAGCCTCCTATGTTTCCTTGAATGCAAAAAGGAGTGGCAAAGGACAAGCTCTGTGGTTAATCCCCTGTGGGCACAGCCGAACTGTGCAGTAAGTCTGGCTCTGTGGATGCAGATTGTACCTGGTGACTCCTGGTACCGTGTGCTCTGCGAACAGTGCGTCATTGCTTCCTGATAGAAGTGATGAAAACAGGGGAAAGATTGCTCGAGAAAGCTTTAAAGACAAAGCAGCTGTCTCCCCATGCCCCACGGGCTCAGGATGTTTCCCTGACGCATCCTTGATGTCATTCAAGATTGCTTCTTGTTCCTTAGAAAACAGGGCAAGTAGTTTTTCTTCTTTTTCTTCTCCATCAGCCGACAAAAGAGCAAGGCATTTTCCTGTTGTGTGTCGATCCAATGTCCTTTTTCCCATCTAGTCATACTGCTGTCTGTGTGGCCAAACGGGACCTGGAGCGGTCCTCTTTGTGTGGTGCGAGACTGGATGCTCTCTTAAATGACTTCGGGAGCATCCATCTAACTGGTCGAATTCTGTGACCTGGCCCCTCGTACGTAACTGGGAGGGCTTCTTGCACCTGTTGATAAATCAAATACACATTTTAGGTTAACTGGTCACAGCATTTAGTAAGAAGCAAATACTCCACATATTTTTAAAACTCTAGGTTTTTGGCATACTTCAAATATTAACTGACCTCCCCTCCATGGTTTCATTCAGGGGGATTCTAGTTCTAATCTTTGGGGTAGTCCACATAGAAAATAGAGCCATAAGTTAGTGTCCAATTACCTCGAATTACTTAGATGTCTTGCGTTTACACAGATAGGTTTTTAATATTTTTACGGATATTTCCAACACATGTGTAAATGGGGCCACGAGCCATTGTGATCATGGAAGTGATATGTGTATCGGGTAGTGTCCTACTTCCCTTTTCACTGCCTACCCAACACCTTTCCCCATCCAAACTCGCTAAAACCAATAGCACAGTATCTAAAATTCTCTTGAAGTGGCATCAGTTTGAATATTCCTTGCCAAACAATCCCTTCATCTACTATACATGTATTTATGTTTTGTTTCCTGCCATACGTTTCTGAATATAAATCAAATAGAAGTCTGTTCAGCTATCCTGTCAGAAAAAGGGCATTTCCTCTCCCTATATCATCTACTATCTTGTAATGTGTAATGCACTTCATGATTACTAATTGGGTAGCAAGTGCAAGTGCTGGGGATAGCTGAACTATCGGAGTACCATGTTAGATTTTAATTTTTATTTTTCCTATTTTTTGTGCGAGGTCAAGACACCTCGTTCTACCCTCTGTCAACCCCAAGTTATGAACCACCCAAAAAGGTATACCAGTTATCTGTAAATATATTCACTGTAAAAGTTTCTAAAAGTTCACAAAATAGGTGTAATAATCTCTGCGGCCTGCGCAAAGTTATGCAAAAAGGTTCTCCTGGTTTCCATAATTTTGCGTAGTATAGTAATGGCATAAGCAATAGTGAAGGTACCAGCCGAAAGTTTTTAAAACAGGAGCCATCGAAAAACAGCTTCCCTTGTAGATTCTTCAAAGGTGCATCATTTAAGTCAATCACACCTTTCATTTTTTTTTCTGTGGTATAAAAGGCGGTCATGTAACATTTTGTTACCGCAAGTGATATCTTACAGAAGAGGAATCAGTTCAGCCAAATTTAATACGCAACACCATCAAATTTTAATATGCAGTACAAATAAAATCAGTTCATATTTTGTTGATCGTGCGGAAGTAAAGTGTTGTGTTTTTTTTCCGTTCTATCTCATAGAACGTCTACAGAGTGAGGTGTCATGCCAGGAAAAATATGGCCTATAACCATTCACTCTGCTTCACAAACGCAGCAGCAGCAGCGACAGCTCTCAGATATCACAGCAAAAGTGCATGCAACAGGATCAAGTATGGAGGAAAAAATAACCACACTGTCTATTCTCTTCCCCATCCATACTCCTGTATTAGCACAGCCAAAGCACATTCATCACATTCATGCACATACAACACAAAGGCCTTATGTGACCAAAACTAGTACTGAACACAGTGCAGTCTTGAGCAGATCAAAGGGTGTACCAAGTTCTATGGCAATGACAAAGAAGTTCCCTTCTCTGCAAATGCCAACATTGGTTTTGGGACCCACTATCTACAGTAAGAAGCCATTCCTATGAAAACTCTAACTTCTTTCTGTGTATTTGGGACAGACATGCTAGAAATGCTTCTTATACTTTAATGTTTTAATTTATTCAGGCGTCATCAATCTTCTTCAATCTTCTTCCCTCCTTTGACAGTAGATAGCCTAAAACAGGTGACCCCCTGTCAATAGTACTACATTTTCCAAATTAAGGTTTATGTTTATGTTCTACTAGATAAATATGTACTAACACAGTACTCACTTTGCAAACACTTTCCAAGTCTGTAGCTAAAGGAAAGTCATCAATATACTACAAAAAATGTACAAGCAAAAAGCAACTCAAATGTATCGAACTGCCCTTTCAAAGCCCTATTATATATGCTCGGACTCTCTGTGTACCCTTAAGGTGCATGGGTGAATGTAAACGAGTGTCCACCTAGGGTGAACGCAAACAAATATCTACTATCCATGTATATGAGAATACTAAAGAAGACATTTCTTAAGATCCACAGTACTAAAAGGAGTAGCAAAAAGTTGAAATAATTGTCGGTATCATCTTTACATCAGGCACATTTGAAGTTGTGGAGCTACAATCTCATTAACAGTACATAAATAAAAAATGAAATGGAATAGAATCACATTATCCCCTTTTCTAGTACTCTGGTAAAATCAGGCTATTGCACAAACGTGCTGAAATTTCCTCAATCGTTCCACAATGTACAGAATCAGAAATTATTTAATTTAATTTATTATTAATGTGTCACAGCTTATTATAAGCTTTTCACGTGACATAAGAAATTACATTTAGACAACAATTAATCATTAAAAATAAATACTAACATATTGAATAAATAAAGGAAATAATAGCATAAAAGGCACAGATAAGCAGAAAAGGATTCATAAATCCACCAATGAATGAATATTAGTTTTTTATTTTTTATTTATTTATTTTTTTTTTCTTTTCCTAAGAGTAACGTTCCCAAAGAAAACATCCCCGAGTTGGCAATTTGCTATATGTTTATGCCCAATGATTTCTCAGCAATCGTCCAAACATTATACATAGCAATGTATAATTTCATTCCTTTTCCCTTTGCATTAACGGCTCTTTGCCAGAATTCGTTACTGCCAACATATTCCAAGTTAAGGACAAAGTCTGTATAAAATATTGTATAGACCTTTGCCATAGCAACACATCTAGTAAGGACATGTTTGCCCGTTTCAGATTCCGTTTTGTCCTTGCACAGCCTGCAGTAACGTTCAGGTAGGGGGAGATTGTTCTTAATCCCACTTATGGCCAGTACAGGTAGCTGATCGATCCTTAGCAGAAGAATGAATCGACGTAGCCGTGGTGAAGGGCATAGATTCAGGTATGGCAATGGTTTTTTAATAGTGTAATTCATGAATTGCACAAATTTATAGCGCTTCAGATCTTCCAAATGCGCAAAATTGCTGATCCAATCGTGTAATTCAGATTTCTTGGCTAGCGCTCTCAGCAAAGGAGTGGAGACCACTTGTTGTTTTTGTGTCCAGCCAATAGCTTCAAGGTAGTTGATAATATTCGTTTTCATAATAGAATATGAAGACGCTTTGTTAATTTCGCAGTGAATCGCTGCTAACAATAAATTGGCTGTATCCGGTGTTGCTTTTAGATATAGTTCAGCTCTTTTCCTGAGTACAAGAGACTTCCAGGAAATAAGGCCGAGCTCTAATCTAAGGATGGCCATTGGTATACAGCCCGGGAGAGTATTTTTTTCCAAAATTTTCCTTCGAGGATTTGAAGCCAGTCAAGGTCTATCAATTGTAATGCCTCAAGGCCATAGATTATCATCAGTGTTAAGACCTGAAGGTAGAGTTGGCGTGCTGCCCAGATGGTGTAACCACAATAGATGTAGAAAAACGATAAATAAGTGCTGTGACTTGGGCAGCTCTTGTGATTCTGATTTGTTTGCAGATGGTATATTGCCCATTGGGCTCAACCTCGACACCCAGGTATCTGTAGTATGGGGTATATTTAATTTCCGTCCCACATATGTTTAGACCGATTCTTGCTGTCTTCTTGGAACTGAACATTACCATCTCTGTTTTATTCAGATTAATAGCCAGCCCATTTGATTGAGTATAGGACCATAATGCCTCAGCTGATCTTCGCATGCCGCTAATGGTGTGGTCCAAGATGACTAAGTCGTCCGCATATGCTAGCACCACACAATGGGTGGGTCCAATCTTAGGGGGGCAGTTATTTACCAGTGATAGCATTTTAGGTATATCGTGAACAAACAGGTTATACAATAATGGTGCCGTAACGCATCCTTGTTTCACGCCACAGTTTTGATTGATCTTATTAGTCATATTCCCTTTAGAGTCCAGCTTCAGGGAGACTGTGGTATTGTGGTGCAATAACTTGAGATAATATAGTATTTCTTTGGGACACCCCAATTTTTCGAGTTTGGGCCATAGTAATTCCCTGGGGACTAGGTCAAAGGCGGACTTGAAGTCTATGAACAAGGCGTATAAAGGTGGATTACCTGATGTTCTGGCTTTGTTACAGAGAATATCCATTACTACCAGATTGTGTGTAGTAGAATATCCGCTTCTAAATCCACATTGGAAACGGTCAAGGATCTTTTCTTTCTCTACCCATGTTTGGAGTTCTTGTAGAAGGTATGCTGCAAATAACTTGCCCGTGCAGTCCAACATGGAAAGTAGAAGGTAGTTACCAGGGTCTGTACGGTCGCCTCTCTTATGTACAGGAATCAAGATTGCTGTCTGCCAGGATTCAGGGATTTGACCTTCCTTCATAATCTTTTCAAAGAGGATCACGAGTATCTCTGCCCAGTATTCGGGGTTGCTCTTTAATACGGCATTTGCTAAGCCATTGGGTCCTGGGGCTCTTGAGGATTTAAGCTTTTTTATCCTAATTATCAGAGATTCGACTGACACTTTGAAAGGGGTCATAGGTAGATCCTGGAGAATCCTCTCCTGTGGCTTTGCCTGATCCATACCGTTTCGGGTTTTCAGGAATTCCTCCGATTGGCTAATACCAATTGAGTTGGTTAAGGGGATACTGGTGTCACCACAAGCCGTACTCAGTAATCCCCATATGGTTCGGGAGTTCCCCGTGCATAGTGTTTGGACTGTTGTTTGCCATTTGAGCAATTTTATTGCATAGCGTTTCTGCTTTAGCCATGTTCTATAGGCGTTTTTCAACTTCTTACTTAAAGTCAAATAGTAGTATGATGTAATCGAAACTTTACGTAATTTCCTCAGGTCAGCTCTTAGAGTTCGTTTGGCGTCTCTAATTTCAATGTCGAATATATTAGTGGTCTTGGTCTCAGGGGTCCGCATATTTGTTTTAACTGCTGCAAAGGTGTTTGAGAATGCTGCGATCCATTCTTCAATCTCCTTGCTGGTCATAGCTGAGAGTTCTGTACGACACAGATTGGGATAGTTGATTGTATATTCTGTGGCTCGTTTGATGTTATTATCAGACCACCGAATCTTGGAGAGAGCATGGTTCGTCTTCAACTCTCCAATAGATATGCGATGTATATTGTGTGATATAATTGAAAAAGAGTGTAAGAGTAGCGTGGTCACTCCAATCATTGTCCTTGATCTTCATATCTGTGACCTAGGTGGTATATATAATCCAATGTACTACTAGATATAGAGTTTCCCCATGTTGATTTTCCCGGGTAGTCACTGATGGTTCTGCCGTTTAATATTTCGAAGTTCCATGACTTAAAGAAGTTAAGCCATAGCTGTCCCTCCGTGTTTACGCTTCCATGTTTCAATTTGCCTATTTTCTTCAGCAGGGGGTTGTTACTGGTACTCAACTCGCCAATTAAGTGGCAATTAAAATCACCAACAAAGATTACCATATTTTTCTTCGGCTCCGTCAGCCAGTTCATCAACAAATCGTGGCAAGCTTCCTGGATGAACTCGCTCTGAGAAGACTCAGGTGGATTATATATATTAACTAAGAGAACGTGTTCCATTTTATCTTTGCCAGGGAGCTCCAGTTCAACTGCTAATACATATTCGTCCATTTTCGTGTAAATGCGGGTCGATCTTAGCGGATGCAAAATGCCAATTAATAGGCCTCCATATGGTCTTCCCCTTGGACCCTTTTTTGCCAATTCCTGGTGTATGGTGTACCCATTTAGCAGGGCCCGGGAGGTAAGCCACGTCTCTTGCAAGCATATGCAGGTATGGCCCATTAATAAGGGGATTGAGCCATCAGGCGATAATAGATGGCTGAATCCCCGGCAGTTCCAAGATATTATGGTTTTATCTCATTGGTTTGATGTTATTCCTGGTAGAGACTCTATTAGCCATTTGAGCACCTTCTGTATATCTGCCAACTGTACAGAGTCATCTTTAGGTAGCTGTGCTATGGTCCTTTCTTCCATAATTGGACTTGGCATCTGGGTCGGCCACTGGGGATCAGAGATATTAGGATCAGCATCTATTTCCAGGTCAACTTCCCTCAAGTTGGTTTTAAAATTACGCAGCAGCTCTGCGGTAGCTAGGAATTTACAATGGAGGGCCGATGTACTTGAATTCATGACTTCTAATGGTTCGACAAATACAAAGTCCTCGGATCGTAGCACTCTCAGCTGCGGAATAGAATGCAGTCTGATCATCAATGCTGATCTGGTAATCCAATCATGATTACTAGATTGATAGAGATTTTTTATCAGGCAGATTCTTCCACCTCTAGGTACTATAAAATTGCCCTTGTCCTCAACTGGTGCTGCTGTCAATATTTGAGGCTCGTTGGTCGGGAGTATTGAGATAGCTGATAGATTGTTTGTATTATTCTGGGATACATTTGTGTCCTGTTCTTTTTCGCATAAAGATAATTCTGGTTCTAGTGCCATTGCTGATTTAAAGGTATCGCATTTGTCATTCCAAAGCCAGCTAGTGAGCTTTCCCTCTTTTGCTGCAGTGCGTTTCCGTGCACGTGCCGCTCTCCGTTTTGCTTTCCTCTGTCCCTTTTTGGGAGTGTTGCCTACTGTTGGCCTCGTGATTTCCTCCACTGTCTCTGCTGTATCTGGTAGTATGGTTGTTGGCATTTGATGCTTTCTTCTTCCAATCGCCTTTTTTGTCAGGCGTCTTTGTTTACGTGAGAGGTAAATTTCCGAATTATTGGTAGTATTTGGGTCCTGGGTTCCAGAGTCAGAGCCATCATGCGTATTAGTATTGATGAGTTCCGGCTCGGTCTCCTTTGGAGTGTTTTTCTCGGTGTCGCTTGTTGCGATTGCGAGGGTGAGATCTAGTATTTTCCCACACATCTTCAGTAGTATGTTTAATGCAAATTGTACAGATGCAACAGAGGCTTGCAAATCCCCCAGGCTTGTACTGCCTTCTCCATGGTCGCTGTTATTTTCTGGATCCTGCGAGTCTAAGTGGACGTCAAGATTAGTGGAAGAGGATAATCTGTCTGACGCTTCCCGTTGTGAGGTTATCGTCTGGTGTTGGTAACTATTAATTTGGTTGCTCGTATTGCTTCTCGGCAGCAGAGTCATGGCTCTCTGCATAGACAGGCAGAGGTCTAGCAGTGAGTTATTGTCAATTATGCTCTCCCCTAGGCACACTGAGTTGTTCGTTCTGCTGTGGATGCTCGGCTCCTTCTCCTCGCTTGGCAGTGGACTTGTAGGATTTGGAGTAGGCGGAGGTGGAAAAAAGTCTGTAATAATACCTCTTTCCTTCAGAGCAGGTTTCGTACCCTTACCCTTATTCAGCGCTGTGGTAGAGGTTCTGCCCTTTTGATTCCGAAGGTTGTATCTCGTGGCAGAGCACTTCTTGGCATTTAGCATAGTGAGTTTGTTCCTTCACTTCCTTGACGAATCAGGGTAATAAGGGAATGCGCCGTATATAGAATACCCAACAAGATCGCCTTTTGTTGGTAGTGTATAATGCTCCCTTGGCACTTTCAAAACATTGGGAATTGCGAGCTGGGTATTTTAGGAGTATTTTGAGCAAATACTCAGGTGGTTAGCAGAGTTGGTGCAAAGGCTCCAATAGAACTTTCAATCAGTGGGCACAGCAGTTGTGTCCTAGGCTCAGTCAAATATTCCAAAGTTTCCCTGATCCACAGTATATGTGAATAATAAGATCCACGTTTATAGATTGCACCTTCCCTTACCTCTGACTAACATGCCATTATTCCAAGTACAGGCAAAGCAGGGAAGGGACCAAGGGCTATGTGCAAAAGTTCCAGGCAATTGTGCTAAATGCAATGGCACAACACGTGTGCCAAATAGCTGAAGTAGAGACCAGATGGCAGGGGAAAAAGGGAAGGGGGGGGTGAGGGGGCACTGCAGACCAGGCTCCCGTGGCAAAAAGGGGGTGGGGGTGGGGGAGAGGCGAGAAGAGTCCCAGCTCAGTCCCCCAGTTCACCACTCGCTATGCCTCACCTCTGCTGCGCATGTCAGCGTTCCCGCAGGCAGTTGCAGGCGATTTGCGGGAGCTGAGGGAGCTGTCTAAGCCACGAGTCAGCTCGGCTCGGCTCAGATCCACTTCTCGGCTCTCCCGGCCCTCCGCAACCCCTTTACCGGAGCAGCATCCATCCAGGTCTCCACAGTTGCACCCCACCTCACTCCGTCGCACGTCTCTGAGTTGCTGCTTCCGGCCTCCTCGCCGCTAGAGGAAAGCACCCAAAGGGCCCGTTGTCCACGTCAAGCCGCACCTACAAAACACACGCTCAGTCTCCTGCAATGTGACGTGTGATGTGGCCGCTTCCGATGCTCAACGCCATCAGAAATTATACTCTTCAAAGCTTGCTCACCATCAACTGAAATCTTATACTATGGAATTCGTGGAAGCTTAACTCCAGGTTTCAAAACAATCTTAACAGAATCAATTTGTAAAATACCAACATCATTGTCATCAATTGCCCATACACACTCCAGAACATCACTAAATTCTGGCAGAAAAGGTCTTAGTCAGAAACTGTGAGGTAGAAAATTGCTGTGTTGAAATCGTCAAACACACTCCGTCCGAAGAACAATGAATTACCGCATTTTAATTCCTTCAACAGATTCAACCTCAACAAATTCTCTCCACAGTTGGTTTGTTAAAAGGAACGTACAATAATCCGCAAATGGATCTAGTAAAACCAGTACCGGAGAAGAAATCAAACTAACCACTATCGTACCAGAAAATTCTAAAAACGTTATTCTGCCCTTCGAGTAAAATGTCTGGAACCCGTGAATGATCAATGGAACACTTCTGTGCCCCGCTATCTATGAAAATAGATGCTTCCTTTTTCCCACCTTTATCTCATCGTAGAGACATCTTTAATTAACAGGAACAGGCATCGGTCCCAGACCTTGCTTCGGACTAACCTAACAGAACAATATACCTTCGAAGGGAAGATCCTCAAAAAAATACACAGTAGGAGCGTTATCAAAAATATTTTTACTATCTACATTAGATCACTGGTTACCTTGCGAAAAGGGCTGGGAATTTTGAGCAAACTGGTTTCTACCAAGACACCCCACCCCAGGGCGGCCTCTGGGTCGTTTACCCATGACACCATATGTCTTATTCAACCTCTGCTGGAGGATCGGCCATTGTGCTTGCCAATGACCCTCTCGTCTGCAATAAGCACATTGGTTCGCGTGTACAGGACCCAATGGCACATTTCCCTGTGAAACATTTTGTCCCCGAGACTGTGTACTACCCCCTCTAGGCCCTCTAACTCTCTGTTGCAACAATACTTTAGTTTTCAGATCTCCTTTTTTCTTTTCAATCCTGTCTTTCTCATTATTGACTCGGTTCTCATAATACCGAGCCACATGCAACACTTCAGACTGCGATTTAGCTTGCCAAGCACTTGCGAAAGTCATAATTTGTGCTTGGATATCAGGCAACAATCCATGCACAAATTTGTCCGAAAATAATCATTTCCCAGACTTGGTGCTTAAATCCTATTTGCTAAAATCCAAATATACCTACCCAAATTGATCAGAGAATTCGGTGCCACCCTTAGATTTCCCTTGGATACAAACAGTAAGTTTGTTCCTAACTATCCTTCTTTCAGGGATTTAAGGTTTTTTTATTATTTTTTTCCTAATCTATCAGACAAAGTCAGTATCACCTGTGGAGGTTCCTTACCACTTTCCTTTATCTTGTCTGACCAAACTATCCCATGCGTCACCCAACCCCGCTACACCGTCTACAGTCCTAATCCGATACCACAAGTCAGCAGGTAGGAGCACAGGAAACAACAAGTTTATATCACCCAAAGTGAAAACTGACAACTGCAAAACAGATTCTATTTTTTTATAGAACCCTGTCAGATTTTACCTAATATCTGTAATTGACTGTCTAATGGTATTTACTTCCTGTCTTGGGAACGGGAGGTGAACAAACTATGATACATGGTGTGCTTCAATATCATAGGCGGCAACGCTTGTTGCGGCATATGCCGGCACCTTGACTTTAGGGACAAACGTCGGAGGAACCTCTCTCATAGGTACCTAAGAAGTAGGTAACTCTGAACATTTAGTTAAACAATAAAAACGCTAAAAAAGTAATAGGAATAGTATCGGGTGCAAAAAAGGGCACCCTTATAAACAAACTTGCGATTCCGCGGGACAACAAATCTCATTTTTATACACTCATCCTTCATGTATTCTACCATTACCTGTAACACTCAACCCTGCATTTCTGGAGTATACTGACTATACGTAGCATATACTTCTGTGGGAGACATCAACATTCAAACAATCCATCTAAGTGCATCCCCTGTGCAAATTCGCGTTTTTTCACTCCTTGGTTTACGAGGAGGAAGGAATCGTTTCTGCGCATAAAAAGGCTTCCAAACTATCACCATCTATTTCATCATTCAGTCACCGTTCTAACTCCCTTCTTAACTCAAACCCTCTCGACATGCCCATGTACTTTCTCCGTAGAATTCCTCGAATAGGCTAAAACATTCAAATCCCTCGACCCTTGTGGGACGTCCGCATTCGTAAATCTATTCCATATTTCAACTAAATGTATCCCCATCCCTTTAATAAAGACATCCTGATCGGGAATACTTTCTAAAAAAAAGGTTTTAACTAAGACTACTTTTTTTTCTCGCATTTCTCTATATAATGCTCAGCCCATGCATTCAAACCTTTTTTTTTTCTCTCGTCTCTTTGGAAACCATATAATTTGTTACAACTTGTATTGGCTACAAGCGGAGCAAAAACCGCTTGGGAAAGAAAGAGAGTACACAAATCATATACAAAAAACTGTATAAATACTATTACTAGCAACAACAGGCCGATTCATGGAATGAATGTGCGCTGAAAAAATCGGCGCACGCGTGTGAAAATGTGCGATTCGCAGTGCTACTGAAAAAATCGAAGTGCAAGTGCGAATATTGCAGGGAAACCAGCGCACATCTATTCATGGAAGTCTGTGTGTGGGTAAAATGTGGGATGTGCGCTGAAAAAGTGCGCGGTGCATGGCGGCGTACAGGTCATCTAACGGCCTGCGCTAAGGCCACAGCGAAAGCGCACATAGCGCGGTGCACATAACAAAAGTAGGCGGAACACGGGACGTGACACACGGAATGGGGAACAACTCGTGAAAATGTGGGCGTCACGGGGGAAGTACAGGAGGCAAGTGCGCGGAACGCCCACACGCTCACCTACAACACGTATTCATGGAATCGAATAGGGCAAACCAGCGCACGGGCAAAGACGCGCACAGGCCCATACACGTCCGCCACATGAAAGCAGGCGGTAGCGTCCCTGCGCATGAAAAAAATGTGCGCCAAAATGTGCGCTAACAAAAAGCACGTATACACAGCTCTGATGAATGTCCCAAACTGTGGCCCTCTAGGACAAATGACGTGCAAAGGGGTACGCGACAAACACGGACGCCCGCTGTGTTAATAATAGCATGTGCGTGTATTCCGTGGGTGCGCGGGAAGTTTTACACGCGATCGTGCCTGGGGGTGGAGGGTACGTGTATTTTAGGGGCTCGCGGGAAGTTTAACACACGATCGGGCCTGGGGGAGGGGGGTACGTGTATTTCAGGGGCTCGTGGGAAGTTTCACACACGATCGGGCCTGGGGGAGCGGGGTACATGTATTTCAGGTGCTCGCGGGAAGTTTAACACGCAATCGGGCCTGGGGGGGAGGGGTACGTGTATTTCAGGGGCTCGCAGGAAGTTTTACACCCGATCGGGCCTGGGGGAGCCGGGTACGTGTATTTCAGGGGCTCGCGAGAAGTTTTACACTTGATCGGGCCTGGGGGAGCCGGGTACGTGTATTTCAGGGGCTCGCAGGAAGTTTTACACACAGTCGGGCCTGGGGGAGCGGGGTACGTGTATTTCCGGGGCTCGTGGGAAGTTTAACACGTGATCGGGCCTGGGGGAGCGGGGTACGTGTATTTCAGGGGCTCGCGGGAAGTTTTACACGCGATCGGGCCTGGGGGAGCGGGGTACGTGTATTTCAGGGGCTCGCGGGAAGTTTTACACGCGATCGGGCCTGCGGGAGCAGGGTACATGTATTTCAGGGGCTCACGGGAAGTTTTACACACGATCGGGCCTGGGGGAGTGGGGTACGTGTATTTCAGGGGCTTGTGGGAAGTTTAACACGTGATCGGGCTTGGGGGAGCGGGGTAGGTGTATTTCAGGGGCTCGTGGGAAGTTTAACACGGGATCGGGCCTGGGGGAGCGAGGTACGTGTATTTCAGGGGCTCGCGGGCAGTTAAACACACGATCGGGCCTGGGAGAGCGGGGTACATGTATTTCAGGGGTGCGTGAGAAGTTTCACATGCGATTGACCTGGGTACGTGTATTTCAGGGGTGCGCGAGAAGATTTACACTCGATTGGCCTGGGTACATGTATTTCAGGGGTGCGCGAGAAGTTTTACACGCGATTGGCCTGGGTATGTGTATTTCAGGGGTGCGTGAGAAGTTTTACATGCGATTGGCCTTGGTACGTGTATTTCAGGGGTGCGCGAGAAGTTTCACACGCGATTGGGCTGGGTACGAGTATTTTAGGGGTGCGCGAGAAGTTTTACACGCGATTGGCCTGGGTACATTTATTTCAGGGGTGCACGAGAGGTTTCACACGCGATTGTCCTGGGTACCTGTATTTCAGGGGTGCGCGAGAAGTTTCACACACGGATTGGCCTGGCTATGTGTATTTCAGGGGTGCGCGAGAAGTTTCACACGCGATTGGCCTGGGTATGTGTATTTCAGTGGTGCACGTTAAGTTTTACACGTGATCGGGCCTCAGGGAGCAGGTACGTGTATTCCAGGGGCTCGCGGGTGGTTTTACATGCAATCGGGCCTGGGGGAGTAGGGTACCACTCACTGTGTGCCTTGCGTGTAGAAGAACGCCTAGCCAACACCCACCCACTGTGAAGTAATAGCGTGTGAACCCCAACGCCTGGAAAACACATGCAAGGCACCCCACGAAAAGCACGTACAGAGCAATGGAAATCCACGTGGGATCTTCAACCCCTGCCAGGGCAATGCCCGTGGGCGATACGTCACAGATGCGCTTATGCGCTAAGGGCCTTTCCTCGAATCACACGCTGACGTGCAGAATTCTCACTTGCCAAATCACTCCATATCAAGCTGGCCACGCGTATGCACACGGAAGACCACGCTCCTGCCCAGAAGGCCGAATTACTGCCCCCCAGATCCCCGAGCACGCTCCCACCTGCCATCTGCTGCTGCCTGCTGCCCACGTGCCCTGCTATTTGCTGCCTGCAGATCAGCCAGAGGTGCAGTTGCTGTGACCACCCCAGCTGGAACTGAAGACTCCCGACTGGGATTCTCCATCAATCCACAGCCCAGCCCCAGGACCCAGTTGCCCACCCACTCCTGCCTCTGGGGTTGCCATGTTGGGCACAACACCATCTGGCAGCATTGGCAACCCCCAGCCAGAGAGGTAGAGGGCCACCAGCTTCAGTGCCACCGAAGTTGGCGTCCTGGTGGAGCAAGTCCTGGGGCAGTATGATGCCCTCTTCGGAAGTATGCGCGCTAACAAGGAAGGACGGACCAGGATCTGGACGGACATCGTGACTGCCATTAACGTGGAGGGGGTGGCAGTCCGTGTTGGGCAAATATCAAAGATTGTCTCTCTCTGGCAGACAATTTCTCAGGCATATCAGATTACTGGTGTTACCTGGTCCATAATTGTTCTTGCGAGGACAATGCACCAAATCAAATATCAGGATATTTAGGAATCGGGGCACGATTCACCTGATCAAAGAACAAAGGGAGGTCCGATCAGATTACTAAGGACAACAAAAGACCCTCATGGTTGCTGATTTCGGCAAAACTGCCCAACTCGATATATGGACCCTCGTCAAGATGTCGTCTCAGATCGCGTGCTCACCGTCCAGGGATGGAATTGTGCAATACTGTTGAGGTATCGCATCTCATCCAAAAAGGAGCCCCCTTTTCTCACCATCCGATCCCGGTCCGATAGCCACGGCAACTCTTCATCGAGGTGGCATCAATCTTGAGAATCCCTATTCGGGCGTCATCTGTAAAAACAAAGAAATATCGAGGCTGAGTACCACAAATGAAATACACCAAACATGGGCTATAAAGATTCACAGATCTTTATTTTACTGTACAGTTTACAAAGGAACAGATATCTATCTGGCTCTCAACACCCTGCAATGAGTACCAGCCCGTCAAAGAGAGGAGCGCGAGGGCTGGACATCTAAACATTCATGTTTTTATACATTTCTGAATAATATTGTCCAGCCCCTCTTCGTGTTAATAATCTGCGGTCTAGAGTTCGTGCCAAGTTCACATACGGCTTATACAATAATATGCAGAAGGATTACATAAATTTGCATTTCCATCAAGTTACAATGGCTATGTATATTCTTGGATACCACAGTAAGCCTTAGTCTATATCCCAACACAATGTAGTTCAACCTCTGTCCATGCTTGGCATTTGCATTTCATTGTCGCTGATGTGTATTCGTGGATGAGGCTTGTTAGCACAGATAATACTAAGACGACAGTTCATTCGTAGTACAAGTTCTCTTTACCTAGTCTAAACAGTCGGCCCGCGGACAGTCTAACCATTAACAGAACTCAAAGGTCGGGAGGCTTGGTTGCAAGTTAGAAACACAGTCCACCATTTTAGAACAGAGAATCATACAAACAAAAATCAAAATGACGGATGATTCTAAAATGGCGGCGAAGTCGATCAGAAATCGGAACTTTGCAACGCGGTTTTCTTCATAGAGCGACTAGGCTTAGGCCAATATAAATCAAAAGGAGGCATAATATGATTGCCATTTAACAGTTCAAGGGCATAGCAGTGCATGCAGACAGAGATGAGTGAATCAGGAGTAAACGGATGCAGTATGAGGGCACTAATCTACTGTTACACACTGCCAGCAACAAAGTGCACTATTCTGAACTTGCCAATGGGAAACATGATAGGCTGGAGACTGTGGTGAGGAAGAGAGAAGAGAACAAAGGGTTGAATCAACATATGCCTGGGTACACATGGAGAAATTGTGGTAGAAGAGAGTGTGGTATATGCAGGGAGAGGGCAATATTAGGGAATAGAGGTGCAGGGAAGGGGAGCGTGGGATGGCGAGAGAGTTTCACAGGAATAGAGCGGTGTAGAGGAAGATTGTATGCAAGAAAAAGGCACAAAGAAAGAGAAGGAACCCAGGGGAAATATGGATGCATGGTAGGTGCTTTGATGGAGGAAAACAGGTCTAATGCACAGGCAAGAAATAAGTGCAGTAGGAAAAAGAAGTTCCGAGGAAAGATGTTCATGGATTAAGAGGGGCAGGACGAGCAAATGATTCAAGACAAGAGTGAGATGTTTCCTCATCTTAATTCCTAATGATACATGAGTATTTTTGATATTGTTGAAATGGCACTTGGAATATTCTCATTATAATTAAATGTTCTAGACTATGGCCCTCGTCTGTTTCCACCACCTGACATCACGGTGCTACTGGGATATCACAGGCAGCGGAGGAATGGTAAGTTCCCATTCCTGTGGAGTCCAATATGACTCCACAGGAATGGGAACCCTGAAGCAAGCACTGGCACCATTAGTAACAGTTCCACAGCTTCAGTGAAAAATCTGCCAATAGGGGCCTGAACTCCCAGCAGGTCAGGCCTCCCAGTGGGTCACAGCCCCCACTTTCAGACTCGAAGTGCGCAGGCTCAGAAAAGAATTTGCTATTTCCCAATTTATTTTACTGGTACTACTAGATCTAGTGCTCTTGACTTATTCAGTCATCCCCCTGCACCTAAACCTGCTTCCATCACTCTCCAGGTAGGAATGGAAGGTCTCACGTGGCACATGAGGTAGATTAGGTGTACTGAACAAATCTTCATATCAACACAACACACACAGTGTCTCACCACAACTCTCGCACCAGGGAAACGGCGAATACTGTCTCATATTGCAGTCCAGCATTTCCAATCGATAGTTCACTGTGCTAAATATATAAAACTGCGAGTAACTTTGATCCACTGATGATAGGCAGCGGAGGAATGGTAAGTTCCCATTCCTGTGGAGTCCAATAGGACTCCATAGGAATGGGAACCCTGAAGCAAGCACTGGCACCATTAAACAGACTCCAAGTCACACAGAACATTGCGTTCTGAGCCGCTCTCAGCATCCCAAAAAGAGAGCATATCTCCCATGCCAGACTTTCAGCCCAATGGCTCCCGGTTAAAGAACGGATCACACTCAAAATCCTCACCCTCACCCACAAATGCCTCTCTCTCTCCGCCCCGTCCTATCTATCAGAGACCATCTCCAAACCCTCCTCCACCCGTCCGACTAGGACGCAATACACCAACCTACTCTGCATCCCACGCATCAACAAAGCCAAAGCTGGTGGCCTAAGCTACCCCTACATTGCCGCCAAGACCTGGAACGCTCTCCCTGCAGACATTAGAGCGGAAAACTCCCTCCCGATCTTTCGTAGGAAACTGAAGACCTCTTCCCTTGCACATTAAGGTGACCCCTGCAAATCCATGTAAATATACTGCATTACCACTGTACATATATCATATTTTCCACTGTAAATAATTGTATTCCTTGTTAATATTGTTTTAATTGTATTGTTTTATTTGTAACCAAGATATGTCTGTAACAAGCGCCACGATGCCCCCGGGCTGACGTGCGCTCTACAAATCTGAATAAATAAATAAATAGTCACTTTATGAGTAACTCCACATCTCAATGCCCATACATCCTAAATCATATTCATCAGACACGTTGTTTTACCATTGGATCTTCATTGGTGATATTTTCATTGCCAAAAAATGAAATAACAGAATCATCTACGTAGGCAGGTCCATTCCCACTAATCAATTTCACAGTATTGGTACAACCCTTAAAAGTACCCCCTGGATGAGGACCATCTCTCCGTATGTAGAAGGAAACAGAATAAGGGCTGTGATTAATAGCGCAGAGAAGCAACCATGGCATACTGGTTACCTACAGGTGCACCTCGAAAAGGAATTAATGACTAGAGAGATCACATAACTGAAGAATAATTCCCTCAGAGAGGCGTCGCATACAGTAGTTTTTAAAGCAAAGGATCAATATATCTGACTCACCCTCTTCCACCTATCATAACAAGGCCAACATTTCCATGAATTAGTTCTGGTCAAAATTATGTGACTTACATTCATAATAAACAGAAGTGTCTTGTTATAATAACCCCATCTGTGTTGAGAATCTCATGTGGATAGAGTATGCAGATGCATGAAAGAAGAAGACATAATAGAAACATTTACCAACCGATATCAAAATTTCGAATGGACGCACCCCCTTTCAATATACCTAAACCTAAAACAATCAATACTGTAAGACTGGTTAACACAATTGTAAGAAAACAATATGTCCTTGCGGACTATGTATTAGATCGTGCAATGTACTTGTTAGCCACACAATCAAGCAATTGCTGCGTAGGAGTAGAGATAATGACAGGCATTCTTCTTCACAGATCTTCCCTGAAAGGTTATTTGCGAAAAACACTGTAGTCCGTTTGCTGATGATCTCCTGATCACGTGATTTCTTAGTCTTTCCCAGTCCCCAGCCACCTACGTTTCCTTGAATGCAAAAAGGAGTGGCAAAGGACAAGCTCTGTGGTTACTCCCCTGTGGGCACAGCCGAACTGTGCAGTAAGTCTGGCTCTGTGGATGCAGATTGTACCTGGTGACTCCTGGTACCGTGTGATCTGCGAACAGTGCGTCATTGCTTCCTGATAGAAGTGATGAAAACAGGGGAAAGATTGCTCGAGAAAGCTTTAAAGACAAAGCAGCTGTCTCCCCAGGCCCCACGGGCTCAGGATGTTTCCCTGACGCATCCTTGATGTCATTCAAGATTGCTTCTTGTTCCTTAGAAAACGGGGCAAGTAGTTTTTCTTCTTTTTCTTCTCCATCAGCCGACAAAAGAGCAAGGCATTTTCCTGTTGTGTGTCGATCCAATGTCCTTTTTCCCATCTAGTCGTACTGCTGTCTGTGTGGCCAAACGGGACCTGGAGCGGTCCTCTTTGTATGGTGCGAGACTGGATGCTCTCTTAAATGACTTCGGGAGCATCCATCTACCTGGTCGAATTCTGTGACCTGGCCCCTCGTACGTAACTGGGAGGGCTTCTCGCACCTGTTGATAAATCAAATACACATTTTAAGTTAACTGGTCACAGCATTTAGTAAGAAGCAAATACTCCACATATTTTTAAAACTCTAGGTTTTTGGCATACTTCAAATATGAACTGACCTCCCCTCCATGGTTTCATTCAGGGGGATTCTAGTTCTAATCTGTGGGGTAGTCCACATAGAAAATAGAGCCATAAGTTAGTGTCCAATTACCTCGAATTACTTAGATGTCTTGCGTTTACACAGATAGGTTTTTAATATTTTTACGGATATTTCTAACACATGTGTAAATGGGGCCACGAGCCATTGTGATCTTGGAAGTGATATGTGTATCGGGTAGTGTCCTACTTCCCTTTTCACTGCCTACCCAACACCTTTCCCCATCCAAACTCGCTAAAACCAATAGCACAGTATCTAAAATTCTCTTGAAGTGGCATCAGTTTGAATATTCCTTGCCAAACAATCCCTTCATCTACTATACATGTATTTATGTTTTGTTTCCTGCCATACTTTTCTGAATATAAATCAAATAGAAGTCTGTTCAGCTATCCTGTCAGAAAAAGGGCATTTCCTCTCCCTATATCATCTACTATCTTGTAATGTGTAATGCACTTCATGATTACTAATTGGGTAGCAAGTGCAAGTGCTGGGGATAGCTGAACTATCGGAGTACCATGTTAGATTTTTATTTTTCCTATTTTTTGTGCGAGGTCAAGAAACCTCGTTCTACCCTCTGTCAACCCCAAGTTATGAACCACCCCAAAAGGTATACCAGTTATCTGTAAATGTATTCACTGTAAAACTTTCTAAAAGTTCAAAAAATAGGTGCAATAATCTCTGCGGCCTGCGCAAAGTTATGCAAAAAGGTTCTCCTGGTTTCCATAATTTTGCGTAGTATAGTAATGGCATAAGCAATAGTGGAGGTACCAGCCGAAAGTTTTTAAAACAGGAGCCATCGAAAAACAGCTCCCCTTGTAGATTCTTCAAAGGTGCATCATTTAAGTCAATCACACCTTTAATTTCTTTTTCTGTGGTATAAAAGGCGGTCATGTAACATTTTGTTACCGCAAGTGATATCTTGCAGAAGAGGAATCAGTTCAGCCAAATTTAATACGCAACACCATCAAATTTTAATATGCAGTACAAATAAAATCAGTTCATATGTTGTTGATCGTGCGGAAGTAAAGTGTTGTGTTGTTTTTCCGTTCTATCTCATAGAACGTCTACAGAGTGAGGTGTCATGCCAGGAAAAATATGGCCTATAACCATTCACTCACTCTGCTTCACAAACGCAGCAGCAGCAGCAGCAGCGACAGCTCTCAGATATCACAGCAAAAGCGCATGCAACAGGATCAAGTATGGAGGAAAAAATAACCACACTGTCTATTCTCTTCCCCATCCATACTCCTGTATTAGCACAGCCAAAGCACATTCATCACATTCATGCACATACAACACAAAGGCCTTATGTGACCAAAACTAGTACTGAACACAGTGCAGTCTTGAGCAGATCAAAGGGTGTACCAAGTTCTATGGCAATGACAAAGAAGTTCCCTTCTCTGCAAATGCCAACATTGGTTTTGTGACCCACTATCTACAGTAAGAAGCCATTCCTATGAAAACTCTAACTTCTTTCTGTGTATTTGGGACAGACATGCTAGAAATGCTTCTTATACTTTAATGTTTTAATTTATTCAGGCATCATCAATCTTCTTCAATCTTCTTCCCTCCTTTGACAGAAGATAGCCTAAAACAGGTGACCCCCTGTCAATAGTACTACATTTTCCAGATTAAGCTTTATGTTTATGTTCTACTAGATAAATATGTACTAACACAGTACTCACTTTGCAAACACTTTCCAAGTCTGTAGCTAAAGGAAAGTCATCAATATACTACAAAAAATGTACAAGCAAAAAGCAACTCAAATGTATCGAACTGCCCTTTCAAAGCCCTATTATATATGCTCGGACTCTCTGTGTACCCTTATGGTGCATGGGTGAATGTAAACGAGTTTCCACCTAGGGTGAACGCAAACAAATATCTACTATCCATGTATATGAGAATACTAAAGAAGACATTTCTTAAGATCCACAGTACTAAAAGGAGTCGCAAAAAGTTGAAATAATTGTCGGTATCATCGTTACATCAGGCAAATTTGAATTTGTGGAGCTACAATCTCATTAACAGTACATAAATAAAAAATGAAATGGAATAGAATCACATTATCCCCTTTTCTAGTACTCTGGTAAAATCAGGCTATTGCACAAACTTGCTGCAATTTCCTCAATCGTTCCACGATGTACAGAATCAGAAATTATACTCTTCAAAGCTTGCTCACCATCAACCGAAATCTTATACTATGGAATTCGTGGAAGCTTAACTCCAGGTTTCAAAACAATCTTAACAGAATCAATTTGTAAAATACCAACATCATTGCCATCAATTGCCCATACACACTCCAGAACATCACTAAATTCTGGCAGAAAAGGTCTTAGTCAGAAACTGTGAGGTAGAAAATTGCTGTGGTGAAATCGTCAAACACACTCCGTCCGAAGAACAATGAATTACTGCATTTTAATTCCTTCAACAGAATCAACCTCAACAAATTCTCTCCACAGTTTGTTTGTTAAAAGGAACGTACAATAATCCGCAAATGGATCTAGTAAAACCAGTACCGGAAAAGAAATAAAACTAACCACTAGCGTACCAGAAAATTCTAAAAACGTTATTCTGGCCTTCCAGTAAAATGTCTGGCACCCGTGAATGATCAATGGAACACTTCTGTGCCCAGCTCTCTATGAAAATAGATGCTTCCTTTTTCCCACCTTTATCTCATCGTAGAGACATCTTTAATTAACAGGAACAGGCATCGGTCCCAGACCTTGCTTCGGACTAACCTAACAGAACAATATACCTTCGAAGGGAAGATCCTCAAAAAAATAGACAGTAGGAGCGTTATCAAAAATATTTTTACTATCTACATTAGATCACTGGTTACCTTGCGAAAAGGGCTGGGAATTTTGAGCAAACTGGTTTCTACCAAGACCTCCCACCCCAGGGCGGCCTCTTGGTCGTTTACCCATGACACCATATGTCTTATTCAACCTCTGCTGGAGGATCGGCCATTGTGCTTGCCAAAGACCCTCTTGTCTGCAATAAGCACATTGGTTCGCGTGTACAGGACCCAATGGCACATTTCCCTGTGAAACATTCTGTCCCCGAGACTGTGTACTACCCCCTCTAGGCCCTCTAACTCTCTGTTGCAACAATACTTTAGTTTTCAGATCTCCTTTTTTCTTTTCAATCCTGTCTTTCTCATTATTGACTCGGTTCTCATAATACCGAGCCACATGCAACACTTCAGTCTGCGATTTAGCTTGCCAAGCACTTGCGAAAGTCATAATTTGTGCTTGGATATCAGGCAACAATCCATGCACAAATTTGTCCGAAAATAATCATTTCCCAGACTTGGTGCTTAAATCCTATTTGCTAAAATCCAAATATACCTACCCAAATTGATCAGAGAATTCGGTGCCACCCTTAGATTTCCCTTGGATACAAACAGTAAGTTTGTCCCTAACTATCCTTCTTTCAGGGATTTAAGGTTTTTTTATTATTTTTTTTCTAATCTATCAGACAAAGTCAGTATCACCTGTGGAGGTTCCTTACCACTTTCCTTTATCTTGTCTGACCAAACTATCCCATGCGTCACCCAACCCCGCTCCACCGTCTACAGTCCTAATCCGATACCACAAGTCAGCAGGTAGGAGCGCAGGAAACAACAAGTTTATATCACCCAAAGTGAAAACTGACAACTGCAAAACAGATTCTATTTCTTTATAGAACCCTGTCAGATTTTACCTAATATCTGTAATTGACTGTCTAATGGTATTTACTTCCTGTCTTGGGAACGGGAGGTGAACAAACGATGATACATGGTGTGTTTCAATATCATAGGCGGCAAAGCTTGTTGCGGCATTTGCCGGCACCTTGACTTTAGGGACAAACGTCGGAGGAACCTCTCTCATAGGTACCTAAGAAGTAGGTAACTCTGAACATTTAGTTAAACAATAAAAAAGCTAAAAAAGTAATAGGAATAGTATCGGGTGCAAAAAAGGGCACCCTTATAAACAAACTTGCGATTCCGCGGGACAACAAATCTCATTTTTATACACTCATCCTTCATGTATTCTACCATTACCTGTAACACTCAACTCTGCATTTCTGGAGTATACTGACTATACGTAGCATATACTTCTGTGGGAGACATCAACATTCAAACAATCCATCTAAGTGCATCCCCTGTGCAAATTCGCGTTTTTTCACTCCTTGGTTTACGAGGAGGAACGAACTGTTTCTGCGCATAAAAAGGCTTCCAAACTATGACCATCTATTTCATCATTCTGTCACCGTTCTAACTCCCTTCGTAACTCAAACACTCTCGACATGCCCATGTACTTTCTCCGTAGAATTCCTCGAATAGGCTAAAACATTCAAATCCCTCGACCCTTGTGGGACGTCCGCATTCGTAAATCTATTCCATATTTCAACTAAATGTATCCCCATCCCTTTAATAAAGACATCCTGATCGGGAATACTTTCTAAAAAAAAGGTTTTAACTAAGACTACTTTTTTTTTCTCGCATTTCTCTATATAATGCTCAGCCCATGCATTCAAACCTTTTTTTTTTTCTCTCTTCTCTTTGGAAACCATATAATTTGTTACAACTTGTATTGGCTACAAGCGGAGCAAAAACCGCTTGGGAAAGAGAGTACACAAATCATATACAAAAAACAGTAGAAATACTATTACTAGCAACAACAGGCCGATTCATGGAATGAATGTGCGCTGAAAAAATCGGCGCACGCGTGTGAAAACGTGCGATTCGCAGTGCTACTGAAAAAATCGCAGTGCAAGTGCGAATATTGCAGGGAAACCAGCACACATCTATTCATGGAATGGGGAACAACTCGTGAAAATGTGGGCGTCACGGGGGAAGTACAGGAGGCAAGTGCGCGAACGCCCACACGCTCACCTACAACACTGCTGGGGGGTGGGGGTGCAAGGGGACATGAGTGGGACAGGAGTGGGGGCCTGCTGGCAGGTGCCCCGCACTGCTGGGGGGTGGGGGTGTAAGGGGACATGAGTGGGGGCCTGCTGGCAGGTGCCCCACACTGCTGGGGGGTGGGGGTGCAAGGGGACATGAGTGAGACATGAATGGGGGCCTGCTGGAAGGTGCCCCGCACTGCTGGGGGGAGGGGGTGCTGGGAGACATGAGTTGTTGAGCATATTGAAACGTGACATGTGGCTTGGCTGGGGGGCATGCACATGGTGGATGGGTTGCCTGCGGGACATGACCAGGGGTGCAGGGTAGTCCCCTTTGGTGTGGGCTGGCTGCAGGGTCCGTGGAGGGGGTAGAGGGGACACCTGGGAGGACCCACACTGCCAATTCATGTGTAGGACTTCCCGCGCACATCTGAAATACACGTACCCAGCCCAATTGTGTGTAAACCTTCCCGCGCACCCCTGAAATACACGTACCCAGCCCAATCGCGTGTGAAAACACCCGCGCACCCCTGAAATACACGTACCCAGCCCAATCGCATGTAAAACTTCACATGCACCACTGAAATACACATACCCAGGCCAATCGTGTGTGAAAACACCTGCGCACCCCTGAAATACACGTACCCAGCCCAATCGCATGTAGAACTTCCTGCGCACCCCTGAAATACACATACCCATGCCAATCGCGTGTAAACCTTCCCGCGCACCGCTGAGATACACGTACCCATCCCAATCGCGTGTGTAAACACCTGCGCACCCCTGGAATACACATACCCAGCCCAATCGCATGTAAAACTTCACGTGCACCCCTGGAATACACGTACACTGCTCCCCCAGGCCCAATCGCGTGTGAAAACACCCGCGCACCCCTAAAATACATGTACCCAGCCCAATCACGTGTAGAACTTCCCGCGCACCCCTGAAATACACGTACCCACGCCAATCGCGTGTAAAACTTCTCACGCACCCCTGAAATACACATACCCAGGCCAATCGCGTGTGAAAACACCCGCACACCCCTGAAATACACGTACCCAGCCCAATCGCATGTAGAACTTCCCGTGCACCCCTGAAATACACGTACCCAGCCCAATCGTGTGTAGAACTTCCCGCGCACCCCTGAAATACACGTACCCAGCCCAATCACGTGTAGAACTTCCCGTGCACCCCTGAAATACACGTACCCAGGCCAATCGCCTGTGAAAACACCCGCGCACCCCTGAAGCACACGTACCCAGACCCATCGCATGTAAAACTTCACGCGCACCCCTGGAATACACGTACACTGCTCCCCCAGGCCCAATCATGTGTGAAAACACCTGCATACCCCTGAAATACATGTACCCAGCCCAATCGCGTGTAGTACTTCCCGCGCACCCCTGAAATACACGTACCCAGGCCAATTGCGTGTTACCGCGAAACCCGTAATACACGTTCCCCGCTTGGCGTTTGCTGTTTGGCAGTCCGGTAAACTGGTCCAGGGTTGGCGCAGCCCTTTGCGCTGGTTTGGGGATTTTGATGGCTTTTCCTTGCACGAGGGCGTTCTTGGGGGCGTAACTGGAGCTGCTGCAGGGTCGCTGCGCCATGCTGCACCACGGCTGGTTTTGGATGCGAAAATCCATGAATACGCTGTGCGCGGAAATCGATTTTAGCGCACGCGGCTGGCGCAGACATTCGCACGGGCACGCTGTGCGCCAGCCGCGTGCGACACTTTTGTGCGAAATTCCATGAATTACCCTGTAACTCTCTAGAACAGTAAACAGTCAGGAAATGTGGAGGTACGGATAGAGAAACAACACTAGAAAATAAAGCAATAACTAGTGAAAGAGGCACAACAGGAAGAACAGTAATCACCACGGGAAAAGGAGCAACAGCAGGAAGAGGAAAGACAGCAGGAATAGGTACATAAGGAGGTGGTGCAGTGGCACCAGGCCTCCATTCATTTAGAAGTTTATCAGATTAGTTAATCTAAAACATAAACATTTTTTAGACAGATATATTCTTCAAACACCGTGTTTTGAAAGCATCTTATCTATGTTCCTAACAAACTCTGACTGTTTTTGTTGTTCATAAATGATGGTTTTCTCCAGAATTTTAACATATGACGACATGCATACTTCTATTTATTCTCAGGATGCTACATAACTTCTCTTTTCTAACTTTGTATTGCATTGAAAATGCTGCAGGTCTAGCATTTGGGCAATCCTAAAATTACTATTGACTGACCACTGAATTTCAGAAACATGTCTAGTTTGTCTGTGCCAAATATTATTGAATACTCTACTACAAAATGGTGTTCTTACTGTTCATAGACATGCAGGCGACCCCTCCTATGGCGCCTGTTGGGCAAATATTAAAGATTGTCTCTCTCTGGCAGACAATTTCTCAGGCATATCAGATTACTGGTGTTACCTGGTCAATAATTGTTCTTGCGAGGACAATGCACCAAATGAAATATCAGGATATTTAGGAATCGGGCACGATTCACCTGATCAAAGAACAAAGGGAGGTCCGATCAGATTACTAAGGACAACAAAGGACCCTCGTTGTTGCTGATTTCGGCAAAACTGCCCACCTCGATATATGGACCCTCGTCAAGATGTCGTCTCAGATCGCGTGCTCACCGTCCAGGGATCGGATTGTGCAATACTGTTGAGGTATCGCATCTCATCCAAAAAGGAGCCCCCTTTTCTCACCATCCGATCCCGGTCCGATAGCCACGGCAACTCTTCATCGAGGTGGCATCAATCTTGAGAATCCCTATTCGGGCGCCATCTGTAAAAACAAAGAAATATCGAGGCTGAGTACCACAAATGAAATACACCAAACACGGGCTATAAAGATTCACAGATCTTTATTTTACTGTACAGTTTACAAAGGAACAGATATCTATCTGGCTCTCAACACCCTGCAATGAGTACCAGCCCGTCAAAGAGAGGAGCGCGAGGGCTGGACATCTAAACATTCATGTTTTTATACATTTCTGAATAATATTGTCCAGCCCCTCTTCGTGTTAATAATCTGCGGTCTAGAGTTCGTGCCAAGTTCACATACGGCTTATACAATAATATGCAGAAGGATTACATAAATTTGCATTTCCTTCAAGTTACAATGGCTTGGTTGCAAGTTAGAAACACAGTCCACCATTTTAGAACAGAGAATCATACAAACAAAAATCAAAATGACGGATGATTCTAAAATGGCGGCGAAGTCGATCAGAAATCGGAACTTTGCAACGCGGTTTTCTTCATAGAGCGACTAGGCTTAGGCCAATATAAATCAAAAGGAGGCATACTATGATTGCCATTTAACAGTTCAAGGGCATAGCAGTGCATGCAGACAGAGATGAGTGAATCAGGAGTAAATGGATGCAGTATGAGGGCACTAATCTACTGTTACACACTGCCAGCAACAAAGTGCACTATTCTGAACTTGCCAATGGGAAACATGATAGGCTGGAGACTGTGTGGTGAGGAAGAGAGAAGAGAACAAAGGGTTGAATCAACATATGCCTGGGTACACATGGAGAAATTGTGGTAGAGGAGAGTGTGGTATGTGCATGGAGAGGGCAATATTAGGGAATAGAGGTGCAGGGAAGGGGAGCGTGGGATGGCGAGAGAGTTTCACAGGAATAGAGCGGTGTAGAGGAAGATTGTATGCAAGAAAAAGGCACAAAGAAAGAGAAGGAACCCAGGGGAAATATGGATGCATGGTAGGTGCTTTGATGGAGGAAAACAGGTCTAAGGCACAGGCAAGAAATAAGTGCAGTAGGAAAAAGAAGTTCAGAGGAAAGATGTTCATGGATTAAGAGGGGCAGGACGAGCAAATGATTAAAGACAAGAGTGAGATGTTTCCTCATCTTAATTCCTAATGATACATGAGTATTTTTGATATTGTTGAAATGGCACTTGGAATATCCTCATTATAATTAAATGTTCTAGACTATGGCCCTCGTCTGTTTCCACCACCTGACATCACGGTGCTACTGGGATATCACAGGCAGCGGAGGAATGGTAAGTTCCCATTCCTAGGACTCCACAGGAATGGGAACCCTGAAGCAAGCACTGGCACCATTAGTAACAGTGCCACAGCTTCAGTGAAAAATCTGCCAGTAGGGGCCTGAACTCCCAGCAGGTCAGGCCTCCCAGTGGGTCACAGCCCCCACTTTCAGACTTGAAGTGCGCAGGCTCAGAAAAGAATTTGCTATTTCCCAATTTATTTTATTGGTACTGACTAGATCTAGTGCTCTTGACTTATTCAGTCATCCCCCTGCACCTAAACCTGCTTCCATCCCTCTCCAGGTAGGAATGGAAGGTCTCACGTGGCACATGAGGTAGATTAGGTTTACTGAACAAATCTTCATATCAACACAACACACACAGTGTCTCACCACAACTCTCGCACCAGGGAAATGGCGAATACTGTCTCATATTGCAGTCCAGCATTTCCAATCGATAGTTCACTGTGCTAAATATATAACACTGCAAGTAACTTTGATCCACTGATGATAGGACAGCAGCCATTTGAGCTAGGTCACACTTGCCCATCTTCTATAATCAGGAAATGACTGATCATTGACAGGTACTTATGAGTACAGAAAATATTTATTGTAGAGGGTTTTTATTATCCCAAGCACACATAGGCTTCATTGAGACTTCAAGAGGGAAACATAGATATACAAATATGTGCACTGATGTTCATTCAGGTGAGTGATATTTCAAAGGGAGGTTGGAGGGTGAAAACACAATACTGCAGTCTACTGTAAATAGGTGGGAATACATGGGTATCCACACTTTTCACAATATATAGTACTGTAAATTCATTTTCCCACTGATGTGGTTGTAGATTGACATACCCAAATGGAATACTCAACAGAGAATGTTCCCTCATCTTGTTACACACTTCTGCACAGATGAATTTAGGGATGTCATGTAGAGCAGGTACAAAAGGCAAAGTAGAACACACGTTGCAATACACAATAAAAACTTGCAGGTTCAACTCCATATCAACTCCATATCAGAGTCCTTTAAATGGGGTAGTATTGGGGAGGCCGGAGCATACACGGTGTGTACATGTCCGCAATGTAATTGCTTCACAGAGTACCATCTTAATTATATCCAACAACACTCTAGCCATAAAATTGTCATTGTTCTATGCTGACTAGACAGAAATCGTCCATGTAACAATGTGTGAACCTGTTGCAGGAGGCTATATTTGGTATAGGGGACTCTACTGAGGTTTTCATCTGTATCAGTGGAGTGCTCTTAAACCACAGCAACCTAACCCAAAATGCCAAGGAAAACATGAAAAAGGTAGCACAAACATTAGCTCACATTTCCAAAAAGAATGTAATTGTACAATTCTGTAGTACTTATAAGGTTGAGTGGGAACTAAAAGAACTAAAACAAAGAATTGGATGTCGAGAGGTTCCAAACATAAGCATTTTGATCCCTAGATGGATCTTCTGAACCTGTACAGGGCAGATTCATAGATATCTCCTAGCATACATAAGCTTCAACCTCATGTTGTAATGATACAACCAGGATATTAAGAATGAGAATGTGCTTAGCAAGTAGTATCATAGACGATGTAACCCACACCCAGCCCAAAATGCAATGCACATATTAATGAAAAAGCACGTTGACTAGAATTAACTAGATCAGTAAATACAACGTCATATTCTACGTGGAAAGGTAATTAAAAGGATTATTTTGATATGATGGGAATTATGAACCCATGCACTTTGACATGTGCGGGAATATTTTCTAGTATAGCACTGTTCCACTGCGGTATCCAGTCATTTTATCAGAAACAAAACAGAGTGGTACATTTTAGAATGCACAAAAACACTGAATAGTTTAAATAAATATATCAAGGGTAGTGTGGTAAGGGGTTAAATGGGTCAGGATGAGGCTTGGGTGGCTTTAAAAGGATGGAAAAAAGGGTGGCTTGGCGTCACCCCCAAATAAAAATAAAAAAATAAATGAAATGCATTGTTTTTCGTTGTTTTGTCCACTCTGTTATTGACCCCTTGTGTGTTTGTGGTCGGTAAGATCACATATAACCTTCCACTGGCTGCGGAAAAGCTCCATGGTCAACAAGTGGGACAACTAACAACTGCCCACAAGATATATAAGCTTCAACCCTACATATTATGTAGAAGGTATATTTTTGTTCCATTTGTAAAAGTAAAATAATAAAAATAAAAGAAATAGAAGCCAATTTGAAAGGTGTTGCAGGAGTTCGGTTTCTAACCAGGCTCCCGAGACCTATTTCAAGTTTCGATGATAAGTACTGTAGAGACCAACCTACTGTTTGACTCTCAGAATCTGGGTTTTACATCAGAGAATTCAAAGAAACATCAGTGTCTTCCACACCAGTGCTTGCTGACCACCACAAACTATCCTTGATTTCCATTCTTTTTGATCATTCTGCTGCCTTCAATTCCATAAAAAAAGCTCTGATTTCTGCATACCCTCTTTAACTCTGTTATCCATGACTCGGCATTGATTGCATTTCTGTATACCTGTTGGACTTTTACTTCTCATGGAACACAACCACTTCCATTAACACTACACTTCCAGTCGGAATTCCACATGGGTTCCTTTTTGGCTCACTACTCTTGACACCATTCAGATACTATATGAGCAAATTGCTCTCTTCCATTTGCTCCTCCTTCTGCCTTTTTGCTGATAAGATCCACATCTCCCGTTCCTTCATATCCTTTGCTCTGAAGTATGTGATCACATCTAACTGCCACACTGCCATCTGTCACATGGTGGCACTTTGGTGCCTGATGGTTACCATTCCTAAGAGCACTAGTCTATATCCCAGCTCCCATATTCAAACCCTTTTCTCTGCCTTGCTTTATTTTTCCCCTCACTACCTCACACTGTGCCCCAAGGCCCACAGCCTCTTTCTCAATTAACTAAGACATCAATCGTTCTACTTCCACAGCTGCAGGGTTTATCCTACTGAATAAAGAAAAGGTTTATCCACACCTCACCTTCTAAAGTCTTTATCTCCCCTCTTGTGACCAACCAATCTGCAATTGTTCTTTTGTGGGGCCTTTTTCTCTGCTATTTTGTGCTAGTCAAGTACTAAACTTTGTAACTTACTCTATACACAAACTCCCACATTCCCCTCCAATTCTGCCTATTGAGATCATGAATGTCAGTTACACACTTATTCTTGTATTTGCGTGTAATCATTGGCTGCCACTAATTTCTGCCAGGAGCGTGCACATGTATTTTTCTGCTGGTATGATTTAACGAAATACCTGACTTTGCAGCAATAGGAAGTTGAGAGGTTTGCTGGGTTTTTCAATACATACAGATGACAATGCATTTGTGCCCACAAGATTCATTTAGCTGAAAACATTTCCCACCAATTCTCTTTGCAGGTAAAGCCATTGCACATAGGCATGTGTATGAAGTAGTTCAAAAGCAATACAGATGTTTAACTGGGAAGCATAACCCCATTTTCAAAGTGTATTTCTTGCTGAAGGACATTGAGTGGAACATACAAACATGCATACATACATGTATTAACTTTATTTCCCGCTAATGTACATTTAGTGGGACATTGAAGATTGATTGGTACATTTGCAGATGTCTATTTCCACATAGTAAACATGACACAGATGGCAGTGATTGTTCATGTGTGCAAATAGCACACACAACTTTGACATCAGCCTGGTTACTGTTCTCTCTCATGGACTGTCCCTGAAAGTGTTGCTTTGTGCTCCTAGCAACTGTTAGGAACACAAACTTCTGTAAGGTTAAGGTGGCCTGCCTAATGCCCTATTTGGTATGTTAAAGGCTATGTATGCCAGAATGGTGTGGAGGGCACACCTCCTCCAAGTAAGGAATGTATAATGGTAGAAGGTAGTCACTAAGACAGACGTGAAGAACTGGTCTGGAATGCACCCCAAAGCAGACCCACCCCTGGCATAACAATGGGCCTCATTAAAAGTTGGGCAGTATCCCAGCAGTAAATCTGCCGAAATAACGCCCAACAGAATTACTGTTACCATTATCACTTGGTCCCGTGGAATTTACGCCAGATTACAAGTGGTGGTGTCAGAGTCAATCCCCATTTGTATACAGTCCAATGGACTCTATGTGCGATTTTTGGCAGAATTACCACTGGTGAAACTACTGCCGCTGTAATTCCACCAATTCTACTGATTTGCGGTGGGAAAGCAGGAGGACTTATCGACAGCATGATGCTGGAGGTAAATCCCCAGGCCATACTCGTAGTATGCGAGTGTGGTGAAAGTGGCTCTAATACCATTTCCGCCAATTTTTTTCTGTACTGCCTTATTCCTAATGAGGCCCAATGTGTTGCCCAGGGAGCCAGACCTGCTTTCAAGCTTGTATTTACAGACAGGGGTCTGTGAATCCCAGACGTTCGGATGCAAATCAGCAGGCACTGCTGGTATCCTCCAGTGGTGAAGTGAAATCAAGACACCAAAGTAGGATTGTATAGGAGTGAGGGTTGTATCTTAAGTGTTGACATTTCTCAATTGTGGGCTGACCTTCCATTTCCAATGCTGTACAGTATCACTGAATATATTACATACAAGTCATATCTTGGTGAAAAGACCATTGTGCCTTCAGAAAATAAAGGATATAAAAACAATCCAAACATAGTACATAGATGTTCCGGGAAGAATTCCTGAGTTGCGGAGGTATCCCGGTTGAATGAAGGCAATCAAACAAACCACAGAAACGTGGTCTTCTTGTGTCGTGTTGTGTGATGCGTGTATTAATAGTACATCTATTTTTCTGTGGATGAATCAAGCATGTACTCAGATATACATGTGCTATCTCTAACTAGTGTCTTTGGGCAAACTCACCTAACTGCATTTAATCAGTACAGTTCTTAGAATTGTGTTCACAGTGTTGCAGCATCCGCAGGAAATGTTAGTGGATGGAGGTGGATGAAGTTAGCACCCACTGCATCGACATCATCTGAATAAACAGTAGCAGAAGGAACATGTTCAACGTCTCCCTAATGTGCTTTCTGGCAGACTTGTTCGTCTGTCATTGACGATAGCACCTGCTAAAGACACATTCCAGAGATTAACCTGGCAGCAGGGATCATGCATTGTTGGTTGCCAGCCTGATCAGTGTTGGTTACCGTTGCATTTTGCTTTGCCAATAATGTAGAGGCTTGTCATGTGTGGTCAGACGCTCATTATCTTTGAGATAAAACTCTATCATTTGCTCTGCTGTGCTTCCTAGTGTGGACATTATTTTTTGTTGCCAAGCCTTTCCCAATATGGCCCAAAACAATTGGACTGCCAAAGGTTGCTGACCTCTGGAATAGGAGATCCAGCCATGTGTTTCCCTTTAATGCTTGTGGCCGAAACTCTGACTAACAATTCAAAAAGGTTTTAAGAAGTTCAACATGGTTGAATCAACAGGTAATTCGTATGGGATTCATATAGAACATGCATCCATGCCCAGTGATGACCAAGAGGGTCATTCCGAGTTGGGTGGTAGCCATGGTGCTGTTAAGGGGATTTACGGGGTCATTCCGACCCTGGAGGACCCGGTAAGTCCCCATTCAACCAACCATTCCCCATTCCAATTTGAGCCCACATAGGGCTCAATGGGAATGGGGAAGGTGCTAATAATGGGCCCGCGAATAGCAGGCCCGTTATTAGCGCCCTGGTTCCTTAGCGGGACCCGTAAAGGACGTGTGGTCAGACCACACATCCTTTACGGTTCACGCTAAGGGACCTCGGAATTGGGCGGTAAGGGATTACCAGCACCGGTCTCCTTACCGGAGCCTGGTATCCCTTACCGCCCAACTCAGAATGACCCCCCCCCCCAAGTCTGGTGCTTTTCACACTGATATCGTAATTTCCGTTATGCCACAAACATATTGGTTTCCATATACTTGACTTTCTGCAAAGAGGAAGATTCCTCTTCCATACTTTAAACGAGAAACGCTGCAGAAGTTCATGGATACCTGTCTTTACATACACATGCGCCAGCAGGCCATTATGAATAAGAAAAGCCTACTTGACTTTGATGGTTGACATCCTTCTCTGCATCTCCTTTTGCATCCATTTGACCAATTGTGAATATTGCTATCATAATGGTGACTGATTATCTACAATGATTATATACAATGTAACTTTCTGGTGAAACATGTGGTAAGATGGCTTCCTTCTTTGTGGTGTTATAACTTTGTAAACCGTTTTGGCAGCACGGATGGAACAATGTACACCTCACGTCCAATAATGACCTATATTCTATTTTCTGTTCCCTGATGGGAATGGTAACACAGCCCAGCCATGCATGCCCAATTTCAGCAAATGTATTGTTGGTGCATCAGAAGAGAAAAGAACAATGAAGGCAGCATGAACTAGAGCCACTGGCCTCTCTCAGCTCATGGCAGAGGAGAATTGTGCAGGCCACCTGGAAAATCAGGAGGATTCAAATATATGTGATCACTGCACCTCCCGTAACTGATCGGACACAGATGTTGATGTCAATTGCGGTGCGCCGCAGTGATCAAATAGATCAATTTATCCACCTCCTCCAATCTGCATACCCCTACCAGACCCTCCCAACCCAATTACCTTCACGGCAGCACACTTCTGTGTGCACCACCGACTCCCCGCTATCCCTGCAGCGCCAGTTCCTCCCACTTGTATGGGTCTAAACTGCCACTGCAGGTGTCTATCTTGTCCCCCGCTTACGACAGTGGTAAGTGGGGAACACCCCTGCAACCCCCGATTCCTGTTACTGCCCCCAAGGAAGAGCAGGGGAAACCCCCGCAACTCCTGCTCTGCTTCGGGGCAGTAATGGGAGTCAGTATTTTGTGCGCCCACAAAGTCGCAGTGACTGCGGGGGAGCACAAATGCGGGCAATATTATGGTATGATTACGAGAATTCCACTATTTCCCCAGCTGTAGCGGCAGGTCACACCTCTCCCACCTCTTTACTCGAGCAGCCCCATTTTACCAACCCAGCATGGCCTGGATTAGGCTAAAGTATGTGCATTCATCTGCTGCCAGTTAAGAAATATAACAAGCTGTATTAGGAGCTACCAATGTTTACAGTTACCCAATGAGACAATAACCTCTCTGGGCTTGCTCTCCAACTCTGCAACCCCTTTATTCACAAACACCTGAACTCCAGAACAAAATTACTGAATTCATAATAATTTGAAATACATAATTTTATAATACATGGCAGCCTGCAATACCAGCATGAACGCATATAAATAATGTTCTTAGAACAGGCTAGTTGTGACTTCGATAGAGACCTGTAATATGAAAATGACATCACACCCTATCTGTTATCAGTTATTACTCTTCAGTTGTGAAATCACAATGGGCCTCATTACACGTAGTGCAGTAAGGGTTTACCGGTACCGGTAAGGGCACCGGTACCGGTAAACCCTTACCGCCTTACTACGAGGTCCCTTTGCGGGTTGGTACTTTAACGCCTGCTTTTAGCAGGCGTTAAAAACCAACCCGCAAAGGGACCAGGGTGCTAATTACAGTACCGCAATTTGCGGCACCGTAATTAGCGCCTTCCCCATTCCCATAGAGCCCTATGGGGCAAAAATGGGAATGGGGAAGGGCAATGAGGGAAGGGGGAATTACCGCCCCGCCAACCTTGGAATAGGGCGGTAATTCCTCTTTCCTCCAAGGCGGTGCCGGTATTTTACCGGCATGGACCAAGGTGCTAATAGCACCTTGGTCCACCGCCTACCGTGTGATGAGGCCCAATGTCTGTTGATGCCTCTGGTTTCAGCCAGCCCTAGCAGAATGCCAGCTGCAAATGCAGACGTAGTGAAATCTGAGGCATGCTATATAAATTACTTTCCTGTATAATGGTTACCTGTGACACTCTACATCCCATTAACTGATGAAGAGCCATGTATGACAGTGTGTTTCTTGTGTGCACTGCTGCAGTTAGACACATGAGAGCACGATTCTGCTGCTGTTGTTTTCAAGCATAAACTTAAAGATAAAACGAACACGATACTTTGTATTAAGTATTTTTTTTAAACAGTTAAAATATTTGTCTGCCGCATATTTTATATACATTAACAACTGGGATATCTCTTACAATAAATTAAACAAAAATCCTGGTTTTAAAGGGGATGGAAGTGGGCACGAATTTTAGGGAATAAAATATCCCCTACCATATGATGTAAGTGTATTGCAAGTCAACTCAGAGGTCTGTAACCTTATAAAGAAACTCAACCTTAAGTGTGGGTCCTCTATTGGGTCATGAATCTCATTGATGACTTGCAATATCCTTCTAATGTACAGTAGGAGGTACCCTATTTATAAAATGGTTTGGTAATAATGCCGGATTGGCTGAGATTGCATATTTGCTAAAGGTGTTTGAACACCTCAATGAATTAGGTGAATTAGGTGAACGTTCATTGTGTTTCATTGTGAACTGCACGTTCACAATGAAATCTGTCTAACATAGGTGAAGAAATTAAATTAATTTAAAACAATGTTTCAATCATGGCAAGTTGCGCAAAACATGGATCACTCAAAATATTTGAGCGGACAAAAAAGTGGAGAAGTGTGACAATCTTAAGCTTAATTGCATGTGTAATGTTTGATCATGTTAAGGAAACTGTGCATTATATTGAGGAAACTGAAACAGAGTTTTATGATTGGTTTCACAGCTCTTTGTCGTAGCTGATGAAAATTCTATAAAACTACTTTCTCTTAAGATGTGAGAAGACTGGTTGAGCTCAGAAGCAATCCAAGTTTACAATTGAGCTGTAGCGATGTACCACTTGATGGTTTTTTGCCTTTAAGTACAATAAGACTAATCAATAATTTCTGACACAGTTATTTCCTTTTTTCAACTGTTTCCCACAATGTGTCTGTTTGAAATTCACATTTCTTCATTAATATCGATTAGAAACTACAAGAGGGAGGTTTACATGGTTTGGACAAAAAACTACAAGTAGCTCATTCCAATAGCAAGCCACACATAAAGCATTTCTGCTTCACAAAACAGGCATACATCTCTTATTAAAAAAAACTGCAATTGAACAGTAGATTTGTTCACATATTTATTTTTCTAAGAAATACAATACTTTAGCAATTAATATGTATTCAAATTGTGTATAACCTGCTGACGTGGACAGGGGTATTTTGTGAAATTGTAACGAGTCCCTAAGTGTTCTCCGTGTTGAGAAGTTTGCATAGCACAACGTTGATACATTTGTTCTGTTACTGTTTGTTGGTAATCACTGAGCCAGCTTGGGGAAGAGAAGTAGACAGGGACAAATCTGTTAATGTGTCCAACAAGTCGAGCCAGGAAATTGGTTCCTGCAGACAGCCACTTCCAGTTGATCATTCCCATTGCCAGGTTAATTTCCCAAAACAAACATCAGCACTTTTGCTCAAGCCACAGCTGTGGTCAAAACCACCTGTCGATATAAGACAGTTCAAGGGTGTAAGCAGGACATAATGTGTTCAATTATGATATGTTCTAATTCAAAACTACTCCGGATGACTGAATTTCAAGTAGCATATGTATTAACTAACAAATCCAGTCGAGGACAATAACAACTCATGTTGTACCACCTAAATTGTAAAGGCATTGTAGCAGCAGCATCATCTGATGTCTCAAACAAAATCATGATCACTGCAGTGTTGTGTGTCAGAAAAGTAGCTAGTAGGTTCAAACTAGGGTAGGTTGTTGGGCATCGGGTCCATATACAATGAAGAGAGATTGTCATCTATCAGTATAGATAGCTATTGTCTTGACTGAGAGGGTGCATAGGAATGCTGGAATTCTCATCCTGATTGGGTGGTAGGCCATTCACTACAATATGTGCATCTGTGACCGATTTTTGTCATCCCCTCTTGTCAGGGGACGTTTGTGGAAAATCGATGACCTCACCACAGTGATTTGATTTGCATTCTATCTGTATGCTCCTGATAGATCGATGGTTCACCTTTCAAACTAACCTTTAACCACCTCTAAACATAACACATTGGTTTGTCTTCAATTTTTATTGTATTTTTGATGCACCCAGGCCTCAAGTTGAGGGACCACGCTGGTGAATTGTGTCTGCCGACTTTTTGGAGAGGGTAAATTCCGCCCCCCTGTGTTTTAAGATTTAAAAAAAAAAACAATTAAGGATCAGGCTGCACTGGCATTCAAACCCATGATGGTAATTGAACCCTGGACACCCGCCTCTAAAACAAGACACTAAACACAGGGACGTCATATCACCAAAACTCCAGGGGTAGTGGAAGTGACATCACACGACCCTTGACCCATGATGACATCACAGGAACTGATGTAATTTGACCCCACCCCGAAGTGATATCGCGGGAAGCGATTGAACACAACCTTTCAACCTTTGACAAAACAGGAAGTGGCATCACATAGCATTGTACACTATAAAAAACATGGTTACAATATCACTATAATGTGATGTACATTTCATACAAGAATGGATCACCATATGTATCGTTAAGATCAGTGTGTATAGGCCCATATTACCAAATGACTGTGAATGCAAGCAAACGTCCATGACCAAATGATAATGATGTGTAATTATATAACACTTACGCTTAAGCGCTTTATATAGAAAAAATATACACCCAATATCACCCAACCTGTGTTGGTACTCATTTATCGACCTCAGAAGGATGAAAGGCTGAGTTGAGGTGCTTAAGAACAGACCAAATCAGTGACTCACCCCCTGAAGTGTGCCTGAAATAAGCCTTTAATGAGTCTAGAAATTATTGTATAGAATTCCAGAAAGATACATTATTTGGTATGCTATTCTTTCGCATTTAGGGTCAGCGCTGAAAGTGTTAGACTTGTGGCACTCCTGTGCTTATTTGTCTTCTTTTTTTTAAGGGGCCTGAACAAGAAAGCCAGCCACCCCAGAAGTAAAGAGCCACGTGGTGCTGGCCACAGCCCAGGAGCTTGCCTTACAAAAAAAGAAGTTTGAAGAGTTTGCAACGGAGACCACATAGGTTGCAAGGGAGACCTCAGAGGTCGCATTTTCGACCTCTGGCAACCCCTAAATGACGTCCCTGATTAAACACAAGTACACAACTATCGTTGAAAGTTAAAAAGCAAAATGTCTCCTATTGATATCTGTCTATATGGACACGTTTTGTTACAGGTTTCCAGATTTAAAAGGTGCAAGTGCATTAAGCAGCAAAGTATTGCGAAAATCGTTTCCCTTGCCAAGTGCATTTTTGCTGTGTGTGTTTTTTGTCAATCGTGAAAGACACGCCTGGATGAAATATGCATATTTCACTTTGACGTCCTGTGGTGTCACTTCCCAATGCTCGCCAGAGACCCCCCTCTCCCCTGTCCCACACTGTTTGTTTTAGGACTTGAGCCCTGGATGCACCTCATTGCAGTGCCGAGAACAGTGTAGGGCAAGGTCGTTCCCTGTCTTTTGAATGCTCTCTCTGCTAAGTGGACCTGTCTCTCAAGGGCTTGCTGTTTCAGATTGCACTGAACAGCCTACACCAAATCCATAAAAACTCTCCAGCACTTATGATTGCCCAATGGTGTTCACACTGTGAGGTGATACATGGAATCTCTATTGTGCCCCAACTGGTTTCCTCTATTCTTCATATTTAGCACACAACGCGTTGTCCACTTGTGCACCCTCCCCTGTCTTCCTCCACACTGTACACTGAGTAATCCCAAACAAATGGGAGCGCTTTATGTCCTCACCGTTAATCCACTATCGTTTTGCTGACAAGGGACTTTCTGGGTAAGCGTGTAAAGAAAGTACAGAATATATTGAAGACAAACCTACCTGTTCACAAAGTTACAAAACTAAGGTTGAAGACATATGTAAAAGAGAAACTAATGGCACCTCTAAAGTCTCTCCCTGTAGTGCTAGACAGAAACTGCACTACTTTATACAATTCTGTTTCTCAGAGTCTCAGTCTCCCTCCTACAATTTCCCAAGTCGTTCCTTTTAAAATGCCTCACGTTCTCCTACTATATCGTAGTTTAAACTGGCGTCATCTTTCAGTTGCTCCTTTCAACCATTTCTCCGAGGCTACATACAACTATTTCTCCGAAATACCCCGTTTCCCATCGTCTCTCTGCTAAGGTTTCTCAGGGGCTCTCTGTTGTAACAGTTCATAGTTGGGCTCATCAGCATATTTCCTCAAGGTCTGCCTGATATTGTTTTCCTTTCCAGGGTCTCCCTGTTACTATTTCTCAGGGTCTCTATATTAGTGTTTCCAGGTTGTCTCTGTCATAATTCCTCAAGGGATGGCTGCTGTGAAATGGCTAAAAACATAACATATTTCCCTGGGTCTCTCTACTGTTAGGGTCACCCTGCGATGCAATAGATACACATTTGCCCACGTCTCAGGGTCTCCCAGCTACTAGATTTGCATGGTCTCCCTGTTTCTTATTCTCACTGCTGTTATTTTTCAGGGTTTTTCTGTTTCTGTTTCCCTGGTTTCTGTGCTACTTTATCCAAGGGGCAGCCTACAGCATGATTGTTGAAACCCTAAATATTTGTCAGGGTCATCCTATCACTGTGCCTCTTGGCCTCACTGCTACAGTTTCCCGGAATCTTTCTGCTACATGTGTCCCTGCTTTACAGTAGCTCCAGATGGAAAGATATCTTAGGTTATTTCTTCTACCACTCCCCATGTTCGTCCTGCTACTGTTTCTCAGGCTTCATATGCGATGCAATAGCTGCAACCTCCGATACCTTTCAGAGTAGCCAGAATAGTATTTCTTAGGGTCTGCATGCTACTGCTTCCCAGGGTTTCCTTGCTACCATTTCATGCTTCTCACAACTGCAAATTCTAAAGGTCTCCCTGCTCTGATATAGGGGAATTCATCAATATTTCTCAAGGCCATCCTACTACTGTTTCAAAGGCCCATCTACTACTGTTTCTCTGGGCCTGCCTGCTATGAAATAACTGCAATGGTAAACCTTTCTCAGGATTTCCCTTCTACTCTACATAAGGGTCTCCCTGCTACTATTTCTCAAGGACTTCCTCCAGTGCAGTAGCTGCAGGCACAAACATGACAAGGATCTCCCAGATATATCACAACGCTTTACTGTCTATCTATTCATTGTTCTGTAGTCAACCTTCCTCCTTTTTGCACAATTTAGTTAGATAGACATGTCAATGATCCTCCACAGTATTTTGGCCTGCACTGTCATCTGGCATCCCCTCCTTATCACCACCCTACAAATATGCAGCATGTGCCTGCATGACAGATTAGGTGATCATGTTATTTTATGGCGGCACATGCAGCATTTCCTTTGCAGGTGCTTCGGAACCGAAATAGTCTTGGCAGCTGCAGCCAGTGCCACATGCCATGATTGACCGTGTTTATGACGTTGCAAAACTTTATGTGATTCTGTGGTATGACTTGCATCTCTAGATGTGATGGCAGGGGCTTCCTCTGCCCCAATGAAAGAGGAAAATGTAGGTGTGGTGGCAGTGGATGCCATGCAGGTGTTACACATCACTTTATGCCACTGCAAAATGTTAATACATATTTCAGTTATGACTAACGATTAACTCTCCCTCTTCTTGAACAACCATATCCACTTTTTGTTCAGAACTTGCACACACATTGGCACATTTCTAAGGCAGGATGAAAATCTAAAAAACTCAGAAGGAGACCACTGCAAAACGTAATGGGGCGGTACCCCCTCATTTGTACTGTCCTCTCACTGTGGTGCCCTCTGCACAAGACACAGCCATCAGCAACAGCACAGTGAGCCTTCCTCATTCGCCTTCCTCTTTTTGCCACCCCTTCTCCTGCCCCTCTTACTCTTGTCCATATCTGACAGCACAGGATCATTCTCCTGTACTACATCAGCCCTTTATCCACTCCCTTGCATTTCACCTATTGCCGTGCATGCACCACCTTGGGTTCCCCCTTCCCCTCTCATTCCACCTTATCTATCACATCCACCTCCTTATATCCTACCTTTTCCTCATGTTCTAGCTGCTACTCCACATCTGCCTCTTTGTGTTCTACCTCCCTCTTGTCCATCTACTGCCCAAACTCCACCTCTTCCTCTGGCCATTTCATGCTCATAGTCCCCCTTCTGCTGCTCAAGCATCTCTGACTCCTTGTCTTCCACCTCCTTTCCTACATCTCATTTTCTTGCCCAGTTTTGGCCTGTGTTGTGAGGGGACTGCACATTTTGTACGTGCCCTTTAAAGGTACGTCATTGAGAAAGGAAGAGGAGGAGTCAGGAGCAGAGGAAGTGAGTAAGAACAAAGTAAATGACTCGAGAGCAAGTCTCTGTGTCCTTTCTTCTCTGTTCCCATAAATGCAGTTACACTAACAACCTCATCCCTTTACTGCTGCCCCACACCTTCAGACGTCCCACTGTCCTCACTTTCTGCTCCCACCTCCTCCCGTTCCACACCCATCATCATCGAGATGAGAAATTCAGATTCTGTCACCATCTCCTCCCGCATCAGTTGAGGGACACCTGTGTTAGCTGTCTATCACTGGGTGGGTCTCCAACGTAATACCCCTGCAATGAATTAATGAGTTGTTAGCCTCATCACAATGGACTGTGCTACTAGGATAAAATCTACACCAGCATCAACCTTCTCCTCCTCATTTGAAGATAAAATGCTCCAAACAAATCTGGTAATTTCTTGTTTTTATTCATATTAACTTTCTGGTGGGATTAAGATAAAGAGTGTCTATAAGGGGTCTCAGAAAAGGTTTATTTTGTGCATTTCTATTGTTTCCAGTTTATGGCAGAAATTGAAAGGGGTACTTTATAAACAGCCATAATGGGGGTGTCACACACACGTTTAACAAAAAGGTGTCTCGTTTTCTTTTTTTACACAAAGGACACATGTTTTCACAATGGGTGATTACAAAGGTTTCAAAAAATGTGTTTTCTTTATTGGATTGAGGGAAGAAGATAATGGAAAGGAATTCATAAACAAGTGTGCAACAAAGGATTTCATGAAGTGTTTCTAAAAGAGGGAGTCAGTTATGAAGGAACTTCACACAACACACACACTAAAAAGTAAAATGTCACAAGCATGGAATGACATGAAAAAGGCACAGAGAAACTGCTACCTGTGAGACCAACACAAACTCTATCTGAGTGTGAAGCAGTCCTGTCCTCCCTCAAACAGTTAAGTACAGTCCAGAGAGAACCAAAAAGTGATGGGAGCCTTTAATATGGATCGTCAAGCCTCTCTACATATTCTATGACGCTGATTGGCCTACTCAATGTGTCCAAGAATGTAGGCTGTTCTGATTGACCTGCTGAGCTATCGCCCACAGACCAAAACTGCTGGCTTTCTCTGACCACCAGCTCAAAAGCGGAGGAAAAGTCAAGAAAGGATATATGTAATGGCATCTTCTTGATTAAAGCATATTTAGTACAGGTGCCAGAACACAAAGACCTGGTTCACTGCGTTGCGACCCGATCTGAAACCACCCTGTGCACAGTCCAGAATGGAATTTACCCCTATCCAACTATTAGGTTCTGAAAGATTTATATGATGGAAGATCTTGCAAATTCTGACAGAACAATGCAGTGTAGATGGTAACACTTAGGTTGAGTTGGTTATATAGCACATTATGGGTCTCTTTTTTTACCCAGCATAATTCTGAAGTGCCAGCATATTTAAAAGACGATTTTTCTGTCCAGCCAGTGGTGTCAGCATTCCTAACCAATGGGGAATGAGGAGACAGTAGAACTAAAAGTACCCGAGTTGCCATGTAAGTATTTTTTGTTGTTTTGTGCTGTTGAGTTGGCTGTTGAGTTGGCCTAATGTCTGTGCTCATTGATTGGGAGTAAGCAAATTGAATGGAAGAGTTATTTAATTCACTTTATCCAAGTAGGATTTATGGAGTTATTTAATATTCTATATTAAGGGAGGGATTTTGGAGGGAATATGTTATACTTGCAATCTGTGTTTGTGTTTGAAAAACATATGTTTCTGCTTTTAGGAGATTGGCTTTTTGGGTGGGAAACATCTTGGGTGGGACTGGTAATAGGTTGGGCAGATACATCCACTTCGCAATCTAAGCTATGACAAAGTCACATAGCATCAAGACCACACAGACATCATGGAAGGTTGAACAGAGATTTCCAAAGGGTGATTAGAACATGTGGCCAAAATAAATAAATGCCTTGGAACAACATACTGAATCACTGGGGACCGTTGCTTGAGTGACTAGCTCTCGTGATCAACTGGATGGCTGCTCTTGGTTCAGACTGTGGAACAACATACAGGAAGAGTTCAAGTAATACGTTTAAACATATTGAAGTAAGTTCTGTAACCCTCAATCTGGTGACAGTATGTCTTAAATTCAAACAACAAACCTGTGAGTTTTGTCTCATTCCACCTTGGAATTCCTTCCTGGGATGTATTATCACTTCTCAGTCACTTACAGTCTTGGAAGTTTGACTGGCTCAGCAGTTCTTTCTTTGCTCATGGTTCTGAAGATTCAGTTCCTGAGCGTCTCAGTCCTGATGCCAATGTGTGCTTCCATAATGGTCTTGGATAAAATAGAAGTTAGAGATGGGTAAAGGTGTGATAGGACCCAGAGCTTCCCCGAGAAGCTGGCCAGCTGGGTTTCTCTTCAGATTCCACTGGGTTGCCTTATTCACATCCCTACCATAGCACCCTGCTTCTAAAGCCCACATTCCAATCCTTTCCTAACTTCCCAACAATTTGCAACAGTTTTCCATAAGGTGTACCATCATGCAACCCCTTCCCAAACCTCTTCTCTCTCCCTCCAATCTCTCTCCCCTCATTCACTCTCTTTCCCCTCACTCCCCTCACTCCGTCTCCCTCTCTCTCTCTTTTTCTCTCACTTTTGCCTCCCTGATACATCAAAGTATGATTGTATGTCCACCAATCTTGCACTCACACCCCTTACTTTAGGGTGCACCAGACCCTTTATCACTGCTCTCTGATCTTCTCCTTATATGTATTTTTTGGTTGTCCTGTTCTCATTCTCTGCTCTTCCTCTGACCTCAACAGAACAAGGTTTTTGAGGTGCATGGGTGTTTCCTCATGGAATTCATGTGTGGAGAGCAACACCCTTGAAAGGGACAACATGTTTCTCATTCTCAATTAGTTATATAAATTTTTTTGTCTTTACAGGACTCAGAAAACACTTCCCCAACAGCTGCAACTGTTCAGTGGGTTATAGCCGTTAAGAACACCTCATTGGGGATTGAAGGTCCTCAGATAATTAATGTAGTAACATTTAGAAATGGTTAACATGGAAGGGTTCACACAATCTTGGAGCTTCCTTAAAGTGACAGGGGGGCATATTCCTACTGAATGTGCCAAGCCTGTGCCTTTACCTTATATAGATCTTAGAGACAATCACCTATCAAAATGATGCTGGTCGATCCTGTTCTTATTTGTGGGAGGTTGTCACTGGCAATGCTTCCAATCTCCCCAAACATTTTTCTCCACGCTTTACAAATTAGAACGGTCTTCAGCACTACCTGGAATTTCCATCTGGGTTAAAAGTTAAGCCAGCAAAATAACTAACCAGAACCCCCTGAATATGGTACAGGCTGATTTGTTATTGCTGTTACCAGTCAGGTCACCATTGACTAATGCATACGCTCTCACAGCATCTCTCTTCAGATAAAGCATCTGACATTGTTCCTCCACTAGAGAGAAATGCTTGGAAAAATAACCATCTCCTGATTACAATGACATGACGATAATTCATTTGGTAAAAACCCAGGACACAGTTTCAACACTATACAGTAAGGAAAAATCTAAGTTAAGCATTAGATACCCGCTGTTCACCCAAATGCCTGGCTGCGATAATCAATACCAGAAGAAATAATATCAAAGAGATCAATTTAGGGCAGACAGAACATGTCTCCAAGGGAGAACCTGAAGTGAGGACAATATTGAAGGCAGATCCCAGGGCAATCCCAACATCTCATGATTGGGATAAAAGAAGGATAATATATTGAGGGGATAAAAGGCCATTTATGGAAGACTGAACACTTTAATGGCAGTCCACTGATTACTGAGATTTGCAGGGGATTGGGCCCTGTTAGGGAGAATTCTCTTATAAGGCTAATTTCCCAAACCTAGTGAGCCCCCCAGCAACTTTGCTGGATTTTTTTTTTCTTTCTTTTTTCTCCTGCTAAGAGTGTGACTGTTTTCCTCCCACTCTTAGGCCTGATTTGAGATGTTCTTTGACTTTGTATGTGTTTATAGGCTATGGGGTCTTTTACTCCATAAGGTATCATCACTTTTTGTATGTGTGTTACACAGCACCGTCAGTGCAGTAACACAGGGGTGTCACAGTGACCCCCAAACATAGACTCCATACCCTGGGACTGACTACTGTCTCCCAGGGCATGTAAAGTCACCATTGGCTTTATTAGTCCAAATTTGTGAACAGAACCAGTACAAACCATAATATTGTTCAAGTACTGGAAGGGGTTAATTAGTTTACCCCTGGGTCTGTTTTCAAGTGGGCACTGTGCAGTCCTTATTGAGTTTCTGGCAAGTGGCAGTGGTTATCACTCAAAATATTCCACCAGAATATTTCCTATGGGATTTTCCCATTCACGCACCACTTTTTGGTGCAATTTTAAAGATACTGCTGGTTTATTTATTTAATATTAATTCACCGGTTGGGTCTTTTTGCCAGAACTTTAAAATGGCGTTTGTGTTCGTCTCTGAAACTCTAACCCAAGTCGAGCCCTTTGTTCCACTATTTTGGCAGGCTTCTCCACAGAAGCCCTCCAAATGGTGCCACTCCGTCTGGGGTCCACAGGATGTGTGGGAGGGGGAATAGGCACCCTGGACTGTGTTGCCTCACTAACTCAAGTCGCACTCTAGTCTGATTGGCCCAGTCGTGAGCCACCCGGCTCACCACTTAGCATGTTTGAGTGACAGCTAGGCTGTGAATGGGGGTTTTCTGCATAAAAGCAGGGATTTGGGGACTGGAACTTCAGACGTCGCCACAGGACCTAAAGAATCTGTAGAGGGTAGAAGCTGAGCCATCTGCAATGACGACACAACCGGTGGAGCCCTGCTGCAATGACCTCACCACTTTCCCGACGACAAGAGAAGATCTTCTGCTGGACGAGTCTTCTTCCTTTGAGCTGGTGGGACCAACCAGTTTGGCCTTTTCACCTTCCAAAGACATCTCTTGGTCGAATCGCCCGTGCCAAGCACCCCGGCGGCCGGATAGCCAAGCTTCACCACTTTGACCGCAAATAAAAGGAACACACCTTTTAACCGGGAACTCCGCGGCTGGTTTCATCCCTGTGCAGTGCAGCGACTCCACGTTTCCTCCTCGACGAGATCCTCTCTTCCCCTGGTCGGAACAATGAACTGCAACCACTGCCAGGAACAACTGCCAACGCTGGAGCTTCCTTCTCTTTTAGGTACTGTGTCCTGCCTGGCCTCCGTTTCTACGGATTGCAAAAGGTGACCCTTAAATCCTTTGCTTTGCAACTGTGTTCCTTTTTTGAACATTCTGCAAAGACTTTTAGTGCATTTTAAACCGTGTTTAAACACATTTCGCTTTGCTCCATTTAAAGTGGGCCTGGCCTATGAACTTTGGCTCTACAGTTGACTTTGCCTTCACCAACTTGCTATGATCTTCTAAAAGTGTTGGTAACTGTTTTATTTCTATGCCCTGCCTTTTTCTCTCCCTTTAACCAAAATATTGGAGTGCCATCTAGGTTACGCGCTCACCTCTGTTTCGCAAATAAGTGGTGTTTTAACTTAGACTTGTTTAATAATTCTTAAGGGAGGTGTGTATACTTTTGTTGATTGTGTTTGGACTTTCTTTACTATATAGTGCTAGTGTATTTTCTTAAAGTGTGTTAAATAAATAATTATATACTTTTGATACCAAAGCTCTGGTCAGTGTTTGCTTGTTCTACTGTGTTTTTGGCCCTATTGTGTATGCTCTGTATACTGCCCTACTCATCTTGACAGAAGTCTGACTGCTCAGCCACAGCTACCAGGTCAATCTGGGTGGTGCATGCTGCTACCAATTGGGTTTACTGCTTACTCCTGTAGTCTTAATCTTTTTGCAGTGTTCCCTAAGGGAACTGCACAGGATTCTGCCTTACAGGTCCCAAGTTAAATAGTGAAGGTCCTGAGTGGGACTAAAATCCCAGGAACAAAAAGCCCTCACAATGCATGTAAACTGGAAGATTTTCTAATGTAGATCCTATGTAGAGCCTATGCTTTTAGTGTGGAGGTGCAATGAAAGAGCTGTATGAAGATAGCCACATCTGTTCACACCCCTACTCTCTGCGCACTAGAGAAGAAGAGAAGAACCATCCAGCCACCACTGAAATTCCTCACAAAGCTAGTAGTAATTTCAATTACTGTCCTTATACTGCTATAAACGGAGATACTCTCATTTTAACATCTTGATATGGGGTTCCAATATTCCTTATCCAGGGAATCATGAAGATGTAGCTTACCTAAAATAAAACATTAAACCATCAACTAGATCGAACCAGAAGCTGGCTCTCAAAAGACATTCCAAATGTGTGTTCTAGTGTCTCCCTGCAATATGAGCCTGTTGTTGCCCATGGAAGATGATTGGCAAAGAAGGCTTGCTCGATGTTGTCTATTTATTAGTTTACTGTTTCCAACTGGTGATAAACTGTGTCTTCTTTGTTCCAGACCATGTCCCTATGGACATGTGGCTGTGGGACAGAGCAAGGACACATGTCTTCCAGATCACAAGAAAACCATCCGTTTACTACACTTCAAAAACCATTATTGTGTGGAAACAGAGAAATTGATATGAGGCCGGGAAGCCCAAAGGAAACACACCAACACAGGTTACAAAGGACATACAAAGCGCTTTATTCAAAGATACAACAATTACCAAAAGTCAATTGACAAACGGATAGCTATTCGGCCCTCAGAGTAACAGAACGAACCATCAACGGTAGTTCGCCGTGTTAGTGTGAGAGACCGTACATTGGGATACTCGGGTTTTTATACTTTTTATCCAGCTCTGGCCAACCCCCTCGTGGGTTAACCATTCTCAGAACCAGACCTAGGGTTCGTTGCCAGGTCAATCCCATAATATATGCATTTTTGATCAATTTCCGCTGATACAGTTGTTCATTTACACATAGGTCAGGGATAGGACAAGGTCTCAGTTTGCGACCCCAACAAGTGGCCTGCGGGCATATTACTTATTCATGTGTGCGGAGGTCACAACGGCCAGAATCCCACTCGAAATGTCATTCGGCCTCCATTTTGTTGTTCAGGGTGACTTCCACACTACAAGAAAACCTAAAATGGCGGCTAAATCCAAGATGGCGATTTACACAATACATTAAGGTCAAGACCTTGCAGCGGAATCTATGTACACAATGTTTTTAGACAAATTGGCGTAGGCCAACATACATTCAAACAATGCGATAGGAGGTATAATATTATTTCGATTTCCACAGACCCTCCTTTTGGCCTATGCCAAGTGCTAAACATCATTCCTAATACTTTTGAAAATAACTCCATGTACTATCATCCATAGATTCTGCATCACTGTCTGTAATGTCTATAGCCATGAGGTCGTTCATAAAAACCTCTTGTAACATGAACTCTTTAGATGCTGTATCTGGGGTATATATTTTATGCCCTATTGCGCTCATTGCTTGAGCACAACACCCCCCTATCATTCCACATATACTTGGGAGGCATTGAAAACAACAACAAAGGAATAACAGAATCCCTAAAATAACCAGAATAACGGAAAGCACCTTCCAACCCCAAGATCGCAAAGAATCCCAAAACCAAGTACTAAGGTTCCAGTCTCCTACAGGGATATGGACTTCAGAACTGAGAGTATGCAAGTTCTGAATTGCTTTAAAAATTGTTGGTGAGGAGTCTGGTACGAAAACACAACAAGCGGCCCCCACTAATTTGCATACTCCACCTCGTTCTGCCAAGATGACATCTAATGCCATCCGATTTTGAAGTGCTACCAATCTTATTGCCTTTTGCTCTAAGGTCATATTGTAGAGTATGTCCGTGGTCCGGTTGATCGTTCTCTCCAGTACCCTTGCTAATCCCCTAATGTCCCTCTGAGTTTGCTATTTGTCCCCAAAAGGGCACAACCGATTTAGCTATGTCCCCCAATACTTGCCCAGGGGTATCTCCGTTGTTGTCTCGTTGTGGTCGAGCCTTAGAAACCTCCAATGTACTAGCTACAAATACCCCGGGTAACAATATTCCTAAGTAACAGGTTCCCTGCCAATCCTTGGGCAACCAGGGAAATGCTAAACTACCACAAACAAAATAAACAGGTCCCCCTACATACAGAGGCCTGTTTTCCCCAGTCAAATTTACAATATTTTTACAAGCTTCAACATCTCCCATTGGCCTAGTGCCATTTCTCTGTACACAGAAGGGAACCAAGTCAGGACTATGATTTATAGAATAAGAAGGAGGTACAGCGTCCTTATTGCCTATCGGAGCCATTTTAAAGGAAATCAGAGTTTGAAAAGGAAGAGATAGTTTGTCGGACGGCCTAATAGAAGCGACGTTAGGTTTACTTCTATTTGCGATAAGCAAGCATCCCAGGGGAGTCAATTCACGTTTCTCGAAATCATTTAAATTAGTTCCATCAAAGTTCCCTGAGATGCTATCATTCCATCGGCCAAAGAATAGTGCTCTAAGAGAAGCTTAGCAAGAAGTCGTTAAAGGTAGAGGATGTATATATCATCACAGTCCCTTGTTCCCATGTTGCGGTAAATGAGTGCAAATCCAACAATTACTCTTATTAAAAATGGCATGAGTCGCATTCATTACTATCATCAGAGTGTTATTATGATACTTTTGTCTATGTTGGGAATCTCTAGGGGACAGAGTGTGAAGGTTTACAGAGGGAGTCAAAACAGTAGGTACGATCTCGGTCGGTAATAAAGGTTTCAAAGGATAGATTTCTTCGAAATACCAAAGTCCTACAGCAGCAGTTGCAAAAATAACAATAATCATAATCAAAACACAACAGTACGTTTTCGGGGCCCAGGCACATTGTTCATTGTTCGATTTGGTCACCCCCTTATTTACAAGTTCAGTACGGGGAGCAGCGTTGAAGGTGGTAGGCATCGTAGTTTCTCAATCGACGGCCCCAATGTTCGTTGCTGGCGACACTACGGTCTCGTGATTTCTTAGTCCTTCCCAACCCTAGCCAGCAGAATCCCTTTTTGTTCAACAAAACTTTCTCATAACAAGACAATGTTCCAATCACTTCCTTTTTTTTCCAGATGCACGAAACTTGTGCCGTAGTTCTATTTCCGTGGTCGAAGGTTGTACCTGATGGTTACCGAAATTGTCTGGTCCGGAAGCAAAGTATTGTCACTTCCTGAGGGAAGCGACGTGTCGGTGGCGACGGAAGTCGCAGAGCTCCAAACAGTGTTTTCCGGAAGTGATTTTTCAAGAGAGTGCGGAGACGAAATGGAGTGTTCCCCAAGCTCCTCAGGCTCAGAGAACTTCTCCGATGCACTCACAGCGCTGTTTGCTACTCCAAGATCAGAGACTGTAGCATCGGCGAGGGGTTCTGCTTCTTCTGTAACGTGTGGCGTCGGGTGAGGAAGTTTCTTGACGTGTGTCGCGTGAATCCAGTTCTTCTTTCCAGCCACCCGCACTGCTCTCCTGGTGACCAACAGCACCTGATGGGGTCCCCGCCAGCAAGGCGCGAGACAGGAAGACCTCTCGTAGGCCTTCACGAGGACCCAACTTCCAGGCTGTATATCGTGTCCTGGGCCCGTGAACCGTACAGGTAAAGCAGAATTCCCCTGGAGGTAAATGAAATAGAGATTTTTAGTCAACTGGTTACAGTAGTCTACAAGCAATACATTTTCCACCTCCCTCAGGGCTTTAGGTTTCGGGAGACCCCAAATGTTAGCAGGTCTCCCCATTACTACTTCAAATGCAGAAAGCCCAGTTCTAGTCTGAGGTGTGGTACGCATAGCTAATAACACAATAGGCAAAGCATCTGGCCATTTTAGTTTGGTATCAGCACATGTTTTTGCAAGTTTATTCTTTAAAATACCGTTGTGTCTTTCTACCAACCCAGCACTTTGAGGATGTCTAGCTGAATGAAATCGTTTCTCAATACATAGGGCTGCACATATTTGCAAAATTACTGCTGCGATAAAGTGAGGACCATTATCCGACCAGATTATCCTCGGGAGCCCAAATCGAGGAAAGAATTCTTTTACCATAATCTTTGCAGTGGTCATGGCGGTAGCATCTTTGATGGGGAAAGCCTCGACCCATTTACTGAAGGCGCAAATAATGACAAGAACATATTTTAGATTATTACATTGTTCCATCTCAATAAAATCAAAGTGGATGACCTCAAAGGGGACAGAGGGGGGCCCGAAACTTCCCCTTGGAGTCACTGTCCCTTTACCCACATTGTGCTGTAGGCAGATCATACAGTTCTGGACGTGCCTCTTTGCAGTTTCCAGAATCTTGTCATTTACCCAAACCTGTTCTAACATTTTCGTGATCTGCTGGGCACACACATGCGTAGGACCGTGTGCCATCGTCACCATTGCCAATACATAAGAATCAGGAAGCAACCATTTCCCTTCGGATGTATCCACCCAACACCCTTCGTCATCCAGTTTCCCCATTCCTTCAGCCCACTTTCTAGATTCTTCCATCGTGGCATCAGTCTGAATATCTCGCACAGACCCAATACCTTCATCCTTTATACAAGCATCTCTCATTTCCCTCGAAGCATACATGTCCGTGCTAAGGTCTGTGGCCGTTTGTCTGGCTATCAAATCCGCAAAAGCGTTCCCTTTGCCTACATCATCTATGACCTTGCGATGTGCTGCACATTTCATGATCGCTAACTGTTTAGGGAGTGAGAGTGCCGAAAGTAATTGCACTATCTCAAGGGGCCATGCTGAATCTTGGTCCCATGTGAGGTCAGGAACCCTCTTTCCGACCAAAGCTTTCCAAAGTTGTGAGCCACCCCAAATGCGTACTGACTATCAGTATATATATTGACTCTATGCCCCTGGGAAAGTTCACAAGCTCGGGTCAGCGCTATAATCTCTGCGGCCTGCGCAGAGTTATGCGAAATTCTCTTAGTTTCGACAACTTTGATCAATGTAGTAACTGCATAAGCAGCTGTAGATGTACCATTCGAAAGTTTGAAGCAGGAGCCATTGCAAAACAGCTCCCCTTCTGCATTGTCCAAAGGAGTATCTATGAGATCTATCCTGCCCTTCGTTTCTTGTTCAGTGGTATACAGGCAGTCATGTAATTCTTCGTCACAGCAAACAGTGTTTTGCGGGAAAGGTAAGAGTTCAGCCGGATTGAGAACACAACACCTCTTAATTTGAATATGAGGGGCAAACAGAATTAGTTCATACCTTGTTAACCGTGCTGAGGTGAGGTGTTGCGTTTGGGTTTTGTTCAATAAAATATCAACAGAGTGAGGTACCATCAAAATCAAATCATGGCCTAGGACCATTCCCTCACTCTGTTTTACAGACGCGGCAGCAGCAGCTACAGCGCGCAAACATCTTGGCAAAGCGCATGCGACAGGATCAAGGGCGGAGGAGTAGTAGCCGAACGGCCTATTCTTCCCTCCGTGTTCCTGTGTTAACACAGCCAAAGCACATCCATCACATTCATGCACAAACAACACAAAGGCCTTGTCATAATTAAGTACCCAGAACCGGTGCCGAACATAGCGCGGTTTTGAGAAGCTCAAATGATCGTTGATGTTCCGATTCCCATGGCAGTGGCAGAGAAATGCCCTTCTTCGTCAAAGCCAACATCGGTTTTACCACTAGTGCGAAATTCGGGATCCACAGCCTACAGTAGGAAGCCATACCTATCAGGGCTCTGACTTCCTTCTGTGTATTTGGAACAGACATGCCAGAAATGTGTTTTATTCTTTCAGGTGTCAATCTTCTCCCCTCCTTTGACAGGAGGTAGCCTAGATAGGCAACCTCCTGACAACAATATTGAAATTTTTTAAGCAAAGCTTTATGACCATTTTTAGCTAGATGAACAAGCAACAGTATAGTGCCTTCTTTAAAGGCATTCTCAGAATCTGCAGCCAAAAGCAAATCGTCAACATATTGAAGCAGCGTGCAAGTAGGTGGCAATTCAAGGGTGTCGAGCTGCTCTTTCAAGGCTCTACTATAAATGCTAGGACATTCAGTATACCCTTGAGGTGCCCTTGTAAATGTAAATGAGCGTCCCCCCAAGGTGAACGCAAACAGATATCTGCTTTCTTTATGTATAGGGATACTAAAGAAAGCGTTCTTTAAATCCACAACGCTGAATTGCGTAGCCGTAGGAGGGATCATTGTTAGTATCGTCGTCACATCAGGCACAATTGGAAATTGTGGGGCGACCACTCGGTTAATAGCACGAAGATCAATTATAAACCGGTATGGAATTGCATTGTCGCCTTTCTTATATACGGGTAAGATCGGACTGTTACACAAACTACCTGTAATCTCCTCGATCACCCCACGATGTACAAAATCGGAGACAATGCATTTCAAAGCACGTTCACCCTCGACTGATATTTTATACTGCGGGATGCGTGGCAGTTTCACCCCATGTTTCAGGACTATTTTAACAGGCTCAATCTGTAACACTCCAACATCATTGTCGTCCACCGCCCACAAACATTCCGGGACAATGCTGAACTCGGGAGGTAAAGGTCGAATCAAGAACTGAGAATTAGGAAGTTGCTGTGGTGAAACCGTTAGCCGTACTCCATCCGAAGAACAATGAATTACTGCGTTCAATTTCTTTAACAAATTGAACCCCAGCAAATTCTCTCCACAGTTCGAAGTGAGAAGAAAAGGACAATGGTCCGTGAAGGGACCCAAAGAAACGGATACCGGTGCAGAAACCGGACAGACAGTTGGTATACCAGAAAACCCTACGGAAACATTTGTTTGCCCTGACAGTGGGATGTTTGGAACCCTAGAATGATCAATGGAGCACTTCTGTGCTCCAGTGTCAATCAAAAACTGGTGTTTCCTATTCCCTACTAATAATTCAATGTAGGGGCCTTTCTGATTAACAGGAATAGGTGAAGGTTCCAAACCCTGCTTCGGGCAATCCTAATGAAATAGAGCCTCATTAGAAGGAAGCTCTTCAGAAAGGTAGGCAGCAGAAGGGTGATCAAATATGTTTCTCGAGTCCATACTCGAGATCTGATTTTCCCGTGAAAAAGGTTGCTGAGAATCTTGTAAAAGCTGACCTCTGTCAGGGCCCCCTGCTCCAGGGCGGCCCCTAGGTCGTCTACCCATACCCCCGAACGCACTGCTTGACCTCTGGCGAAGGACAGGGCACTGTGCTCGCCAATGACCTTCCTGGTGGCAATAAGCACATTGATTACTCAGTACTCAGAGGAGCATTTCCTTTTGGAACGTACTGACCTCTAGTCTGTGTCGTACCTCCTCTGGGGTTTCTAACAATTTGCTGCAATAATACTTTGGTTTTCAAATCTCCCTTTCTCTTTTCAATTTTCTCCTTTTCATTATTAACACGGTTCTCATAATACTGAGCCATGTGCAAAACCTCAGATTGAGATTTTGCCTGCCAAGCGCTCTCAGAGGACATAATTTGTGACTGGATGTCAGGTAACAATCCACGTACAAATTTGTCCACGAACAACCTCTTTCCCGACTCTGTACCTAAATCCTGTGCACTGAAGTCAGAAAATACCTGCTCGAATCTATTAAAAAATTTGGTGGCGCCTTCAGTTTTCCCTTGGACACAGGCCGTAAGCTTGTCCCAAATAATCCTTTTTTCTGGAATTATAGTTTTTAGTTTAGCGACAATCCTATCAGGTAAAGTAAGTATTACCTGTGGTGGTTTCTCACCAGCTGGTCTTTCTCCATCAATTCTAATCATATTTGCCCACGTATCTCCCAGCCCCGGCACATCGTCTATTGTCCGAACCTGTTTCCATACATCTACGGGTAGGAGTACAGGGAATAACAAGTCAATGTCACTCAAGGTGAACACAGAGGACTGTAAAACGGACTCTATTTCTTTGTAAAACCCCGTCGGGTTTTTCCTAATATCGGGAACTGATTGTCTAATTGTGTTCACTTCCTGTCGTGAAAACGGGACGTGGACAAATTGCGATACATAATGTGCAGGGATATCCACAGCGGGGGCACCAGTCGCCGCGTTGGCGGGGATCTCAACTTTCGGGACAAAGGCCGGAGGAACCTCTCTCATAGGCAACTGAGATATAGGTACCGCCGGCCACTTACTAAGCAATAGAGCCAGGTCGAGCGCTAAGGCAGCTGTAGAAGTGTCGGGCGAAAAAGCCCTTTTACAAATCCCCAATAATTCTATGGGGCAACTAACCCTCTTCCTTACACATTCCTCTAGCAGGTGCTGTACCATCACCTGAATTACCTTTCTTTGCATTTCTACTGTATACTGACTATACGTGTCATACACTTCGTCTGGCGGTATCGATGAATCCGAGATCCACCGAACCGCATCTTTAGTACAAATTCGTACTTCCTCAGGTGCCGATCTACGGCACGGAAGGAACCGTGTCTGTACATATATTCTATCATCTTCATCATCCTCATCTCGTGATTTTTCAAAGTCTTTCCTAAACTCAAACAATCTTTCAACATGTCCATATACTTTGTGCTCTGTGTCCCTCGAAAGTGCCAAAGCATTCAGATCTCTCACCCCTTGTGGAAGATCCGAATTTTGTAATCTACCCCACATCACACACAAATGAGTCCCCAAACCTTCGATAAAAACATTTTTCTCGGGAAAACTATTCAAATTAGATAATGTGGAAAAAACATTAGCTTGATCACCTTTCTCCATGCAATGCTTAGCCCATGCAAACAGTTCCTGTTTCCTATCTGCAGAAACAGTACTACGAGTCACAACCTTTGACCCTGCACCTGGATCAACTTCAATCAATACGGGGCCACTCGGGAGCGGAGGTATAGGTACATTTAACAAAGGTGCAACTATCGGTGCAGGGGGAAGGGGTGGCACGATAGGCGGAGGAACAATAACCAAAGGACTGGGAACAATAGGCTGTACAGGGGGAACAGGAATAACAACAGGAACAACAGCAGGAATGGGCAGAGCGCCCAAAACAGGAGCATACGGAGGTGGCGCTGAGGCATCGTGCCTGCGTTCATTTAATAATTTCTCAATAAAGTCCTCAGAAACATGGAAATCTTTAGAGGGATACATTTTCTGGATCCCGAGTGAAAAGGCTCTATCCATATTTTTAACTGATTCTGACCGCTTTTCTTTATCATATAATAATGCTTTTTCAGCGTTTGTTTTATGACGACGTGCATGTTTATCCCTACTTTTAAGCTGCTGTAATGCTTCTTTCTTCCAATTCTGTAACACATCAAAGGCTGCTGGTCTAGCCTTTTTCTTTAACAAGATCGATTCTAAGTATTCAATACGGGGGATCTCAAAACTACCGTTGATTGGCCACAGAAATTCGGAGGCATGTCTGGTCTGTCTGTGCCAAATATCATTAAATACTATACTTCCAATGCCATACTTACAGTACATAGTACACGCCGGCGACCCCTCCTGTGGTGCCGGGCGGCTAAATTCCAAGGATTGTCAATCGCTGCGGAACAGAACCCTAAAGCAGCTAGACAATTTCCCAGGCATTTCACAAAAAAATGGTGTTACCTGGTTCAATAATTGTGTCTGCAGATACAATACGCCAAATTCAAATTGTCAGGATTAAATTAAAAGCCGGGTCACGACTGCACTTGACCAAACCTAAGGAGGACCGTACGGTTTACCAAAGAACTTACCTAACGAATTTTACCTTGTGTTTGGTGGTTTCGGCAAATCTGCCCGCCTCAAAATTGGACCCTCGTCAAGATGCCGTGTCAGACCACACGACTATCGTCCAAGGAACGGATCGTGAAGCGCTGCCGAGGTATCGTGTCTCGATCGGTCGGGCCCGCAGAATCACACCGTCCGATCCCGGTTCGATAGTCTGCGTCAACCTTCAATGATCCGGCATCAATCTTGAGGGTCCGTGTTCGGGCGCCAACTGTGGAAACAGAGAAATTGATATGAGGCCGGGAAGCCCAAAGGAAACACACCAACACAGGTTACAAAGGACATACAAAGCGCTTTATTCAAAGATACAACAATTACCAAAAGTCAATTGACAAACGGATAGCTATTCGGCCCTCAGAGTAACAGAACGAACCATCAACGGTAGTTTGCCGTGTTAGTGTGAGAGACCGTACATTGGGATACTCTGGTTTTTATACTTTTTATCCAGCTCTGGCCAACCCCCTCGTGGGTTAACCATTCTCAGAACCAGACCTAGGGTTCGTTGCCAGGTCAATCCCATAATATATGCATTTTTGATCAATTTCTGCTGATACAGTTGTTCATTTACACATAGGTCAGGGATAGGACAAGGTCTCAGTTCGCGACCCCAACAAGTGGCCTGCGGGCATATTACCTATTCATGTGTGCGGAGGTCACAAAGGCCAGAATCCCACTCGAAATGTCATTCGGCCTCCATTTTGTTGTTCAGGGTGACTTCCACACTACAAGAGAACCTAAAATGGCGGCTAAATCCAAGATGGCGATTTACACAATACATTAAGGTCAAGACCTTGCCGCGGAATCTATGTACACAATGTTTTTAGACAACTTGGCGTAGGCCAACATACATTCAAACAATGCGATAGGAGGTATAATATTATTTCGATTTCCACAATTGGACCCAATGTCAAGGTTCTCTGTAGAGACGGCGTGAATTAGAGAATTAGCAAACTACAGATTAAGTTTGTCTGCCATGAAGGAATTCCAACACATGAGTTAAAATCTATGTGATCTATTTCATCAATAGATTTTAATCTGAAACTGGAAGTGGAGAAGGGCCACTGAAAACCTCAGGAATTTCGGGAATCCCAGACTGCAATAGGGATATGGAGGTAGGTGTGCCCACAATCCTAAATATGGGCATTGGATAGTATCACACACATAATATTTATAGGATCAACATCTGGAAGATGATGGCCTCTATGAATCACTGACCTTGCTCGTCTAGGAGAACAGAATGAATGCCCTTTTTGCAGACCAGGCTGAATTGCGTGCTGCAGGTGCATCTTCTTTACTAGTTTCCTTACAGCGATAGGTGCGAGTCCTGAGCCTGTTGGAGGGAATTAAACGTCTAGATAGTAATTTTGGAATGCATGGTTCTGCATTTAGATGTCAGGAAAAGGAGTGAGTCCTGAACGGGTGCTGTGTGATGGCTGTGCAACATGAACATCTGCTCTTTTGCTGTGTCGCACGGCACCTTGCTTTGCCATTTATTGCTGCCATCTACCTCAGCTGGGCAAATTCACTGAGCATTGGTTAGCAATCTGCAAAGGCTGCCGGTGCTGCTGTTCTGCCACAGGCCAGTGAGCACACTGCCCACAGTGCTGAGCCCTTGCTCTGCCTTGACATGACCACAGTGCCTGTAGTGGCCCGCAGAACCTCCAAGCCACAGACCTTTCAGAGCCTCATTGAATCGCTCTGAAGTTGAAGCCCCACTGAAGACCGTGGTGGGGCCATGATTGCGGCATGTCACTTTGTAACAGGTGGAATGTAGAGGAATCTATGAGAGGTCAATGAGTTTGGAGGCCATAGTCTACAGGAACAGACTACTGTTGCTTCAATGCAACACAACACAATGTTGAAATCATCGAAGTAGCCTTCAGGCTTTGAAATACTCTAGTGAGTGTGACGCCATTGTGCTTTCCATCCCGTGCTCATACAGGGAACACAATACAATAACAAACTTGCCTGATGCTCAAAGATTATATAATCAAGGTATGTGATTTTTTTTTTTTACCACTGGTGATTTCAATATTAAATCATGGGCCTCATTATAAGGTTTGTGGAATGGGTTAACAGGTGCCGCTAATGGAGGCGGAGCCGTTAACTCCATTCCGCAAAATTATGAGGTCCCCTCACGGGACTCGGTAAGGACACCTGGGACGCCTGGTAACACCAGGCGTCCTTACCGGGTCCCGCGAGGGGACCAGGGAGCTAACAATGGGCCAGTCGTAAACGGCCCGTTGTTAGCTCCCTGCACCCATCCCCATTGAGCCCTATGGGGCTCAAATGGGAATCGGGAAGGTCAGGGCCCGGGTTCCCTGTAGGGGGAATTACCGGGCCCTCCAAACTCGGACTTGCCTGGTAATTCCCCATTCAGTGAACCCGGACCCGGTTTTTGTGGCAGCCATGCCGCAAATAGCGGCATGGCTACCGCCAAAGCCGTAATGAAGCCCCATGTATCGGTAGCAGTAAAGAAAGAGTTCTATAAGAGTGTGCAGAGTTAACTTATTGTTTTATATGCCATCCTTGTCGATAACAGAATGGATGTATTGAGCTTAAGGTATTTCCATTTGATATATAAGCAGGCGTTACATGAATTCGATGTAAGCACTCAATTAAAGATCTAATTCCCCCAGCTAAATTCTAAAGTGGGCATGACTATGTTTGAGGCAGAGTAAGGAACTTGACATGAATATTGTCAATCTGATAAAGAGTGATCATAATCCTCTCTTATTCTATTTTAACAAAAGGCAGAAACTCTAAAACCAACATACCTATCAAACATAATGTTGATAAAGTAAATGAAAATAGATGGAACCACACATGGAGCCCACCTGATAGCCCTCCATCCTCTGAGATCATCACTACTGCTGCTTCTGATTATGACCTGCCTTGATCCGAGCCCCTATTGTGCTGCCAGATATTTTAATTTGCAACCCTTAATGGATAAACCCTAATACATTCCAGCAAGCTCTGGGAGAAGAGTATTAAAAATAAAAACTACGACTTAGTTTAGCAATCAGGGTTGGATGATTAAAGACAATCTCCAGAACACCTGAAAACATGGTTCTGGTAACAACCCCTATTCCAGAAAAAGCAAAGGAATATAAAGTTACCCTCATTAAAGGAAGGGCAGCTTATTAAAGGGAGCCATGGCATGCTCCTGCCAGTCAACTTTGAAAAATCAAACCAGAAGGACAAAGGACTAGTTAAATTCCTATGCCCAGAAACGTATAAATTACTCCCAACCAGTGGGTCAATCACTTAATTTCTGGATGTTAACGTTTCTACCTTTCAATTCCAGTACTACTAAAGTGTTATCTTTCACCTACTTTTAGGATAGGGGCTGTGCGGCCCCTGTTCTGCCAGCAGTGTTATAAATATCTGTGCTGATATCAGGAGAAGCACTCACATTTAGGTCTACAGGAGGAAGGAGGCATGTATGTCCTACTTGTAAGAGGATTCAATTCAACACTACAGCTAAGTCAATGCCTAGTCTGGGATACTGAATGGAAACCCTTATTAATATATCTTTATGTCCAGTTCATGCGTTCTGGATGACTACCCCTATATAACACCCCTCTCTTGGAATCCCCCTGACCCCACTGAGCCAAGAAGTAGTTCTGTTTTGCAAGTTTAAAGGTTTATTTGATAATTTAAACAATATATATATATATCACACTTTATAATAAATTAATAATTGAATATCACACTTAATCTGAGCAGTAATCAATAATGGATAGTCTGGCACTAGCACACTTGTGAATAGGAACAGAAGAATAAGGTGGTAGAGAATGCTTTATATAAGTTCCGATGGATGTAATGTTGAATGAAAAATGCAATACAGAAAATACTCAATATGATTTCAACAAAACAATGTAATCACTTTTCTCTGGCAATCCCCTCCCCCCTTTATGCAATGCAAGGAAATGGAAGGAAAGCACACAGTTCTCAGAAATGCAATCAAATGTAATTCAGTTCACCCCAGCAAGCTTAGACTACAGAAGTTTGAAACACAGGCCCAAAATGCTTTTATTTCCCTCTAGATGTTCAGGGTGAGTGGTATCTAGTTAATATTAGTCCAGGCTCACTCTAGCAATGATTCAGGGATGGTTCTTAAGAGGCAAACGAATTTTTGGCAAGGAAAGCAATGAAACTGCTGTTTTCACATGTGGAGAAATTTGCAAATCGCGGTAAAATTCGCGAGTGCGTTTTTCGCGGTTGCGGCAAAAGTCTATGGAATAGGAATGCGGTTCTAGGTTCGTTGATAAGCCAAGATTCTAAGCTTTCAGAGGAAAGTTAAACCAAGTTCCTAGCACAAACGTTACGGAGTTTTGAACGATTTTGTGAAGGTTGTTTTTCGGATTTGAAATTTTAAAGTTCAAAGTGACAAGTGACAGCTAGCAGCTAGAAATGACAGGCGACAGCTTTACAAAATGACAGGTGACAGTTAGGAGGCAGTTCTACTTAGATTAAAATAGCTTGGATTAGATTATGTTAACTAAGAGATTGGTTCTGCACAGTTCTGCTAGGTACTCACAACATATTTAGAAATAGAATGGGCCTCGCCACGGATCTGGTCAGGTTTTAGACTGGACTCTGGTCTGGTCTCGGCACTTCACAGTGATCTGGGTCAGCTCTCTGGTTCTGCTAACAGTGGTCTGGGTCAGCTCTGCTCTCTCTGGGTACAGCACTGCTTCTGGATCTTTCTGCACAGCTTTCTCTGGAGATTGATGGATTTGAAGTCTGGATCTCTGGATGTGGTATGGTCCGGCAGCATGCTCCGCAGCAAATGGAATTGAATGTCTCTATCTGTCCTGACTGTCTGCTTTTATGTGTTTTGAAAATGGGTGGAAATGCTAGCTTCCTAGGCCCTACCCCTCTCCACTTGTCATTGGCCACTTCATCCTCTTCCCCTTGATTGGGGGAATGAAATGAAGTGTCATCATGATGAGGTCTGTTTATGGTACAGAGAACCCACCCCTGTCAAATTACACACAATCTATATTTTGACCCAAAAGACATATTTGCACAGGTACACATTTGTTTAAAATTACATGCACCCATCACATATCACAGGAGGTATAGCCTGTCCAAATCTGCTCTTCCTGAGAGCTTGTATTGAGAAATGGCAACATATTTCACTTTTTGGTCAGGTTACCAATATCAGATTCTTACTCAAATTTACCCAAATGTGTGCAAGGCATGCAGGCATTAATTGATGAAGTATCAGACTTTTAACATACATACATTTTAAGTAATACCCTCTTAACTGCTAGCTTGCCCCCATATCATGCCACTGGTTCTAAAAACCTCTTAAAATGTGGGCAGAAAAATCACAAGAATTATGGTATCATTTAAATAATTATGACAAGTCCGTACTATGAGTTATTCATCTTTTTCTAAAACCATATTCTGGCTACAGGGGTGTGTCTTTTCAGGTCACATGGTACAGAAACCAGTTTTTCCACTTTCTTCAAGCTCAGCCTCTGTCTCCAGTTTCTCCCCCTCCCAGTTTCTGCCAAGCCAGCTTGCTCTCACATGCAGTGCTCCTCCCCTTTCCTTCCAGGAGGAAGCCACATTTACGACTCCTGCAATAAACCATCTGCCTGGGCCCTGGAAGGCCCATTGTTCAAGAGGAAGCCATTTATGGCCACTTCAATAAACCCTCTGCCTGGGTCCTATGTTTAGTCTCTAGCAGTCCCTTGATAATTCAATCAGAGAAGTGTCATATCCCTTTTGGTGGGAACAGCAAAAAGGCAGCTAGGCCTGGGAACACAGCAGTTGTACAAGTCTCAACTCCTGTCGGGGGTATCTGGTGGGCAGAATTCAGTTCCTTAAGCCAGGCCCCAGCTAATGTCACTTTTAGTTACCCAGTTTTCTGCATTCAAATAAAACTACCAATTTTTACATATGCAGCTAAAATGCTGATTCTAAGTTTAAACTATGACATTTAAACAATTGCAACCTATGTGACACTCAAAAGTAGGTCACTCATTTCTTTTAAACATTTAGATTTTTAGTGTCTTTCAGTCCAAATTTACTTAAACTGCTGAAATCCACAGCTCAGCCAGTCTTGTTATAAACCTTCAAGTCACTTCAGAATATAACTTTACATTGGATCCACCTCTCGGTAAGTCTTTCTTTGGCCTGCTCTGGGTTCATTTATTCAGTTTTACACAAAAAAGAAAAAAGTCTGGTGTTGTTTTAAAACGCCGGCTTTCTGATAGTGGTGAGTACTGGTAATGCACCCATTTTTGGGATTTAAGAAAATGAATTCCCCACAATTCTAGGTTGCTTTTGGCAATCAGCATTGCCATTCCCAATGGTTTCAGGCTACTGTGTGGGTAGTCCAATGGTGGTTTTAGGCAGTGCCCTTCTGTGCCCATAACATCGGCAAAATGGGTGGCAGCCTATTCTTCATGCACTTCCCTGGGCATTTTCTGGGAATCTCTGGCCATCATGATGTTTTCCATGTCAGTACTGCACAGTTTTGAGGTAGGGCTCGGATGCGTGGGTAAAAACATCCCACAAGCCCCCCTCTTGCGATGGCCATTCTGTTTCACTGATGGGACTCGCAAGACCTGGGATGTTTCCTCATCTTCTTCCAATAGATGGCACAGTTCAGCATCTTTTCCTCCATCCGGCACTGATCGATCGGTTCTCCTTGCCGGTCCTGATGGGAATATTGGGCGGTACACTGGGCCCCCCGCGTCTCTGCTCCCGGTCTCCGGATTGTCCTCCTTGGCCAGCCTGCAGGTTTTCCTTCTCCTATGACGACAAAGGAAGAGCGGCAATCCCTATTCATAGACATTCTTCCCCCACCATTGATATAGTGGGGTGGCATATACATTTATAGTCAAAACATATGGACATGCACATTTCTTTTTGCATTCAACAACGAAAACACCCACATTGAGAAACTCAGAATTTGATAGGTGATATGTAGGATATTTTAAGTTAGAACTGAATTAATCTGAGACAGTACCCTCTAGGATTCCAGAGGATTCCTCCAGTTGTTGTAGAGTGTGCCTGGGATGTCAACACTTCAACTGGTTAATGTGGACCCACTTGTCTTCCCCCTCTGCCAAACCGCCTTTGGGGATGCGGATCTTGTAGGCCACAGGGGAGATTTTGTCTATAATCTCAAAGGGTCCCTTCCATGTAGGCAAACATTTTCGCTGTTTGGCCTGGTTCCTTTGGAAATTGTATAGATAGACCCGGTCCCCCACCTGATATTCCTTCCTGGAAGTCTTCAGGTCATAGTGGGTCTTCATGCTATCAGCTGATCTTTGTAGATTCCGCTAAGCATAAGCAAAAGCATGTTGAAGGTGTTTCCTTAAATTCTCCACATACTCATGAGTTGTGGAGGCATTTATCAGTGTCTGCTCTTGGGTCCTGTAGAGCAAATGCTGAGGAAGCACCATCTTGCGCCCAGTCATCAACTCAAATGGTGACATTTTGGTTGCAGATGAAGGGGTAGATCTGATGGCCATTAGGACCAGAGGTAATCGGATATCCCAACTTGGCCCAGAATCTGCCACAAACTTCTTTAATATGCTCACAATGGTTCGGTTATAGCTCTCTACTGCCCCAGAAGAAGCTGGCCGGTAAGCAATATGCAACTTCCTTTTGACCCCCAGTATCTCCCACATCTTTGTCATTACTTCACTGGTGAAGTGGCTACCCCTGTCTGACTCAATCCTTTGAGGTATACCGAAACGGGAAAAGATGTGGTTAATCATCAGGGCAGCTGCAGTTTCTGCCTTGCAATTTGGGGCTGGGAGACATTCCACCCACTTGGTAAACAAGCATGTCACAGTCAACATGTACTTATTCCCCCTAGCAGAGCGAATCGCAGGGCCTACAAAGTCGATTTGCAAATCTGACCATGGCAGTGTCATCCCCCTCTTTTGGAGAGGCACGCGGTGTGTGAGGGACGTCGGCTGAAATTGCGCACACAGAAAACACCCCTTCAAGTATTTGTCAAGGTCCTGCCCCATGTGTGGCCAGTATGCAACCTCTCTTAAGATTTCCAATGTTGTGTGAAACCCCCTATGACCGGCGGTGGCCGCATCATGGGCGTGACTTAACATCAGGCTTCAGAATGAGGTAGGAACCACCCACTGATCGTGGCCAGCTTTGGATTTCCTTACCATCAAACCGTCTTGGATCCGGAACATTTTTGGACATTTCATCAACACCCTTAGGTCCTCTTTCCCAATGTAATCGGTATCCGTCAGGGGAAAGTTCTCAGGGTCCTCAAGGTGCTGGTAAAACTTACCAATAATTGGATCCCCCTTCTGAGCGGTAATCAAATCAGCATCAGGGGTCTCCTTACTCCATTGTGCAATTGAAAGGTCGTTGTGAGCATTTGTCTGGGACCTAGTGATAGCAGTGACCTGGATTTCCCCCAACATGGACTCAATCTCAATTAGATCCCCTTGGATGGCCCCGGTTTTGGCCAGCTGATCAGCTAAGTCATTTCCAGTTTTGTCTGGTCCCTCTACTTTGGAATGACCCTTGATCTTTTTCCAATAGATGGTCATCTCATTCGAGGTGACCAGATCATCAATGTTTTAGATCAACTTCCCATGTTTCAAGGGTTTGTTGTTAGCACATAACATGCCTCTGGTTTTCCAATTAACCAGGTGCTCCACGAACCCGTTCCGTACATAATCCGAATCTGTGATTATGACCAGTTCGTGGAGTTGATGCTGGACAGCAGTGAGGATGGCCTGATGCACAGCCATCAATTCTGCCACCTGACTACTTCGGGGACCAATTTTGTATCCAGCGGAGGGCTCTGGGGACTCATTCACCCATGCATTCCCTACGCCGGCCACCAGTTCTTTCACCCCGTCGTTGTCAACATGGTAAGAGCATCCATCCACATATACAGTGGGCATTCCCTCACACTTGTCCTCTTCAAAGACTTTGTGTGGGGAATTAAGGTATGCCTCCATGTTGTCCTTTATTTTTAGACTTTCGTCCTCGAGACGTTTTCTCTGGCACAATCAATCAAGTCAGCCAGACCTTGCGCGAGGGGACTCTTCTTGTTTTGGCCATATCTGACCTCCACAGGAAAGCCTTGCATTGACAGAATCCAGGAAGTAATTCGGGAATTACTCACATTTCCGGCCCGGATTCTATCACTTTGGAGATATTGCAGAGGCTGGTGTGGAGTCTCCACTATGATGTGTTCCCCCTGGATAAACGGGCGGTAATTCTTCAATGCCCACACCGTTGCCAGGAGTGCCTTCTCACAATCGTTGAATTTTTCCTCCACAGAGGATAAAGTTTTGCTCGCATAGGAGATTACTTTATTGACCTTGTCATGCTTTTGGTATAATACTGCTGTCAAGCACGTATTAGAGAACCCCGTCTCCAGGAAGAACTCCTTGTTTCTGACAGGGTAAGCTAGGCAAGGCGCTTGTGAGAGGTTTCTCTTGAGTTGTTTTACCGCCTCGGCTTGTTCTGGACCCCATTCCCACTTGACCCCCCTTTCAGGAGATGAATCAGGGGTCTGGTGATCTCTGCGTAGCCCTCAATGAACTTTCTGCTGTAATTAGTCAGTCCAAGGAGGCTCCTTAGTTCCCGCAGAGTTGTGGGGTCTTTCAATTTTTGGAGGGCTTCCACTTTCTTTTCCTGGGGACAGAGACCCTGAGGAGTAATCTCATGCCCCAAGAAATTAACATGGGTTCTACACCACTGTGCTTTCTGAAAGGAAAGTTTTGCTCCGGCGGCCCTCAACTGGGTCAGAACATAACGGATCTCCGCTATGTGTTCCTCCACAGATGAACTTTTGATGAGGACATCATCTACATAAGCCTGGTTACCCCTCGCACCCAGGTCGGGCATGGCCTTATGTAGGAAAATATTGAACTCATTACCGGAGTTAAGGTATCCGAAGGGAGTCCGGGTCCATGTGTACTGCTGGCCCCCAAAGGTAAAAGCCAGTTTGTATTGGTCCTCCCTACTGACCGGCACGGTCCAGTATCCATTGGTCAGGTCTATTGCAGTGAATACCTGTGACCCCTGGATCTGGGCCAGCCCTTGGTCAATGTAGGGCAGAGGCCATCGGGAAGTATGGACCCGTTTGTTGAGCTCTCTGAGGTCGGCGCAGAGTCTCCACTGGCCGTTTGGCTTCAATATTCCCAGCACCGGATTATTGAAGGTGCTGTGGACTGGACAGAATATTCCCCGGGACTCAAGGTTCTTAATTATTTCAGTAAGGGACTCCATTGATGCGAGAGGCAAGCGATATTGCTTCACAAACACTGGAGTCATGCCAGGGTCCGTGGGGATTGTTGTTGTGTGGATGTCGGTGCGACCACAGTCATATGAGTCTACCGCAAAGAGATCTTGGAAATCCAAGAAAACTTGTTTCAACTTTTGCTTTTGTTCCAGAGTCACACAGGCATCAGCTAGGTTGACTCTCTCTTCCACCATCTGCCTGAAGCCTGGAAAGACTTCTGGTTTGGCCATCTCAGCGGCCTCCTCCAGCTGGGTGGAGAAGTCCCTGGTCAGAGTGCTGATTTGGACCGGAGGCTTCAGGTGGGAAAGGCAGCCCTCATGGACCTGGAAAATCACCTCATCCCTCCTGAAGTCACAAGTCACATCTTCCTTACCATAGGGGCAGGAAGTGTACACCAGGAGGTTCCCCCCATGCCGGGTAAAAATCCTGTCTGGTGTTGTATTGTCCTCACTATCACTGTCAAAACAGTCCTTGGGGATTGGTCCTAACAGTTCATTACCTAAATCGATGGAAAAATGTCGGTCATCAACCGCCATTCCAATAATGGTGCCTGCGGCTAGAGTAATACTCTTTAAGTCGCTGTTATCCACCTCTATGAGAATGGTGTCATGTTCTATGTTGACTAATGGAGTTGGGTTTACCCCCAACCCTTGCTGTTGGAGAGAAGCGTTTAGATGTGTGTAAGCATCAGGGTTTTGCAAATATTGTCCTCTTTTAACTTTCACTTCCAGGGAGAATTGTCGAGTCCTTTCTGGGATGGTGACTTCCTCTTTGATCTGAATTTCAACTGCATAAGGTAGCAATTGAGCTGACCTAAATGCTTTTTCTGGATCATCAAAGCCCATGGGATTATCCGCTAACTGGGACCAAGCTTTGAAGTTTATTAGGTCCAAACTAATGGCAAAGCGATTGAGAATGTCACTGCCTAAGTAAAAGGCGGCAGGGACGTCTCGCACGACCCAACAATTGTGGACTATGCTCTTGTTGCCAATGGGGATTTTGAGCATACACCTGCTTGGCAGGAGATGTTTGGAATTAGGTGCTTCCAGGTCCATTTCCCATTTGTCTATCAGTTTGAATGTGGGAATGGCTGGATCTTTTGGGAGTTGGCGAAACATGGCTTCGCTGATGAAGCTCTTACCGTTGTTCACACACACTCGAGCGAGAACAGAGACCTTCCCATCATTTAACTGAAAAGGGATGAACAACTGCTCTCCAATTTGCTGAATCTCAGCCAGGCTCTGAGCTGATTTCACATCTTTCTGGACTATAGCAGTGGGAGTTTCTGATTGTGGATTGGTAAAGAATTTCAGGGTGTTTCCTTCCAGTGTGGAATACCACCTTAAACTGGAAGAAAGGTTGATTTTCAGAAATAGAGAGGACCCTCCATCACCAGTATGTTGTCCTACTGCTATTACTGTCACGTCTGGAATTTGGCTATTCTGGAAGTGAAATTCTACTTGGTCAGATTTTTGTTCAACCATGTGGCAGGTGCCGTTTAAACTAACATGGTTGACACTCTGTTTTAATTTTATTGGTCGGCTAGTCTGGGTCCAGAGGACCTTGTTTACACAATCTATTAGAGGTGACAACCTTCTCAGGAGGTCTTTCCCTAGTAAACAAGGGGTGCCCTCTGGAGTCACTACTATGACTGGGTGTTTCAACTTGTGTAGCCCAATTTTAATGTCCACATCTGCCGTCCCCTCAACGGGAATTTCCTTCCCGTCAAAGTTCTGGAGTTGTCCAGGAAGTGAGGTGGGAGGAATTTGGTAATTCCCTCCCCTTCCTGCATTTAGTTCATCAAAGGCCCTTCTGGACAGAAGGGTAGCTTGAGATCCCGTGTCCACCAGCACTAAAATTATACCCTGCCCCTGTACTTGTACCGGGGCATAATATCTTCCCTCCTTTTCCTCAAGGGGGCACAGATAATGCACATTTTTGGACAACTGGTGGGCTAACTTTCTGGTTTTGGACATCGCTAGAGAAGAGATTTGGGCAGAATTCTGTGGAGAGCCTTGGGAATCTGAAAGAAAAAGTTGGCAACTGGAGATCAGAGCCATTGTGGGTTCCCCTGGCTCCGGTTCTGGGCCGCCCCCCCCCCTTTTTGGAGGCAGTCACCAGGATGGGTTTGAACCAGGGGATTTTCTTGCTGTTGGTTCTGGGATGAGATGGTGGGCGGCGGTAGCTCAGTCTCCCCATCTCCCCAGTCTGGGGACCCATTTTTCCTTGGGAGGAGTTCCCCCATCTCTGAAGGAGAAGATCCTTTTCCCAGGATCTTCTGAGGATCCCTCTCCCTCAAATTGGAAGATCTGTACCTCCTCCTCAAACTGAGTCTGTTTGGGTCTTTTGTTTCTCCTACCCCCCCTCTGCTCCTTAGGAGGCAGACTTTCAGGGGCAAGAGATTTTGTTTCCGGTTCCTGGGTTTCCAGGGGCTGTTTACAAGTGAGGAAGGAAGCTTCCTCCAAGGCTTTACACCCCCCTTCCCTTTGTGCCTCCTCCCTGGGAACCGGTGAGTTATCGGGGTGCTGCCCCCGTCATTGTTCTGGAGCACCAGGTCCAGAGTTGGGTGCGTTCTGCGCCGGCATGCCGATCTGAGGGTTCTGCTGAGCCCTCAGTATGTGACCCAGATCCCGCGCCATGTTTTGAACCTGGCGCTTTAACTGGGAAACCCGCTCAGGCTGATACGGGGCCCTGTTTTCTCCCCTGGGCTGATCCCGGGAAGGGTAGCTATCCCTTCTTTGGTAGTACCCCTGGTTGGGAAGATTTGGATACCCCTCCACCCTTGGCCTCCCCTCCCCCGGATTCGGTTGTCTGGGCTCAGGGAATTGGGGAAAGAAGGGTGGAGGATTTTGGGGCTGGAAGTTGGGTGGATACCTGGGGAAAAAGTTCTGCCCAGGATTTGGAGAATTTCTGCCCTCCGGTGGGAAGTTGGGAGGGAAGTTCCCTGGGTTAGGTGCTTGGCTGGATCCCCCCCCTTGGGCTGGAGGAGTCCACACATAACCCAGGATGGGTCGACTTCCCTTGTAACGGGTACTTACATAGTCAGGAGAGTGAGGGACCCCATTTGTGGGACTACCTCCTTGACTCCCTGTTTGTGACTGGCCCGAGGACCTTCTGGGCCTAGCATTATTAGGTGCAGGTAGGTTCTTAGGCCCCCCCATCTCCAACTCTAAAACGGGGACGACCTTTACCTCTGCCACCTTGGCAGTAGCAGGGGTGTTGTTGGCTTTGGGGTTTTTGGGCGCATTATTTTTATTTTCTATTGGCTTCTGCACCTCATAGATCCGGGTCGCCTGTTCAATGACCCAGTCTAAAGATCTTTTCTCGTGAAAATCCCTCACAAGCTGGGTCATTATGTATTTGGGCAAGGCATGGAAAAACGTATTAATAAATTCTCTGCTATCCGTGCGCACCCTTCTTGTGGTCTGTGCAAAAGCACGCTTTAACTCCTGCACAAACTCTTGTGGGGCCTGATCCTCCCCACATTGTAAATTGTAGGCTGCCTTGCGAGCCTCTTGGGGATTTCTGTGAACAGAAAAATGTTTTAATATGGCCGCCCTATAGGTGGACCACCTGGAATGATTTTGGTCCTCCAGCCCTGCAAAGAAACTGGAGTACTCTGGGGAGAATGTCCACTTTACATATTGGATACAGCTTTGGCTGTCCTTCAAATGAAAAGTCTCCATCATTTGCTCAAACAACTCTAAGTGCTCCCAAACAGAATACTTGGCGTTCTTATGATAAGGCGTGATGACGCTCCTGATTGCCTTAATCTGCTTTAAGGGGTCCTTAAGCAAGGCCCTTTTTGTCTTATTGGCCCTTTTGGTCCGGGTAACCCTGGTCCATTCATCTTCTGACTCAGAGGCACTGCTCCCAGAGGTTCCCGTCTGTTCTTCCAGGTTTTCCTGGATTCTGCGAGCCTGGGAATGGCTGGCAGAATGTGGGGACCTGGTCTCCTGTGTCCTGTACCGCTCAGAGGAGTCTTCAGATCCCTCCTTGCTGCTAGGATTTGATGGGTACCCCCCCACTGACCTAACTGGGCAGAGGTTTTTAGGATGCCCTTAATGGGCCTACTCTCCTGGGGTTCCCCATCAAATTGCCCTGTGCTTGGGTGCCCATACCCGGATGCCCGCCCCTCCATTCCTGGGTGGTACTGGGCTATGAGCCCCATGCTTCTGGCTGGATAGTAATCTGCCATCCCTGTGGCCCTGTGCTCATGTGCGCCAGGGGACATGGGGGTGGCAGAGTCCAGGGACTGAGAGAGATAAAGGCCTCTGGTACTAGGGCTCCTGAGGTTATGCTCAGGAGTTTCCCTTTCCCAGCGAACCTGGTCTCTATCCGCCCCTGCTCCCTGTTGCAATGCAAGAGCCTGTGCCTTCAGTTCCTCAGTTAAGGCCTTACTAGACTCTATCAGTCTCTCCTGCATCGCTACCTGTTGTTGGAGCCTATCATTGTGCTGGCAGAGAGCCTCATTCTCTCTCTGCGTTTCCTGATTGGTCCTGGAGCACTGGGCCAGTCTTTGCTGCAGGAGGGTTACCTCCTGAGCTGTGTCCCTATTGGCCTGTTCCTTTCTTGCCAGAGCATCCTCCACCTTCCTGGTGTGCTCTAAAAAGTTCTGGTGTTCTTTTTGGAGGTCACCCAGTCCCTGGAGGGCCAGGTGATTTTCTTCCATTTTCCTTTTTAAGTGGCAGACTTCCTGGCCTAAGGTATCCCTTTCCTGACTAAGAGCCTGCATCTCTGCCGCCAGGTCGTCCCTTTGCCTTTGGAAGGCACCCGCTTTCTGGTGCTCCTGGTCAAACTCTGCCTGGGTATCTAGGTCTTTCAAAATCAGTTTATTGCTCTCTGCCTTCTTCCTATCTAGGTGGCTTTGCAGGGTGACTACCTGCTCAGCACATGCCCTATTGAAGTCTAACTGTTGCTCCAGCTTTTTCTGGCTCTGCAGTAGGGAGTCCAAACCTTCTTGGTACTCCTTCTGCAAGGCCAGAAATCTGGTATCCTGGTCAGCCTTTTCCTGTTGAAGGATGTCCATATCCCTCTTTATTTTAATGATGTGCTGTCTACTCTCATTTTCTGACTCCTGGCTCCCCTGCAGCCTCTGCTCAGAAGAGACCAGGTCAGATTGGACCTTCTCTAACGCCATTTGTCGCTTATTCACCAGATCTTGGCTTTCAGTACATTTATCCTGCATGTCTCCCATATATAGGTACAGGTATGCCGCTATCCTAACCATCTTGTCTTGTTCATCCTTAGCTTTAGGAGCCATGTATAGTTCACTCAGGGCCACATGTAAGGGATCCTGATCTCTCCATATATCTGACCCTGTTTCAGTGATCTGGGGTGCGATTGCCTGCAACCAGACCGTCTGGTCCTGATGAGTCCACTCACCTCTCACAAATAACTTATGTAAGAAGTGCTCTCTGGCTATTTTCATGTCTACTAAGGTCGTCATTCTGGAATTTGAGTTCCTTCCTGACTTACAGAAGTTTGTGTTTTATTTTTGCAAAACAGACCTTTTCCTTAGAGCGTTCCTTTGAGGAGTGCTTTACAGCGTAACACAGCGTGGTGATCCGACCGGGTATGTGTATCTGGTCAGCTGGCATAGTTCACTGTATAGTTCACTCAGGGCCACATGTAAGGGACCCTGATCTCTCCATATATCTGACCCTGTTTCAGTGATCTGGGGTGCGATTGCCTGCAACCAGACCGTCTGGTCCTGATGAGTCCACTCACCTCTCACAAATAACTTATGTAAGAAGTGCTCTCTGGCTATTTTCATGTCTACTAAGGTCGTCATTCTGGAATTTGAGTTCCTTCCTGACTTACAGAAGTTTGTGTTTTATTTTTGCAAAACAGACCTTTTCCTTAGAGCGTTCCTTTGAGGAGTGCTTTACAGCGTAACACAGCGTGGTGATCCGACCGCGTATGTGTATCTGGTCAGCTGGCACACTGTATTAATCTGCACAAGTGATAGATCTAACCCAAACGTCCCGCTCGAGTCCCCAATTTGTAAGAGGATTCAATTCAACACTACAGCTAAGTCAATGCCTAGTCTGGGATACTGAATGGAAACCCTTATTAATATATCTTTATTTCCAGTTCATGCGTTCTGGATGACTACCCCTATATAACACCCCTCTCTTGGAATCCCCCTGACCCCACTGAGCCAAGAAGTAGTTCTGTTTTGCAAGTTTAAAGGTTTATTTGATAATTTAAACAATATATATATATATCACACTTTATAATAAATTAATAATTGAATATCACACTTAATCTGAGCAGTCATCAATAATGGATAGTCTGGCACTAGCACACTTGTGAATAGGAACAGAAGAATAAGGTGGTAGAGAATGCTTTATATAAGTTCCGATGGATGTAATGTTGAATGAAAAATGCAATGCAGAAAATACTCAATATGATTTCAACAAAACAATGTAATCACTTTTCTCTGGCAATCCCCTCCCCCCTTTATGCAATGCAAGGAAATGGAAGGAAAGCACACAGTTCTCAGAAATGCAATCAAATGTAATTCAGTTCACCCCAGCAAGCTTAGACTACAGAAGTTTGAAACACAGGCCCAAAATGCTTTTATATGTGATGGCAATGAAGTGAAAAATATGCTAAAATGCTTTTAACTCCCTCTAGAGGTTCAGGGTGAGTGGTATCTAGTTAATATTAGTCCAGGCTCACTCTAGCAATGATTCAGGGTGGTTCTTAAGAGGCAAACAAATTTTTGGCAAGGAAAGCAATGAAACTGCTGTTTTCACACGTGGAGAAATTTGCAAATCGCGGTAAAATTCGCGAGTGCGTTTTTTGCGATTACGGCAAAAGTGTATGGAATAGGAATGCGGTTCTAGGTTCGTTGAAAAGCCAAGATTCTAAGCTTTTAGAGGAAAGTTAAACCAAGTTCCTTGCACAAACGGTTACGGAGTTATGAACGATTTTGTGAAGGTTGTTTTTCGGATTTGAAATTTTAAAGTTCAAAGTGACAAGTGACAGCTAGCAGCTAGAAATGACAGGCGACAGCTTTACAAAATGACAGGTGACAGTTAGGAGGCAGTTCTACTTAGATTAAAATAGCTTGGATTAGATTATTTTAACTAAGAGATTGGTTCTGCACAGTTCTGCTAGGTACTCACAATATATTTAGAAATAGAATGGGCCTCGCCACGGATCTGGTCAGGTTTTAGACTGGACTCTGGTCTGGTCTCGGCACTTCACAGTGATCTGGGTCAGCTCTCTGGTTCTGCTAACAGTGGTCTGGGTCAGCTCTGCTCTCTCTGGGTACAGCACTGCTTCTGGATTTTTCTGCACAGCTTTCTCTGGAGATTGATGGATTTGAAGTCTGGATCTCTGGATGTGGTATGGTCCGGCAGCATGCTCCGCAGCAAATGGAATTGAATGTCTCTATCTGTCCTGACTGTCTGCTTTTATGTGTTTTGAAAATGGGTGGAAAGGCTAGCTTCCTAGGCCCTACCCCTCTCCACTTGTCATTGGCCACTTCATCCGCTTCCCCTTGATTGGGGGAATGAAATGAAGTGTCATCATGATGAGGTCTGTTTATGGTACAGAGAACCCACCCCTGTCAAATTACACACAATCTATATTTTGACCCAAAAGACATATTTGCACAGGTACACATTTGTTTAAAATTACATGCACCCATCACATATCACAGGAGGTATACCCTGTCCAAATCTGCTCTTCCTGAGAGCTTGCATTGAGAAATGGCAACATATTTCACTTTTTGGTCAGGTTACCAATATCAGATTCTTACTCAAATTTACCCAAATGTGTGCAAGGCATGCAGGCATTAATTGATGAAGTATCAGACTTTTAACTTGCATACATTTTAAGTAATACCCTCTTAACTGCTAGCTTGCCCCCAGATCATGCCACTGGTTCTAAAAACCTCTTAAAATGTGGGCAGAAAAATCACAAGAATTATGGTATCATTTAAATAATTATGACAAGTCCGTACTATGAATTATTCATCTTTTTCTAAAACCATATTCTGGCTACAGGGGTGTGTCTTTTCAGGTCACATGGTACAGAAACCAGTTTTTCCACTTTCTTCAAGCTCAGCCTCTGTCTCCAGTTTCTCCCCCTCCCAGTTTCTGCCAAGCCAGCTTGCTCTCACATGCAGTGCTCCTCCCCTTTCCTTCCAGGAGGAAGCCACATTTACGACTCCTGCAATAAACCATCTGCCTGGGCCCTGGAAGGCCCATTGTTCAAGAGGAAGCCATTTATGGCCACTTCAATAAACCCTCTGCCTGGGTCCTATGTTTAGTCTCTAGCAGTCCCTTGATAATTCAATCAGAGAAGTGTCATATCCCTTTTGGTGGGAACAGCAAAAAGGCAGCTAGGCCTGGGAACACAGCAGTTGTGCAAGTCTCAACTCCTGTCGGGGGTAGCTGGTGGGCAGAATTCAGTTCCTTAAGCCAGGCCCCAGCTAATGTCACTTTTAGTTACCCAGTTTTCTGCATTCAAATAAAACTACCAATTTTTACATATGCAGCTAAAATGCTGATTCTAAGTTTAAACTATGACATTTAAACAATTGCAACCTATGTGACACTCAAAAGTAGGTCACTCATTTCTTTTAAACATTTAGATTTTTAGTCTTTCAGTCCAAATTTACTTAAACTGCTGAAATCCACAGCTCAGCCAGTCTTGTTATAAACCTTCAAGTCACTTCAGAATATAACTTTACATTGGATCCACCTCTCGGTAAGTCTTTCTTTGGCCTGCTCTGGGTTCATTTATTCAGTTTTACACAAAAAAGAAAAAAGTCTGGTGTTGTTTTAAAACGCCGGCTTTCTGATAGTGGTGAGTACTGGTAATGCACCCATTTTTGGGATTTAAGAAAATGAATTCCCCACAATTCTAGGTTGCTTTTGGCAATCAGCATTGCCATTCCCAATGGTTTCAGGCTACTGTGTGGGTAGTCCAATGGTGGTTTTAGGCAGTGCCCTTCTGTGCCCATAACATCGGCAAAATGGGTGGCAGCCTATTCTTCATGCACTTCCCTGGGCATTTTCTGGGAATCTCTGGCCATCATGATGTTTTCCATGTCAGTACTGCACAGTTTTGAGGTAGGGCTCGGATGCATGGGTAAAAACATCCCACATACTCTTGGGTAGTGGGTGTTTTGTGTGTCCACGTCCAAGTCTACATTCACGTTGTTCCAATAGCAGTCGTGTATATGTTTTTAAATCCAGCAGCTGCGTTTTAGTCATACTCTGCACAGTGGTTAAATCTGAAGAATATTTCTGAATAGCGATTGGTGAAAGAAGGAGATTACTCTTTTCATAATGTTTAAATGGAAAGTGAAGAACACTAACAAAGACAAGCCTCATTATGGCCCAGGCGGTAAGGGGTTAACAGCGCCGTAAAAGGTGGCGGCGCCGTTAACCCCTTACCGTCTAATTACGAGATCCATTTGCGGGTCCTGACCTTAACGGCTGGTTTTTACCAGCCGTTAAGGATTGGACCTGTAAAGGGACCTTGGAGGTATTTACGGTACCTCAATTTGCGGTACCCTACCTACCGCCTTTCCAATTTCCATTGAGCCCTATGGGGGCACAAATGGGAATGGGGAAGGGCCAATGGTGAATGGGGAATTACTGCCCACCAACCTTGGTATGGGGCTGTAATTCTGCCATTCATCATGGCGCAATCGGTAAAATACTGGTGGCAACCATGGCGCTACTAGCTCCATGGTTACCGCTTGGATCGTAATGACCCCCAAATAGTTGGGAAATGATGTACCAGCTATGCATGTAGTCGGAAATTACACCGATCCCCACAAAGCCATTTTGGGCATCATTACAATTTTAGCGTTATTTGAGTGGTAAATCCACCAAAATACTGCCAAATTCATTTACTGTTACTGTCACTTGGTCCAGTGGAGTTACCACAGGATAACAAGTGGTGGTAATTCCCCATTTTTGGAGTCCATAACACTCCATGGGGATTTTTTGCCAATTTACTGCCAGTAAAATAACCATGATGTAAATATGCCGAATTTCAGAGGTAAAAAGTGAAGGATTTACCTCCAGCAACAAGCTGGAGGTGAATCAGTCACTTTTCCTCTGAAAATAGGCAGATTTGTGGCACTGTAATTCCACATGTGGTAAATCTGCATAATATTATAATTTGGCGGTGCATGAATGGTGGTGGTAACAGAATTACTGCAACGTTTTTCCACGTCAAACTTGTAACAAGGCCCTTTATTTTTATTTAAAGAAAGAAATTCGTAGATACTTTTAGGATAAAACAGAGCTTGCTTCGAAGTTCACAACATGGTCAGTGACCACCTTTACATACAGTAAAGATGCATCAGCCGACCTGGTATATACAAGTAAAGTCCCTGACATGAGCCTATTGCATGCCTAGATCAGCAAATCTGCTGAGGAATGGACATGCAGATAGTCAGAGGGATATACATGCCATTAAAAGATTGAGCAAAAACAATAAACTACAAATTGGGATGGCACAATTTCCCAGGAAGTCAATGGACTGTGACTCACTCCTCAGATGCTCTCCTCCGAGGAAGCTGGGGACCCACAATGATATGCTCTTGCCAGGGTCCCTTACTCAGAAGAACAGCTGGATGTCCACATTCTTCTGGAAACAGTACAAAGAGAGCAAAACAAAAATAAAACAAGCTGGGTTATTCTGCAATGCCCATGGCTGCCCATAAGGGCAGAGAAACATGTACAAGGGTGGGGGACGAGCAAGGCTTCTAAATGGCTATGTCCCGATAGGTTATGGGCTAGTGTAGGGTCCTTTTAGGTTAGGGGCTAGTGTAGGGTCCTTTTTGATGTCGGGGTAGGACACGTGGTTTGCTTGTAGAAAAAGGTAATGGAAAGCAGAGTGGGGTAATGAATCCGTTTTTAATAAATGATCAGTCACTCTACTGTTCTTCCTGACCCACGTTTTAGTGTACTCTGAATATAAGAAAATATAGCTAGCATGTTAGGTTGGCATAAAGTTGATCTATCTATTCACTAGCCACAATTGCCATTATGCGCGAGTGACTTCAGTGCACTTGCATGCGCTATGACACATCCAAACACATATACCCCTCCTGTAGGCACATAGCATGCGTGGCATCGTGGTCCTTTTGTCAATTTTAAAATGTACAGAAGAATGCATTGTATGTGGCATGTCACTTAGGTGAGAAAGTATCCAGTGCATAAGGGATCCGTCTTTTTTCTACTTTTCATTAACATTTCATTTGTAGGTATGTAGCAACTTCAAACACGCTACCTTCCAGGTCTAGGAATTGGTACGAATAAGCCGCACTCATTGCCACATGTTCAGGACTGTGACAAGAGAAAGCCACCAGCCTCTGTTGTAACAGATGAGAGAAACGCCCTGCAAGCTCTCTGCTCACCTAACAGAATATGTATCAAATCTTCACCGGTGTTTGCTGACCGAAACACATTTAACAAGGTTCGCAAATGAACCCAGAGTAAGTTCCCCGCCGTGGCACATTAATAATACGTTTTTATCCCACCTATCCCTAGCCATGAATATGTAATGTTATAAAATGAGCGCCTTTTTACACAACAGAACTTGAGACGTGAATAAATAAAAACTATCCATCACAAGCCTGTGAAAAATTAATGAGAATTCCGAGACACTGGGAAATTGTGGACGGTTGAGGAGATACGGCCATGATAGATAAATATATATTTTCAGAAACTAGGTCACATTGTGTCCCTATTCCTTGTGTATTTCGTAAGAGAGGTCGTTTGTGATGGTGGCTAACGGGTGTTATTATGAACAAGTTGAAGGAATTCATATTAACATCACTGAAAACCCGTTTCGTGAGGCTGTGCAATAATCAGATGTTTGGATTTACAAACACACCTGTTAACAATTATGAGCACTTAAAATTACACATGGAAACTGTAAAGCGTTTTTATTGGTCTAGTTTTGATTGTGCCTGTGTTTGGCTTTTGCTTAACCACATAGTATAACTTGTTAAGCTTAATTCAGTTGGATGATTTTTTTTTAAAGTTTAGCAGCCATTGGGCCTCATTACACGGATGGCGGTAAGGGTTTACCGGTACCGGTATTTTACCGGTACCGGTAAATCCTTACCGCCTTACTACGAGGTCCCTTTGCGGGTTGGGGAATTTAATGCCGGCTTTTAGCAGGCGTTAAAAATCCAACCCGCAAAGGGACCAGGGAGCTAATTACGGTACCACAATTTGCGGTAATGTAATTAGCGCCTTCCCCATTCCTATAGAGCCCTATGGGGCAAAAATCGGAATGGGGAAGGGCAATGGTGGAAGGGGGAATTACCGCCCCGCCAACCTTGGAATAGGGCGGTAATTCCCCCTTCCACCAAGGCGGTGCCGGTATTTTACTGGCATGAACCATCCGTGTAATGAGGCCCATTGTTTTTAATTGCAGCACGTGTCCCTATGACATTCCACTTAGACATGTGACTTAAAGCACTAAACAGCGTCAGTCCGTGAGGAAGGAGGAAACCAATGCGTAAAGGAAAAAACAACATTTATTTTTTTAAAAATCCCAAAAGTGAAGAAGACGTGTCCTTCTAGTCATATTGTAGAGAAGCATGGGCTATTATGCGTAAACGTGTTGCCATACAGGCATCGAGAAAGGAAATACGAAATGACTCCCTAGAAACAGCTTTACTACGCCTGGTCTTTGCAGTCGTGTTCAAATGTGCTGATTCCCAAATGTAACATCTATGTATGTAAAATATGCATTGCCAAATGTATGGATTTACTAACATGAAGTCTTATCAAGCAGAGGTTGGGCTCCTCAAAAGAGCTTTCTGTTTCCTCCAGATATCAATAAAGCGTTGATGCATGCACCACATAAGGATGGGAACCTCATCACTGCATGTTGCATGCACAACAATCATTGGTGCATAAAGGCCAATGGGACAATTCCCCAGACTTTGAACATTCCACCTGACAGTGATGAAGATAATGATGCAGAGGAACCACAATCAGCATGCTCCCAGTGGAATTGGCATGAAGGACTGATGACAAGGCAGCATCAAGACCTTTCTATTTACCTCTTGCTTCTCCTCCTCTCTTCTGTGCTAATCATACAGTAGTGTGACTGATGTGCAGGGCCCGTATGTGTCCTCGTATCCCTGAACCCCACATCTCTCATCCCAGCTGCTATCTCTTCTACTTCACCTAGTCAGGCACACTCTACCCATGGGTGGTTGGATTTACTCTCCTCTTAGCACTTACCACTTTGCCATGAGCACCACTGCACCTATCCCTCACCCACCTCCCCTCTGCACTTTCACATTCTGAACACTCAAAAGGCATAGTAGGTTTGTCTCCCCTCCCCTTTGTTCACTGTCTACCTTCCTCTGTACCCACCCTGTTGCCCAGAGGGTGCTTTGAAACAGTTTTTGCTAAATGTATAAGTGCCAAACAAGTGGCCAATAAATAAACAAATAAATACATTGGTGGAGGAATTTTTTGAGTGTCCCAGTGAGGTGCCAAAGATAGTGCTAGCACATATGAGGACTTTGTGCATGTACGGAAAACCTGTAACATCATCTTCAAACAAGCACATGCATGTGTGTGTAAACTTCACAAGAACTTCTTAAGACTGCAAAATCAACATGAGAACATGTCTTTGTAAAATTAATGAAATTGAAACTGGCACATGAATTTTCGGATGCATATGTATAAATAACACACTTGATTGTACATAACAGACACACACATTTTGTTTTCCAGCCCTCCGCTTACCCCATACATCAACCCAACACAGACCAAGTGAACACCCCCACAATTCAACCACAACACCCCCCTCTTTCCCCTCCACAAGTCAATCCAACACACTGCGCTCCCCCTCAACCAAATGCAACACCAACAAGCCTCTTCCCTCTCTCTCACAAGCCAACCCTAACACACCCTAAGCCAGTCTGATTGTGACCACACTATCATCTATAGGCACAGATATTTTTGTTACTTTTCCCTTTCCTATGTGGGCTAAGGGCTAGCGGATGTGTGCACCATCTAGAATGGTGAGCAGGGCTTGCAATGGCATTCATCTGAGGAGTTCACAGAAGTTAATGATATGGGGGTCCTTGACATCGCATACTGGAATTGCTTCATCTGCTTCAAAATGCCAGACAGAAGGTGGAAGCCATGCTGAGGTGCCTCTGTGCTCTACCTCATTTGCTGACTTTCAGGTTTTATGGCACCCACAAGGCCATCCATTTTCCCTCCCAAATGGAACACATGCTGACCCAATGTTTTGCTATGCAGCGTTAACACATTTCTAATGTCCTTCAGCACATTAAGGTGTTGCATTGATAGGTTCCCCTTGCCCTAGAGCTTTATCACCATCTACCACAGGTGATTGAGGATGACCTGGTGTTCTTCCTGGTGTTCTTCCTCACTGGACAGTATCATGTGACATCCATACATGGACTATTACAGATGTAACTTTGCATTCATTTTGCATTTGAGGCATATGACCAGTTATGTGACTAGTTGTGTTCACTTTTCAATCATGTATGTTACAGCAATGGTTATTCAAAAGTCGATACATTAGTTCAAACTGCAGCAATTATTTTTTTACAAACATCATAGTTCCCTGCCTTGTCCAGGATTTCGCATCTATTTCTATACATTAAGAGTCACATCGAAGTGAATTGTGATACTTTATTAGAATTAACTATGTGTGTTATGGTAGTAATTGGTATTCTTTAGCTGGCAGACAGGACTATTTGGTACGTGAATTACACTATGGATGATCTTATGGTGTCTCTACATAATCATGATATTATTGATATAATAATACATAACAAGACATATTACAATGAATAATTACATAATGCATAAGTACATTGAGAAAAAAAGTAATTTATTTTGTTAGGGAAATAGTGCTTAATCAAATGAATTTCTGTTTATATTTTCTTTAATGTATTAATGTTCTTAAGTATGCTGTTAAAATGGTATCCCTGCCTTGGGCTGTTTCTGCAGCTGATTGGCTTTTATCATTGTTGAAATACACATTTTGTTCATCTGGACGATAAACTTGAAGTCTTATTGTATGCGTAAGGCAGCAGCACCCTCTAGCGGTGATAAAAGGCGAAGCAAGAAGAACAGCTTCGGACAATCATACATCGACCTTTTATTATATAGTATGATGTGATATGCAGCTTTAGTTAATTGACACTCATGAGTGTTATGGTAGCAACGTTACATGTTTAAGTCTGCAAGTAGGCATACAAACTGAGTATTTTTAGTGCATATAGCTTTTCATGCTTTGTAATCACAACATCACGTGACACATGTCTACACGTTACAATGCTAACCTCAAATCAACAGTAGTTAAATGCACAAACCAGCATTTACTCACCTACACACATCAAGTACACTGCTGCACAAGCTTCTTTTGCAGTTTAGAATTAATATTTTTGAGTTGCGATTTAGCCTGACAAAGATACAGACAAGGTATGTCTAATCTGGGCATGGTACAGGCCTGATACTGCTCTGTTTTGGAATTCCATTAATTTAATACATTTACATAACTTTGCTGTCTCACATGTGTGTCATTGTAGGGATGAGTGATACTACAAAGCAAACCAGAACTCTCACTTAATACAAAACAAGACACCATTGGGGTAGGGAAACATGAAATCATTATCAAAAATGTTTAACTAGAGTTTGGTCAGGTAATTCTAGACATTTATATAAAAACGCAATAACTGATTTCAGGGAAAGTTCTGGCAAGACCTTGTATCTCAGAGTTCATGTTAACACTTCATCAATGAACACTTACAGACATGCACATTTTAATTTCTGCTTAATGGCTGAGATGCATCACACATCAAACATTGTTTACTCGGACACAGGCAGATTCAGTGTGCATGGCAAACAAAGTTGAATAACTGGGTAGCCAAAAGTGTAAGTCTGCTGAAAAAGAATACAAGTTCATATGTAACAATATTATTAGTGTATTAAAATAATTTCGATTTTGTTGAAAACGTTTAACATTGATTTTAGATCACAATTGCTTGAGAGTGAAATTCGTTTATTTGTTTCAGAAGAAGGCTGGGAACAAAAGATGGACTTCCTGACCGCTGGAAAAGATTGGATCCTTTGTAAATAATAGTGTATATTTTATAACGAAATAATAGTTGGCAAAATATTTCTATGTCAGGGGACATAAAAAAAGATATATTGTACATTATTTTCTATGGAACATACTTTTATAGCAGATGATTTTTATAGTCTGATTATTTAATTGTATATGATTGTATTTATTTATTATAAGATTTATACAGTTATGACTAATCTGATATCCACTGTTTCCTCCCCTGTTTACTTTTAGACCCATTGCTGACAATTGCACTGTTGTAATATCCCCACTCCCTTTTTTCTCTGCTCCCTAACTTTGTTGTTTCCCCTATGATTGTAAAGCACTTCACTGCTTCCCAAAGCCCAGTTCACGCTAATTAAATACTCTAATAATAATAGTTTCGAATCTGTGATGCAAAGATTGTATGAATGCTTTTTTTTTCATTTTGGGTCGATTATGCTCCTAATCAGTATACCTGTTTTTTCTCATGTTTTGTTTTTCTTTGATTTATCATTTTCTTATATGCTTGTAATTATTTTATTGTGGAACCGTTTTATTTGTGATTATCTAAGCACTTAATGCTACATGGTAAACATTGTATTTTGCATAATTTCAATCTGGCCTCGAAAATATTGCTGTGTGTGCTTGTGCTAGCCAGCGAGATATGTTTGCATTGAGTTCTGCCTCATTGAAGTCATACAACCTAGCAGACTGGTGCACCGTGGATCGCATAATGACTGTCATGAGATGTGTGGACTGTGGTTTCGAATTGATGCACTCATGGTCATCTGATAGGTAGTGATTGTTCATCTGGGGACCACACAAATGGACTGCCTTGGTCAGCTTCAGTTTCATCCATGCCTAAATGCATAGGTGTTGTGTGTGGACTGGCCGTTTCCGCATTCCTGGTGTCTCTAGATATGCCCAGTGACACGAGTTGAGAGGGACTATTGAACCACAAGACACACTGTGTTACAGCTACAGCCACATGTATTGTTCCCAGGGTCTGGGCACTGGACAGGCTGGTTGTACTGGCAGGCCAGGCTTTTCTGGCTGGGCAGGTTTTGCTGGCTAGTTGGGGAGGTGTGGGGTGCTTCACTGTCCCTTTCTTTCCTTGTCCCACAGTACTGATATCCAATGTTTGTAGGTCCCTATTTCCTATTATGGATTTTGCAGTGGTGGGTTTTGAAGTACTGGTCAGTAAGACCCGAGTGCAGAGTGGAATGCGGCAGCGGTTTGAGGGCCAGGCACTGTCTTTCCATCACTTGATGAGTTCTCTGTGGACAGAAATGGGTGAGACATGTAAAAGTGCATTTTCCAAATGGCTTCACTGGAGCATGTGGTTATTTGACTTTCTCTATTGTAGTCCTACATTTATGGGTGGGTATGTGATGGGCACATGTTACATACGTGTCTATGCATTTGAGATTGATTTTTGGGTTTTCTGCTGATGGAGTGTTAGTGTGCATTGTTTGGGTTTGGTGTTGGTGAATTCTGTTCCAGGTTGTGTTGGACAAGGTGATGAAAGTGTATTAATGAAGTTGCATGCACAGAGCTGTCAGATGTTCCCCATTCATGTTTGAGAATGTTTGAGAAGGTCAACCAGTCCGGTTCCTTTCCTTTGATTTCTGGTCCCTGTAGCTTTCCTGTTTGTACTTGAGAATTAGAGAAAGTACAAGTCCCAGGATTCCTAGCAAAAACAGATATGAATGACCATCCCAAGCATGGTTAGGGGAAACACAAGGACTCTGCATAGAGGTTTACTGAAACGTGATAATGTGGCTTAATCCACGTTATTCTTATGGCCAGCCTGTCCTCCACTTCACAATACAAAATGTGTCCTCCTGCCATACCGAAGGCCTAACATCAAATAATTTGCATGTATTCATGGTGTACTCACCACCTGTAATCTATAATTCTGCCACAACCTCTGTGTCACCAGTTCCAGTAAGGCCTGTGATGTCCTCCACAGTGGGAGCGTTGAGCCCCATCCAGTAGCCATGCACTCCTGCCTGTGCATTGATATAATGACCTATAGCAACCTCTCCAGGTAATCCATGACTTTGGTGGTATACTGAGATGAACTGACGAGGAGGACCTTAAAACCCTAGACTTTGGTCTTTATATTATACCAATTAAAATGCAAGTAGAAATACACAATCATGACAAAGCTGCTGCCAGGATACTTGGAATCAGGCAGATGTTCCAAAGTGAACATGTACCATTAAAGAGACAGAAACACGAGATTCAAAATTGAATCTTTCAGAGGAGCAGGAAGGTCTGGGGTTTATAGGTATTTATAGCAAACCATAAGGCTTTCAAAAAGATCTACTTTTCAGTAGTGGTATTTACTATGATGTAAGCAGTGCTTCTGGACATCGCAACCTGAACTTGGTTCTTTGCCCTCTTCGATGTACCACCTGGGATCTTAAGGACCACCACCTTCTCCTCACTGTTGTTCTTCCATCTATCTGCTGATATAAATTCTTACACTAACGCCTTAGCGATATTCCACTCCTTCAAAGTTACATTCTTCTTCACCTCCTTGTTGATCCTCCACTTCTCTCCTCTTCACTTGTCTGTACCATCTATTCCTTCACATCCTTGATGTTCAAATACTCCCCTTCAACAATGTCCTCCTTGTTGTCCCTCCCTAATGATGTGATATGATATGGCATTTGTAACGTGCCTATACACACGTGTTTCAAGGCGAGGCATGGTAAGGGAGGGGGAACAGAGGGAGGACAGATAAAGATCCTACTAGGCCAGCCATCATTCGGATCGCGCAAGTGTATGGGAAGGAGAAGGAGGAGAAGTGCGGGGGGAAGGAGGTGAGGACAGTGCAGTACATGGGATAAGAAAATAAATAAACAATAAGTAAAAGTACGGCCAGCAGGTGGCAAGTAAACGGGTAAGTGCAGACATCAGGTGTCAAGTGCTGGAAGTGGGACTGTAGGGATACAGAAAACAGTCCCCAAGTGCAGCGGTTGCCAGGAAGGCAGTGCAGGAGTGTGAGTGGCGGGGGAGGGGACCTGGGCCCGAGATCAGAGGGTGGCCAGGTAACCAGTGCAGTTTCAGTGCCAGCCAGGAAGTCAGCAAGGGAGAGGAGGAGAAAAGACAGAAGCAAAGAGAAAGGTTTTGAGGTGTTTCCAGAACTGAAGGTGATTCTCCTCAAGTTTCAGGGAGGGAAGGAGGCTGTTCCAGAGGGAGGCCCCAGCTGAAGAAAGAGATTTACCACCAACTTGTTGCTTGGAGAAGCGACTGACCCTGAGGGAGTTGGAGGCAGATGAGCGAAGAGCTCGAGAAGGAAGGTATTTAGGAAGAGAGAGTTGAAGGTATTGAGGCCCCAGGCCCCAGAAGGCCTTGTGAACGATGCAGATGGTTTTGAACCTAATCCTCACAGCCACAGGGAGCCAGTGCAGAGATTTCAATCCTGGAGATCCTCCTCTCCTTCTCTCTCTTTCCTCCTCGTCCTACTTCTTGATGCTTCTCCACCCCACCACCTCTTTCTATATCTCTTCCACCAGTTCCTTACTGCCTTCGTATAGCTCCATCCTATTCTGGTCTGATTATGCTTCCTTTTCCTTAACCCCTGTGGGATTTTTCTATTCCAGTGCTTGTATCTATTTATTCCCAGATTTCCGTGTCTTATCCCCAGTCCTCTATGTATTTTCTTCTCCCAGACCACTCAGTCTTTCTCTCCTCAGCGCACTGCGTCCCTACAGCTACCTATCTTCTCCTTAGCCCTGCCACTCTTCCTTTCCTCACCATTCAGATTCTCTCGTCTGTCCTTCTGTCTCTTATGGCAGTTCCTTCTGCTCCCTGAATCAGGCAACTCCAAATGACCTCCTTAACACAGATGCGACTGCCTTCTGCCAAATACCCTTCCTTTTACAGAGTCCTGCCCCTGCTATTCAGCCACTCTCTGGCCTAAACGAACATAGGTGCTTCTCCCTGTGCAGTTGGTATGGGGCTTGGCTGATCGGTACTATAAAAGCGGAAGGCTTACAATTCTGATGGGAAACGTGGGGTTCGTTACCAAACTCGTTCTCACCTCTGTCTGTGTTGTTGAATATTTTCCTGAGCCTCAGGAGAAGTGTATTGATCGGCATTACCTGGGACAAAGAATCTCCCGCTTTACCAGAATCCGCTTGGTCCTGCAGCTAAAAAGGATTAATGTAACACACCTCTGTATTCTTCCTCTGATGCTAGACTGGATTGTAGCGGGTAGGCATACATAGGTAATTTGCAGGACTGCCTCGTTGCCTGCACTGAATGGGTCCTATCGAGCTGAGCACGTTTTTTTGTGGGAAATCAAACAAGGTGGGTGGTGCAGACTCACTTCTGATATCCCCTGTCTTAGTGGCCATGTGGAATGCACAAAAAGATGTGACTCAGAATGTAAATTTCAAGGTATTTTTGTACACAAAAACAAAGAAAAATGTTCTTCCCAACCCAATGAACTGGGAATTTTCAAAAGTTAGTGGGTGCCTGAAGCATGGCTGTGACCGAGTTATGGGGGATTAGACACCATAAGTGTCATATGTTCTGAGTTGTTCTGCTTTGCACTGCAATCATAACATCCTGAATTACTATACTTTTTTGAAGGCATGCTTAACATTGTTTTAACCAAAGCCTTTTCAGTGATATATACATACCAGCATATGGATTGTGGAAAAGTGAAGTGCTTCACTCTTCGGCCCACCCACAGGGTGGTCTGAGTTCCGCCCCAAACTAATGGATGATGGGCTCTGGATGGGGTGGTGCAAGTCTCCTGTTTATTCAACTTTGGTGCCCGTTGCATGGCAGTGGGCAGTCAAAGGAGAGGTACATGTAGATCCGAATCTCAAATGAAAGAGAGCAATGGGCCCTCTGGCCAAAGTATGAGAGTAGGAATACACAACCATCGGTTCATTACCAAGAACCTTTAGCTCCAGGTTCACACACACACGCACACACACACGCACACACACACACACACACGTAACACCGTTGGTAGAAAATAAGACATTCCAAAGGTCCAGTGAAATGCACCTCAAGCCCCAAATGCCCGTGTGTGATACAATGTTGCCAGTTTGTGGTTTTCCAGCATCATGATTACATGCGAGTTAAACAATCAATGTGGTTATATTTATATACCACTGGCTTTGGTTAAAGCAATGTTAAGCATGCCTTGAAAAATGATGGTAGTTCAGAGAGCAAAATATATGTTCTTAAACGGATGTTATGGTTGCAGTGCAAAGCAACACAACTCAAAACATAAACAATTTACAGTGTTTCATCTCTGAAGAACAGCCATAACTCGGCTATTGCCGTATTTCAGGTACCCGCTAACTTTTTACATTTTTTAGGTCGTCAAATATCCCCCTTCCAACGGTTGGGCCGACCTCAAGAGAGCTAGGATGCGCCACTTTTTGGAAATGTTTTCAGTGTTGCGTTCCATTAGATAACAACCTAAATCCATTGGCCCCACTGGTGCCCCCTTTGACGATTGTTAGCCCCATGGAATCGAAGCAAATTGGCTGTCTTTCATGACTCCCAGATGAGGGCTATGGACCAACATCCAAGGAGCTAATTATATAGCCCCAAATAGACATGTGGGTTGAATGATGTTTCTGTCAAACTAGATAACATTAATTGATTTGTTTACACTTCTGGAGTTATTTTTAAGAACAACAGAGGACACGTTGGCACCTAGTCACTAAAAGATCTTGAATGAGACCAGACGCCATACATCTGAAAAGCTGTGCCATCAAAGAGGTCCAAAAATAATCAAAAAGCAATGTGCATACAAACAGCACAGACCCTGCCGCACAGGGCATGGCTTACAGGGCATGGCTTTCTAGAGAAAGTGGCTCTCTGCAAGCGTTGTTACAAAAGCCGGGCAATTGGAAAACGCAGATGTTTTGGGAATTGGTGACTTGATCGGTGTCAGGTATGTATTAAAACATAGTTAAACTGTTTATAACGAAAGATATATAAAACTAATAAAGCGATTCAGTACCATTCGGATGTGGGAATGTATTCGGATGCCGCGTCTGCAGTATGCTGCATGCAGCCTAATGGTTAAGATAGGTCCACGAGGGATCATTTACTGCACATTTCCATCGCAGGTCAATAGAACCTCACGCCTTAGCCGCAATATCTGCTTTAGCAGCTGATTTTGAGGGAGGCAGTTATAAATCCCAATGTTCTCTTCGGGGTTTAATGCATGAGTTTGAATTATCTATTGCACCTTGGAGAGCCTAGAGGCAATAAACGGCTTAACTAAGGAAATAAAATAAATAAAAGCACCTGTGACACCCGAGGGCATCTTCATGTGCTGTTTTTTTCTCCAATAATATTAGATGATATTGCGAGTCAATGAAAGGTGGACATTGTTCTTACCAGGAATAAAAGTGCACCTTACAATCTATGATCTAAGTCTCATCAGTCTGAAAATCGTCCTGCGATGTCTTTAAATTACCGCAGAGAATTCGAAAAGAAGCTCCAACAATTGCTTAGTTGGTTGTACAATGTATTAGACAGTTTACTCTGGGTCAATTTATCAAACAAGCTTAGATCTCTGCTTTTAAATGACTTCTAATGGCCTTGTATTTTTTTTTATTCACTACTCACATATGTGTGCACATTTCCAGTTTATTAGCACCAGTTGAGATTTTGTTCTGAAAAATAATGGCGATAGCAAAGATTTTAATATACTTTGAAGACAATTGTGCAACATGGGGTTGCTTTGCATAGCCTCAACTAAAACCCCTATACACTTTCCACACATGTGAAATATCCCTTACAATAATCATTAGAGCTGTCTATAAACAGCCCTCCATAGAAGAGCTGCACTGACTCCTCATGGTAGACATTGCGAGCCTGTGGACATTGCAACTTGACTGAAAGGGATTACAAAATGTCATCCCTTTGCACTCAGTCCAGTGGCAGCATAGACAAATAATAGTTACTGAGAACAATCTGCAGGAATATGTGGATGGTAGTGCCACAAGCTTCCCTTCCCAAGGACCAGAAGTCTTACACCAGGGCCATTCTGTGACAGAAGAAAATCCTGGTCTGACTTTGAAAGCATGTTCCATACTAAATAGAATAGCCACCTTGAGAGTGCAGGAGCCCTGTCCATATCAGGAATCCATCACCAACTGCAGGATCAGCAAGACACCACCCATCAGCTATAACACTGGTGAGATCCGGAGGGTGTCTGAGCCTTCCTTCCATCCCCCACTGAGTTCTGCCTAATTTTTGCACTAAGTGCAACTGCATTGAGTTCATAATCTACCTACAACAAGGATTGAGAATTGAGAGAAAAATGTTTTTACTCCTTATTTTGATGCCTACAAGCTGCAAATCACCATTTAAAAATGGCCGCTGTATTCTTTGCGCCTGCATGAGAGGTACCTTGACCACACTGCCGCCTTAGCTGATTGGCCTCCCTCTCCTACTAGAGGCAATCGCTTTGGCCGGTATGCGGAAGCCAGCCCTCTGTTCAAAGACCCACATTCTAAGGCCCTGTCTGTGCCTTTTACTTCCATACTAAATACAGCAGCCACGTTGAGAGGGCTGGAGCCCTCTCCATCAGGAATCCATCACTGACTGCAGGATCAGCGAGACACCACCCATCAACTATAACACCAGTGAGATCCGAGGGATGCCTGAGCCTTCCTTCCATTCCCCATCGAGTTCTGCCTAATTTGCGTGCTAAGTGCAACTGCATTGAGATCATAATCTACCTGCTTACAAGCCTACAATGAGGATCGAGCATTCAGAGAAACTTGCTTTTGCTCCTTATTTTAATTCCTACAAGCTGCAAATCAACATTTAAAAATGGCTGCCGCATTCTTTGTGCCTGCATGAGAGGCACCTTGACCACACTGACGCCTCAGCTGATTGGTCTCCCTCTGCTACTAGAGCCAATCACTTCCGCTGGTAGGCAGAAGTAGGCCCTCGGTTCAAAGGACTGTATTGTAAGGCCCTATCTCTGCCTGTTCGGGCCTCCAAAGCCCTGAGCGCTGCACCTGGTCCTTCCTTTCCTACCATTGCATCACAGATACCGTGCCTTTGTCAAACCACATGTGCGCCTGTGCGCCAAGCAATGACGAACAACCATATTCAGTATCGCCTCTACTTCTAAATGCAGCAGTGCCTTTCTGGTGTCACACACTTCGGATCCCCCCAGTTGACACATTAAGCGTTCCGGCATATAAATAGTGAGAACTGCTGGTCTTGAACACTGTATAGCTGCTCAGCTGATATATATGCATGGACCACGAGTTCACTGCCTATAACGACTTTGTACATGCTACACTGAGCTCATGCACAGAATTTCATTGATGCCACTTGCCGCCTTTGGATTAATGCCTTATTTCTTGATGCCTTGGCCATGACATGTGAATATTATTGTGATACATTTCAAAAAGTTGCACCTGGCCTTGCCAAGTCTGTGATTTGTTGTTAAATATACAATGGTACCACTGGTACAAAGCATATCTCTCAGCCTCTAATCTGCAATAGGCCAGTGCACTCTGTACTTGCTGCCTAACATTGTCAACTTTCCTCAATCTCACTGCTTTACTCTAGATCTGCTAACATGCTCTAATCTCATTATTGGCCCATGACTTGTCGGCCTGTGATCTACTAACACGCTATAATCTCATTGTTAGGCCCCTGACTTGCTAACTTGCCTTAATCTCATTGCTGGCCCGTGAGTTGCTAAACTGCTTCTATTTCAGTGCTCAGCCTGTGTTTTGCTATATGCCGGTAGGCCTTGTACCCTCTGCCCGAAATTAGCTAACTTGCCCTAACTTAATGTCTTGGCCCATGATTAGTCTTATGCTGGTGTACCCGGTACTCACTGCCTAAACTACCACGCCTTGCTTGTGGTCCACCACTCAACATACAACCTTGTATTCCTGGAGTTTCTAAAGGCTTGCTCATGACCGCAACTAGTAACACACCCGGTACATGTTGCCTAACTCACAACACCTCTGCTCTTCTGATGTTGCGTACAAGCTCCTCACATTAGATGCGCAATACACAGTACATAGTTGGTTATTAACAATCCAATGCAACAAGAGGCTCCTGGTCCCCACTTACCCTGCCACATCTGTCCATCAGGTGAATCGCTATCCTAGTCCAGTGGCACCACATACCCCGTTGGATTAATCGTGCCTAGCACTCCACCTATGACTGTGTCCATTAGCATAAAATTGATCTATCCTATGCCTACTCGCCATGACTAATCGAACATTCGCATCAGTTTGCCAATACACCGTTAATATGACAGGCAACACCTACTACGTTGCTAGTAACACTAGCTTGGGTCTTGCAGAGATACTGACCAGCTCCACCTGCATTGTTAAGGTTTAGTCACGCTCTATACTGCAATACTATTACTCTTGCCTCTTCTTGGCAACCTCACTCTAGAACCACAGGCAGGGAGACCACAGTAGGAGATGGAGAGCTGAAGTATTAAACCCTATACTAGTACATGCCGACACCACTACATGGCCAATACTCACAGTGTAACTCTAACCATGACAACACCACTGCCTCCAACACATGCCATAATGCCCACAAAATTCCTACATGCACTTCAGCATGACAAGACTGCAACTAAAATAAAACAAGAGACTATACTGAACACCCATTGCCCTCTCACATCTAAACAATGGATCCGACAATATGGCACTCGACCTACACCTTATCAACTGTGTCCGGTAAACATCAGGAATTTCAGACTAGGATCCTGACTAAAGAAGGGCCAGATGCAGCCAACCTACCACACCATACGATCATGCACGAAGGACATTCCAACAATGACAAATAGGGGTGACCACAACAAACATAAAGACAGTAGTAACACACCTACGCCCGCAAGTCATCCTCTACTTACAGACACCTGAAACTCGGATGCCCCATTAATTAAGGGTGCACTAATTAACACAACAATTAACACAACATCACTCATGGCACATGTGTTAGATATTGCTGACCTTATCGCAACCAACAACCTGGACTTCATAGCAATTTCTGAAACTTTGGCTCCATTCTGCAGCAGGTCCAGCTCTCTCACTAGCCATACCTGAAAATTACACTATTCTCAGAATGGATGGAGAAGCCACCAGAGGCGGTGGAGTAGCCTTCATTACTAAAAATCAGCTTGGCTTAAGAAAACTCCTGAACAAACAGTTCCCATCAGGAGAACTCCTGTCTATCAAACTACCCCTTACTGCCTCCCATACCCTCATGATCCACCTAATGTATAGACCTCAGGACCCAATATCCTCATTTGAGGAAGATATCACACAACTCCACATATGGAAAACCAAACCAGGCTCTCAAATTATGCTGTTGGGAGACTTAAATGTAAGCCTCAATGACGCTAACGATGATAACACCTTAGCTTTAGCCAACACTATCACTGAGTTGGGCTTTTCGCACTGCATCACCAACCCTACTCACAGTAAAGGTAGCACTTTGGACTGGCTTGCAGACCTACACTGTGACACAAGGATTTTGTACAGCACATATTTTGCCTGGTGGGACCATCACGTTATCGCCTTCACCATGCAGGACAACCTTTGCTTAGACTCTGGTGCCATACAAGCACCATCAGCACCTACCAGAAATAAACCTAACATTACATTCGAGAGATTACTGCCATTATTACACCCTATTACTAGAATGGTAGAGTTGACAATCATACCTTACGTCAGGCTGTAGATAAAGTAGCGCCTCTGAAAATGTGGTACAGCTAAATCGCTTGAACACCTAAACACGTGGTTCACTACCAACCTTAAAACGTTGCATAGTTCCAAAAGAACAGTAGAAGCAGACTGGAGAAAAATCCCTACAGACCTGAACAAAGAAAAGTTCACAATTGCCTCCAATAACTATAAAGCTGCCATCCTGCAAACTAAAAGTGACACTTACAATGACAGATTTATGAACGCTAACTCTGGAACCAAACAGTTGTTTACCATTCTTCGAGAATTAGAATCTCCTATACCACCTCAAGAATCTTGTACCAAAGACTTGACTTGGTGTTCCAACATACAAAAAGTGCTGCTTGACAAAATCTCACTCCTACAAATGAAAATTGAAACAAAAAACTTAGCCTGCCAGTCGATACACAATTCCTGGTGCTAACTGACTCCTCTACAAAACCCGTCACCCTATTTGAGTTTGCCCCTGTCTCTGAAAGGGAAGTAAAAAGAATAATTGCTAGTCTTAAACCATCCAGATGTCATGGGGGCACGTGCCCAGTGACAGTCATCAAAGAGGCAGTGGAGGAGCTCGCTCTATTCATCAGTGCCATTATAAATGCCTCCTTCAAAACTAGCACTACCCTGACCAATCTTAAAGATGTTTGGGTCCTTCTGCTACTCAAAAAACCTAGCCTTGACCCAAACATCCAGACTAATTATCGGCCTATAACAACAGTACATTTCTTACTAAAAATTCTGGACAGGGTTGCATACTTACAAATTCAAAACCATTTCAAATCTAACAATCTCCTGGGCCTTCGCCAATCAGGCATTAGACCTGGTCACGGCACTGAATCAGCCCTCATAGACTTAAACATTCAGATCGATGAACTAAAAGACAAAGGTAATCTAGCCATAAAGTCCTCTTCAAACATGTGACCTCGGCGGCCAGCTTCTCTTCCAAAGCCTCTCTATGGATACAGTCCTTCCCCTCCAATAGAACTATGAGGGTATTTGCACCGACTGCCTCTGCGTAGCCTGCCCCAGTCTCTTGTGGAGTACCGCATTACTTTTTTGCTTCCCCCACATTGTATACAATTTTTACTAGGCCACTTTTCGACCACTTGGATGACTTGGGTATCACCTACACGAACTATGCGGATGACACCCAAATCCTCATTCCTATTACAGGCTCCTATGACTATTCAGGCATGGATGGTTTTCCACGCCCTCTGTCTGAGTGACAATAAGACAGAGATACCCCTTATCGGATCGCAGGCCTGCCTGAACAAGTTAGACAACCAATTGAAATCCTTTAACATTGACAGTAGCAATATTAAAGTCTCCAAAGAAGTGAAAACTTTTGGCATCTATCTTGACTCTACCCTCACGCTAACAAGACAAGTTAATGCAACAGCCTCAACAATGGCCTACACATCTAAACCTATTAATGCCCATAGACTTTTCCTATCTCCTGACAATTTCATCACCCTGGCTGGAGCCCTAATGCTATTGAGACTAAAATATTGCAATGCCTTGTATGTAGGTACAGACAGACATAATGTGAAAAAACTACAGGTGCTACAAAATAATGCACTAAGAGTGGCTCTCAACATCCCGACAACAAGACAACATGTCCACTGGCTTCCAGTTCAGGACAAAATCACTTTTAAAATACGATAACTAACACATACGTGCCTCTCAAACTCAGCCCCAAAATATCTTGTGAACAAATTCATAAGAAATCATTTTAACAGACCGACCCGGTCCACACATACACACTTTCTAAAGATTCCTAGATTTAAGCTACAAAAAGCAGGGGGCAACAGTTTCCCAGTACTAGCTGCTTAACTTTGGAACTCCATGCCTTTAGCACTAAGAGCAGAACCATCCTTCTGGACTTTTAGAAAAAATGTGAGCACTTGGCTCTTTTGCACATGAGCGGTAATGGTGCCTCTGACTCACAGTATCTGTCTGTCTTGAATGGTTTCCTTCTGTCTGTACCATTATTGTAATGAACTGTTTTCTACGATTTGTAACAATATTGCGATCCACAAATAATGCGCCCCGATACCCTTGGGTTAGGTGCACTTTGCAAATAAACAAATAATTAAATAAATACATGAGTGTTCCGTGACTCCATGGTATTTGTAAATCATCAGAGGATGGGACGGTCAGAGAAGTCATGGCTGTTTGAAATGCTGAATCAATCAAGCCAAGTTTCTGCCATGTAAAAATGAGATGACATAAATCACACCAACCACTTGTGCTATATTCGAATATTGTATTAAATGCATCACCTTTGTTGAAAAAATAACATATTCTAATTCAAAGGTCAGTCTTCATCAACACGGCATTCCAGACAAGTCATAGTATCATGGCACTTGCTATTATCACAGCACTAAACATTATGTATCAATCCAAGGCAAATGGAAACATTAATTCGAGTGGGACCAGTTGGTCTTGCATATGACTGGAAAGTATATGGCTGGAAAGTACTGCTCATTTGGGAACTGGTACCAGTGGGTATTATTTCTTTTGTTTATGATGTTGATCTAAATATTTGAATCAAAATCTTTCATGAACCTATATATTTTTTTCCCTGAGGGTAGGGCCTCTATCCGTCCTGGTTAAAAGGTGAAAGCACGGGTAAATTGTGGGTAGGAGGGAATATTTTGGCCAGCACCTCAGACCTCTCACCATTCCACACAATGCTTGAGCAGCTAGTCAATAGTTACCCAATATAAATGAAGCATACTGATACTGATATGTTTCAATTCTGCAATGTGGCAATAACCACACATATCATTGCCCATTGGCTAGGCTTTGCCCTAGCCAACACGTAAAGCCTAGCCAACACGTTTCATTATCTTCTGTTGCAGTGCAAACACAGAATCCCATCCCTAAGAAGGTCCCACATACATAGTGATATACCGTGCTGCATTTAAGCTAATACACATTAATACAAGCTGCATAACCAGAGCTGGGTTAAAACCTCTGAGTCAGTGCTCTATTTAAAACTGTGTGAACCAATATGGGTTACAATTTAAACGCACTGCATCTTTCCTGAAATGTGCAACATTAAAGAAACAAGAAAACATGTCAGTTATATACACTATCAAACAACATTATTATTGCAAAATTAAGACTCCATTATAGGGCAACACTAAAGTGGAACAGACAAGGTAGCTGGGCTACACAATATCCCCCAGTGCTCTTCTATTTGATTCTGTGTTGTATACATGTATGTAATCAGTTGCTGTGGCAGTGTTTTTCTCCTCTGGCAGCTTGCTTTAACAAATCCACATTATGGTCTTCTGCCCTTCCCCACTAACACCAAAATGGGAAACAATAAAAAGGAACATTGTAAACCAACAAAAGAAAATTGAAAACCGAAGGAAAACAGCACCAGCCAGCCAGTTAGAGGGAACTGAAATCCACCACTATTACAAATGTTTGCCATTCCAGTGGATGTTTCCCATGGCTACCAATGCAACAAGATCATATTTAAGCAATAAGCCATGAGTTTGGAGGAAATGACCACTTCAGGTAATGCCCCAGGGCACCTTAATGCAGGCCCCGGGGAATTGATCGAGGGGCTTATTGCTATTTGTAACACGGCCCATTGGACCGCGGTACTAATGCATTATTTGGGATGTGGTGAAACACCATCAGCAATTCACAACTGAAGGAAAAAAGATAGCTACCAGGGAATGAGGAGATGTAATTACGCATAGTCCGTTCTCCATTTCCATGGCACCTATTGTCAGAGATGCAGGGATGCACCAGGAGAACTGTTGTTCCCCGGTGCTGGCTAGGGACCGGGTAGCACAAGGTAAGTGGGGCAGTTGTGGGTTGGGGGAAATATGCGTAAAATGGGGGTTGGGTAAGAGGACCAGGGGTGCAGGGAATCACTTACCTGAGCACCCTTCTAGGGAAGATGGCGGCCTCTGGCACTGTGGAGGCTCGGAGCTGCGGGATTACCATATGGTAATGCCTCCACTCTGAGGCTCTTTATTGGCTGGGAGGACCAGGCCAAACCCCCACCAGGTGCAAATAACCATTATTTTTATAAAGAAATTAATTAATACTGTAAGAATTTAATGAGTAGAATTTCCTTTAAAAACATTCACTACTGTATTCCAAGTAACACAATTGAGCCAAATTACAGTCAATGACTTGAGAAGCCTGCAGGGCAAGCTTTATCTAATTTTTAGGAAATGGAACATTCCTGCCGAGTGTGTGAATCAGCTAATTTGTGTAGATATTATTAGTAATGCTTATTAATAAGAGAGTTACAAATATTAAAAGGCATTTCTATCTGCAATCATGGATGTGATACTGACCAATGTGCACTAACGTAATATGCCAGGTCTTTGCTGAGATACGCTCACTTGACATTGGTAGACAGAGCATTATTTTGTTTACTTTATCTTTACTAAGTTTTTTGCATTTTCATACAAAGTTTAAACTCTCTCAGTCAATTTCAACACATTTCAACCAAACCAAAGAACCCAACCAACCCTTCCTAACCCTCCCAAACCCTCGGTTACGGACTTTCCGGAATTATTGTATAACACTAGCAGTACAGTAATTGCAGAGTCGCACAATAAGAGTGGAATACTCGGGATATATAGGTTCTTTTAAAAAAACTTAAACAACAACAACTCTGGATCACTCCTGAGAGGAGAGCCAATATCCTCCCTGGGGTCACACCCCACCCAAGACCGACACCATGAGTCAGCTTTCCCTGGAGGGGAAACCGCAAGACCCACTACAAAGTAGATCACTCAATCTGGCTCCCCTACCCCTTTGGTCTGGTAGCTCCCCATTTAGTTATAAGTGGTCCCCATTCTTCCTTGAACCGTCCCATCTGGTCATGGATTATGGCTGTCAATTTGTGCATAAAGAAAGTATCCCACAGTTTGTTCAGCCATTCTTTTTTGTTTTGTAACCTATGATCTTTCTATTTCTGTGTTATGGTCAGTCTTCCTGCCCGAAAGATTGCCTCCCACATTCTTGGGAATGGGTATTCCATGGCATCTATTGGGGGATTCTCGGAAGCATTTGTAGTGGACTAAATGTCAGCTGAATTTCAGTAATTTCCTTCATACAGTTTAAAACCTCTGTCGAGTATATCTAGATTTTGCGGCAGTGCCATCACATGCGAGAGAGAGTGCCCATTTGTCCACACACACACACGGGCAGAATAGAGAGACTCTTTTGTCAATGTTCGAGAGCTTCACTGTGTCAAGGTGCCATCCATGCAGCATTTTGAAGTTATGCTCCATTGCGTCAGTAAAGAGGTTCACATGGAAAGTTACTTCATACATGTTGTCCCATATTTCTTCAGAGATTTCCACCTGCACTAGGTCTGTTCAGTATATCTTACATTTGTGCCTTCCTGTGGTGCCTGCTGTTACTAGAAAAGTATATAATTTCGAGTTCATACATTTTCTTGTGTCAGCTTTATCTAGGAATGCTTCAAAGGGCGTAAGATCGCATGCCAGCTGATATTTCCATTTTGGATCTGTGTTTTGACCTTTCAATGTCAGACATTTGAATATGGTAATCACTGCCTTTCCCAATGCAAGGTTGATGCCCTCATATCCCCTGAACTCACATTCAACAAACAGCTGACCTGCCCTGTGCAGACCCCTATCAGACCAGATTTGTGAGTGGCGGAAGCCTAGTGGATTATGATCAAGGAGGCATCCCCCACAGTGAGCTCATCAGGGATGGCCAGGAAGATAACAAATCGCTCCTGTTTCCTTTTGTCCACAATCCCCACAGTACTTCTTCTCATTTATGTGCTAAATCCCTTCAAACTTAGAGACCCCCAGCTCTTTTGCTGGGCTTTAGGACCTTTTCATTTTAACCCTTGAGTGCCTGAGACCTTTTTCTCACTCTCTCAAGTGGTTTGACCGGATTTGGATTATATGATTCCTCTGTTTTTGGAGTCTGACAAAATCCGTAGGCATCTACTTTGTGTATGGTGACACACAGCACCTTTAGTGCAGTGTCACAGATAAATCCTTTGCATTTCTCATAGGGTTTTAATACCTTTTCTTGTGTGAACTACTGTTACCAAGAATAGTAAAGCGAAATTGACTTTACTTACCTTTTCTGTTTGTGGGTACAGCATAAACCATATTATGTGGAGTGCTGGAGGGTTACCTAGTAGCCCCTCATCCTACATTCTCATGTAACATTTTTCATGTTACCCTCACTACTTTAAATGGCTAGTGACAGTGGTTTCATTGGTTCCATGTCTTAAAATCGCAGCAAAATGGTTGTGAATACGAAAAATTGCGGCAAAAATGCTGTGGTTTTTGCACCACAATCATTTAAAGGATGCGGGGGACACCCCTGCAACCCCCCGACCAATTATACCATTTAAGGGGGGCGGGGGACACCCTCCCAACCCCTGCTCCCCTTAAATGGTATTGAACTGGCTGGAGAAGGTAACCTTTGAGAATTTTCTTTCATGGAACTGAAGGGGAGCTGAAAAAAAGCTGTGAGCAGGAAGAAGCTCAGAACCTTGAGTTGAACATTGTTTCTTTTGAGTTTTACATTTCTACACATTGGTTTATTATAGTTGTGAGGGAAAGGATAGGTTTTGGACACAGACAGACTTTTAAGTTGAACTCTTTGACACAGACTTTCCTTAGTTTTGTTCATTTTGTGAAACCCCACATTAGCAAAGGGCAGGTTAGGCATTCAACTATCCTGACATTTCAGTTAAATGAATACCTTTTGTTTAAGCTTGAAGTCTGTTGTCTTTGTCATACTTCATGATGCCTTCACAGTGGAAGGAAGAGGAAAACAATGTGATCATTGGAGCAGGGAATCATTGCAAATCCATACTCCTTCTAATCTCTGTAGCCCAATTACCCATCCTAATCAGGACCATGTTGTGACTCGACCATGGAATTGATTCTATAGTTGTGTGCTATACATAGCATTTAAGCCCTGCGTCTACCAAAATAGTATCAATCCTTGAGTAAGGATTAAGTACCTGTGAGTAATACGTAAAGGGTGGATCTCCTGCCTCCAGTTCCAGCAAAGAGTATACTACTCCGAGGCCCTTATTATTTTCTCCAAATCTCTGTGATTCTGCCTCCCTTATTCGAGGGGCATTCGGTTCCTGAAGTATTTTCCTATCTTGAGCAGTGTTATTGTGTTCCCAAGAAGAGTACCTTTCAAGAAAATGTATTGTTCCTCTTTGTCATTTAGCTCTTCTTCAACCACCAAACGCACAGTAGTCACCACTACAATTGCTACCCCTCTTTTTCTGGTAGTTGAAAGCATGGGACATAGCATCTGTGGATCGACCCTTGAGAAATGGCCCCCTCCCACTCAGCTAATGAGTCTCCTCCAAGAATAGCATGTCCAATCGTGAATTGACAAACTCTCTCAAAGTGAGAATCATTTAGTCAGGGAAATGAGCCCTTGGGCATTGAGGGAGCCCAGGTTGAGCGCTGCTGTCTGGATAGCTATGGAATTGATTTTCATGACTCCTCCCTTTCCCAATCCTACTCAGTTTCCACTTCTCTCAATTACCGTATCTTGTGCTAAATGTGTATTTGTCTCAAACCACACTTAAAACATTTTAAACAATTCTGTGAACATTTAATAAGCCCAGTGTGCTCTGGCGAACGTAGGTTCTCTGAAGCCCTCTCCACCAAGCAGGTAATCAGTGACCTCCCAGATCGCTTTCACATTATCCCCCTCTATTTCGCCTTCCTTTTTTTTCGGGGAATCAAAATAATCGAGGATGATTGTGCTGTTCTCGGTTCTCCGAATAATTTTAAGAATTATCGCTTCCTCTCTTCTCTTCAACTTTGAGAACCTTCCATCCATCTTTGTTTCTAAAACGTCCAATGAGGATTGATTTACCTCCAGACCTTGCTTTACACCTTTTAATCGAGCCCATCAAGTCTGTGGCCAATGTCTCTTTGAATGCCACAGAACTCTTCAAGCAAGGCTGCAATGTCTTCTTTCTTCGACATATGTTCCTCAGTCTCCACAGGATTATGTAATGTTCGGAGATGGACGGTGGCTGGAGCCAACATTGGATTTATATATTTTTGTAGCCTTATTTTCCATCTCATCCAGATAGGGTTGCCTGAATCACCAGAATGAGTGACTTGTCTTCCTCTTTGTGGGTGTAATTCCACTAGTCTTTTGCCTTCTTCTTTTTGATATCATAGATGGATTTCCACAGTTGGATGTGGCTGGGACACCGAGTCGGCTCTCAGGCTACAATCGGGAGGCAAAAGCACTCTGTCAATTGCATATGCCCACAGCTGCTTCACCCCTCAGACACCGGCTAGGGTGATGTCGGGGTCTCACTAGGTCCACATGTACTTTGGCAAAGTGGCCCCTCCTTGCTGCCATCCTTCAATGAGGGTGTTGTACACAGAGAGCACAGGTCACCTAGATTCTCCATCCACATGAGAAGGAACAGCAGCCCTTTAGCTTTTGCACTGTTTCGAGGGGCATGTGAAATGCAGCGGCCCAGAGGTCGCTCTGTATAGTGGTGATTTGTCTTGGTTTCACAGACACCTTGTGTATGGGATTCCACTTCCCTCCTGGTCAAATCCTTTTAGTCTGGACAGCCACTACTCTGTTTCAAATGAGTTCTGCCAATCACTTTATTGGGCGGCGTGAAGGCTCTTTTTAGTTTTAGGACCTGTTTCCTAGCTCCTGGGTATCTGCGTCAGTGCACATTCACATCTGCCTATCCAGGGTTTGTTGGATTCCTGCCATGTATTCACTGCTACTATGTCCAGTGGAAGGGGTAGTGGTATGGGCCCCTTACCTCAATTCCTTTTTTTCTCTCTAATGCCCAGTCAGAGGATCATGCGAGGGTCACTGCCTTCAGCCCGCCTCTCCTTCACCAGTCAGGTTGGCCACATGGGTCCAGCTTCCTCTCGGCTCTTTGATTAATGGACACAGTCAGGCACTGCCACACCCTGTGCATTCTGCAGTGTCTTCATGGGTGGGCTCCTGCACCTCCCAGTGCCTCCGAGCTCTCCCAGGGCCAGTGTCACATGGCTACACTCTGCATGCCATGCCTCTGGAGTTGGCCTGTGGGATCACAGGATCTTGTGACTGATGCTTGGAACTGCCAGAGGACCTGATCCTGGTGTTCCAACCCAGGGAACGCTCAATCCACTCTGGCTCAGTGTGTGGGGGTTCAATCCGGCCAGAATTGCGCTTGCGTGCTCCCCTGATATTCAGGGGGGTGGCGGTCTCAGCTTTCATCCATATGGCAGAAAACTGGGGTCTCAGGTCCAGTTTTTACGCTGGGGACTGGACCGCAGCAATCTTGCTGCTTCCAACTGCACACCCCCTGGTGGCCTCAGTCGGAGCATTATTAATATAGAGGTATGGCGAATGACTGGAGAAAGGTATTAGCCATTTGAGCGGGATTTTAACTTTTCTGCCAGTACAGCATATTATTTCTGGTTTTTTTATTTTCTTAAAGGTAAGGTGACCACCTGTCAAGGGATTCTGATTGAATATGGCCATCAACAAAAAGTCACCCAATGAATCTCTTATTGCAACAACAGAACTGGCTCAGGTTACTTTGTAATTGTGCACGCTGCTCTTTTGCCATTTCCCAATTGTTGTGCTATCAGGTTGGCACGGTTGTGGATTCAATACTTCTGAGGCAAAGAGGTGTCTGTATATGGCTGTTACAGTCCAGGACCTCAGAGAATGTCAACACTTGAGCCACTGTATTTGATGGAAGGGATTATGCAGGGGGGACACTAGCAGCATCTGCACGTGGATATTCACAGATTTGCCAGAATTATTGACAATGCTAAAATGACAGTAACACACAGTAGACAGAAGTAATCAATTAAAATAGTTATTCCTATATCTAAGTCCCACTAAATGACTTGTTTGCCCTCTGGTGATTTCTACATCTGGAGTTGTCTCATCAGCCCTAGGGTTCGCTGATGACGCCTACAATGAAGGTGTACAAATCCTATCCCTTTCCTCACTCACTACTTTCCTATGCTTAAAATGATCAGGTGCGCACTTATTGGTGGTCAGTTTTTTGCTTTAATCTTACCGCCTCCAATATGTGTGTCTTATTAAAATTAACTATTCGAACTGCTGGTCAATAAGTCTTTAAAAATTAGGTGTCCATCTACCAATGGTATATTTTTCTATTGGATTGGATCATATTGATGCTTTTTTATTTTTTATTTTTTATTATTTGAGCCCTTTCATCAGAGTATGGTGGGTATCAGAGTCAGGGACATTAGCCCGAGACTACTTCATAACAGTCAACCGGTTTCAGCGGTTCTGATCAGTGGCCACTTTCTTCAGGACAGGTGATACATTACTGCGTTCTACGTAAGGTATATAATTTCTTATCTGGAGGAAATCTTCAGGTTTCCAACGGGCATAATGGGTAACTTCCCGGGCCCTATGGAGTTAAAAGAGACAGATGGGGCATCATCAGTCTAAGAGTGCTTGTAGAGGGTAGGTAAATCCAGTGGGCTTGGGTTTGAGACCCCATGTGTCTTTAATAGTGCCCCCTTACTTGTGTCGGCCTGTATCTCTCTAATAGTTCATCTCTCATGGATCAGATATGGAAGATGGATCCCGATCTGCTGTGTCTTCTATAGTTTCTCTCAAGTCGGGTATCTGTAGTTGATTGGAGTTCCTGTTACTGATCCACGATTCTATGTTGATTGAATCTGATGTGCTAAAATGACCTCAGAATTAAATTGAAAAAAGAAACATTTTATAGAAGTAATTGAAGTTCTAATAAAATGGGTAATGCATTGGCTGGCTTACTTCAAGTAAACATAAAATTACAAAGATCATTATCAGCTTGCTATGGAACGTACATTTTGCTATGTACGTACCAAGTTTAAGTCTTTGCAAGAATGGCGCTTAGAATTGTAAGACAAATGGAAAGGTCCATTAGTTGTTAGAAGGTTCAATTCCTACAGGTGAAGTGACTATAGCGTTTAGGGTGATGATGACATTCTTTGGCCTCAGATAGTTCCCATACATGTCAACAGGCCCTGCTCCTTACTGGTGATGCTTACCCAGCATTAAATAGTCCTACTGATTTACCTAGTATAAATCCATGTCACCACGTGCCAGAAAGTCCCACAATTTGACTGGTTGCGTATTTGACAACTATTGGACTAGACATAAAGTGCCTCATTACGAGTATGGCGGTAAGTGGTAAAACAGGCAGTAACTACGTTACCGCCAACTTTACCATGACGCCAAATTACATGTGACCCTAAAAATGGTGGTAATTGCTCTGGCAGAATTACCTCCAGCGGTAAATCTGCCAAGAATCAGCGGAAACAGCGCTGTGGCTGATTCCGCCGACAGAATCAAAGCCAAAAAACTAAAACCCATTACCATCTGGAGTACAAAAACTATGGAATTACTTCGAAAAATCAGAGGGAATTCTGCCAAAAACACTCACAATCAACTCCACAAAAAAGGTGGAGGTAAATGCATACAGGTGGAGTATAAAAGGCCCAGCCCCACCCCCAACACACAGCCAAGCAACATGCAGCGACAAGCAGGCATAGATTACAGGCCCTCAACCTGCTACTCTACATCGAGCTGCAGCCGCATGCTGGACCACAGCAGGGAAGGAGACGTGCAAAAAAGGCACCAGAAGATGCATGCTGAAAAGGAGTACCCATACCACATGTCAGACCATCCTCATGCACACTCACGGACAGCCAATTAGTCACCTTATACAAATTAGACCTTCCAACCATCGCCAAACTGCTCACCCTGACACAGGCACAACTGCAGAGTGACATTTCCATCCAATAAGCCACCTCCCCCCTGCTGAAGCTTGTGGCAGTATAATATTTTTGTGGCAAAGGAGCCTTCCAATGTTCAGTAGGGACACTGCATGGCATGTCCCATCCCACATTCTCCAAGGTGCTGGACCAAGTTCTGGATGCCCTAATGATGCACGCACATCTGCACATCTCGATCTACATCACCCAGGCACAGGTGCATGCAGCCAAGTCAAGGTTCTACAGCATTGCCCATTTTCCCAACACCATTGCAGCATTGGACTGCACCCATGTGGCGTTGGCACCCCCACAGACAACAAAACAGGCATACCGCAACCGTAAACAACATCACTCAATGAATTTGCAGACGACCTGCAATGCCGACCCCACCAGCAGTCAATGCTGTGCCCAATATCCTGGGGCCAAACATGATTCACTGATTCTGCCCAACAGCACCCTACCAGATTACATGGAGGGGCACAGAGGACGTGGAGATTATCAGGGATCCTGGTTGAGACCCCATTCTGCCAGGAGGGCTAAATAATAACAGAACAAATGAATGAGTCAGCCTTTCCTATACCTGTGCCTCAATTGTTAGTTGTATATAAAGTACAAGACACACCTTATTGAGTCAATACAAAGTATATGTATTCAAAGGTAGAGATCTAGTGGTCTAATAAATCACATGAATATAGAGTTATACATTTCAGGACATAAAACAAATATGTAATGTTGTCAAACAAACAATTTGAGGTAAATTCAGACTCAAAATTCAATATAGTAAGGTTGGGATAATACAAAACCTACTTTTGTGTTGTGTCACAACAGGGGTCAGAAAACTAGTTACAACAATAAAACAAAAAACATACAAATTGTCAATGGAAAACAGTGTTAACAGTTTTGCACTGCACTTATGATTGGAGACTTGTCTACACAAATGTTTTTTCGGCCCTCACTGACTGTTACGCCAGCCAATCTTGAGCGGGCCTTCATCAGGACGCGAAAATGCCGGATGGACTGCTCTATATGTGTGCTGATGTGCTAGGAAAAAATTGTTCTGCACGGATTCAAAGGAGAGGTGGTGCCCGTGGTGAGTCGGGTGACCTCTGGGTTTTTATTTCTTTAATGGAGAAGAGACGACCTGTATGAAATACAGTCTATTTGCAAAAGGCGGTCGCCGCTCCAGACTCTGATTTGTCATCTAAGACACAACAATTTTGTAAACCGCTGATTGATAGTGGGTTTTTGTAGTGCTGGGTGACCTCAATGTCCTTCCAGTCCCTGTATCTTGTACTGTCACAGGGGATCGGGGGAAGAACTGTAGTGCTGGTGCTGCTGTGGAAAATATATCCTGTGGTATTCTTCCTCGTTGAGGTATCTACCTCTGTATGGGGATCAAGGTGCATGTCTGCGCGGGTATGGCTGTGTCCAAAAGAAATCCCAGCATCAAGTATAGAGGACAGCACACTTGGCTCTTCGGTAAGTAGCACTCAGACCTGTCTGCCAAAAGCTCTGACACACACCTGGGGTACGTAAGCAGAACTAAAGTGATTGAACTCCAAGTCCCATGATGCAACAACACCATAAAACAGAATAGGCCAAGCACCCTCACAGACCCACCCCAGGACACAAAAATGATCCATCTGATGACACAGGGCATCCAGCTGTTCTGAGGGGTGCGTTGGATCTCACCAGTAATAAATTACAAAAGAAGTCAAAAAGGAGTGTACACCAGGCAAGAAGTGACACAGATTTATTCAGGGCCCCAGATGCAGCTGTGACAGCAATATTGAAACAGAACGTGGTGCAGAACTGCATGAAAAGGCTTGGTCAAAGAAACGCCCCTAAATCAAAAGTTTTTAAAATTGTCTAAATTAACAGCAGTCACTTCGCAACATAGAAAGTCTCCCCACAAGAAGCTGATTGGTGATTGCATATCAAACCCCTATAGAGGGGCAGACATTATTTGTTTATGATTGGGTCCAGTGGACCTTACCACACCACCCATGGTTCCCCCTTGTCACGTCACAATCCAACCCCCAATTCCCACATCATAGTGCCAATTCATTGAAACATTTCAGATGATCAACGGAATGTTATCCGTCTGTCCCAGTCTTCTCATTTTTGTTCTAATGAGAAATCCTCCTACCATGACACTGTCAGAGCCTTGAACAAGAACAACTTACTGTGCCAACTTTAAACTGCCTTGGGCTTTCTGAAACCACCAGTAGATCAGGCTTTGTAAATTAAATATGCCGAATTATAAAATGCGTGCGCACTCATTGCCTTTTGGCGGGACCCATGAGCTCTGGTTTATGACCTTGAAAGTAACAAATGTTGTTTGCTTCCTTTCCGTGCGATCCTGGGTTTGTGATATTTGCAATGTGCTACCAGCTGCGGCGGCTTCTAATCAAATTAATGAAACAAGCACACGTTTCTGAAAAAGAATGCTTTGAGGCCTTTTTACAGCACCTCAGCCTAATGCTAAACATTGTTATACTTACCTGTGACCCATCTTTTATTATCTATGTTTCTTTAAACTGGAGACACTGTTTTTTATGGTATTCTCCAGCCTAGATCAAATTACTGTGTGGCTATCAAGGAAGCCCCCTCCATGTTTGCAGCTCTACTCATGCAGCTGGTAAGTTTGCATATTTTTACTGTGGTGAACTTGCATTTTTCCAGCATTATTCCACCCTGTTATTGAACTTTCAATAACAAACTCTTTTTACTACTGCTGGTCCTTTTCTGCTACTTTATGTTTGTGAATCCATATCTTTTATAAGCTTGTCATGTCACCCCCAGATTCCTCCTAATCATACAATGATTCCAACCCATATACACCCCTGTACATCCTTAAGACATGCGATGCAACATTGCTCATAGTTTTCTAAATCCTTAGGCTGTGACCCACCCACCAATATCGTCCTCTGCTTTTTCCCTAATTAGTTCATAAGTACCCTTCTCTTTGTTATTATCCTTATGAATGCTCAGGGTCAATATACATTGTCTTCTTTGTTTGTTTGTATAAAGTCTCAAAAGATGTTTGACAATGCAGAAGGTGATGTTTGACAATGCAGAAGGTGATGAGAACATGGACCAATGCAGCGACAGTCACACAAAATACTCCAGAAAGCCAGGTGGGCACCCATGTGAAAATGCTGTCAAGCCAGTTGCTTGACTGCACTCCATTAGCTCAACTTGTCATTTTTTCGTGAAGTGTCTGCAGTTCCCTTATAGCTGCTGTCAATGTTCCTTTCAAAGACTTGCCATCGGGTGGTACAGTGCAACAGCTGCTCTTGAACTTCGCACAAACTCCACCTTCAATAGCAGTTAGAAAGTCAAGGACATAACGATTCTGGAATGCCACCAAACGTAGAGCCCTCACCTCTTCCCTTATTGCATTCAAACCTTTTGCTGCTGAATTAGCCCGCTGCAGCAGCTCTTAGCACGTGAAATGAAGCCATTTCGCATTAGCTGCACATCTGGAAGCAACAGGGATGTGAAGAATGTTGCAGCCTTGGAGAATAACCAACAGGGATAGTGGGCACATGTCCAGCACTCTTTTCTGACCAATACTTATTCTCCCTTTTCTTTTTGCTCAGAAATTTCAGCTTCTCACTTTGTTGTGCCACTTTTTTCTGCTGCTCTAGTTCCACGGTAGTGCTGTTTAGAGGCACCACCTGGGCATGGCTGTGAAGAGTGACGATTGCACAGAGCCCACTCCAATCGGGTGGAAGCTGGGTGCAGGCCTTTCAATCCATAGGCCCACCACATGTCCATTATAGCAGCAGTCCCGTGCATCAGCACCACACTCCTCACCACCTTGTCACAGCCTGTGTTAGTCCCCAGATGGATAGACCCACTCGACCTGAAACATAGAGGAAATCCTGTACAGCTCTTTATGTCAACTAGTTTTCCATGTAACCAGCTCAATGCATTTACATATTTTCCCCAAATTGTTATTCACTTTGGCTGCCATGCTTTGTTTATATCCCACCAACCCTTCAGCACGACATTTAATTATTCGCCCCTCCCATTGCCCATCATACCACACTACCCCTTTAATTCTCATTAATGGTCTTGTGTGACACAATGGAATGCTTTGCTTCTCCTTACTTATGCAATGCAAGTTTTTTGTTAACTTATTTTAGCTCACCTTTTAGAGCCTTCCATTATATATTCCACTACCATATTTTGTGTCTTCCTTTTTTAGCCATGTTTGGTTATTTTCAAGTAATTTTTGGAATAAACCTTTTTTTCCTTAATCCACCCTCTGTTCTGTGACATTTGCTCCTTGGAATAAACCTCTAGTTTTGCAGAGGGATAGGTGGATTAGGCATCCTGCTTCCTCTTAAAACACACCCTGAGGCAGGAAAAGTGTGGGCGCCACTATTACGTGTGAGATGAGTGAACAGACGTAGCAAGTGCTGTTCGCCATTTCTCTTCCGACCCAAAACATGTTGTTGCAGCAAACATTTCCAGATGATAAAACTTTTTTCAGTGTCATGATGAAAACCGTCTTCATGCATTCAACTCTTCCTTCCTCTATTCACATTGTCATTTTACTGTGTACCACCTTTTTCTTTCAAAACCAAATAAAGCTAAATTATTAATCCTATACTAAGGCATGTTAATATTATCACACTCCAAAAGACAGAAAATCTTTGCCATCTCCTCATGGCGAAATTGTCTTTTGAAACATTTTCTCCTTCCTTCTTTGCTGGGCTTTTGTAAAGTCTTATTGCTGAAAAAAAGGTTAATCAAATTTCACAACTAGCTCCCACTATGCTGTGCTTGGCTCCTCTTGTCAATGAGAGGTGGCGCTCTTGTCCTTGCGTACTTCAGTGTTGTTGACCCCTCCTCGCCTGCCCTCAAACGTCATCTCTATCAGTGCTCAGTATGTCATGGTGTGAGGACCTGTGAAATGCTACTCTTTACACTTCCTGATGTGTTTTTTTATTTACACCTTGTCTCCCAGGTAAAGAAGTGCACTTGAGAAATTGTCCTCTTTGATCACTCGTTTGCTCTATGAGCTCTCAGTCTTGCCTACAGGGATATATATATATTAAAGCAATTGTGTAATTTCTGTGAGATACATATCAAAATCTCCCCCCAGAATGCTAGAAGAGGATAGACCATCAGAGATTGTATGTGACAGAGGTATAGGTGCCCTGTAACAATCTGATGAGGAGTGAGATGATGATCTCCTCTATGTGAATTGTACACCGAGAAAAGTGCAAGAGGCAAGCAATGCAGGCATGATTTTCCTAGCGTTTGCGTAAGCTTAGCTAGGCACATTTTTAACAGACCATTAATATTTTCTTCTAAACTGTTGGCTTGTGGAGGAACCAGTGGATCTCTCTCTCAGGAAGCCAGGGCACGGACATCACCTTTGGATCCAGACCCTGGGGTGGAACAGTTTGGGAGAATCAGCTAGGTGAGGGATCTTTGAGGAGTAGGAGTGGGACATGGGATGGCGAGATGCGTTATTGCCCTCCCTGTAACACCTTTACCCCATCTTATCTGATAGGATGTTTAGAAACTCATCCTCCTCCCCCTTTTCCTGCACAAACACTTACACACAGACAGCCCTTTCTGAGACAAAACAGACTCCCATCCGAGCTGTGTACCTGACATGTCCTATTACTATGGTCAGGCAATTACTAAAAATCACTCACACCTGTCTTCCATAAAACTTCCCCACATGGATAAAAAGAGGAGCACAAAAGCACACTCTGAGCGAGGCAAAGCACAAGAAGGTACAGCAGTTTCGAGTCTGCAGCTGAACGAGTGGAGAAAGATGGCAAAACAAGAAGGGTTCATAAGAAGGGAAGTACCTTTGACCTTTTTAGTGAGACACTGTTGCTTTCAAGAAACCTTTAAAACAGAAAGCGTAAGGCCAGGAAATCGGAATTAAGAATCTTGCATTTTGTGTCGAAGATACTGAGGTCCCTCCATCATAACTGGTCAAGGCCGTGGAGAGCAGAAGACACTGTGGTATGCTCCTTGGCTCCAAGAACAAAGAATTGACAGAGAGATCAACACAGCCAGTGAGTTGGTGAGACCTATGCAAGACTGCTCTGTATTGAAGTCAAGGTTGCAAGTAGCAACATTGTATCACGAGCAGTGGAAAATTGTTAAACACATCTAATGAAAGACAAGAGTAAAGCTAAACTGCTGATTAATGTTTGAACTAAAGAAGGAAAGATACAATAGCATTTACAGAGTGGTCCATCACCATGAATATGCTCAATCAAAAGGCTCTGTAAGGTATCTCGCCAAGAGAAATGAAAGTAGAAGATTGATGTGAAATATAATTGTGTGAAGTGAATCAAAATGGTCTAGCAATGGTTTAAGCAAAGCCCATCGCATATCAGAAAGTCTTCAATTCTGATATCAAATTGTGAACATTGTGAAATAGGGATCTGAGCCCAAAGGAGGGGTCAGTGGTCCAGCCCGACTAAGGTGGACCAAATTGTGAAAATTGTGGAAACATATAATGTGAAAATCTGAGAAAGAGAAAGGAACCTTTGTGTTTTGGTTTTTACATCAGGCCCTCTGCAATAAAAGACTGTCATTGAGAGAGAGGCTTTGGCCTAGTGGCCTAAAAGCCAGAGTCTGTGCGAAGCTCAAGTGTGCCGCCTTGCCCCGTGCTGAAAATGTGGGGGAAGGTAGCCAACTGCTCTATCATCCTGACATATTATTTCTTGAACACTTTTCTGTTTGCATACATTATTGTCCCACACCATTTATATTTGGAAGTAAGTATTGGCAATAGGTTTATTAGTATGGGCCCTTTTATTTTCACAGAGGCACCACTAGGACTGTGTTATTTTTATTCTGATGGTCGTAGTTTGCTCCCATCTTTAGATGTAGGTTTAGATAGGTGTTTAACCAACCCATTTGAAGTTCAATAAACACCCTTGAACTGCGATCACTTGTGTCTGTTGTCACTGTGGATACCATGCCTTCCTTACATGTGGTGTCAGGAGTGGGATGTGACTCAATTGTGACAATTTGGAGGACCTTAAAATTCCAGAAATGTAGTCACGAGCCTCAGATCCCTCCACCGCCATGAAAAAAATCCATAGGCTTTGAGATTTGTAGAACCAGAGCCACTGCTATCCCTCCAAGGAAAAGAGGGATGGTTCCCACCGGCTTACTCCTAATACCCTCTAAGGGTTGTTATTTAAGTCCGGCTCCAAAATCTGGCCTGGCCTGGAAGGCGCCTTATAGCCCGACTTCCGGGGAGACGTAAAGATTCTCCTACAGAATCATGGTGAAACTCCATTTGAAATATGTCTTGGGGACAAAATTACACAGGGAATTCTTGAGAAGGCTCTATTTGCCTGCTTTACGGAAGAAAGTGAACCAGAAAAAACTGAGAGAGGTAGCTTAGGCTGGCTTTAGAGAGGCTGATGAACCACCCGCCATTGAGGCAAAGAGGGAAGAAGAACCTACCATCAATTTCTAATTAGCCTTCGCCAAGCGAAATGATCCAGTACTCGCAGAGGCTTTCGTACGTCTGATTCCTGAGTCAGAAAGATAAGAAAAGGGTGTAAGAGATTTCATTCCGGCACACACCCAAGTCACACCAAGCATGCAGTGCTTAAAGGAAACCCTATTTAATAGATCTGTAAGTTCAATATTCTGAACGATATACCACTCATATCACACCCTTCTCCTGAGACCCCCCCCGGTCACACTGAACCAGGAATAAGGTTAGTTTGCAAAGGTAAATATTTATTTATGTATTTAAAATGTAATCACAATATATTGTAATAGGTAAACAACAATCACCAATGGGGTGACAGAACACTGAGTAATATCTTTAATACACTAGGAATCAAGTAATGAGCACAAAAACAATTGCAGCACAGAAAATAATACTTTTGGGTTGGTTTGGACAGATGGCACTATGGTTAAAGGTTCCCCCTGCAACACCCCTCAACCCCCCAATATGCAATTAAATAGATGTGAGGAGAGAGCAGGTATTCAGGAATAGCACAAATCAAACAGAAGAATACTCTCACCTTCCCCCTTCAAACACAAGAGAAAAACGGAATTGACTGAGCAAAAACACCAAATATGGTCAAAATGCTTAAACAAGTATAAATTCCTATGGGAGTTGCTTTGAACAGTTGCACACACTCACAAACACTAATTTAGTCAAAAGAAAACATTTGAAAGCTCAAAGTTCAAGTCTGAAACAATTTACAGCTAATTCACACGTGTAAAACCTTTCCGAATTGCAATTCACAGCAAACTTTTCCTTGTGCGATATTCGCTATAACAGGCCAATCGCACTGTTTTGCATTGAAATTTTGCTTCTATCATAAAAACTGAGGGAGTTATACAGGTTATAGTAAAAGTCGTCTTTGTAAAATCGGCGCGAGAATGGAAAACAGAAATTCGGGTTTAACGATGACAGATATGTTTTCTTATGCTATATTAAGGACTACAAAAAAGAGAATGCCACACAGGAATCAGTCATTCACGGCCACTCATACCCATTCATGTGTGATGCTCTAGTTTCAGTTGGATTGGGAATTGCTTTTCTTAATCAAATCAATAAGAAGTTAGGGTTTAGTAACACAGATGAGAGAAAAGTCAGCGCAAGGATAGTTCTAGCAATACAATGGTTCTGAATTAAAGAGGGGATGGGTTTGAGATTGGGATCATACAATGCAGATATATTATGGGTTACTGTTCATCCTATTAATACTCACAGAATAAGATATTAACCCTTTAAATGCCAGCGACGAGCCGGCTCGTCGGTAAAAAACGCTCCAGGTTGCCACCGATGAGCTGGCTCGTCGGTGGCACTTAAGGGGTTAATGAGGGGGGAAATGTTGGCGGGTTTGGGCGGTGAATACCGCGATTTTAAAAAAAAGCCATTGGCACTGGGGGGAACCTCAATGGCACTTAAGAGGTTAAATTGGACCGTCAGTTATGGTAATGGATTGGATCTGTCAAGGAGGACAGCACATTAGGCGCGGGACTGGATCAGCTAGGCTGGTCACCGAATTTGCACAGGATCTGTCCTTCTTGTTTGTGGGTATTTCAATCAGCTGGATAGCGAGTTCCTCAGGCAAGCCTTGTGGTAGCAGGCCAGAGAATTTCAGGATACTAGTTCAAAAGACCAAAGCGCTTCACTGGCTTGCGAGAGTTTGAGGATTTAGGGCTTAGAGGAAGTCAATTGTTCTCTACTGCTGGCAAGAGTCTTGTCATCTGGATTTGGAAGGATGTTAATGCTGGATGTCGAATGCTGGATCAGAGTGCTTCGCCGGTATCAGGAAAGTCAGGGAATCAGTGAGTCTCTATTTATCCTTTCAAATGACATCACAAAATGGGTGTATGCACCGGCTTAACTAAGTTTGCCCCTGTGAGCTGGGATTGGATCAAAACCTCATCTCCGCCTTGCTTCTGAGTGATAGGATCAAGGCCGGATGATATCCCATTTTATGGTTTGCTTTACAGTCCTTAGAAATCTCCCTTTAGCCACAAGTCTCAAAATCAGATTTGATCCTAAATACATATTTCTACATTGGTCACCTCGACACAAATCACACACAAAGAATCCATATTTTATGTAGTAGCTGTTCCTCAAAATCCTGCAGCTGTGGGATCTTGTTTCATCTTTCTACAGAATTGTGTCCTTTCTCCACGAACACATTTTCCAATCTTTCTGGAAATTTCCACAAATGTGTGTGTTTACTATAGGGATGTGTGTGTAAAGTTTGACAATTTTAGCATTAACACAGTTCCCATAAAACCACATATATTGCCATTCCTGTCCAGAACATGTTACACAGTTCTACCGCCTTTTAAAACGTGCAGCCAAAAATTAGACTAGCAGATCTGTCCTTTTTATATTTTTCATCACTTTGTATAACAAGTTATGAGTCTCTCAAAATGGTTCATTGTTCATGCTTAACAGCAAATGGTCTGTCCCTTTTGTCTCTCCTTGCAGTCCAGGAGCATCCCCCTCCCTTGGTAGTTCCTTCCAGGAGCAGTTTACTATCCCTTTCACACCTCCGTTTCCTGGGCTGAAGGGTCTGCTATTGTTCATTCTCTTTCTATAGACAGCAGTCTGGGCTAACCCGCAATTATCATTTCCCAGTGAGTTTCTGCTGAGAGGATTACCCCTCCCCTTGGAAGAAACCTGTTTTTCCACTTCCAAAGGGTTGTAGCTCAGCCAGGCTAATTTATTCTTAATTAAAATCCAGCAAAAACCAAACTTGTTGCATCAAACATAAATATATTACTTTCTGAGCTTTAAATCTGTGGGATCAAAAACACAACTAAGATCTGTATTCCTTTTAGCACCAATCCTTTTATGTTTGCTAATCCAGCAGACTTTTACTTTAGATACTTTGAAGTTTCATCAGGAGCTCATCTGACAGATGTCATTCACAGGTAGCCCAGGGTACTGCACATAGATTTTGACAGAGGCTGTCAGTTTACAGACAATCCAGTTGGTCTGTGGGAATGTTTTTCTCTTTACACTTTAGGGCTTTATATATTCGCCATACTTTTACATGAAATTGAGCACCAAGCAAGATCTTAAATGTTGAGAAGAGTTGTGTATAGGCATTTTGGAGTTTTTAGCAACAAAGCAAATGTCATTTATAGACATGTTTTGGAGTTTCATTTGCAAAGCGCTGCTTCTCATTCTGCAATCTGTTTGCTGGTCATGGAGCCCACTGGCACATTTTCTGCAGTGTGTGCTCTATCCCACCACATATGCACCATGGGTGTCAGGTTGTGCTTCCATTTTTTTTTTTGTGTTGTAGGACACAGTTTTTGTAGGTTTTGGCGCACACAAGAGTGTTGCCGCCATTGTTGCTGTTTCTTGCACCATAACTATCAGATTGGTGCCGCATAGCATAGTGGAGTGGGTCAGAAGCCCCTTTTTCTTCCTGAAACAGCGATTACTGTATAGAAAGGAAACCTCCAGAGAAGGCCTATGTAAAGTTCAATTAGTAATCCCCGAAACTCATCTTAAAATAGTGTTAGAGATTGCACATTCTCATTTGACAGGGGGACTTTTAGGACAATCTAAGACCCAAGCTCACATCAATAGGAGTTTGACTGGCTTGGTATCCATTCAAACATAAAGAACTTCATCCAGACATGTGAAATAGGCCAGAAAACCAGTGCACCTGTCCCCTTACCTGCCTCTAATCCCCTTACCAATTATCAAAGTCCCTTTCTCCCAAATTGGGATGATATCATTGGGCCATTGGGAATCTCTAGACTGGGTAATAATTATGCCCTTGTAATTGTTGATTACGCTACCCGATACTCAGAGGTGTTCCCCATGAGGAACAATACAACCCAACAGATCTTAAATCATCTTTCATCATTGTTTTCTAGGGTTGGTTTCCCAGAGGAAATTCTAATAGATAAGGGATCCAATTTTATGAGCAAATTGATGAGTGAAGACAAGGAATTTCTACATATCTCGACCTCAAGAACCTTGGTTTACCACCCTCAAACAGACGGATTGGTTGAGAGATTTAATAAAACCCTTAAGATTATTTTGAGAAAATTGGTAGATCAAAATGGAAATGATTGGGATAGCATTATCCCCTGGGCCCTATTTTCAGTAAGAAAGACCCCTTAGCTATCCACCGAGACAGAAGGAAGAAGACTTAAACAACATGGTCATGGCAATCCCTGATGTATTCTGTGAAAAACCAGGGAGAAAACATGCCACTTTTCATTATATCAGAACTCAAAAGGAAAAGTGGTCCATTCAAAACACTATGAACACCCAGAATCCTGAAAACAAATAGTGGTAGAGGAAGTAAAAAAAAGCTGAACGCCAACATTTTCAAGCCTTTTTCAAGCCCATGGTCCTCCCCTATCATATTGGTAACAAAACCGGGTCACTCCTGGAGATTTGGTATAGACTTCAGACAGGTTAACACCATCTCTGCCTTCGATGCTTATCCAATGGCATGCATCGAAGAGTTAATAGATAAACTCGGAAGTGTCGTCTTTCTATGGACCCTAGACTTGACCGAGGGATATTGGTAGTTCTCTGTATATGGACCGGATAAGAAAAAGAGCTTGCTCAAAGCCCCTGGGACTATTACAGTTTAAATTCCTCCCTTCCGGCCTGCATAGGGATCCAGTCACCTTCCAATGGCGTATGGATAGGATATTACAGCCCTACTCCGATTTATGTGGGGTTCATATTGACAACATAGTCATTTAGAGTAAGGCCAGGGAAGACTATATTTTCCATCTTCATACCATCATGAGAACCCTCAGAGATGCTGGATGAACTGCCAATCCATCCAAATGTAAGCTGGCCCAATCAGCCATGAAATTCCTTGGCTTCTTTGTAGGGAATGGCAGTGTCCAGTCCCAATGAGACAAAATGAAAGCCATCCTAGATACCTCTCTGCCTAAGACTAAGAGAGAACTCAGGGCATTCCTAGTATTGATTGGTTATTACTGTAGGTTCATGTCCATTTTCACAGATAAAACAGCTAGGTTAACTGACAAATTAAATAATGTGGAACCCCAGAAGATTAATTGGACTGATGAGGATGATATATGCTACAATAACTTAAAACAAGCCTTGTGCCAGAATCCAATCCTCAAGGTGGTAGACTTTTCAAAAGAGTTTGTGTTACAAACTGATGTCTCTCTCACAGGCTTAGGAGCAGTCATATCACAAATCTCTGATGGATTAGAACATCCAACCCTATTCACTAGTTGAAAACTCTTCCCTCGTGAAAAGAACTACTCTGCATTGGAGTTAGAGGCCCTTGCCATCAAATGAACATTCACTTATCTAAGATACTATCTTTTGGGGAGGTAGTTCACCCTTGTTATAGACCACTCACATTTAGTATGGCCAATGAGTTGTCTCATAGACAACCCATTCTGGGAGAAAACAGACTCACACCCGAGCCGTATACCTGACCTTTCCAATTACTATGGTCAGGAAATTACTGACAATCAGTCACACCTGACCTCAATTAAACTTCCCCACACAGATAAAACGCAGAGCACAAAAGCACACTCTGAGTGAGGCAAAGCACACAAAGTTACAGCAGTTTCTTGCTGGCAGCTGAATGTGGGGATAAAAACGTCAAAACTAGATGGGTTCGTAAGAAGGGAAATACCCTTGACTTTTTTCGGAAAGGCGCAGTTACTTTCAAGAAACCTTCAACACAGAAAGCGTAAGGCCAGGAAATCAGACTGAAGAATCCTGCATTGTGTATCGAAGATACAGAGGGCCCTCCATCGTAACCGTTCAAGGCACGGACGAGCAGCAGAAGCTCCACGAACAAAGAAGTGACAGAGAGATCAACACAGCCAGTGAGTTGGGGAGACCAGTGCAAGACTGGTCTATGTTGAAGTCAAGGTTGCAAGAGGCATTATTGCATAACGAAGACTGGAACGAACATTGGTAAATGCATGTAATGAAAGATGCGACTAAAGCTAAGCTGCTGATGAATGTTTGAACTTAAGAAGGAAAGATCGAATACCGTTGACAGAGTGGCCCGGCACTGTGAATGTGCTCAATCGAAAGTTCTATAAGGTATCCCGCCAATAGAAAGGAGAGTAGAAGATTGATGTGAAATATAATTGTGTGAAGTGAATCAAAGAGGTCCTGCGATGGTTTAAACAAAACCCATCATACAATCGAAAGTCTTCGATTCTGACTTCAAATAGTCAACATTGTGAAAAAGGGATCTGAGCCCGAAGGTGGAGGATCCACGTTCAAGCCCAAACAAGGGAGACCAAATTTTATTAAAGAGTGTGAAAAATGGGTCTGAGCCCAAAGGAGGGGGATCCATGGCCCGAGCACGAAAGAGTTGAGACCAAATTGTGAAAATTGTGGAAACCTGTGAATGTGAAAACCCAAGAAAGAGAAAGGGACATTTATGTTTTGGTTGTTACGTCAGGCCCTCTGCAATAAATGACTGTCATTGCGAGAGAGACATTGGTGGAAGGCACTGATGCCTATTTTTGGAACTGTTACCTCATGGCCAAGAAGCCAGAGTGTGTGCGAAGCTCAAGTGTGCCGCCTTGTCCCGTGTTAAAAACGTGGGGAAGGGGAGCCAACTGCTCTATCATTCTGACTTATTATTTCTTGAACAATTTTCTGTTTGCATACATTATTTTCCTACACCATTTGTATTTAGAAGTAAGGATTGGCAATATGTCTATTAGTATAGGCCCTTTTATTTTGACAGAGACACCGCTAGAGCTGTGTTATTTTTACTTTGATGGTCGTAGCTTCCTCTCATCTTTAGATTTAGGTTTAGATAGGCATTTAACCAACCCATTTGAGGTTCAATAAACACACTTGAACTGTGATCAATTGTGTCTGTCGTTACTGTTGATACCATGCCTTCCTTACAGTGGTAATCTGTGCATAATGTGTGCCTTATCCCAAGGAGGGCTGTGACTTTGCAAAATGTTGACTATTGTCTGAATGAATTTCATCTGGGATCCCCCAGCTTGGGAACACATCCCTCACAAAGAATTTTGCTGCTGAACAGGTGTCATTATGGGCACCAAGTTAACGTGAAAATGGACATACAACTACATGCATGTATGTAAGAGGTACATCTCTCTTGCTTATCGACATAGTCTATATGCAAGTGCCTGAAGGGACCATCCGGGCACAGCAGTGTTCCCTGTATTAATCTTAAAGTGTGACTTGGTAGGAATTCTGACATATCATTCAATTATTTATAAATTCAGTAACATTCTCGTATACATTTGGCACAAACCAGTCTTCACTTATCGCTGCAGCCACATGCCCTTTAGATATGTGGGCAGGGTAGTGGAAGTGTTCTAGTTCCATTTTCAAAAACGTTTTTGGGCATTACCACCTTGCATGTGCTATCATGCCACCAAAATAAATCCGCTGGAGACAATGAACATCCTCTTCTCTTCCACAATTCTTTTTCATCATCTGATGCTTCTCCCTGCAATTCTATTATTTGTACTATTGGGGTTGAATTGAAATGTTCTGGCAATGCATGCAAACTTGTCCGTCTGTGTGAGCCTTTCACTTTATTAAAACCAATTCTACTGGGAGTGGTAACACTTCTAATAAGTTACCCAACAGTGCTGCATGCTGTACTGGTGTGACATCACTTATTTTGAACTCTGTCCTTTCCCACCTTGCCAGCCCTGAATGTACAGTGGATGTTACGTATCCACAATCAGAAACTGCCCGATCCTCTGACATATTTAGTGGCCTCAATTAATGCGACTAATTCTAATGCTTTTTCAGAGTAGTGTACTGGTAATCATGACTGTCAATACATTATCAACTCTTCTTCCTTGTATGTTCTGTGTTTATGTCCCACTACTGCTGAACCAGAAGGTCATTGTGATGTACTTTGGTCGAAACTTGAGCTTCCATCCATAAAGATCATGCCACCCCTTCAAGCACTTTCTCTTTTACCAGGGTGTTACCTTCATTCCTATCTATGCATGCAATGCAATCATGTATGTAATCTTCCTCCTCATTTTTTTCTGCAATGAATTCTCCTGGAATTACTGCTCTGCACCTTACCTCCTCATGCAGTGGTTTTCAGTATTACTTTGTACCATGAAGATCTCTGAGTTGTCAATGTTGATTTGGTCTTTTCCAATATTGCAAAACGTGCATGTGCCCCACACGGAATTATGGGGTACCCCATTAGAATTGTGGAAGATTTTCAATTGCAAATTCAGCAGCATAAAATGCTTGCTCGCATGGGAAGTATCACAGCAATTACTGGATCTAGTGATCCACTGTATTAAGTCTGTGGCTTGTGTCGCTGTCCCTTCTTTTGTGCTAGAACAACTGTGATCACCTTACTATCTGAATGGGAAAACAAGTGAAATTTCTCTTTGTAATTGGGTGTGGGCAATGCTGGTGCATTTGCTAGCTCATGGCTAAGTTTGTCAAAACTTTCACCCATTTCAGCTTTCCATTTTATGTTGTTTTTGTTTTTCTGAGCCTCTTTTAGTGCTTGCAGTAATGGCCTGATGTAAGTGGAGTAATCAAAAAACCAAGCACTGCAATACTTGCACTACCCTAGAAACTGTTGCATTTCTTTCGCTGTTTTTAATCTGGGAGTTTTATGTATTGCCTCAACTCTTTCTGGGGTTATTTTTCTCCCATCTGCTGACAAATCGGGCACAAGTAAAATAATTCTTTTTGACAATATTGCAATTTCTGTTTTTCTACTTTTTTCCCTTTGTCATCTAGCAATGTCAGTGTGTCACTGAGTCCCTTCTGAATTCCTCTTCTGTCATGCTACACACTAAACGTTCATCTACATATTGCATCACTGTGCTCGCAACATGTAAGTTGCTCACATCCATTTGTATTACCCTTTTGAATATGTTGGGTCCCTCACAGTGCCCTTGAAGCATTCTTGTATGTTCGAATCTGGTACGGCAATATGTAAATGTGGTGAAATACCTGGAGTCTGGGTGTGGGGCAATGGAGAAAAGTGCATTCTTCAAATCTACGACTGTGAAATAGTGTGCTGCTGCTGGAATGCTGCAAATAATGTTTGCAGGGTTTGGAACTAATGGGTATTCTGCCTTAATAATATTGTTAAGGGGGTGTAAATCCTGTATGAAACGCCACGCCCCTCCGTTTGATTTTTTGATCGGATAGGTAGCTGTATTGCAAGGTGATGTGGATCCCTGTATTGTACCCTACTGTTAAAGGGCATGCAATGTCTAATATATGCCATTGTCTGCTTCTCAGGAGAGGGGGTATTTCTTTACTCGTGGTAACAAAGTTTAGTTTTTAGTTTAATGTGTACTGCTCTAGCCCCTTTCCTATACCCGCATTATGGGGTCCTTTTTGACCATAGGACCTTTGAAACATTCTCCAAATCCTCCTGCAAGTATTTTATGTATTTCCTCATTAATTGTGTCATTTGCAACACTGCTCTTTCTTTTATGTGCATTGGACATGGCATGCTTAGTTCGAACACTACCTCTCCCTCTCCCTCTCATCGTCTTTGATAGTGAACAACTCTGTGTCTGTTACTCCTATCAGTGTCAGGGTGGGATCCATGCATAAGATTGATCACCACTCCATATTGTCATCATCATTAGCATTCAATATAATCATGTCTTTTCTCACCACTACTTACTCTAGGTATAGCATTGTGTGTGTGCCTGAAGTAACAGTGGAGGGGCACCGTGATCTGAACAGAAATTCATTGGACAATTGACACACTTTTCCTTCAGATACTGTATCCATGCCAGCAACACCTGTACCCCATACAAATACACCTGTGTGTGTCTGGGTATCCCTCTCATTGTGCTGTGTGCTTAGTATGCCTGTGTCAACACTGCCACCCTGGCTGAGTACATCCCAGGTGTGGTGCATACCATCCCCTCTCTGAAAATTAAATTTTGGCATTTAATTTGCTAAGCAAGTCTCTTTCTAGAATGTTGATAGGTGTGTCTTTTGAATACAATAATGGTACAACAATATGCTTAGTCCCTATTGTTAAGGGTGCATCTTTTGAGTCCACATTTGTGTTGGATAATGGAAATCCCTCTTCTTTTATACATGATCTGGTTGCCCAAGTATCTATCAGAAAGAAAAATCCCCTCTGTCCTATTTGAACTGTTATCCTCAGGCTCCTCCTCAGGGCCTTCAGTTACTGCTGGGACGGAACACATTCACACTTCCCGTGGGCACCCCTTTTGGCAAAATGTGTTTGTGGAAGATGTGAATGGATTGCTGCCCACAACTCGCACTCCTGTGTATTTGGGCACAGTATTCTTTCCCAGTATTGTTACTTTTTCTTCTAGTTGTGTCTGTGCTGGTGCATGAAGTATGCTCACTGTACCTTGCATTCCTGTCATTTACCCACCTTGCACTTGTACTTGTCCATGGGCTGGTATACCCTGTGTCTGTGTGGACAGCAATTGCAGTTTCTGCTGTGGTATCACTTGCATCTAATGAGGTGTCTGCATCTGTAAATATGCCTGCTACTTCTGTACTCCCTGCTGCCCTGTTTATACTATTAGTGAGCATGTTTTGTCATTAAGTGGAGTCCATACTTAGTGCCAAGTTCCCAAATATAGCCTCATCGGTGTGAAGTTGTGGATTGGAAGAAATATGCTTCAATTGGTCATTGATTGAGTTAAAAAATGATACTTAATTTTGATTGATAGTGCTCAATTCTGAGCAGTGAATAGTTACTTGTATTTTATCTCAATGCACTTTCTTGTCTCCTCCTGATGAGCCATTATAATAACGGTGGTGAAACACGTGTTGAGGAAACAATTGAATAACTGTGCACTGAGAACAAATTGAGTAACTATGCACTTCTCAGAATTGAGCACTACCAATCAAAATAAAGAATACTTGTTTAACTCAATCAATGACCAATTGATGTCTTTCTTCCAATCTACAACTACACACCTATGAGGATACATTTGGGAACAAGCCGCTAAATATTGACTCCACTTATCGACAAATCTAATCTTTGAACATTGGGCTGACACAATCGCAGGGGTCAACTAGTGACAGCTTTGAGACATTCACTTTGTTTGGGTTTTTTGCCACCAGTTTGAATAATGTCTATTAGTGGGCATGTTTGGGCAAAGTGACCAAAGTTGCTGTGTGCAAAAAACACTGTCCTCCAAACGGTGGCCCATTCTCCTGTACTCTAATCCCCTTCCTCTTGGATAATACCCTCGCCCTGTCTGGTACTGTCCTGTATAATTGTTTAATCTGCCCCATATACGAAAACCCTAGCTGTTGTGTGTTTGCAAATGCTGGTTGTTGTTGCATCTGCATGTCCCCCATTGGTTAGTGTAGGGTGCTTGTATATATCCTCCTTGCTGTGTTACCACTGCTGCTGTGAGACCCCCTTGTTGGGTGGGTGGGACGACAACTAGTCCCATGACTACTGCTCCTTCCACACTTATTTCAGCCAGTTTTTCTGCACAAATGTATTTTCTGCTTTTACCGCATTGTCTGCTATCTCTTTATCTTTCTCCTGCTTCCTCTTACAATAGTGCACACCAGTTGCCTGTATCTTGGGAGACCCTTTCGCTTTTATACCAACAATATTTTCATGGGAAACCTGCACATCCGTAGGGAGACGCCTGATGAAGATGTTAAAAAACAAAAAGGGTATTTTGTCATCCCAGGACTGTTTATTTTCCTGTGTCCTCATATCTTGTACGGACCGTATGTATTCTGCAGGGTCCTCATTTGGCTTCATTTTGTCATGCTAATATCGATCCCATATCTGATGTATCTGGATACAGCTCTCTCAGACCTTTCCACACATGTGATTGATTGTTGCTAAAGGTTGCTCTGTCATGTATGTTAGAACTTACTTTTTCCCCTGAGTATCCCGCTTGTTGCCAAGATTTTTCTCTTCGTTCCCCCACCAAAACTGCCAATAATCTCTTAATGTCTCGTATTGCCAGTGGAATCCCTGCTGTCTCTTTTCCAAAAAATATAAATCAACTTACTCGCTCCCGCCATTAGTGAAGGTAGACTGTAGACCAAATTATCCCTCTCCATTTTCTGCCACGGTACGTAAAGCACTGCACCTTTTGCTTTCTGCAAAAGGGGCATCTGTTTTTGTGATCTGGGTTTATTCCATTGCCTTGGTCTTTTAGCTACTGCTATTCTAGTCTTCCTACTCTGAAGCCTATTCCCCCAAACACCCAATGGTTCCTTCCTATCCTCTTCTTCCCTTTCATTTCTTCTCCTTGCCCTAGTTATATTTGTTGGATCACATGTGTCAAATTCATAACCCCCATGGTTGCTGTCACTTCTGTCCTCCCAGTCTGATACAGTGTGATCACTATCCTTTGTATCTAGTTTGCTGTCGTTCAAGTCCTTTCCCCAGTTATCAATTTTAAATATTATGCACCCTGTTGTCTACCCCTGCACGTCGGCTGTCTTTCCTAGTTCCTTTCCTTTTTTCTCTTTATCCTTTTCCACTGCTTTTTCTGCTTCCCTGAACACGGAATCAAGTTGCTTTTGTGTGCTTTTTTTAATGTCCACTTAATATTTCTTTCTCCCCTTCTCATCCTTACTAACATAGTTAGTTTTGCACTGAACTTTCTTCTTGTTTGTTCCCTCCTTACCTTGAGATACTCACTGAGGGTTTGTATATCCTGCAACAGGTTTTAAAAGTGGGTACATTGCATAGAGAGTGTGCAGCACACTCCCCTGTTCCTCCTCCCTTTCTCCCTTTCTCCCTTTCTCCCTTTCTCCCTTCTTCTTCTATTGTTTCTTTTCTTTTTATAGCTTCCAGAGACCTAGAATTTCCTGTATATTTTTAAGCTTTTCTTCTTTATAGCTAGCCGACAGGTATGAGTACATAATGTCAATAGTATTTTTATCAAATGTTCCGTCCCCAGGCCATTACTGATGTCACTTCCCTACTATGTTGTTTGCCCGCTGGAAGTGGTACTTTATTATTTTATCACAATATTGGGGCAACTCTTTGCACACATGATCAAGGGGTGCATCCATCCAGTCGGACAACATTATCACACCCTATTCCTGATTGCTAGAGTGCTCTTCCCTTCCCTTGCCCCACTCTTATCACAGCCCCATCTCAGTAGTTTTAATTAGTACACACATGGCCCTCTCCAGAGGCCCACAAACTTAACAACAATGCCCTATGTTCGTATATTGAGAGTGTGGTTGCTCCTCCCTTTCTTTGAACGTACCCCTTGCATGCATTTCAGAGCTCTTTTGATATTTACACGTTAGTTCAGCTCTGGCCCTTTTCTTATTCTCTACAGTCTGTGAGAAACCTGAAAGTGTCTCATCGGCTAGTCCCCAGGGATCTGTCATCTAGCTGGCCAGGACTCAGCCATCACTATTGGATCCAGTTCTTGGGGGTGGACCAGTGTGGGAGGAACACCTGGATCAGGAAACCTCAGCAGTGGTAGTGTGACACTGATGGGTGAGACACGGTAGCCGCTACCCTATAACACATTTTCCCCATCTGAGCATGTAGGATATTTAGAAACTCTGCCCCTCTTTTCCAACACAAAAACTTTCTTACACCACAAAAGGCAGTGGACTAACACCCGAGTCATTTGCCTGACATGTCCCAACACAATGGGTCAGACAGAGTTAGGCAATTAACAATAACTACGAACACCTGACAGCCCTTTCCCTTCCCCACAGGGATTAAAGGCAGAGCACAAGAGCACACTTTAAGCAAGGCCAACCGCACAAGGAAGCAGCTATTCCGGACCGGCAGTACAAACAGAGATGAAAGGTGGCGAGACCCAAAAAGACGATAAAGAGGGAAGTGCCCTTGCCCTTTTCAAACCAGACCCATAAAGCCTCAGCAAAATGAAACATAAGACATAAGATTTACAACTTGCGTGTGGAGTCGCATATGTCAATGGTGCACAGGGACCGCCTGCATTGATAGCTCAGGCAGGGAAGCATGCTTACTACCGGGGTACCGTCCTTGATTCCAGAAGCAAGACAAGTCAACAGGTTCAGCGCAGCCAGTGAGTCAGAGAAAGATGATAACTGACTGGACTGTGTTGAGCACAAGGTTGCAAACGGAAACATTGTATGAACGTGTGAACAAAGAGGTTGTGTGTGAAAGCTTGAAAGATATTCCAATGAAGGACCAGCGGCAGAGTGGTCAGGAGGCATGTGAGCACTCATTTGAAGGACTCTGACTGGTCCCCTTTTTTGTTGAAACTACCGACATAAGAAGGCCATAGGAGGGCCGACTTAAGAGGTCAAAGTGATCATACAAGGATCGAGTAAAACCCCTTGTACACTCAAAAATCTTTGGCCCATAACGCAGAGAAAAGATAAAGGGAACACATCATGTATTGTGTAAAGAAAGACAAACTGTATGTGTGGCAAAAGTGAACTTGGTTGAGGGATGCCTGCTGAATGGGCTCAGGTAAAATAACCATGTTATCATTGTGTTGACAAGAGTGAACCCAGCTGAGGGATGTAGGGATGTCCGCAATGAACATTGTTTAAAAAGTCATTGAGACTTGTGAATGCAACAAGTGAAATATTCTGAGAAAGGTCTGTAGTAAACCCGATGGAGGGAGGCTAACATTGCAGAAGGATCTGTGCCCGGAAGGGGAGCATCCCAGGATGAGTCATCACCCAACGTGCATACAGAAAGAAACTTTTATTTTATTATTGTTGGATACATTAGACCCTGAGAGGCAAGAGACTTTTGCAGAAAGAGACTCAACCATCGAAGGTCCTGATATTGCTAAAAAGGACTGTAGCCTGTATTTGTTGAAAATAACTTTTTATTTTGTTAATTTGATACATCAGGCCCTTGAGGCAAGAGACTGTGAAAGTGACTTGACCACTGAGGATCCTGATATCACTGAGAAGAACAATAACCACATGCTGGGTTACCCCAATTGTGTGCTGTGCTCATAGTCCTGCCTTGTTCCGTACTAAAAAGGTGGGGAAGGGACACCCTGGGTATAACATCCTGACATATTATTTGTGAATACTTATTTCTTTTCTTGTGAACATTATCCCTAACTTAGAGGTAAGGATTGGCAATAGGTTTTTTAGTATAGGCCCTTTATATTTGACAAGATGCCACTAGGACTGCCTTATTATTTTTTGATGGTCGTAGCTTGGTCCCATCTTAGATTTAGGTTTATATTAGGCATTTTTCTCACCCATATATACAGTTTAATAAACACCCTTTAACTGTGATCACTTGTGTCTGTCTTTACTGTTGCCACCATGAGTTACTTACATATGGTGGCAGAGTGGGATATGACTCAATTGAAACTAATTGGGGCACCCTACAATTTCAAAAACAAAGGCAGAGTGCTTCTAACCCTTCCATCGCCACCAAGGAATCGGTAGGTGTTGACCACTGTAGCAGTAGGGAAGCTATCATCCCCCTGGGAAAAGAGGAATGAGTGCCACAGATTTGGTCTTGATACCCCCTCTTGGGTGCTTTATAAGATTGGCCCCAAAATGTGGCCTAGCGTGGAAGTTTGTGATAGACTTCTTAGCAGGCGTCATCGATCATGACTTCCGGGGAGATGCAAAAATTCTCTTAAATAATCATGGTGAAATCCATTTTGAAGCACGTCATGAAGATCAAATTGCTCAAGGGATTTTGGAAAGGCCTCTATTTCCTCAGTTTAAAGAAAGAGAACAGATAAGACAGAAAGAGGTATCTTAGGCTTTGGAGAACCTGATAAACCTTTTAACATCAAAGCAAGGAGGGGAGACGAGCCTACTATCTATCCCAACCTAGCCATAGCCGAGCAAAATGATCCAGCTCTTGCTGAAGCTTTTCTATAAGCTATCCTAGAAGGAGAAGGCTGAGAAAGAGGAAGCTCCTTTTTTTCTTAAAACAAGGATTACTTTATAGAAGAGAGACATCTATGGAGGGCCTAGTAAAAATACAGTTGGTAATACCCAAGAGCCACCGAAAGGTTGCGCTAGAGATTGCACATTCCCATCTTACCGGGGGCACTTAGGAAAATCTCAAACTGAGGCACATGTTAGTGGGAAGTTTTACTGGCCAGGTATCCACGCTGATATAAAGACAGTTATCCAGACTTGCAAAATATGTCAAGAAACCAGCACGCATATCACATTACCTGCCCCTCTGAACCCATTGTCAATCATAGAAGACCCTTTTTCGAGAATTGGGATGGACATAATTGGACCTCTAGAAACATCCAGACTAGGCAACAAATACATCCTTGTGATTGGGGACTATAAACCCGATATCCTGAAGCATTCCCCATGAGGAATAACACAACACAGCAAATCCTTAAACACCTTCAACCATATTTCTCCAGGGTCGGTTTTCCCAAGGAAAAACTAACAGACCAGGCTTATGGCAGAAGTCAAAGAGCTACTCCACATTACCACGCTGCAAACGTTGGTGTAGCATCCCAAACCGATGGCTTAGTAGAAAGATTCTATAAAACCCTGAAGCTAATTTTATGAAAATTGTTAGATAAAGACAAAAAAGACAGGGATCAAATGATCCCTTGGGCACTATTTGCAGTAAGGAAAACCCCTCAGGCCTCCACAGGTGTTTCCCCATTTGAACTCCTCTACGGTAGAGAGCCTCAATATGTCCTGTACATGCTCTGGGAAACCTGGGAAGAATGAGAAGAGGCACCCATTACCATCGTGCGCACTGCCACCAGAATGCGAGAACATATGAAATTGATTCGATATCTAGTTAGTACTCATATGGAAAAGTCCCTGAAACAACAAAAATCCACTTATGACAAAAAGGTGAGCTTAAGATCATTGTCTATAGGACAGAAAGTACTGGTCCTCTTAACCACCTCGGAAAACAAACTTGTATCCAAGTGGCATGGACCCTATGAGATATTAGAACAACCAGGAACCTGTACTTATAAAGTGACCCAACCGGATAGATAAACAAAAGGTCCATTTGTATCATGTAAATCTCTTGAAGGAGTGGAAAGAGAACCCAATAGCCACCCATACCAAAAAACAAGCTTGTCTGGTTCCCGAATCTATAGATAACTTTGACTTAATTCCTCCGGAGCTATCTATCCAACAATATCTAAAAGAAGTAGTTAATTCATTTACCAATGTGTTCTCAGAAAAACTGGGAAGACTAAAAGGCACATACCACTATATTAGAACACCTAAGGGTAAAGTTGTTCATTTAAAATGGTATAGACTCCCTGAAGCCCGTAAACAGATAATGATTAAGGACGTCAACAAAATGTTGAAAACCAATATTATCGAGCCTTCTTCAAGTCCATGGTTCTCTCCTATTGTGTTTTTCACTAAACCTGACCATTGCTGGAGATTCTGTATAGATTTCCATCAAGTTAATGCCATTTCAGACTTCAATGCCTATCCCATGCCATGCATCGATGACCTAATTGATAAACTCGGAGCAGCCACCTATCTATCATTCCTAGACTTAACCAAAGGGTACTGTGAAGTTCCCGTATATGGGCCAGATAAGGAAAAGACTGCATTTTAAATGCCCTGTAGGACTGTTTAAATTCAAAGTCCTCCCTTTTGGCATACAAAGCCTGCCAGCGACTTTCCAACATTTCATGGATAAAATACTACAACCCTATTCCGATTTCTGTGGAGCTTATATTTAGGATATTGTTATTTACAGTAAGACTTGGGAGGACCATCTCTTCCATCTTTAAATCATCAAGAAAGTCCTCAGAAGGGCTGGACTAACTGCCAAACTAGCGAAATGCAGATTGGCCCAGTCAGCCATAAAGTACCTCGGCTTCTTTGTAGGGAATGGGAGTTTGCAGACTCAACATGATACAGTGAAAGCCATCTTAGATACACCAACCCCCAAGACTAAAATAGATCTTAGAGCTTTTCTCAGGTTAATAGGATGAAACAGTCAGGCTGACAGATAATCTTAAGAAACTTCCTTGGAATGACGAGTATGATATATGTTATAACACCTTAAAACAGACTTTGTGCAAGAACCCAATCCTGAAGGTAGTCGACTTCTCTAAAAAGTTTGTATTACAGATGGATGCCTCCCTTACAGGGCTAGGAGCAGTCCAGTCCCAAGTTTGTGTCGGATTGGAACACCCCACCTTGTGTGCTAGTCACAAGCTGTTCCCATGTGAAAAAAAAGCTCCGTGTTGGAAATAGAGGCCCTGGCCATCACGTGGTCCATTATCCTTCTTGGATAGTACCAATTAGGACAAAAGTTCACACTTGTTACAGATCACTCACCCCTAAGTTTGGATTATTCAATGCAAAGACTCCAACCCTCTGGTCATGCAAGGGTTTCTTGACCTACAACCCTATTGTTTCATGGTGGAACACCGAAAAGGAAAAGACCAAGGAAATCTAGATTTCCTTTCCAGGTTCCCCTGTGAAACAAATGTGGCTATATCGCATGGAGGACGGGTATGTGAGAAACCTGAAGGTGTCTCAACCGCTAGCCCCCAGGGATCTGTCATCCAGGTGGCCAGGACATGGCCATTGCTATTGGATCCAGTTCCTGGGGGTGGACCAGTGTGGTAGGATCACCTGGATGGGGGGTCCTCAAGGAGTGGAAGTGGGACACCAACGAATCAGACGTTGTACACCTTCACTATAGCACCTTTTCCCCATCCTACCACGTAGGTTATTTAGAAACCACCCCATTTATGACACAAATACATTCTTACACCACGAAATACAACGGACTAAAGCCCGAGACGTGTACCTGACATGTCCCAACAAAACGGTCAGGCAGAGTCAGGCAATTCACAATAACTACGTACACTTGACTGCCCTTTCCCTTCCCCGCAGAGACAAAAGGCACAGCACAAGAGAACAGTTTGAGCAAGGTCAACTGCATGAGGAAGCAGCTATTCCGGACCGGCAGTACAAACGGAGACTAAAGGCGACAAGACCCAAAAGGACAATAAGGAGGGAAGCGCTCTTGCCCTTTTCAAACCAGAGAGGTGAAGCCTCTGCAAAAGAAAACATCAGACAGAGATTTACAGCTGGTGTGTGGAGTAGAAGATGTCAAAGGTGCACAGGGGCCTCCCCCATCGATAACCAGTGCGGGGAGGCATGCTTACTACCATGGTAACATCTTTGACTCCAGAAGCAAGACACGTCAATGGGTTCCGCACAGCCATTGAATCAGAGAAAGCTGATAGCAGACAGGACTGTGTTGAGCCCAAGGTTGTGAATGGCAACATTGTATGAGCTTGTGAACAAAGAGCTTATGTGTCAAAGCTTAAAAGAAAGTCTAGTTAAGGACCAGTGGCAGAGTGGTCAGGCACCACGCGAGCGCCCATTCGAAAGGACTCTGGCCAGCCCCCTTTTTTTGTTGAAACTACCAATACCAGAGGGCCCTAATAGGGCCAACACAAGATGTCAAAGTGGTCATAAGAGTTTTGAATAAAACCCCTGGTACACTCGAAAGTCTCTGACTCATAACGCAGAGGAAGGATAAGGGGAACAAATTGTAACGATTACCTCTGATGTCGTGCAGGAGCGCCCCGTACTCGGTTGCCGGCTACGTGACTCCGCTCCCGAGGTAAGATGTGATGTATAATCCAAACCACACCCTTCCCACTGTTTTTGCAGAATGGCATGATGGACCAGCACACGGTGCAGTTGGGAGTGATTTGGGTGTGATTTCCAAGCTCTGTTTGACATGATTGTGGATTGGCCGATGTGAGATGATCTATGGACAAACATGTGTGGACATTTAGTATTGGTCTAATACCTTCCACCATCTCCCTTGAACTCTCCCCCCAGGGTTCGCTGGCTGCCAAGGATGCTGGCTCACCTTATTCTTGCAGCTGTGAGCGCCAGTGTATAGTTTCAGCACCAGGTCCCGTTCCGTCACCGGTAAATTGTGGTCCAGTATAGCTGCGACACACGTGGTACTTCTGGTAAGTGAAGGACTCTGGGTGAGCAGGAATGTCTGTGGTTGCGTTGTGAGGTACGAAGTTGTGAGTTCTGACTTGTTGGTTGTTTGTGTTGTCCGGCGCGCATATTGCGCAATTATAATGTCTTTGTCTTTCTCTCTTTATGCTGTTTCCTCCAGAATGTAGCAGGTGCTGAACGTCAGCGGAGACTGTCCGGATCGATATCAAGAGGATTGCAGAGGATCAATGCAGGTAAACTGGTTTCTTGGGGAAAGGCTCCGAGCGCGATCCAAATAAATGCTTTTACATGTGTTTTTTCATTCCAGGTGTCCAGCTGTAGTGAAGCAACTGGTAAGTCCTTTGAGCTGCTTGGAACAAAGCAATTAATGAAACTGTTAAGTATCAACAGGCTGTATGTCCGATGGATGTTTGGAGTTACAGAAGTCTTGCTGAAATGCTGTGACTGAGCGGATGGGAAGCGTTGCACTACTTTGGTGTCGCTGGGAAAAACGCTAAGCACAGGGTGCGGCCCAGGGCATGCATGTATAGCCCTGGGCTGCGCCCTTTAACACTAGACCACCAGGGATACTTAAGGCATGGGCTGCCTGGAGGCCATCTTGAGTAGCATCCTGAGACTCAATCTGGCAGCCATCTTGGTGCAGGCTATCAGTACTTGCAAAGTGATGCCTATGCCAGCCAGCTACCCTCAATATCCATACCTTGCTAATGTTGCTGTTGAGTGGCAATGTGGCTAATACTCTGACTACCTTGCCAGTGTTGCTGTTGTATGGGAATGTTCCCTGTATTCTGCTGTGGGTCATGACACAAATCCTCCACTGTGTAAAGCAAGACGACTTGTATTTATGGAAAATGTGAACCTGGCTGAGGGATGCCTGCTGAACGGGGTGAGGTACAATAATGTTATTTAAACTTTCCATCAGCTTCATAGGTGTTTGAGAAAAGTTAAACACGTGTTATTCCTATGCTAGGGCTACTGAGGCCTCTTAAAATTTTCTCCCACCAATGCATTTGACTGAAAGATTTAAAGTGGGAATTGTATTGAATTCACAGGCCCGCCATAAATATACAATATTACACACACGTAATGCTAATAATCACTTAGTTCTCAAACTAAACTGTTAAAATTTGAATGACAAAACTCGGACTTAAAACTCATACAACTAACATTTCAAATAAAAATGCACTGTAATGGCAGCATATATTGTGGGCCATAGGAGAACTCTAGTTTTGCCTTTATCAAACTAGGACTAATATGAGATTCAGTACCTCCAAATGATGGTCACTTGAAAGCCACATTGGGATGATGGACAGATAATCCTAGACTTTCATAGGGTGAGGCACTAATTACAAGTAGGATCATTTTCTAAAGTTTACTTCCCCTAAAACTCCCATTATTAGACCGAAAAGCAGTGAAGTATTATTCAAGATGCATGCTGAATGTTAGGGTTTCAGATGTATCCCCTTTAATTTCAAAGACTGGGGGAACCATTACAACTTTGGCTGTTAACATGTGCACTTTTAGCAACTTGATACAAGAATGCCACATGCGTCCCTTGACTCCACACTCTCCTGCATCGCCTGCTCTCAGAGTAATTGCGGCATACGTGCTTTCTCTCATACATTTCCAATGTTTCAGTTAACAGTTGAGTATTTTCTCTGTAACCCTGCTATTGTCAAACGCTGGCCATACCTGGCTGATAACCTCCTCATTTGGCAGAAATGCAAAGCACTTCTGAGCATACTCTTGGTAAAAATCCTGATCAGCCATAAACTGATATATGCCATTTAGAGACTTTATTCTCTGCAATGGCGCACCCATTTCCTCAAAATGTTGGTGTCATTTTTACCCAGCCGTTTCCCATTTCTTCTGTGTAGTAAAATCACAATATCCCTGGGGTGCATGTGCAATAAAAAAATACTGAACCACCATCAACAATAGTATTGCTGCTGCCTATGCAACCACTTACATTGCCTCAGACACTACTCTGACCCTACCTAATGTCTTCCACACACCCTTGCATCACAATTGTAAACATGACAAAAGTCAATTACTATGCAATATCTGCTTCAGACTTATAAAAGAGCAGGAAGGGGCCAAACAACCTATGAAAAATCATGACATGCCTGGCAGAAATGTGCAGCTGATGCACCTCTCCACAGTGACGTGGGATGTAGCATGTTTAGGCTACCCAACATAATACTAGAGAATACTGCCATTGGGGACATTGATGAGACAGGCAATCAACCATTTCAGAGCTTTGAACTAATGTTAGAAACCATGCAGCCGAAGCAAATAGTCATTGCAAATCACGGTGTGACACCATAGATGACCAATTCTTATGGAGGCACTGTGTTTCTCTTAACTACCCTGGTAATTCTCCACTAAATTGGCAGTGAAATATCAATGAGGGATACGGGAATAAGAGTTTTTATACTATGGACAGTGTACTACTTTCTGATCTGTATAGCCTTTGCTCTAAGATCTGATGTGTTGGTTCTTGTCTTGCATGTAGACCCTGCAAAGTTTATTTAATCTAAATTAAACACATGTCAACCACGTATAATGTATTAAACATGTATTTTTTTTCTTCATTTCTATTGTGTCAATATCACAAATCAACATGGGAGCAACTGCTAAATGCAAACAGTGTTACTTTTGTGCAGTCATGTTCCACAAATGATACAGCAGTCTTCAACCCTACTTGGGAGGAAAATGTTAGACACTTGGAAACAGTGTTGAAGGTTGTTCAGCAGGCCCACCTGACAAAAAAGGCTTTCAAGTGCCAGATTTGTCAGGGCCCAGTGACTTACCTTGCACGTGAGGTTGGTAGGGGCAAGCTTCAGCCTCTTCCCAGCAAAGTACAGGCTGTACAAGACTGGGAAACCCCCACAACCCAAAATCCATGTAAGAACCTTTCTAGGCCTCACTGGTTATTACATAAACTTTATGGCTGACTAGGGAACAATAGCTGCACCCTGACAACCCTCACAGCTCCTAAGAAACCTAAGAACATGTCTCGGTTTTAGGAGTGTGAGAAGGCCTTCCAAGCCTGAAGGATTACTTTTGTCAGACCCCTTTTCTCAGTGCACTTGATTACCAACGACATTTAGGGGCCGATTCATGGAACAAACGTGCGCTGAAAATCTTCGCGCAAGCAGGCGCAAGCGCAAAAAAACAGGCGCACGCGTGCGATTCATGGAAGTCCCTGCGCGTGTCTTCCTTGGGATGTGCGCCAAACCCGTGCATGGCACACATGTCACTGCAACATCCCGAAAGACGTGCGCGACGCGCACAGTGAAAGCGCACAACCTCGGCGCATACACTAGAAAGTGGGCGGAACACGGGGCGTAAAACGCGGAATGGGGAAAAACTCGCGAAAACAAGGGCGTAACTGGGGATGTACTGCAGGGAAGCAGACGGAACGCCCACACGCACCCGAACCACACGTATTCATGGAATCGAATAGGGCAAAGCCACGCACAGCGAAAGACACGCACAAGCCGAAACACGTCCGCCACACGAAGGCAGGCGGTAGCGTCCCTGCGCATTACAAAAGTGGCAACATACAGCAATTGTGCGAGCGGGGCACGTGTATTTCGGGGTTGCGCGGGAAGTTACACACGCGATTGAGCGGGGTACGTGTATTCCGGGGGTTTGCGGGAAGTCACACACGCGATCTGGCCTGGGGGAGCGGGCTACGTGTATTTCAGGGGTTTGCGTGAACATTTTCACGCGATCGGGCCTAGGGGAGCGGGCTACGTGTATTTCAGGGGTTCGCGTGAACATTTTCACGCGATCGGGCCTGGGGGAGCGGGCTACATGTATTTCAGGGGTTCGCGTGAACTTCTTCACGCGATCAAGCCTGGGGGAGCGGGCTACGTGTATTTCAGGGGTTCGCGTGAACTTCTTCACGCGATCGGGCCTGGGGGAGCGGGCTACGTGTATTTCAGGGGTTCGCGTAAACTTCTTCACGCGATCGGGCCTGGGGGAGCGGGGTACGTGTATTTCGGGGGCGCGCGGGAAGTGACACATGCGATTGAGCAGGGTACGTGTATTTCGGGGGTAAACGGGAAGTTACACACGCGATTGAGCGGGGTACGTGTATTTCTGGGGTGCGCGGGAAGTCACACACGCGATCTCATCAGGGTACTTTGTATTTCGGGGTGCGGGGGAAGTATCCCACGCAACATCAGCAGGGTACGTGTATTCCAGGGGTGCGCGGGAAGTTCCACACGCAATTCCATCAGGGTACGTGTATTACAGGGGTGCGCGATATCATCAGGGTACACATATTACAGGGGTGCGCGGGGAGCAGCACATGTGAATTGCACGTGTGGGTCCTCCCAGGTGTTCCCTCTACACCCTCCACGGCCCCTGCAGGTGGCTCACACCACAGGGGCCTACCCAGCACATGTCATGCAGGCACCCCATCCACCATGGCCATGCCCACCAGCCAACCCACATGTCAACTTGCACTACTGCCCACCAACGCATGTCCCCCTGCACCCCCAGCCACCAGGGGCACCCTCCACCAGGCCCCCACCCATGTCTCCCACCACCCCCACCCCCCCAGTCACCAGGGGCAGCCTCCACCAGGCCCCCACTCATGTCTCCCACCACCCCCACCCCCCAGTCACCAGGGGCACCTGCCAGCAGGCCCCCACCCATGTCCAACTCATGTTCCCCACCACCCCCACCCCCCAGCCACCAGGGGCAGCCTCCACCAGGCCCCCACCCATGTCTCACACCACCCCCACCCCCCCAGCAGTGCAAGGGCAGCCACCACCAGGCCCGCACCCATGTCTCCCTCCACCCCCATCCCCCAGCCACCAGGGGCAGCCTCCACCAGGCCCCCACTCATGTCTCCCACCACCCCCAGCCCCCAGTCACCAGGGGCACCTGCCAGCAGGCCCCCACCCATGTCCAACTCATGTTCCCCACCACACCCACCCCCCAGCACTGTGGGGCACCTGCCAGCAGGCCCCCACCCATGTCCAACTCATGTTCCCCACCACCCCCACCCCCCAGCACTGTGGGGCACCTGCCGGCAGGCCCCAACCCATGTCCAACTCATGTTCCCCACCACCCCCACCCCCCAGCACTGTGGGGCACCTGCCAGCAGGCCCCCACCCATGTCCAACTCATGTTCCCCACCACCCCCACCCCTCAGCAGTGCAGGGGCACCCACCACCAGGCCCCCACCCATGTCTCCCACCACCCCCACCCCCCAGCCACCAGGGGCAGCCTCCACCAGGCCCCCACCCATGTCTCCCACCACCCCCCCAGTCACCAGGGGCAGCCTTCACCAGGCCCCCACCCATGTCTCCCACCACCCCACCCCCAGCAGTGCAGGGGCACCCACCACAAGGCCCCCACCCATGTCTCCCACCACCCCCACCCCCCAGCCACCAGGGGCAGCCTCCACCAGGCCCCCACCCATGTCTCCCACCACCCCCACCCCCCCAGCAGTGCAGGGGCAGCCACCACCAGGCCCCCACCCATGTCCCCCACCACCCCCACCCCCCAGCAGTGCAGGGGCAGCCTCCACCAGGCCCCCACCCATGTCTCCCACCACCCCCACCCCCCAGCAGTGCAGGGGCAGCCTCCACCAGGCCCCCACCCATGTCTCACACCACCCCCACCCCCCCAGTCACCAGGGGCAGCCTCCACCAGGCCCCCACCCATGTCTCACACCACCCACTCCCCCCAGCAATGCAGGGGCAGCCTCCACCAGGCCCCCACCCATGTCTCCCACCACCCCCACCCCCCAGCAGTGCAGGGGCAGCCTCCACCAGGCCCCCACCCATGTCTCACACCACCCCCACCCCCCAGTCACCAGGGGCACCTGCCAGCAGGCCCCCACCTATGTCCAACTCATGTTCCCCACCACCCCCACCCCCCAGCACTGTGGGGCACCTGCCAGCAGGCCCCCACCCATGTCGAACTCATGTTCCCCACCACCCCACCCCCCAGCAGTGCAGGGGCAGCCTCCACCAGGCCCCCACCCATGTCTCCCACCACCCACACCCCCCAGTCACCAGGGGCACCTGCCAGCAGGCCCCCACCCATGTCGAACTCATGTTCCCCACCACCCCCACCCCCCAGCACTGTGGGGCACCTGCCAGCAGGCCCCCACCCATGTCCAACTCATGTTCCCCACCACCCCCACCCCCCAGCAGTGCAGGGGCAGCCTCCACCAGGCCCCCACCCATGTCTCCCACCACCCCCACCCCCCAGTCACCAGGGGCACCTGCCAGCAGGCCCCCACCCATGTCCAACTCATGTTCATCACCACCCCCACCCCCCAGCCACCGGGGCAGCCTCCACCAGGCCCCCACCCATGTCTCACACCACCCCCACCACCCCCAGTCACCAGGGGCAGCCTCCACCAGGCCCCCAACCATGTCTCCCACCACCCCCACCCCCCAGCAGTACAGGGGCACCCACCACCAGGCCCCCACCCATGTCTCCCACCACCCCCACCCCCCAGCCACCAGGGGCAGCCTCCACCAGACCCCCACCCATGTCTCCCACCACCCCCACCCCCCAGCAGTGCAGGGGCAGCATCCACCAGGCCCCCACACAAGTCTCCCACCACCCCCACCCCCCAGCAGTGCAGGGGCAGCCTCCACCAGGCCCCCACCCATGTCTCCCACCACCCCCACCCCCCAGCAGTGCAGGGGCAGCCTCCACCAGGCCCCCACCCATGTCTCACACCACCCCAACCCCCCCAGTCACCAGGGGCAGCCTCCACCAGGCCCCCACCCATGTCTCACACCACCCCCACCCCCCAGCAGTGCAGGGGCAGCCTCCACCAGGCCCCCACCCATGTCTCCCACCACCCCCACCCCCCAGCAGTGCAGGGGCAGCCTCCACCAGGCCCCCACCCATGTCTCACACCATTCCCACCCCCCAGCCACCAGGGGCAGCCTCCACCAGGCCCCCACCCATGTCTCACACCACCCCCACCCCCCCAGTCACCAGGGACAGCCTCCACCAGGCCCCCACCCATGTCTCACACCACCCCCACCCCCCCCAGTCACCAGGGGCAGCCTTCACCAGGCCCCCACCCATGTCTCACACCACCCCCACCCCCCAGCACTGTGGGGCACCTGCCAGCAGGCCCCCACCCATGTGCAACTCATGTTCCCCAGCCAACATGTCATCACAATCTAGATCCCTGGTCCCTATGGTCAGCCTCCAAATGCAAAACACCCACCCGAGTATTGGATCCACCCACTCATAATTTGCAATTACATCACAGAACACCAATTGCAAGTTCCGAAACAAACACATTTCCCTCACATACACCCAATGGGTGTCAGTGAATCTCAAAACACATATCATGAAATGCATGAAACCAATGAGATACCACACATTGAAGTTCACCAAAAATAATATGTATTAAAGTAAACATCAATAGAATAAAAAATGAAGAAACAGAAAGGTGAATGTACAAAAATGAAAAGAAGCATGTCCGTCAAAAAAAGCAAAACCAAAAATAAAAATCCAAAGTAATGTCCAAAGTCGATGTCCACAAAACAAAATCCAATGGGAAATGAAAAAGAAAGCCATTGCTCCATGGTCAAAAATAGAAAAAAAATATACGATCCAACTGTCAACTATGTACATGGGAACAATACAGGGTCCATTATCCCAACAAAATAAAGGAAACCTATCTAACTACACTAACTAATAAAATAAACTATATACAAAAATGTGGCCAATGTCCGAAAGGTCCAAATAAAATAAAAACAAAAATGAAACCTAACACTACCTAGAAACTATGTACAAGGGCAGCGGGCTAGTTTCACGGCTCACTTGTGGATGTTCCGGGCCAGGGCATCATCGAACTCCTCCTCAATGTCCCGGAGGCGGTCCTCCTCCATGGCCCCGAGGGTCCGCAGGGCCGTTGACGTCTCCACTTCCAAACCCCTGCGGATTGCCTCGAGGCACTCGGCCCGCCTCAGGGCCCTCCGCATGGAGTTCTCCGCCCTGATCATTGTGAGCCGTGCCTCATCCGCCCGCTGCCGCTCCGCATTTATGGCGTGGCCCAACCGCTGCCACACGGAAGACACTCTCTGTCCTGGGTCCTCCTGCCCTCCGGCCGATGCCTGCCCCTCTGATGTCGAAGGCCCCGAGCCTTCATGGCTCCCACCACGTTGCTGCTGCTGCTGTGCCTCTGCCCGTGCACTGCCTCCTGCTGCCTGCACATCCTCCGCTGGCTGGGGTGCAGTCGTAGACGTGGCCACCCCTGCTGGACGTCCGACTCCCGACTGTGGCAGGGATGCCTCCTCCACCAGCCTGGCCGCACCGTCAGAGGCAGCTCCACAGGGCACCCAGGTGACTGATGGGTGGGAAGATGGCACAGAGGACGACTGGCGCGTAGGGGGTCCAGTTGAGGAGGGGGTCGGAGCAAGCCCCATCAGACGGAGGAATCCGGCCTGGGTGACCTGTCCCAGCAGGCTGACGTGGTCAACGAGCCATTCGAGATGACGTGCAGTCTCTCCATGAAAAGACTGCAGGTCACCTCGCATGGCCCGTTGACGCAACGCCACACCCGCCAGGACAGGCTCAACCCGGACCTGGATAGCCACGTCCGCAGGCAGAGGAAGGCCAGTTGACGTGAGCTCATCCCCTGCCTGAACACAGGTCTGGACGTAGGCATCCCTGCTGGTGCAAGATGATGCAGGGACAGGATCGGGGACAGGATTGCACACAGGCACCTTCGCGGCGGCCTGTGCTGCCTCCTGTCCCTGGTCCTGCACTGCACCACTAGCACCAGTGGGATCCCCACCTCCAAACCCCGTCTCTGGTGGTTGCACGGCCTCCTCCTCCACCAAACCCCCCACCAACCTGGATGACTCCGTGCCATCTTCCCCTGTTGGGCCCTGTGGGGTCCCAGCTGCCCCTTCTGCTGCCGAGAAGTCCAACTCCAACCTCCGCCTCTTGGACCTCCCCCCGGCAGCTGCGGCCTGGGATGCGGCACTGGATTCCTCACTCCCCGACGAGATGACAACCTGGGAGGGGAGCCGGGCCTTGCGTCTCCGGCTGGCGGTCGGATCCCCGCCGCTGTGCTCCACAGCACCTTCTAAGCCCTCTTCATCAGTTGACGCTGCAGACAGGGAGAAACAAAACACACACAGGCATCAGGGCACTGTACAATGAACACATACACACATGACAGTTGTACATGAGTGGCATTGGCAAACCTCAGACATGTCATCACAATCCCCAACACACATGTCATTACAACTCGCACACATGAGCCATACCACAGCCATATCGCAACTGCCACCACCATCCATACACATACAACAGCATGAGCAGCCAAAGGTGAGCCAGACATCACATGCAACACAGGAAGTGCACCACACATGTACACACACCACCACACTTGAATGCATGTGTACACCTCTGCCAGTGTCGCACTGTTCAGACGTGCATCCATGTCACATCTGCCAATCAGGCTTCAACATACCGCTGTCACATGCATCCATGTTGCATCACTGTTGCACCCTTGTCAAATACACACACATGCACATGTACACAGTGCTGATACATGCAGCCGAAAACAACATACATGCGTGACATCACGGACATGTCTACTTACATACACATTCATCCAAACATGTGTGCCCACACAACTGCATTTGGCATGCAAGCCTACACACACAAGCACCATCCATGTCTCACACATTACAGCCCTCGCATGTGTCAGCCCCACGGCCCTGTACACCCCCACCCATACTCGACCCCATACAAACAGATGTGCAACCTGCACAATACTGAATAATCACCACACGCACTGCTCACAATCAGGATGCATGTACACTCACCGCTCGACTCCAGACGGGTCTGCTTCTCTAGGACCTGGACGTGGAGCGCTGGGGATATGCGTTCCAGGACCCTCATCTGTTCTTCCGACAAGTGGCCCCGGCGCCCCTTAGCATCCGCTGCCTTCAAGAGGCGCCGGGCCTTGTTCAGGGTCCTGGACCTGAAGTCCTCCCAGCGCTTCCTGACATGTTGTAAGTCGCGGACTGCCACCCCCTCCGCGTTGATGGCAGTCACGATGTCAGTCCAGATCCGAGTCCGTCCTTCCTTTTCGGCGCGGGAACTTCCGAAGAGGGCATCATACTGCCCCAGGACTTGCTCCACCAGGACACCAACTTCGGTAGCACTGAAGCTGGTGCCCCTCTGCCTCTCTGGCCGGGGGTTGTCAGTGGTCACAGATGGTGTTTGCCCCGACATGACAACCCCAGAGGCAGGAGTGGCTGGGCTGTGGAGCGATGGAATCCCAGTCGGGAGTCTTCGGTTCCAGCAGGGGTGGTCACAGCAACAGCACCCCTGGCTGATGTGCAGGCAGAAAATGGCAGTGCACGTGGGCAGCAGGCAGTCAGGCAGCAGCAGATGGCAGGTGGGAGCGTGCTCGGGGCTCTGGGGGGCAGTAGTTCGGCCTTCTGGGCAGGAGCGTGGTCTTCCGTGTGCTTACGCGTGGCCAGCTTGATACGGAGTGATTTGGCACGTGAAAAATCTGCACGTCAGCGTGTAATTCGAGGAAAGGCCCTTAGCGCGTAAGCGCGTCTGCACGCATACGCATTTTCATTGGACAGAAGGCCCCTCAAGCGCAAGCGCCCCTGTGACGTGACGCGTACAGACGTGCATGGGCATTTCAGCGCGCGTGAAAAACTGCACGTCCGCGTGTAATACGAGGAAAGGCCCTTAGCGCGTATGCACGGCAACACGCATATGCGATTTCATTGGACCAAAGGCCCTTAGCGCGTGAGCGCGTCTGTGACGTGACGCGCGCAGGTGTTTCCCTCATTGCACGTGATGACAGAACACACGTGGATTTCCACCAATCATGTGTGAAAGTTCCCGGCACCCCGGAACACACGTACCCAGGCTAATCGCGTGTGGAACTTCCCGCGCACCCCGAAACACACGTACCCTGGCCAGTTGCGTGTACGCTCACTCCCCTCCGATCACACGCGATGACACTCGGACCGTATCCGAATACCGGAAACCCACGCACGGCAAAAGACGTGCACAGGCGTCAACGCGTCTGCCACACCAAGGCAGGCGGAAGCGTCCCCGCGCACAGCATAAAAGTACGCGCAAACAACAAACGCGTATATACAGCTACGATGAATGCCCCATTTGTCGCTGCACTGATCGTGGGACACCGCAGGAGGAGGAGAATAGCCAGGGCATGCATTTTCGCACCACGGACAAGCCTTTTTGGGATGCCTGATGACCAGGTCTATGGCAGGTATAGGTTTCCACCCCATATCATCCTAGACCTGGTCAGGGAGTGGGAAGATGACCTCACATCCCCCACCCTTTGCTCCCAAGCATTGAGCCCCTTGGAGAAGCTGCTCAATGTCCTGCATTTTTTGGCCACTGGATCATTTCAGCGGACCACTGCCATAGTGGGGGGAGTCTCACAGGCCACGCAGTCATGTTGCCTACACCAGGTACTGGCAATCATGACAGCGCGCCCCTCCGTCCGCAGGTACATATACATGCCCAGAACACCCGCAGAAAGGCAGGCCGTTGTCCTGGATTTTTTCAGGGTGGCACACTTCCTCAAAGTGCTCGGTGCCATAGATTGCACCTATGTGGCCCTACGTCCACCTAGGGCCATTGAGCACATCTACCGAAACCGCAAGCACTGGCATTCCATCAAAGTACAGGTGGTATGTGATGCAAAGGGAATCATCACCATCTGTCTATGCAAACTACCCTGACTCCACCCATGACAGTTTCATATACAGAATGTCCGCCCTGAGCCGGGCCCTGGAAGCTGGGCAGCATGGCGACACATGGCTCCTAGGTCACTACAAATGCCCTTGCACATGCATGCAAGTCACACACAGACAAATATCCAAACCCTAATAATCTCAACTATTATCACCTCCCCAGGGGACATTGCCTACCCTCTGAGCAACCACATGATGACGCCAATCCGGAACCCCACCACACCACCCCAGGTAAGATACAACGCCGCCCATATTGCAACCAGGGGCATAGTGGAGCGCACATTCGGAGTGCTCAAGTCACGTTTCCGCTCCCTTGACCGCTCTGGTGGGCAACTACTCTATGCACCACCAGTAGTGTGCAGGATCATTGTGGCAGCATGTGTCCTGCACAATGTTGCAACACGGCAGGGCGTCCCGGTGGACATGGTGGTGCCCCCACATCCCCAACCACAGGCACAGGCGCTGCCCATGGGAGGGGACAGGGCACGTGGTGAGGAAGCCCGGACCCAGCTTGTGGCCACATTTTTCACCTAAACTCCCACCCCTGCGGAGTGCACACAGGCCTGGCACATACCAGGTGACAATCGATGATGACAAAGAGACAGTCAACTGTCACAACCTTACCACCCTGAGATAGTTGCCATGGAAGTGCCACATCATCTGCATCCCTAGCTACTTAAACACAAGCTACCCTGTGTGACCAAAAGGCACACATATGACATATGACATGATATGGGCCATACACAAGTATTCCAAGGCGCAATGAGGCAGGGAGGGGGGAACAAGGGAACACAGAGAACGGTACTACTAGGCCAGGTGTCATTGGGATCGTGCAAGTGCAGGGGTAGGGGGAATGGGAAAAGTGCAAGGGGAAGGGTGGGGGGGAGACAAGTACAGGGGAAGTAGCCCAAAAAAATAATACATAGGTCGCCTGGTGGCAACTACAAAGGTAAGTGCAGACAAGTGCTGGGAAGGGAGGGCTGTAGGGATAGAGAGACAGTACTGCAGTGCAGGGGTTGCCAGGGAGGCAGTGCAAGTGGAGAGTGGCTGGGCCAGGGACCGAGGTCGGTGAGAGTGGCCCAGTTGCAGCTCCTGTGCAGTTCCAGTGGAGAATTCTGCAAGGGAGAGGCAGACAGTAAGCAGAAGCAAAGAGGAAGGTCTTGAGGTGCTTCCAGAACTGGAGATGATTCCCTTCAAGTTCAAGTCAGGCCGGAGGTCTGTTCCAGGGGGAGGGCCCTGCTGCGGAGAGAAATCTACCCCCAGCTAGTTGCTCTGAGAAGCGGATGACACGGACATGCAAGGTGTGCATCACACACACCTGCAAACCAGGCCATGGCCATCACTGTCATGTCACTCAAACCCTCCCAAACATCAACATGACATGGCACGCAATACCCATACACCAATGCAGTAACGATAAGGTACACATTGCCATGTCCTAAATGCACAGTGGCATCGGACACTGCTGCCTGACCCGGAATCAGATGAAATGACAGACCAACAACCTCCCACCCAAAATAAGTCATTTCCAAATGCATTACAACAGTCGTAGACGTAATATCACAATGAATGCCTGTCTACATGCACATTATGCATTGAAAAATCAACACTGCAGCTCATGTGTGCAGTGTCCTACTCCTGCATCACACTGCTCAGCGCACAGCACAGTGAACAGCCATTGTGTGTGATGCACACCCTGAGCATCACATCTAAGTGACAGACCACGTCAAACATCAAATTAGGCATGTACTGGATCCATGATCGGTCACAGGACATGTGCTGCCGGGACACAGTGGGCACCAGAAGGCAAACAGTGTACATGTGGATATGCAAGGGTGGGAGTACATGTAGTGCATCAGAGTGGAAGCGTGTGGTTCTGCAAGGACATGCACTCCACATATGCATGTGCACTCAAGTGACCATCAGTGTTCCCTACACATCACATGTGAACATCCACCATGTGTACACCCCAGCATGTCAAACCACAACTATCCCCTCGCACCTGAAAGGAAAACACAACACATGAACAGGCATTGATCAGCAGAACACAACATGTACATAGGATACCACCATTACTATGTCAGAGTTCCCATAACACTGCAGGGCAAGGCAACCATCAACAACAACCCCCCCTCCCTCACAAATGACCATGACCCACTGAACAACTGCACCTGGGTCATGGAGCCTCCAAACCTCAATTCCACCTGGCCACAGGATGACCTTTACCCTTCGTCACCATCTCCCACCTTGTGTGTAAAAAGATGCCTGAACCCTCAGAATCCGCACTCATTTCCAAAATCACAAAATCCAAGGCATAAAAACGAACCCGAACACCCTCCAGTAGATGACTTGACGTAGCAGTACCTCACAAAGGCCAAGTACTACCACAATGATGCAACAACCAAGGTAGCACAGCAAAACAATGTCACGACAGGATGTGAGACATGTGTGGTACATGACATAGTATGATGCACCATGAATGGATGTGTACTGTCACAGGTCCCCTGTACAGGCGCGGGAGTGTCACGAAACAACCACCCCCCCCATGTCCCGGGTGCCTGCAAGGTCAAACTCACACAGGCCCCTGAGACCCTGGTGGGGAAGGAGGTTCAGGGATATGCAGTCGGGACAGGTGTTGACACACTGGATGACTGGAATGAGCGGCAGGAGAGGGGAGGAGGAATGACACATGAAACTAGGGAATGCAGGAAAATGTACAACCTGCATGAACACATACACAATCCAAACAAACTTGGACATCATTGTCATGGCCTTCTGTAGTCCAGGCTCAGGAGTGGTACGAACCAACCACCCCCTCTAGGGTTTTGGCGCCTGCAAGTTCGGGGCTTACACAGGCATCCGCAACCCCAGTGGGGAAAGAGGGTCAGGGAACGTTGCTTGGATAGGCACGGGAAGCAGGAACACCGGGTAGAGGGTACAGGTTTCAAAATTGCATAGGATCACGGGTGATTAGGGAGAACAAAACATACCAAATTGAACCACACATACATCCATGCATCAGTACACTCCCCAGCAAGCCTATGCAGGGCAGTTCGTAAGAAAAACAACAAGACACTTAGCTCTGGTTTTGAGTGCTGGCCTCCTGCCTGCGCACTCTCAGGTCCGGTTACAGGAGCACTGCAATGCTGCAAAGAGAGACACAGTAAACAACCTGTACGTTCCAATTGCACAGAAACACAACAAACATGCCCCATAGCAACAGACTACTCTAAAAACAGACAATCTGTGGTGGATGCTTCGTACCCATATATAACATCACCCCTGTGACGGGTCATACACAGTCAATGCAGTAAGGCAGCCGCTGCTGGGTGCGTGGCAAATGGAACACCAATGTGTCACAATTCACACAACATGCAATGTTCCCTGGGTAAGCAGACAGACCCATATAGCAAGCCATGACTGCAGAGCAAGTTGCGTACCACCATGACCAAAACAAAGTTGGAAGTGCATTTATCATGAAGTACGTGGAAAAGACATGCACTGCACCCGAGTATGTCCCTTGCTGTATGTCCCTGTGAGCTGCCCCTTTCCATGTCTCGGAAGGCTACATGGTTGATACAAGTGGCTCAATGGACCTTGGTGTACCGGAGGGTATGTGCCATTGCCCCTGCATGTGTCCCAGACAACCCTAATATCAGCAGCCATCAGTCCACAAACACATCTGAGCTGCATTGTATACTTCAACACCAATATTCGTCTAAGCTCACCCTCAGTGCTGTGACTAAGCCTGCATGTGCAACTTTCCTGGTGCAAGCTTTGCTGTGTCGTGGCCCCCCTGTGATGCTCACCTTGCCTGGAGTTCCTTGGAACATGTCAGCAGTTCTAGGATGTGGGTCTGCAATCACTGTGCCTCTGCTTCTGCACACATGTGCATGTGGGCACCAACAAACGGGTCCAGAATTCCGTCGTCCAATGGGACATGTCTGCTGGCAAAGGTGCTCTGGAGGCTCATCCCCCTGCAGAAAGGGCATGAAACACATGATTAATGCTTCAAAGTCATCTGTGTGTGTCTCATCAGGCATCTCATTACTTGACCATGTCAGAGAGTCACATCACAAATCACACCATCAGGCCGTCTTTCACCTCCAAAGTGTGGAACACTATCTACAGCATGAATTGCAACAAGCACATGTACAGGAAAGATATGAAACATACTACACAATGCATAGCAATCAATGTCCACATTAATCATGACACACCCCATCTAGCAAAAGCTGAACAGTGGACAATGACACCTAAATCATCCCCACTAGGGGTGTCAACACAAGTCACACAGCACCAGACATGCCACAGATATGACAGTCCAAAGCCCTTGTGTAAAATGCTGTAACACCGAACCATCCTTGCGAGCCCATGGATAAGGGAGGCAGGAGTGGCATATTTGAGTCAAGGAACCCAAGCAGCAAACACATACACAAGACAACCATGAAGGGCCCAGCCGGAACAGACAGTGAATGCCTTCAAAAGCCACAAAGCACCGCACCGTCACATGAAAGCACAATAGACTAGCAATTTTAAACTAAATCAACTATTAACTAATTACACTAACTATGGAAAACCTACATTACCTATTTAAACTAACTATCAAACAGAAACTTAACTAACTAAACTAAAAGAAAAATCAAAAATGGCCACATACGACCCGGGGGGGAGGGGAGGCACCCAGGAGGGGGGAGGTACAGGGTGCTGCTCAACATCCACATGCGATGATGCTGAGCCAAAAAAAAATCCTCCATGGGCTCAACGCCTGTGGGAGATAGATGGTCGTCCGAGTCTGGCTCATCCTGGAAAGGAGGACGTGGCACAGTAGCCTGGCCACGCCTAGCCGCAGCTTGCCCCTCGTCGGCAGCAAGTCTGCCGGACGGGTGAGCCTGGTTCTGTGTGGCGATGTGACGTAGGTCTGCATGCAGAACCTCCCGTGATACACGTGCTTCCTCTTGCAAGGTAGCACGTGTAACACGGAGTTACTCCTGCAAGGCCTGGCTGGACAACCGCTGCACCTCCCGGCAAGCCTGTAGCTCAGCCGAGATGGTACACTGAAGCTGTGCAAACCTCTCCTCTGCCTGCTGCCTCTGGGACATCATAAGGACACCCAGAGTGGATCTGAGGGAAGCATACTCCTCCCTCAGGGCATCCATGTGCGCCTCTGCGTGAGCAGCAATTGCTTGACGCAGAGACGACATTTCAGCCTGGCGTGCCCTGTCTGAGGCCGCCATGCCCAGCCTGAGCGAGCGGGCCGTGGACCGTGCCGCCTGCTGCTGGAGAAGCACCTGCCTAGCAGTGGGGAGCACAGAACGGGCCACACGCTCCATGCTCTCAGCGATGTTCTCCATTGCTGCCCCCTGCCGTTAGGAATTGGCAGTCATGTCTTGCTCCCACTCAGTATACAGCGGTTGCGCGCGGCGACCGTGTTGCTGGGCTTGACCCCTGCGGGACCCAAGGACCGGGGGTCCTTGCTGTGTTGGCACCGCCTGCGGCTGCACGACTACATGCCCCCGTCGACGTGATGTCCCAGGCACATCAGTGACTGGTGTGGAGGGTGACCCTGCGTCCCGATCCACCACGGGCAGAGGAACCAAGACTGTCTGATCCCTCAGTGCAGGTGTCGCAGACAGAGGAGTGTCCACATCAGAATCACTCACCCCTGACACATGGACTTGATGCTCATCCAACTCAACATGGACGTCAGAGTCGTCATCAAGGCTGGACTCATAGGCAGCCAGAGACAAGATGGACTGCAGCACTTGGGGGTTTTCGTGGCCTACCACCCCAGGACCCCCACTAGTGCCGGGTTGATGTGGCGTTACCAACCCTGTGTCTGGCATGAAAACACCATCCTCTGCCTCCATTGCGTCATCACCTGAAAAATAGAGAGAAAAAGGTCAATACTCATGTCAGAAGCACACGACACACACACACACCAACAGCAAAGGCATCAGGCAGACATGTGACACACAACATATGACCTGGCATGCATGCTGGGTCTACTTTGAATAGCTTCTGTGATCAGACCTGTTGAAAGGTGGCAGTTTCCATGGAAGTGGGTCTATGCAGTGCAGAAAATGTGTACGCCACTCACTACCTACATGTACAAGCACTACATGGTGTGTGCCAGGAAATGTGAAGGCAGTGCAATGTCAAATTCAGACATCACGTGCATTGTGCATTCAATGTGTACCATGTCTAGAAGCCAAGCACCCCTCCACCCCAGTACCAAAGCAGGGATGCCTAGCATGGTATCAAAAGGCTGACCATACACCTGTGTATTGACAGGCAGTGTTGACTGGCATCAACAGCTTAATGTGATTCAAATTACAACACTGCAAATGATGCTGGGACAGTGGGCAGGACACATGATGGAAACTCCGGAGGCCGCCCACGTGTGAAAAAGACACAACAAGAGTTGGACAGAGTCATTGGCCATTGAACAGGCTGAGGCCTGTGAGCCACACAGATTGTCAGAGCCTAAACATGTGTGCAACGCAGGACTGAGGCACAGTTGACATCGGAAGGCTGATGAGATGGCAGGCAATGTATGTAACCAAGGACTTATATTACAGTGATCATCCAGTCAAGGACACATAGGGGCATGCGTGCAATGCACATGGAACATGATTGGGCACTCATGTCCCTGCGGGACATCTGACCCATGCACAGTACAAGTGAGATACCCTGCATCGAGTACTAAGGCTGTACCACACAGCATATGTCTGGCAGATTCTACGCTGGAAGTTAGCATCTACACAGGACACATGAACAAGAAAGTACACATTGGCAAGATTGAAGCAGACCAGTGGAAAGGTGGAACTGGGGTGCAGAGTGGCGGAGGAGGGGCAAGGGAGCATGCCTACATGGAGTCCCGCATGCAGGCAGAGGAAACATGCATGACGGTAGCATTGCATTACTTACACATCAGAACCATGTACACGTCACATGTAGCAGCAATCATGCACAACACATCCCACAAGTGAAACACACACGTCCTCAACAAACACGCATCAACACTCACTGGACTGGGCATCAAAGTCCAGCTTCTCTCCCACTCCTTCGACCAATTCAGGTGGTATGAACTCCGCAACAAGAGCCTCATGCGGAGTGAGTTCTTCCTCCTCTGGTGCAGGCCCACCGCCAGTCACCAGAGTCAAGTTGTAATTTGAGGCACGCTTGGCCTTAGTGCTGCGCTTGATGTCATTCCAACGCTTTTTGCACTCCTGCGCCGTGCGCACCTCATGGCCGAATGAACTGACATGTTAAGCAACATGCTTCCAGTGGGTGTCACGTTGGGCAGCCGTGGTCTGACTATTGGCACCCACTAGCATGTCACGGCTGTGGCCCCGCACGTAGTCCATGAGGAAGTCCAGTTCCTGCTTACAGAAAGGCTTCTTCCTCGACGTGCAGGAGGTCGTGGCTGTGTGTGGGGTCCCAGCCTGTGCTGCAGGTGCAACCTTCCTCCTCTTGGACTGTGGCGCAGACCCTGGCTGGCTAATGCCGCCCTGACCAGTATGGCCAGTGGGTTCGGTGGATTGAGCCAAGGGAGTGGCAGGTGGAGGGATGACCAAGGCCAGACTTGTGTCAGTGGCAGCTGGGTGCCCACTAATGGACCCTGCGCAGCAACATCAGCTGTGGCAGGGTCGTTGGCCGCAACGGTCCTGGTTGGCAGACTCACAACCGGGGTGCTGTTGGGTGCATCTGCCCCTGCACTTGCCAACACCCGCTGTTCGGGGAAGCAGATGACATGACTGGCCCAGGGACACGTGTCTTGGTCTGAGCAGCCCGGCCTGCCCCTATGGTTTCCCCCCTGGCCTGTTGGAGATCTACCAAGGGCTCTTCAAGTGCCAACGCAGCCTGCGCTGGCAGACCCTGAGCCTGGGTGGCAGTGTCCACAGCTGCACCTGCAGCTACCACTACCCTTGGGCCCGTGGCAGTCGATGGAACGGACAGCCGGGTCATATGGGTGCCAGTGCCAGATGCAGGAGCTGCATCCCCCGGAACCACAGGGGGTGGTGGCATGGCTGCACCGACACATGGCACAACATTGTGCTCAAGTGGCGCACCCCTGCCTCTTCCTCCTCTGTGGCTGCCCTGGACACCCTGGAGTCCCCCTACTCCCTGGTCACCACGGCCACGTCCCCGACCACGCCCGCCACGAGGAGTACGCCCAGCTGAGGCGCCCCTCACCTTTGTGGCCTCCCAACCATGGTAGTAGTGCTGGCACAGATGGAGTGGTGCCAATGGGAGGTGTACACCACAATTGACCTGGGCAATTGGGGTGAAGGGGGTGGGAAGCAAGATGTTAACAGCCCCCCTGCACCTGCAAGGCTGTATGTGACCCCGGTGATGTGGTGACAGGTCACGCAACGCTCAGGCACCCCAAAACTGCAGTAAAACCGTGCACGCAACCCTGCAGCCTACGTGCGTGGATTAAACCTCCCGCAGTACGCGGTGGCACCCAGTAACACGAATAACGCGTACGCGTGGGACACGTAGGCTACTATGACATCGAAAATGGGTGCGATACACAGGGGCACCCGCAGTGGGAAAAAGAGCGTGTGTGACTCACCGTCTGACTAGCGCGATGCAGAAAAACACGCGTAGCCAATACCCCCGCCAAAAGAAGAGATACGTCCTTGATAGCTGTGAAGTTGTGATGGCGTGCGAAACAACAGGAAGCAGCAACACACGTCGGTCTCCACGAAAGGCACGTACAGCGAACTGCTGGGCCCGCTCACCTTTAACCCATGCTGAGGGAAACGCACGCGCACGTCACCTCACTTACGCGCATAGGCCCTTTCCTCGTATTACACGCGGACGTGCAGTTTCCACGCGTGCTGAAATGCCCATGCACGTCTGTACGCGTCACGTCACAGGGGCGCTTGCGCTTGAGGGGCCTTCGGTCCAATGAAAATGCGTATGCGTGCAGACGCGCTTACGCGCTAAGGGCCTTTCCTCGAATTACACGCTGACGTGCAGATTTTTCACGTGCCAAATCACTCAGTATCAAGCTGGCCACGCGTAAGCACACGGAAGACCACGCTCCTACCCAGAAGGCCGAACTACTGCCCCCCAGAGCCCCGAGCACGCTCCCACCTGCCATCTGCTGCTGCCTGACTGCCTGCTGCCCACGTGCACTGCCATTTGCTGCCTGCACATCAGCCAGGGGTGCTGTTGCTGTGACCACCCCTGCTGGAACCAAAGACTCCCGACTGGGATTCCATCACTCCACAGCCCAGCCCCAGGACCCAGTTGCCCACCCACTCCTGCCTCTGGGGTTGTCATGTCGGGGCAAACACCATCTGTGACCACTGACAACCCCCGGCCAGAGAGGCAGAGGGGCACCAGCTTCAGTGCCACCGAAGTTGGTGTCCTGGTGGAGCAAGTCCTGGGGCAGTATGATGCCCTCTTCGGAAGTTCCCGCGCCGACAAGGAAGGACGGACTCGGATCTGGACTGACATCGTGACTGCCATCAACGCGGAGGGGGTGGCAGTCCGCGACTTACAACATGTCAGGAAGCGCTGGGAGGACTTCAGGTCCAGGACCCTGAACAAGGGCCGGCGCCTCTTGAAGGCAGCGGATGCCAAGGGGCGCCGAGGCCACTTGTCGGAAGAACAGATGAGGGTCCTGGAACGCATATCCCCAGCGCTCCACGTCCAGGTCCTTGAGAAGCAGACCCGTCTGGAGTCGAGCGGTGAGTGTACATGCATCTTGATTGTGAGCAGTGAGTGTGGTGTTTATTCAGTAGTGTGCAGGTTGCACATCTGTTTGTATGGGGTCGAGTATGGGTGGGGGTGTACAGGGCCGTGGGGCTGACACATGCGAGGGCTGTAATGTGTGAGACATGGATGGTGCTTGTGTGTGTAGGCTTGCCTGCCAAATGCAGTTGTGTGGGCACACATGTTTGGATGAATGTGTATGTAAGTAGACATGTCCGTGATGTCACGCATGTATGTTGTTTTCGGCTGCATGTATCAGCACTGTGTACATGTGCATGTGGGTGTATTTGACAAGGGTGCAACAGTGATGCAACATGGATGCATGTGACAGCGGTATGTGGAAGCCTGATTGGCAGATGTGACATGGCTGTCCGTCTGAACAGTGCGACACTTGGCAGAGGTGTACACATGCATGCAAGTGTGGTGGTGTGTGTACATGTGTGGTGCACTTCCTGTGTTGCATGTGATGTCTGGCTCACCTTTGGCTGCTCATGCTGTTGTATGTGTATGGATGGTGGTGGCAGTTGTGATATGGCTGTGGTATGGCTCATGTGTGCGAGTTGTAATGACATGTGTGTTGGGGATTGTGATGACATGTCTGAGGTTTGCCAATGCCACTCATGTACAACTGTCATGTGTGTATGTGTCCATTGTACAGTGCCCTGATGCCTGTGTTTTGTTTCTCCCGGTCTGCAGCGGCAACTGATGAAGAGGGCAGAGAAGGTGCTGTGGAGCACAGCGGCGGGGATCCGACCGCCAGCCGGAGGCGCAAGGCCCGGCTCCCCTCCCAGGTTGTCATCTCGTCGGGGAGTGAGGAGTCCGGTGCCGCGTCCCAGGCCGCAGCTGCCGGGGGGAGGTCCAAGAGGCGGAGGTTGGAGTTGGACTCCTCGGCAGCAGAAGGGGCAGCTGGGACCCCACAGGGCCCAACAGGGGAAGATGGCACGGAGTCATCCAGGTTGGTGGGGGGTTTGGTGGAGGAGGAGGCCGTGCAAGCACCAGAGACGGGGTCTGGAGGTGGGGATCCCACTGGTGCTAGTGGTGCAGTGCAGGACCAGGGACAGGAGGCAGCACAGGCCGCCGTGGAGGTGCCTGTGTGCAATCCTGTCCCTGATCCTGTCCCTGCATCATCTTTCACCAGCAGGGATGCCTACATCCAGACCCGTTTTCAGGCAGGGGATGAGCTCACGTCAACTGGCCTTCCTCTGCCTGCAGACGTGGCTATCCAGGTCCGGGTTGAGCCTGTCCTGGCTGGTGTGGCATTGCGTCAACGGGCCATGCGAGGTGACCTGCAGTCTTTTCATGAAGAGACTGCACGTCATCTCGAATGGCTCGTTGACCACGTCAGCCTGCTGGGACAGGTCACCCAGGCCGGATTCCTCCGTCTGATGGGGCTTGCTCCGACCCCCTCCTCAACTGGACCCCCTACGCGCCAGTCGTCCTCTGTGCCATCTTCCCACCCATCAGTCACCTGGGTGCCCTGTGGAGCTGCCTCCGACGGTGCGGCCAGGCTGGTGGAGGAGGCATCCCTGCCACAGTCGGGAGTCGGACGTCCAGCAGGGGTGGCCACATCAACAACTGCACCCCAGCTGGCGTAGGATGTGCAGGCAGCAGGAGGCAGTGCACGGGCAGAGGCACAGCAGCAGCAGCAAGGTGGTGGGAGCCATGAAGGCTCGGGGCCTTCAACATCGGAGGGGCAGGCATCGGCCGGAGGGCAGGTGGAACCAGGACGGGGTGTGTCTTCTGTGTGGCAGCGGTTGGGCCAGCAGATAGGTGCGGAGCAGCGGCGGGCGGAAGAGGCGCGGCTCACAATGGTCAGGGCGGAGAACTCCATGCGGAGGGCCCTGAGGCGGGCCGAGTGCCTCGAGGCAATCCGCAGGGGGTTGGAGGAGGAGACGGCGTCGTCCCTGCGGACCCTCGGGGCCATGGAACAGGACCGCCTCCGGGACTTCGAACAGGAGTTCGATGATGCCCTGGCCCAGAACACCACGGAGTGAGCCGCTGGACTTGCCCGCCGCCTTTCTATATAGTTATATAGTTAGTGTTAGGTTTCCTTTATTTTTTTTTTAATTTGGTTGCGATTGGACAATGCGCCACGTTTTTGTATGTAGTTCAGTTTTTAGTTAGTTGTCATAGTCAGGTTTCATTTGGTTGGGCTCATGGACCCGGGATTATCTTGTAAATAGTTCTTCAATGGATTTTTCTTTTTTATGGAGTTTTTTCATCGCCATGGAGCAATGGTTTTTGTTTATCATTTACCCTTGGATTTCTTTTCTGACTGTGACTTTGGACACCATTTATTTTGATTGTGCTGTGTGTTTTTGATTTTTTTCATGGACATTCATCTTCTTTTGGTTGTTTTGCTTTGTGTTTTTTCTCATTTCATTTCCATTCTAGTTGATTTTGAATACATTTATATTTTCATCCTTCAATGTGTCGTATCATCTCATTGCTTTCATGCATGTCATGTTGGGTGTTTTAACATTCACTTGCAGCCATTGTGTGTGACAGACATGTGTTCATTTGCATTATTTACATTGGGTGTGTAACGTGTAATTGCCTTTGATATGTGGGTGGATGTGATAGTTGGTTGGGCCTTTTGGCAGGGGAGGATGGCCATTACGGACAGGATTGGGGATTGGTGGGACCCAGGTGCAGGGGGGCATGGATGGGACATGGGCGAGGGCCTGGTGAAGGGTGCCCCTGCACTGCTGGGGCGTGGGGGTGGTGGGAGACATGGGTGGGGGCCTGGTGGCAGGTGCCCCACAGTGCTGGGGGGTGGGGGTGCAGGGGTACATGAGTTGGACATGAGTGGGGGCCTGCTGGCAGGTGCCCCACAGTGCTGGAGGGTGGGGGTGCAGGGGTACATGAGTTGGACATGAGTGGGGGCCTGCTGGCAGGTGCCCCACAGTGCTGGGGGGTGGGGGTGCAGGGGTACATGAGTTGGACATGAGTGGGGGCCTGCTGGCAGGTGCCCCACAGTGCTGGGGGGTGGGGGTGGTGGGGAACATGAGTTGGACATGGGTGGGGGCCTGCTGGCAGGTGCCCCACAGTGCTGGGGGGTGGGGGTGCTGGGAGACATGGGTGGAGGCCTGGTGGAGGCTGCCCCTGGTGGCTGGAGGGTGGGGGTGGTGGGAGACATGGGTGGGGGCCTGGTGGAGGGTGCCCCTGCACTGCTGGGGGGTGGTGGGAGACATGGGTGGGGGCCTGTGGAGGGTGCTCCTGGTGGCTGGGGGTGCAGGGGGACATGCGTTGGTGGGCAGTAGTGCAAGTTGACATGTGGGTTGGCTGGGGGGCATGGCCATGGTGGATAGGGTGCCTGCAGGACATGTGCAGGGTAGGCCCCTGTGGGGTGAGCCACCTGCAGGGGCCGTGGAGGGTGTAGAGGGAACACCTGGGAGGGCCCACACGTGCAATTCACGTGTGGTGCTCCCCGCGCACCCCTGTAATACACGTACCCTGATGGAATCACGTGTCGAACTTCCCCCGCACCCCGAAATACACGTACCCTGATGGAATCGCGTGTGGAACTTCCCGCGCACCCCTGGAATACACGTACCCTGCTGGAATCGCGTGTGTAACTTCCCCTGCACCCTGAAATACACGTACCCTGATGGAATCGCGTGTGGAACTTCCCGCGCACCCCTGAAATACACGTACCCTGCTGGAATCGTGTGTGTAACTTCCCCTGCACCCTGAAATACACGTACCCTGATGGAATCGCGTGTGGAACTTCCCGCGCACCCCTGGAAAACACGTACCCTGCTGATTTCGCGTGTGAAACTTCCCCCGCACCCTGAAATACACGTACCCTGATGGAATGGTGTGTGGAACTTCCCGCGCACCCCTGAGATACGCGTACCCTGCTCGCACGGGCCCAATCGCGTGTGGAAATTCCCGCACACCCCTGAAATACACGTACCCTGCTGGAATCGCGTGTGTAACTTCCCCTGCACCCTGAAATACACGTACCCTGCTGATATCGCGTGTGGAACTTCACGCGCACCCCTGAAATACATGTACCCTGCGGAAATCGCGTGTGTAACTTCCCCTGCACCCTGAAATACACGTACCCTGCTGATATCACGTGTGGAAATTCACGCGCACCCCGAAATACACGTACCCTGATAGAATCGCGTGTGGAACTTCCCGCGCACCCCTGAGATACGCGTACCCTGCTCGCACGGGCCCAATCGAGTGTGGAAATTCCCGCGCACCCCTGAAATACACATACCATGATGAAATTGCGTGTGGAACTTCCAGCGCACCCCTGAAATACGCGTACCCTGCTCGCACGGGGCCAATCGCGTGAGGTACTTCCCGCGCACCCCAGTGATACACGTAGCCCGCTTGCTGTGCTGGTACAGGGTTAGCGCAGCCCTTTGCGCTGGATTGGGTATATTGATGGCTTTTCCCTGCGCGGGAGGCGTTCTTGGGGGCGTAACTGGCGCTGCTGCAGGGTCGCTGCGCCACTGTGCGCCACGGCTGGTTTTGGTGGCTGGAATCCATGAATACGCTGTGCGCGGAAATGGATTTTAGCGCACGCGGCTGGCGCAGGGATTCGCACGCGCACACTGTGCGCCAGCCGCGTGCGCCACTTGTGCGCTGAATTCTATGAATTACCCCCTTATAGTGCAGACATATGCCTCTGACACTGGGATGGGTGATGTCCTTTCAAAGATGATAAAGGCAGGGCATATCCTATATGCTTTATTAGTAGCCAGCTTAAGGACAGACAGCTCAGGTGGTGGACTGTGGAAAAGGAATACATTTCCATTGTATGGGTACTGTCGAAGCTGAGAACCTACATGTCACTTCAATGTGTAGACTGTACATAAGCCCTTAAAGTGGCTATTTAACATTAAGGGAGAACATCCTAAACTGTTCCGGTGGTCCAAACACCCTCAAAGCTTTGTCTTCACCATTGAGCCTAAGTCAGGTGCATAACATGACAATGCTGATGGTCAGCCCAGAATGTATAATAGACTGGAACAGAAAACCCATCCAGGGGTGGATAAGATCCCACTGTCCCTGGTCTGGGGGCAGAGGGGTGGGCGGTGAGTGTTAGGAAGTATTTGTTTTTAGGCAACTTTCTCTCTATATTCTATGAACCCCAAAAGCTGAACCTGTCCTGACATTTTACAGGGATGTGAAGACTTCTGCTTCACTCACCTCGCCTTTTGCTCATTTGGTCATGGGGAAACTGAACAGTCCTTCAGACTATCAGTACTGGAAAACTATGTTGTCCTTTTATCTCTTTTTCATTCTAGCTACAGTGCACAAAGCATCTTACATTGCAGTACAGTTGGATTCTATTGTATCACCCTGGTATTTTACACTTGATATTTTTGGTTACTTTTATATGTGTCTAAAGTCAAACTGGTAGTAGCAATTACATTTGTACTATTTTTGCAATATGTTTAGTGTGCACATTTGCGTTTACTGTGTGTGGCTACTAAACATGGCTAGTGCCCAAAAATGGGAGTGCCATCAGATGTTTCACTTGTTCTTTTGCCATATTGTTGTTTGGCCTTCTTCCTGCCTTCTCATGTCAGGAACTCCCTTATATGATCATGCATTCAACCAGGAAAGCTGCTGCTTTTACAGATTTCATGCTTTTGAGTTCAATTCTCTGGTTTAGTAAATCCCATCACTGATTAAAAAAAAACACATTCGATTAGCCAATCACATGTAAATGGGGTATTCAGGGCATACAGCAACTATTAAAATACAAAAAAACAGGGTCTTTATATTATAGAATGTAGCCAATTGTTTGGTGTAAGACCACATTTACATGCAGCACTTGACCTGTTGAACTCAGGCAGGGCCAAACTCCATAGCAAATAACTGTCTTCATTAAGGACTGGACTTTCAGGGGTGTAAACCAGCAGTTCTGTTAAGAAATTAATTCCTAGGCAAACTAGACATGCACACCTATTGATTCATGAAGAAAGTAATGAGTTGATTTTATTGGCACTAAAATCAAATTACATTAGCAAAAATAACTTCAAAATGGTTTGCTTGATTAAAAAAATAGATTTGAATTCATCATAGTGTTTACATGTTTTCACTTATACGCATCATGTATTACTATGTGTGAATTATTAATAAATGTATATATTTCAATAACTGTTTCATATCACCAGCTATTGGAATATGAAGGATGTATAATGTGGGATGTTTTTACCCACGCATCCAAGCCCTACAACAGAACTGTGCATTACTGGCATTGAAAACATCATGATGGCCAGAACTCACCAGAAAATGCACAGGGAAAACATGAAAAATAGGTTGCCATCCATTTTTACCTCTGTCAATGTTAATACAGGAGACCATTGCCAGGCCCTATCCTTTGGCTACACAAAGAGCAAAACCAGTGCAAAGGAATATGGTGCTGTTCAAAATCCATTTTAATTGATGTCAAAAATTGCTAAAATCATGGCCACAAAATGATTCTACTGCAGAATCCACATCAATACCATGTTAGCAAGGATCATATGCCATCAAGTAAAATCCCCTTTTTGGAAATGCATTAATTGAAGACAGCTGCCAAAAAAATGGGTGCAGTACCGGAACTTGACACTAACCGGTGCTAGCGATCTAAACTCTGACAGGAGACCGGTATTTCTAAACACCTACTTTTCCCGGCCCTATACTAGAAGGCAGTGTGATTTAATTAAAAGTTCAAGAGGCCTCTGTCTATGGGAAGCTGTCACACCTCAGAACTCTACACCAGAAGGCAGGAAATCACAAGTTTCTGTTAACCAAATGCAGAGTGGCACCCTGGACTGATGCCCTGCTAGCAGGAAAAAACAGACAAAGGATGCCTTCAGCTGAATGGGATATGCTGATTTCAGGTGTAATTGTCAACAGTTGCTCTGGGGAAGGCAAGACACATGATCTCTGAGTCAAGCCAAGTTCCCGGTGGCAGGGGCAAACAAATGGGTGTATTGAATTGAGAGCAAATGTATGTTCTATTAAATTGCTTATAAAATATTGTATTAAGCTGACAGAAATGTACAATTTGGGGATTCTTAATAGGAAAAATGTACCCACAATTTGAGACTAAGCTCAACTCTGTGTGAGGTTTTGAGACCTAACCCCACAATTATTAATACTACAGACACTGTGCTTACACTAGAGAATTGAAAACCTATTGTTATGTGCTCTGGGAGGGGTTGCAGGTCTGTGTTAAATTTGATGCCGAACCGACCATGGCAAAACCCACCAAAAGCGCAAAATGTTGTCGTTTCTGAACCTAAGCTCTTAGAAAGACCAGGCTTGAAAAGAGACCTGTCTTAATTCATCTGTGATGTGTACATGTATTATGAACCATGTGTGTATCTGGGAAAACTGGCTGTTATGAAAAATTCATTTTCTAAGTAAACACAAAGGGGCGTTTCTTCAATAGATTGTAAAAGGGTAGCATCACTCTGACTCACAACTCAGTTATCCAGTTAAAGGACAGAAAATCCTTTAGCCTATCAGGATCCTTAGTGGGTTGGGCATAGAAAGTTAGCCTTCCCACCCATTTTCAAAAGACATAAAAAGAGCCCCTGAGACCCAGGAAGAGACATTCACTTCCCGACTCAAACTGATTTCTTGTGAAGCACCTTGACGGACGACTCCAGATTCCAGAACTTTGAAGCAGAAGGCCTACTGCAAGATAAAAGTATTCTCAGCTGGCCTTACAATTTTGCAAACTGATTTACCCCAGACTTCCAAGGGGCAGATCAGAATAAAACAGCTGGGCTGTGCTGTTTGATTCTAGCCAAGAATTTTTGCCGGAACCAGACCCAGAGAGCAGTGCTGTATCCAGAACCGCAGACCAAACCAGACCGCTGTGCAGTGCCAATAACTTTTGCCAGAACCAGAGATCCAGAAGAGCAGATCAGAGCTGACCCAGATAGCTTTGACTTCAGAACCACCCGCTAGAAATCCAGTCTAAACCTGTTGACCAGATCTTGACAGCCTTTTTCAAATTTATAATGTGAATATCCAGCCAGAACTGTGCAGAACCAATCTCTTAGTCTAAAATAATCTCATCCCATCCATTTCAACCTATTTAGAACTGCATAGAAATCGTGTGTCCAAACCTGTGAAAGTGTCAATTGTCATTTGAATCTTACTTTATTTCTGAGTATCTACCTCCACTAAATCGCCCGTATCTTTTGAACCGCATGTCCTAGGAGCAAGATTTAACTTTCATTTTAAAGCTAAGATGCTAAGCTTTTGAACAAGCCCAAAAATGTCTATTCCTTATAGTTTTTCCATAATCGCGATCAACACACTTGGAAAAAGTGCTGCGAATTGCAATTTGACTCAATTTCTCCACCTGTCAAAAATAGCTTTCTTTTGCTTAGAACTGCTGAAATTCGTTTTCAATCTGATAATCACTCATGAATCACTGATAGTGTTGACCTGAACCAATCTTAAGTAGCTATCACCTACCCTGAATCTCCTAACGGGAATTCAAATAATTTTTAGCATATTTTTCACTTCATTGCAAATCACATTTAAAAGTATTTCTGCCTGTTTTAAAGCATACCGGTTGCTCTAAGCTTGCTAGGGGAGAACTGGAATTTGTGTTGCATTTGATTGTATTCCTGAAAACTGTGTGCTCGCCTTCCATCTCCTTATATTGCATAGGGGGGGAGTGAATTGTCAAAAGAAAAAGTGATAATATTATCTCTTGTTGAAACCATATCAGTTTATTTCTGTGATGCATTCTTTTCCATCATTGGATTTCCTTGAAACCATAAAAGTATTCTCTGCTACCTTATCCTTTCTATCCTGACTCCTCACTGATTGAAAAGCGTGTGCAATTGTAACATTACCCATTGTTGATCAACATTATATTCATAAGTGTGCTATCAAATATTAATTTATTCATAAAAGTGTGATATATATATATATATATATATATATATATATATATATATATATATATAGTTTCATTTTTCAAATAAATCTTTTAATTTGCAAAACAAACCTACTTATTGGCTCAGTGAGGTCAGGGGGATTCAAAGAGAGGGGCGTTATACAAGGGTTTATCATCCAGATCTATGAACTTGTCATAAAATATATAAATAAGGGCTGCCTTTGGGCATCCCAGACTAGGCGTTGACTTAGTTAGAGTGCTGAATTCAAGTCACTTAACAGAGTGGGGGTTCGAGCCGGGACGTCTCGATTAGAACTACCACTTGTGCAGCTTAATACAGTGTGCTAACGGACATGATACATAAATCCTGTTGGATCACCACGCTGTGTTACACTGTAAAAGCACCCCTCAAAAGAAGGATGCTCTAAGGAGACGGTCTGTTTTGCAAAATAAAATACTAACTTCTGTAAGTCAGTAAGAAAATCAATTTCCAGAATGACGACCTTGGTAGATATCAAAATAGCCAGAGAGCACCTCTTACATAAGATATTTGTGAGAAGCGAATGGACGGAACAAGACCAGACGGTGTGGTTGCAGGCAATCACACCCCAGATCACTGCAACAGGGTCAGACACATGGAGAGATCAGGGTCCATTACATGTGGCCCTGAGTGAACTATATATGGCCCCTAAAGCCAAAGATGAGCACGATAAGATTGTCATGACAGCGGCATATTTATATTTATATATGGGAGCCATACAAGACAAATGTGCTGAAGGCCAAGATCTGGCAAATAGGCAACAGATGGCATTAGAGAAGGCCCAATCTGACCTGGTCTCTTCTGTCTCTTCTGAGCAGAGGCTGCACAGGAGCCAGGAGTCAGAAAATGAGAATAGACAGTATCTCATTAAAATCAAATATGATATGGGTATCCTGCAACAGGACAAGTCTGACCAGGATACCAGATTTCTGGCCTTGCAGAAGGAGTACCAAGAAGGTTTGAACTCCCTACTGCAGAGCCAGAAAAAGCTGGAGCAACAACTGGACTCCAATAGGGCATGCGCAGAGCAGGTAGTCACCCTGCAAAGCCACCTAGATAGGGAGAAGGCAGAGAGCAACAAACTGATTCTGAAAGACCTGGATACCCAGACAGAATTTGAGGAAGAGCGCCAGAAAGCTGGTGCCCTTCAAAGGCAGAGGTATGACCTGGCGGCACACAGGCAGGCTCTTAGTCAGGAAAGGGACACCTTAGGCCAGGAAGTCTGCCACTTAAAAATAAAAATGGAAGAAAATCACCTGGCCCTCCAGGGACTGGGTGACCTCCAAAAAGATCATCAAAACTTGTTAGAGCACACCAGGAGGGTGGAAGATGCTCTGGCAAGAAAGGAGCAGGCCAGTAGGGATAGGACTCAGGAGGTAACCCTCCTGCAGCAAAGACTGGCTAACCAGGAAGCACAGAGAGAGAATGAGGCTCTCTGCCAGGACAATGATAGGCTCCACCAACAGGTAGCCATGCAGGAGAGACTGATAGAGTCTAGCAAGGCCTTGACTGAGGAACTGAAAGCACAGGCTCTTGCATGGCAGCAGGGAGCAGGGGCTGATAGAGATGAGGTTCACTGGGAAAGGGAAACACCTGAGCATAACCTCAGGATCCCTAGTACCAGAGGCCTTCATCTCTCCCAGTCCCTGGACTCTGCCACCCCCATGTCTCCTGGCGCACATGAGCACAGGGCCACAGGGATGGCAGATTACTACCCAGCTAAAAGTATGGGTCTCATAGGCCAGTACCACCCAGGAATGGATGGGCGGGCATCTGGGTATGGGCACCTAAGTACAGGGCAATGTAGTGGGGAACCCCCAGAGAGTAGGCCCACTAAGGGCATCCTGAAAACCTCTGCCCAGGTAGGTCAGTGGGGGGTACCCATCAAATCCTGGCAGCAAGGAGGAATCTGAAGACTCCTCTGAACATCACAGGACACAGGAGACCAGGTCCCCACTTTCTGCTAGCCATTCCCAGGCTCGCAGAATCCGGGAAAACCTGGAAGATCAGACGGGCAACTCTGGGAGCAGTCCGTCCGAGTCAGAGGATGAATGGACCAGGGTTGCCCGAACCAAAAAGGCCAATAAGGCAAAAAGGGCCTTGCTTAAGGACCCCTTAAAACAGATTAAGGCAATAAGGAGTGTCATCACCCCTTATCACAAGAACACCAAGTATTCTTTTTGGGAACACTTGGAGCTTTACGAGCAAATGATGGAGACTTTCCATTTGAAAGACAGCAGTAGCTGCATGCAGTACGTCAAATGGACATTCTCCCCAGAATACTCCAGTTTTTTTGCGGGCCTGGAGGACCAAAATCATGCAAGATGGTCCACATATAGGGCGGCCATCTTAAAGCACTTCTCTGTTCACCGGAATCCCCAAGGGGCTTGCAAGGCAGCCTACAATTTGCAATGTGGGGAGGATCAGGCCCCACAATAATTTGTGCAGGAATTGAAGTGTGCCTTTGCGCAGACTACCAGAAGGGTGCACAGTTAAAAGGTCACTAGACTGGGTCATTGAACAGGCTACCCAGATCTATGAGGTACAGAAGCCCATAGAAAATAAAAATAACACCCAGAAAAGCCCCAAATCAACCAGCACCCCTGCTGCTTCTAAGGTGGCAGAGGTAAAGGTTGCCCCCATTTTAGATTTGGAGATGGGGGGGGCCTAAAAAATTGCCTGCGCAGAATAACTCTAAGCCCAGAAGGCCCTCGGGCCAGTCATAAACAGGGAGTCAAGGAGGTAGTCCCACAAATTGGATCCCTCATTCCCCTGATTATGTAAGTCCCCGTTACAATGGAAACTGACCCATCCTGGGTTATGTGTGGATTCCTCCTGCCCAAGGGGGGGGATCCAGCCAAGCACCTAACCCAGGGAACTCCCCTCCTAACTTCCCACAGGAGGGCAGAAATTCCCCAAATACTGGGCATTACTTTTTTCCCTGGTATCCACCCAATTTCCAACCCCAAAATCATCCATCCTTCTTTCGCCAATTCCCTGAGCCCAGACCACTTAATCCGGGAGAGGGGAGGCCAAGGGTGGAGGGGTACCCAAATCTTCACAACCCGGGGTTCTACCAGAGAATGGCTAGCTACCCTTCCCGGGATCAGCCCAGGGGAGAAAATAGAACCCCGTATCAGCCTGAGCGGGTTTCACAGTTAGAGCGCCAGGTCCAAAATATGGCACGGGATCTGGGTCACATGCTGAGGGCTCAACAGAACCCTCAGATGAGCATGCCGGTGCAGAATGCCCAAAAATCTGAGCCTGGTGCTCCAGAACAATGACGGGGGCAGCACCCCGATAACCCACCAGTTCCCAGGGAGGAGGCACAAGGGGAAGGGGGGTGTAAAGCCTTGGAGGAAGCTTCCTTCACCACTTGTAAACAGCCCCTGGAAACCCAGGAACCGGAAACAAAATCTCCTACCCCTGAAAGTCTGCCACCCAAGGAGCAGGGAGGAGGTAGGAGAAACAAAGGACCCAAACAGACCCATTTTGTGGAGGAGGTACAGATCTTCCAAATTTGAGGGAGAGGGATCCTCAGAGGATCCTGGGCAAAGGATCTTCTCCTTCAGAGATGGGGGGACTCCTCCAAAAGAAAAATGGGTCCCAAGGGATCCAAATCCAGACTGGGTAGATGTGGGGATTGAGCTAGCACCGCCCTCATCTCATCCCAGAACCAACAGCATCAAAATCCCCTGGTTCAAACCCATTCTGGTGACTGCCTCCAAAAAGGGGGGGGGGCGTCCCAGAACTGGAACAAGGGGAACTCACAACGGCTCTGATTTCCAGATACCAACTTTTTCTTGCAGATTCCCATGACTCTCCACAGAATTCTGCCCAGATCTCCTCTCTCGCAATGTCTAAAACTAAAAGATTAGGCCACCAGTTGTCCAGAAATGTGCATTATCTGTGCCCCCTTGAGGAGAAGAAGGGAAGATACTATGCCCCGGTACAAGTACAGGGGCAGGGTACAATTTTGGCACTGGTGGACACTGGATCCCAAAATACTCTTCTGTCCAAAAGAGCCTTTGATGAACTAAATGCAGGGAGGGGGGAGAATTACCAAATTCCTCTCACCTCTCTTCCTGGAAAACTTCAGAACTTTGACGGGAAGGAAATTCCCATCGAGGGGACTGCGGATTTGGACATTAAAATTGGGCGACACAAGGTGAAACACCCGGTCATAGTAGTGACTCCAGAGGGCACCCCTTGTTTACTAGGGAATGACCTCCTGAGAAGGTTGTCACCCCTAATAGAGTGCGTAAACAAGGTCCTCTGGACCCAGACTAGCCGACCAATAAAATTAACCGTGTTAGTTTAAACGGCACATGCCACATGGTTGAACAAAAATCTGACCAAGTAGAATTTCACTTCAAGAACAACCAAGTTCCAGACGTGACAGTAATAGCAGTAGGACAAGAGACTGGTGACGGGGGGTCCTCTCTATTTCTGAAAAACAATCTTCCTTCCAGTTTAAGGTGGTATTCCACACTGGAAGGAAACACTCTGAAATTCTTTACTAATCCACAATCAGACATTCCCAATCTAATAGTCCAGAAAGATGTGAAATCAGCTCAGAGCCTGGCTGATATTTAGCAAATTGGAGAGCAGTTGTTCATCCCTGTTCAGTTAAATGATGGGAAGGTCTCTGTTATCTCCCGAGTGTGTGTGAACAATGGTAAGAGCTTCATCAGCGAAGCCGTGTTCTGCCAACTCCCAAAAGATGCAGCCATTCCCACATTCAAACTGATAGACAAATGGTAAATGGATCTGGAAACACCCAATTCCAAACATCTCCTGCCAAGCAGGTGTATGCTCAAAATCTCCATTGGCAACAAGAGCATAGTCCATAATTGTTGGGTTGTGCGAGACTTCACTGCCGCCTTTTACTTAGGCAGTGACATTCTCAATCGCTTTGCCATTAGTTTGGACCTAATAAACTTCAAAGCGTGGTCCCTATTAGCGGATAATCCCATAGGCTTTGATGATCCAGAAAAAGCATTTAGGTCAGCTCAATTGCTACCTTATGCAGTTGAAATTCAAATTAAAGAGGAAGTCACCATCCCAGAAAGGGCCCGACAATTCTCCCTGGAAGTGAGAGTTAAAAGAGGACAAAAATTGAAAAACCCTGATGCTAATATTCATCTAAATGCTTCTCTCCAGCAGCAAGGGTTGTGGGTAAACCCAACACCATTAGTCAACATAGAACATGACACCATTCCAATAGAGGTGGATAACAGCGACTTAAAGAGTATTAATCTAGCTGCAGGCACCATTATTGGAATGGCGGTTGATGACCGACATTTTCCATTGATTTAGGAAATTAACTGTTAGGTCCAATACCCAAGGACTGTTTTGACAGTGACAGTGGTGACAACACAACACCAGACAGGATCTTTACCCGGCATGAGGGGAACTTCCTGGTGTACACTTCCTGCCCTTATGGTAAGGAAGATGTGACTTGTGACTTCAGAAGGGATGAGGTGATTTTGCAGGTCCATGAGGGCTGCCTTTCCCACCTGAAGCCTCCAGTCCAAATCAGCACCTTGACCAGGGACTTCTCCACCCAGCTGGAGGAGGACGCGGAGATAGCAAAACCAGAAGTCTTTCCAGGCTTCAGGCAGATGGTGGAAGAGAGAGTCAATCTAGCTGATACCTGTGTGACTCTGGAACAGAAGCAAAAGTTAAACAAGTTTTCTTGGATTTCCAAGATCTCTTTGCAGTAGACTCATATGACTGTGGTTGCACCGACATCCACACAACAACAATTCCCACGGACCCTGGCATGACTCCAGTGTTTTTGAAGCAATATCGCTTCCCTCTCGCATCCATGGAGTCCCTTACTGAAATAATTAAGAACCTTGAGTCCCAGGGAATGATCCGTCCATTACACAGCACCTTCAATTATCCGGTGCTGGGAATATTGAAGCCAAACGGCCAGTGGAGACTCTGCGCCGACCTTAGGGAGCTCAACAAACGGGTCCATACTTCCCGATGGCCTCTTCCCTACATTGACCAAGGGCTGGCCCAGATCCAGGGGTCACAGGTATTCACTGCAATAGATCTGACCAATGGATACTGGACTGTGCCTGTCAGTAGGGAGGACCAATACAAGCTGGCTTTTACCTTTGGGGGCCAGCAGTACACATGGACCCGGACTCCCTTCGGATACATCAACTCCGGCAATTAATTCAACATTTTCCTACACAAGGCCATGCCCGACCTGGGTGCAAGGGGTAACCTGGCTTATGTAGATGATGTCCTCATCAAAAGTTCATCTGTGGAGGAACACATAGCTGAGATCCGTTATGTTCTGACACAGTTTAGGGCCACTGGAGCAAAACTTTCCTTTCAGAAAGCACACTGGTGTAGAACCCGTGTTAATTTCTTGGGGCATGAGATCACTCCTAAGCGTCTCTGTCCCCAGGAAAAGAAAGTGGAAGCACTTCAGAAACTGAAAGACCCCACAACTCTGCGGGAACTAAAGAGCCTCCTTGCAATGACTAATTACAGCAGAAAGTTCATTGAGGGCTATGCAGAGATCACCAGACCCCTGATTCATCTCTTGAAGGGGGGGTCAAGTGGGAATAGGGTCCAGAACAATCTGAGGCAGTAACACAGCTCAAAAGAAGCCTCTCACAAGCGCCCTGTCTAGCTTACCCTGTCAGAAACAAGGAGTTTTTCTTGGAGACAGCGTTCTCTAATACATGCTTGACTGCAGTATTATATCAAAAGCATGACAAGGCCAATAAAGTAATCTCCTATGAGAGCAAAACTTTATCCTCTGTGGAGAAAAAATTCAATGATTATGAGAAGGCACTCCTGGCAACGGTGTGGGCATTGAAGAATTACCACCCGTTTATCCAGGGGGAGCTCATCATAGTGGAGACTCCACACCAGCCTCTGCAATATCTCCAAAGTGACAGAATCTGGGCCGGAAATGTGAGTAATTCTGAATTACTTAATGGATTCTGTCAATGCAAGGCTTTCCTGTGGAGGTCAGATATGGCCAAAACAAGAAGAGTCCCCTCGCGCAAGGTCTGGCTGACTTGCATGATTGTGCCAGAGAAAACTGTCTCGAGGACGAAAGTCCAAAAATCAAGGACAACATGGAGGCATACCTTAATTCCCCACACAAAATCTTTGAAGAAGACAAGTGTGAGGGAATGCCCACTGTCTATGTGGACGGATGTTCTTACCATGTTGACAACAACGGGGAGAAAGAACTGGTGGCCGGCGTAGGGAGTGCATGGGTGAATGAGTCCCCAGAACCCTCCGCTGGATACAAGATTGGTCCCCGAAGTAGTCAAGTGGCAGAGTTGATGGCTGTGTATCAAGCCATCCTCACTGCTGTCCAACATCAACTCCACGAACTGGTCATAATCACAGATTCAGACTATGTACGGAACGGGTTCGTGGAGCACCTGGTTAATTGGAAAACCAGAGGCATGTTATGTACTAAAAACAAACCCTTGAAACATGGGAAGTTAATTCAAATCATTGATGATCTGGTCACCGTGAATGGGATGACCATTTACTGGAAGAAGATCAAGGGTCATTCCAAAGTATAGGGACCAGACAAAACTGGAAATGACTTAGCTGATCAGCTGGCCAAAACCAGGGCCATCCAAGGGGATCTAATAGAGATTGAGTCCCTGATGGGGGAAGTCCAGGTCACTGCTATCACTAGGTCCCAGACAAAAGGAGACCCCAGATGCTGATTTGATTACGGCTCAGTAGGGGGATCCAATAATTGGTAAGTTTTACCAACACATTGAGGACCCTGAGAACTTTCCCCTGACGGATACCGATTACATTGGGAAAGAGGACCTCAGAGTGTTAATGAAATGTCCAAAAATGTTCCGAATCCAAGACGGTTTGTTGGTAAGGAAATCCCAAGCTGGCCATGATCAGTGGGTGGTCCCTACCTCATTCCGAAGCCTGATGTTAAGTCACGGCCATGATACGCCACCGCCGATCATAGGGTTTTTTTTTGAAAACTTGAAATCTTAAGAGAGGTTGCATACTGGCCACACATGGGGCAGGACCTTGACCAATACTTGAAGGGGTGTCTTGTGTGTGCACAATTTCAGCCAACATCCCTCACACACCGTGCGCCTCTCCAAAAGAGGGGAATGACACTGCCATGGTCGGATTTGCAAGTCGACTACATAGGGTCCGTGATTTGCTCCTCTAGGGGAAATAAGTACATGTTGACGGTGACATGCTTATTTACTAAATGGGTGGGATGTCTCCCGGTCCCAAACTGCAAGGCAAAAACAGCAGCTGCCCTAATGATCAATCACATCTTTTCGCATTTTGGACTACCCCAAAGGATTGAGTCAGACAGAGATAGCCACGTCACCAGTGAAGTAATGACAAAGATGTGGGAGATACTGGGGGTTAAAAGGAAGCTACATATTGCTTACCGGCCAGCCTCTTCTGGTGCAGTAGAACGTTACAACCGAACCATTGTGAGCATCTTAAAAAAGTTTGTGGCAGATTATGGGCCAAGTTGGGATATCCGATTAGCTCTTGTCCTAATGGCCATCAGATCTACCCCTTCATCTGCAACTAAAATGTCACTGGCCCTCATTACGACCCAGGCGGTAATGGTTTAACGGCGCCGTAAAAGGCGGCAGCGCCGTTAAACCATTACCGCCTGATTACAAGGTCCCTTTGCGGGACCCGTACTTAACGGCTGGTGTAGACCAGCCATTGAAGTGGGTGCCGCAAAGGGACCTTGGCGATAATTACGGCAACCGCTATTAGCGGTGCTGTAATTATCGCCTTCCCCATTCCCATTATGCCCTATGGGGCAAATTGGGAATGGGGAAGGGCAAATGGTGAATGGGGAATTACCGCCCCCACCAACCTTGTGATGGGGGCGGTAATTCCACCATCCACCATGGCGGAGACCGGCATGGACCATGGTGCTAATAGCACCATTTTCCAACACCAAGGTCCTAATGAGGGCCACTGTTTGAGTTGATGACTGGACACAGGATGGTGCTTCCCCACCATTTGCTCTACAGGACCCAAGAGCAAACATTGATCAATGCCTCCACAACTCATGAGTATGTTGAAAATTTAAGGAAACAGCTTCAACATGCTTTTGCCTATGCTCAGCCAAACCTAGAAAGATCAGCCGATAGCATGAAGACTCATTATGATTTGAAGACTACTAGGAAAGAATACAATGTGGGAGACCGGGTCTATCTATACAATTTCCAAAGAAACCAGGCCAAACAGCGGAAATTTCTGCCTACATGGAAGGGACCTTTTGAAATTGTAGACAAGATCTCACCAGTCGCCTACAAGATCTGCATCCCCAAAGGCAGTTTGGTGGAAGGGGAAGACAAGTGGGTCCATATTAATCAGCTAAAGTGTTGCCATCCCAGGCACACTTTGCAGTAACTGAAGGAGTCCTCTGCAATCCCAGAGGGGTCCGCTCCGTATTAATACAAGTCCAACCCTATAATATTCCACATATAGCCTATAAAATTCTATGATTCTTGAATGCAAATGTCTCCTGATGTATAAAATGTGTATGTTTGCCCCACCATTAATAGTGGTGGGGAAATGTCTATGAATATGTTTCTGCCGCTTTGCTTTGTCATCCTAGGAGAGATAAACCATGGAGACTGACCAAGGAGGATGACCCAGGGACCGGGAGCAAAGATCCAAGGGGCCCGGGATACCGTCCAATACTCCCATCAGGACCGGCAAGGAGAACCGATCGATCCACCCTGATGGAGGAAAAGATGCTGAACTTTGCCATCGGCGGAATCAGAAGAAGATGAGGCGAACATCCCAGATCTTGTGAGTTCCATCGGTGAAAGATCAGAATGGCCATCGCAAGAGGGGGGGCTTGTGGGATGTTTTTAGCCACGCATCCAAGCCCTACAACAGAACTGGAGGGCTTGGAGGATAGCTCAGCGGCAGCGTGCTCGACTTGGAAACAAGACGACATGGAGCGACACAGGTTCGATCCCTGGGTCCGCGCTTAGAAACCTCTGGGTATTAAGCGCGTTATAAATAACCTATCATATCATATCATAACTGTGCATTACTGGCATTGAAAAAATCATGATGGCCAGAAATCACCAGAAAATGCAAAGGGAAAACATGAAAAATAGGTTGCCATCCATTTTTGCCTCTGTCAATGTTAATACAGGAGACCATTGCCAGGCCCTATCCTTTGGCTACACACAGAGCAAAACCAGTGCAAAGGAATATGGTGCTGTTCAAAATCTGTTTTAATTGATGTCAAAAATTGCTAAAATCATGGGCACAAAATTATTCTACTGCATAATCCACATCAATTCCATGTTAGCAAGGATCATATGCCATAAAGTAAAATCCCCTTTTTGGAAATGCATTAATTCAAGACAGCTGCCAAAAAAATGGGTGCAGTACCGGCGCTTGACACTAACCGGCGCTAGCGATCTAAACTCTGACAGGAGACCAGTATTTCAGGAGCTGAAAAGGAATCTAAGCAGGCTGGGACTTCAAAGCCTTGCTGGTTAATGAGAATTCTTAACACCTACTGTTCCCGGGACCTACACTAGAAGGCAGTCTGATTTAATTAAAAGTTCAAGAGGCCTCTGTCTCTGGGAAGCTGTCACACCTCAGAACTCCACACCAGAAGGCAGGAAATCACAAGTTTCTGTTAACCAAATGCAGAGTGGCACCCTGGACTGATGCCCTGCTAGCAGGAAAAAACAGACAAAGGATGCCTTCAGCTGAATGGGATATGCTGATTTGAGGTGTAATTGTCAACAGTTGCTCTGGGGAAGGCAAGCCACATGATCTCTGAGTCAAGCCAAGTTCCCGGGGGCGGGGGAAACAAGTGGGTATACTGAATTGAGAGCAAATGTATGTTTTATTAAATTGCTTATAAAATATTGTATTAAACTGACAGAAATATACAATATGGGGATTCTTAATAGGAAAAATGTACCCACAATTTGAGACTAAGCTCAACTCTGTGTGAGGTTCTGAGTCTGAACCCTGCGATTATTATTACTACAGACACTGTGCTTACACTAGAGAATTGAAAACTTATTGTTATGTGCTCAGGGAGGGGTTGCAGGTCTGCGTTAAATTTGATGCCGAACCGACCATGGAAAAACCCACTAAAAGCGCAAAATGTTGTCGTTTCTGAACCCAAGCTCTTAGAAAGACCAGGCTTGAACAGAGACCTGTCTTAATTCATCTTTGATGTGTACATGTATCATGAACCACATGTGTATCTGGGAAACCTGTTTGTTATGAAAAAATAATTTTCTAAGTAAAAGCAAAGGGGCGTTTCTTAATAGATTGTAAAAGGGTAGCATCACTCTGACTCACAACTCAGTTATCGAGTTAAAGGACAGAAATCCTCTAGCCTATCAGGATCCTTAGTAGGTTGGGCATAGAAAGTTAGCCTTCCCACCCATTTTCAAAAGACATAAAAAGAGCCCCTGAGACCCAGGTAGAGACATTCACTTCCCACTTCAAACTGATTTCTTGCGAAGCACTTTGACGGACGACTTCAGATTCCAGAACTTGAAGCAGAAGGCCTACTGCAAGCTAAAAGTATTCTCGGCTGGCCTTACAATTTTGCAAACTGATTTACCCCAGACTTCCAAGGGGCACATCAGAATAAAACAGCCGGGCTGTGCTGTTTAATTCTAGCAATGAACTTTTGCCAGAACCAGACCCAGAGAGCAGTGCTGTATCCAGAATCACAGACCATAAAAGAACTTTTGCCAGAACCAGAGATCCAGACCAGCAGAGCAGAGCTGACCCAGATAGCTTTGACTTCAGAACCACCCGCTAGAAATCCAGTCTAAACCTGTTGACCAGAACTTGACAGCCTTTTTCAAATTTATAGTGTGAGTATCCAGCCAGAACTGTGCAGAACCAATCTCTTAGTCTAAACTAATCTCATCCCATCCATTTCAACCTATTTAGAACTGCATAGAAATTGTGTGTCCATTCTGTGATTTCAAACCTGTGAAAGTGTCATTTGTCATTTGAATCTTACTTTATTTCTGAGAATCTACCTCCACTAAATCATCCATATCTTTTGAACCGCATGTCCTAGGAGCGAGATTTAACTTTCATTTTAAAGCTAAGAACCTAAGCTTTCGAACAAGCCCAAAACTGTCTATTCCTTATAGTTTTTCTGTAATCGTGATCGACGCACTCAGAAAAAGTGCTTTGAATTGCAATTTGACTCAATTTCTCCACCTGTTAAAAACAGCTGTCTTTTGCTTACAAATGCTGAAATTCATTTTCAATCTGATAATCACTCATGAATCACTTGAAGTGTTGACCTGAACCAATCTTAAGTAGCTATCACCTACCCTGAATCTCATATAGGGAATTAAAATCATTTTAGTATATTTTTCACTTCATTGCAACTCACATTTAAAAGTATTTCTACCTGTTTTAAAGCATACCGGTTGCTCTAAGCTTGCTAGGGGGGAACTGGAATTTGTATTGCATTTGATTGTATTCCTGAAAAGTGTGTGCTCTCCTTCCATCTCCTTATATTGCATAGGGGGGGAGTGAATTGTCAAAAGAAAAAGTGATCATATTATCTCTTGTTGAAACCATATCAGTTTATTTCTGTGCTGCATTCTTTTCCATCATTGCATTTCCTTGAAACCATAAAAGTATTCTCTGCTACCTTATCCTTTCTACACTGACTCCTCACTGATTGAAAAGAGTGTGCAATTGTAACATTACCCATTGTTGATCAACATTATATTCATTAGTGTGCTATCAAATATTAATTTATTCATAAAATTGTTATATATATATATATATATATATATATATATATATATATATATATATATATATATATATATATATATATATATATATATATATATATTGTTTAATTTTTCAAATAAATCTTTTAATTTGCAAAACAAACCTACTTCTTGGTTAAGTGCGGTCAGGGGGATTCAAAGAGAGGGGCGTTATACAGGGTTTATCATCCAGATCTATGAACTTGTCATAAAAATATATAAATAAGGGCTTCCCTTGGGCATCCCAGACTAGGCATTGACTTAGTTAGAGTGCTGAATTGAAGTCACTTAACAATAAGGATACAGCATGTTCTTGTGGTTCAAATATATAGGCATCAAGAATAGTACAGTAAAACAAACACAATTATGGAACCACTAGATTTTAGTCCAATTTCATCAAAATTCAAGGTTGGGAGAAGCGAAAATGTCATATTGTCAGACCGTAATACACACCTAACCAATCAAAATAAAGGGGAGGTTAAATGGAAGTTTCAGTGTATGATGTGATCCTTTTTTAAACAGACCCCATGTATGGGTGGAGTTTATCAGGTCAAACACACTGGACATAGGAAGAGTGCTTGGGAAATGTGCACACAAATGTAGCTTTTCCTACAGGAGAAATGCTAATTTGAGGTTCCACCATGGATGTGTCTGATGAAAATCCCCTTTAAGAAGGCCTCTTCCAGATGGAATATATTCACATAAAAACAGGCAAACACATCTGTGTTATATGTTAATAGCAGCTAATCTCAATCCGGAGATAGCTCCAACTGGCAAAACCAGGAACCGTGGTATGGACAAGAATGGTGCTATTTCTAGCTTAATGAGAGCAAGGCTGTGAGGGAAGACAGCAAAGGATAGAGCAAAATGCTAACTACCCCTTCCTAGTGTTATCTCAGCTAGGTTGTGGTGACACAATCCCTGTCTAATAATGATAGGATAAGAGTTAAATTAACAACTTCTATGGTATGTCATACATTCAGCCTTGTTGGTCCTATACCACTCTCTTCCGTTGTGTATATATAGATTGGAAGAGACTGTAATAAAAAGAGCGCACGAGGGAAATGAAAGGGTTTTTTTTTTCTTTAGAGAACTTGTGGGCCATCTAATGGGATAATACAACCTTTAATGACCCATAGATTGTCACACTGACCCTGGGTTGCTAAAGTTAAAATGACACACAAAAAAACAAACAATGTACAAGGAACAAGGGTTTCCGCTTTTCCCAAAGGACAAAGACAATATGGTTGCCACTTTCCATCTGTGGGTGTTTTAAACTAGCAGAAAGTAGAGATATGTAAAACATTTTGCTCAAACTCAAAAATTAGGCCAAATTACGCCTTTTATGTGTGGCAAACACCGTCAACCGGTTTCAGTGGCATAACTTTGATAAAGCCACTTTCATCAGGACAGTCTTTGGTTCCTCCAACCTGGTGTAAACTATGATTTGAAAACCAGTTTGTGAGAAACAAGGTCCGGTAAATGGATAAATACTTTACCACCTTGCCGTAGGTATCGTGGGACTGGAACAGTCTAGGAGGGAACCTGTGGACACAAACAAAATATGTACCACAGTCACTATAAGGCTGCTAAATTCCATTCACTGGATTATGAATAGGGACATTATGTCATGTCATTCACATCTACAGTCAAAGATTGCAACAACACCAATTTTTGCTTCAATCATCACATGAGGCTACTACTGTCCTCATTTTGCTTTACTTGTTACTGACTGAACATAATGATGAGGGCCACAGCACTAGATGTACTATGCTCCTGATCAGTGCTCATCAGATTTTAAGGTTCATTTAGTTAATCAAGAAAGTGTATACGCACCTTGTGTGTTAATCCCTTTTGGTCTGAGGATTAGATGTGTTCCTCATAGTGAGGCACAATGTCACTGATCAGTCCCAATGCTCCTAATCGGAAAGTTAATACAGAAGTATTAAAGGGCTAGTATGTGATCACTCTTGTACAGCTTTACACATATATGGAGATATTGGCATGCTGCATTAGTGTAAGGACAGCACTTATAGTGGACCACAAGAAGTTACAAAGATGTAATATTCCTTGGCATATGGATTGTAAAAAGCATCAACACACTGTCCCGCTAATTGAACAACTGTAACTCAAAACAGCAGGATTGGTCAAGATATTCAACTTACTTGCATGTAACACCTAGCGGGCCATATTCCGTGACTGCGGAGGACGGATGATTGCGGAGGGCGGATGACTGCGGAGGGCGGATGATTGCGGAGGGCGGATGATTGCGGAAGGCGGATGATTGCGGAGGGCGGATGATTGCGGAGGGCAGATGACTGCGGAGGGCAGATGATTGCGGAGAGCGGATGACTGTGGAGGGCGGATGACTGCGGAGGGCGGATGACTGCGGAGGGCGGATGACTGCGGAGGGCGGATGACTGCGGAGGGCAGATGACTGCGGAGGGCGGATGACTGCGGAGGGCGGATGATTGCGGAGGGCGGATGATTGCGGAGGGCGGATGATTGCGGAGGGCGGATGACTGCGGAGGACGGATGACTGTGGAGGGCGGATGACTGTGGAGGGCGGTGAGCGTACAGAGCAAACGAATATGAAGAGCAAATAAATGTGGTGGACAGATGAATGTGGAGAACACATGAGTGTAGAAAACGGTTGAGTGTAATGAGGGGAAGAACATGGACCGCGGAGGAGCTTAGGGAACGGCTGTGTGTGGCTATCGGCTGAATCTGGCGAGCGACGGAGTGTATCGAGCGGCTGAGTATGGCAAGCAGCTGAGTATGTCGGGCGACCGAGTGTAGTAAGCGGCTGAGTATGGCGAGAGAACGGGTACGCGTCGAACGAACGAGAATAAGAGCGAGAGAACGAGTGTACACAAAACAGATAAGTACATTGTACGGAAGAGTGAATGGAGCTGATGAATGCAGAACTGACGAGTGGCAGATGAGCCTCTGAAGCGAATGAGTGCGTAACAGATGAGCCTGGGGAGCGGGTGAACGCACAAAACAAATGAATGAATGGACCAGAGCGCATGATTATGCTAGATGGAGGAGTATGCTATACGGATGAATTCGCTGAGCCGATGAATAGTGCATGAGAGCAGATGAGAAACAAAACACATCGCACGGACCGGACCCCTCTGAACTTCGTGATGTGCAGACTTTGATGTGGAACGCAAGGAACCGTTGTAAGAGCATACTTCATTTCACACCCCACGCTTACTCTCTTCTTACACCACCACTCAAGTAGAACACGGAGATACTATGACACCATTCGGTATAACTGTTCTCATATCAACATCCTCCGCTCACTCCCCATCACTCTAAGTAAACATTGCTGGTTTCTCACCCCCAGCCAGGCGTTCTAGTCAGGCCTAACGCTGCCTCACTCGGACTGGATAACTCCTGCCAGACCGAACACATACTCCTGATTCCTCAACCACCACACCTATTCGCTAGGAAGCAGCTACCACAGAAACTCCGCACCAGCTGCACACATACCTGGTGCGCACACGCACCTTTGACTCTCTTTAATCTCTCCACTGACCCGAACCTCGGTTCCCAAGGGCGTTCAACCTACCAGCGCCTTCAGACCATACCAATGGTATATAAGGCGCTATATAAATGCAAAATAACAATAACAATAACAATCTGTATTGAACCGGCAAAACAAGAGCAAACAGTGCCGTTTAGTAGTCGGTGGTTATGACTCATTTCACTTCCGCATCACGTGACATGTAATCACGTGTCACGTGTGCGCGTGTCTATGCGTGCGTCCTGCCCGGCAGTCAGGAAGATTTTTCAGAGTTTCAGCATGGTTGTTCGACAAGGTCAGGCACAATTACATGTTGACGGCGGAGTCCAGTGTGTACATGAGCGCTGGCCGGAAATCAGGCTGATTCCTGTAATGGACATTATGGTTCAATGACCAAGGTCAGGCAAATTCATGTGCTGACAGAAATCTCCATTTAGAAATGGATGGTTTAATATTAACCTATGCTACAAGTCTCTATATGGAGCCCCAATCAAGGAGATGGCATCAGAGTATGTGCGTTTATTACAAATATAATTAAAAATGAAAAATTAATTATTAATAACGAACATGCAAAATAATTAGGCTGCACTCGAAGACCGGGCCATCGTAAGCATAAGTATGCACACAGAGAGGTCCGCTCAAGTGAGAAACATTCATCCCTTACCTCATGTGCCATTGCACAGTCATAAGCTGCCCCACTCAATGTTCAATTTCTTGTGGGCTGGATATTTTAGACTCTTGTTTAAGTGATCATAGCCAGAGAATATCAGGTTATGTTCTCATTCAGGCCCACACAGTCTGTTTTTAGACGGAACACCCCTTTTTGTTCACGTTTAAGGAGGAGGTGACTCATATCGCCTCCTCTTCTTGGATATTTCACTTTTTCTATGATAGTCCATTCTAATTCAGTGGCCTGAAGTTTGAGCATAGTAAAGTGGTCAACCAATGGTGCATTTTCCCGTTGGGTCCTAATGCTTTGCCTATGCTCCTGGATAGATTTCTTTACTGGCCTGGTGGTCATACCAATGTATCTTTTATCACAGGGGCACTTTATCATATAAATGACGTTCAATGTATTGCAATTAGTCAGGGAATTTTGTTTCTTGTTATTTGTTATTTGACATGAAATAATGTGCCTATTCATAATCCAGTGAATGGAATTTAGCAGCCTTATAATGCCTGTGGTACATAGTTTGTTTGTGTCCACTGGTTCCCTCCTAGACTGTTCGAGTCCCATGACACCTACGGCAAGGTGGTAAAGTATTTATCCATCTACCTGACCTTGTTTCTCACAAACTGGTTTTCAAATCATAATTTACACCAGGTTGGTGGAACCAAAGACTGTCCTGACAAAAGTGGCTTTATCAAAGTATGGCACTGAAACTGGTCGACAGTGTTTGCTACACTTAAAAGGCATAATTTGGCCTATTTTGAGAGTTTGAGCAAACTGTTTTACATATCTCTACTTTCCTCCAGTTTAAAACACCCACAGACGGAAAGTGGCGACTGTATTGTCTTTGTCCTTTGGGAAAAGGGGAAACCCAGGGTCAGTGTGACAATTTATGGGTCATTAAAGGTTGTATTATCCCAATAGATGCCCCACGAGTTCTTTAAAGAAAGAAAAAACCCTTTTATTTCCCTGGTGCGCTCTTTTTATTAAAGTCTCTTCCAATCTATATATACACAACGGAAGAAAGTGGTATAGGACCAACAAATGTATGACATACCATAAAAGTTGTTAATTTAACTCTTATCCTATCACTATTAGCAGGGGTTGCATCACCGCATCCTAGCTGAGATCACACTAGGAAGGGGTAGTTAGCATTTTGCTCTATCCTTTGCTGTCTTCCCTCACAGCCTTGCTCTCTCTAAGCTAGAAATAGCACCATTCTGGTCCATACCACTGTTCTTGGTTTTGCCAGCTGGAGCTATTTCCGGATTGAGATTAGCTGCTATTAACATATAACACAGATGTGTTTGCCTGTTTTTGCGTGAATATAAACTGACTAAGGGCAATACCCTGTTAACTTGATGCAATTTGCCCTCTTGTTTGGCCACACTCTTCCAGATGGAGCCTGATGCAGATTGCTTGCCCAAGACAGAACCAGATAGCTTGAGTGGTATTTTCAAAGCATGGTACAGACTAGAGCTGTTGATGCTCCTATATGTCCTGTGCCTCTAAAAGACAAGCCAAACGTGAATTCAATAGAATGATCTACATTCAGATATATCTCCCAGGAATTAGTTAAAACCCTAACAGCAACTGAAAGTCTTTTAGAGGAATCTTTTATCATCTCTTCCATTGAATCGGCACAGGGCTGTAAGGAACACTTTGTGGGAGTATATTTAAAATAGCATGCTCCTGAATGTATTCTTTTGCAGAGCAGATAATATTATCTGGCAGGAGCCAAATATGTTAATTCCAGAGTCCAAACGGGCACAGTTACGGTCTGGATTTGTGTTATTGTGTACAACATGTTTCAAAAATGTGCAGGAATTGTTAGGCTTCTTCACCTGTTGAAAATGTGAATGACATAAAAAGATACAACCTGAGTAACGCTGTACCGTTTAAAATGGAATAGGAAGATTGTAAATTAACCCCTTTTATTCCCAAGAAAATGATGTCAATTTCAATAACTAATGTCAGTTCACCAGATAACTTTGCACTGAAAAGAAATGCAACTGCCTTAAGAGGACTCCTAAGCCAAGCAAAAATGAAGTGTTGATGTGTTTGCTACCATATATTTACAGTCTCATGCTAGTGTGATTCTATAAATGAATCACGATTTTGAACTCAAAAGACTAGCTTCAAACTTAACCAAATGCCTGTTGGCAAAGTGGCAAAACAAAGCATACCATGTGCTTTATATAAATGCAAAAACTAGAAACCAATAGTACTCTACATATAGAGGAGAATTACCCTGACAATAAGCTATTTATATGTCAATCCAATGTTTTTTTTTTTTCTGATGCCAACTCATATCAATGGTGTTAGAGAAAAATAATTAAAACATGTATTGTACATTTCTGATGAACATTTTTGATATTTGTATCAAAATGTGGTAATGACAAGAAGTGATAACTTGGTGTGGAGTGAAAAGTTTACACTTAAAAATGGGAAAAATAACGATTCAGAAAGAATACTCGGAGACCACTGTTAAGGATTTCAATCAGGTGATACACTCTGCTCTCGGCCTAGTGTACAGCGCAATGGAGAAACTTATTTGATATATAGGTTCAATTAATTGAAAGATGTACCACTCGTATCACACCCCTTACTTAAAAATACCCTGGGTCACGCTGGACCAGGAATCAGGCTGGCTTGTAAAAGGTATGATTTATGTATTTATTTAAAATCAAAATCACAATATATATATATTAATAGGTAAACAAAAATCACCAATAAGGTGACAGAACACAGAATAATATCTTTACTACACTAGGAATAAGTAATGAGCAAAACAAATGCAGCACATAAAATAATACTTTTGTGTTGGTTCAGATCAGATAGCACTATGGTTAGAGGTTCGCCCTGCAACACCCCTCAACCCCCAATAGGCAATGCAAAGAGATGGAAGGAGAGAGCAGGTATTCAGGAATAGTACAGATCAACAAGTCTCTTACTTCCCCCTTTCCCCCTTACACAGAAAGAGAAAATTACTTTTAAAGTGGCTGAGCAAGAACTCTAATTGTGTGTTAAAGTGCTTAAATTATTTGAAATTCGTATGGGAGCCACTTTGAACAGATGCACACAAGCATAAACAATGATTTAGTCAACAGAAAACATTTGCAATCTGAAAATCCAAGTTGGAAACAAATGGAAGCTATTTCACACGTGTAAAGATTTCTCAAAATGGGAATTCGCAGCAATATTTGCCGTGCATGATATTCTAGATAACTGGTGAATCACACTGTTTTGGGTTATATGGATATCTATGGATGCTAGGTACAGATTGGAGTTGCAATTTCGTTTCTATCACAAAAACTGAGGGAGTTATAGAGGTTTTAGTAAAGGTAATTTTTCAAAATATAGGCGCGCATTTGGAGAGAGGCTTTAGCTTTAAAATCAGAAAAAATATTGACTATGGACTAGAGCATCCAAGCTAAGCCACTAGGACAGCACAGCGTAAGAGTCAGGAGTGATTCGCAACTCAGTCCTGGTTCCTCGCTGTCCACCCTAGAGCGCTAGGCTGGCCACTCGAATGAAATTAAGAGATCAAAGTTGACAAAATGACTAGGAAAAGGATGCTTTTACATATAGACCGAATAAGATTTCACTACGGATTTAAACAATATTACTGATTATGGAAGCAAGGATAGTTCAGAGGTTAGGAAGGGACAAGATAATGCACAGTAATCAACAGTTTCTAGCTTCCTGTTAATACTCAGTTAATACTCACAAAACAAATGGAATTAAGATTTTTAACTGTCAAGATTCTGGACCGTCAGGATTCTGGACCTATCATGGACAGACGGCTGGGCACATCGGACTGGACAGGGTCAGCAAGGTGCTCTGATCACAGCATGGCACAGGACTGGATGGGATCTGCCCTTCTTGGTTGTGAGGATATTTCAATTCAGCAGGCAAGCATTAACAGCATGCCCGGCTGTATTATGATGCTTCCCCTAGGCTTTTGGGGTTCTGTTCTAGAATTTGAAGCCTAGATGAGAATGGTTCAGCTATGCAATAGGCCTTTGCTTTGCCAAGTTTCTGGAGTCTGGCATAAGGAGGATGTACATTTCAGCAGCAGGGCTCTCTGCCAGCAGTCAGGAGAGTGAGTGGATCTGTGTCTATGTGCTGTCAGCTGTCTCTTTTTATCCTTTAAAAATGACATCACAAAGGGGGGTATGGGCCGGCTTAGCTAAGCTTGCCCCTGTGAGCTGGGATAGGATCAACACTTCATCTCCGCCTTGCATTTGGGGTGATTGGATCAAGGCCGGCTGATGTCACATTTTATTATTTGCTTTACAGTCCTCAGACACCTCCCTTTAGCCGCTGGTCTCAAAATTGGATTTTACATTAAACACACATTTCTTTTTTTTAAAAACTTTTCTTTATTGGCATGGAGAGAGAAAAGATAAACAACGCAGTGCACAAGACATGTAATATCGTAGTTACATGATTAGCATTACATATGCTTGAGGATGACAAGTAAGGGGTTGGCCTTTGGTTTTACAATTCAGTGTGTGTCAGGGATAACCAAGCTTACTTCATCTGGAGCGGGAGATGATAGAAGTTCAACATCCACCTTGCCGTTCAGATAGCTACAAAACTCAGTCCATACATTCTTGGGGCGAGAGGTCAATGGAAGGGTGTTAATGTAGTCCTCCTCACAGGTTTGAGTCCAGGTGAGGGCCCTTAGCCACATCTTGAATGACGGGGGGAGCGGCGCTTCCAACACTGGTTTAGCCACCACAGTAGCGACATTTAAAAACGTAGACATCTTCCTTGACTCAGGCTTGTCCCATACCCCGAACAGAACAGCCAGTGGTTCGGGAGAGATATGGGTCTTTGCTATCTCAGAGAGGGCTTCCATGATGGCTTTCCAATATGGGCCCAGTGCTTCACAAGCCCAGAACATATGGATTTGGTCTGTATCTGTGGATTTTCATCTAGGGCATGTATGAGCCTGGCCGTGTGCAAACCTTGCCACCCTGTGTGGCGTGTAGTGTAGGCGGTTCAGGAGCTTATATTGCATACATCTATATCTGGCATTTAGGGAGGCCTTGCGTGTGTCCATGCACATCTTTCTCCCCAATGCATCAGTGAGGGGCAAGCCCAGTTCATCACTCCACATGTCACACGCCGGATGCGGAGCATCCTCAAGGTTAGCCATCAGCATTTTGTACAACGCGGATGTTATGCCCCTGTCCCTCGCTGAATTAGTTATGTAGTGGATTTCGGGTGAGTCTGGGGGTTCATTGGGATAGGAGGGCCACCAGACGTGGACTGCTGCCCTCAACCTGAAATATTGCAATAGTTCCAGCCCCGAGCCAGAGTGCCCGGGGCGCCATGTCTGCGGAGTAGTGAACTTTCCTTCGGGGTATAGGTCGGACAGTGCTCGGTAGCCGAAGTCGTACCAGTGTCTCATTAGGAGTTTGTCGTGAGTAGGGCTGAGGCCTGGGAACTGCCAGATGGGCAGCCATTTGTAGTATGGGTGGTGGCCAGGGTGTGCTTGTAGTAAACGTTTCCACGCTATGGTTGTTGGTGCTACGGGGTCAGCCGGGGCATCAGTATGGAATGTATGAGAGAGAATGAGGGAGAGGGTGTTGACTTCTTCACTTGCTAGTTTCTCGAGTTTCACATGTGGGGGAGGATCAGTGAATGTATACCAGTGTGTGGCATGTTGAGCTTGTGCGGCGGTCCAGTATCTGGCGAAGTCTGGGGCAGTGAAGCCCCCTTTCTCGTATGGAAGAGTCATATGCTGACACTTCTTATGAACCGCGCCAGAATGCCACAGAAACTGGGCGCTTGCAGTGTGTAGGTTTTTAGAAGTATCGCCTGCCGGGCCAGATCGGCACATTAACAAAGATGTAGAGCAGCTTAGGGACAATTATCATTTTGATTAGGGACAGTCTGCCAGATAAGGAAAGTGGGAGGTTGCGCCATTTCAGCAACCATGCCTCCACGAGCTGCACTGCGGCCTCATAGTTGTCGGCTAATAGTGAAGGTTTAGTGAGGGATACCTGAACCCCGAGATATCTGATACCCCCTGCTGACCAGCGGAGGTGGAATTCACATTCTGGTTGGGAGGTTGCCATCGTGAGTGGGAAAATTCCAGATTTAGTGTAATTTATGGTGAAGCCCGAAAATGTGCCAATTTTTGTTATTTCACGAATAATAAGGTCAAGATGGGCAGCCGAGTCTCTGATATAGAGAAGTACGTCATCGGCATACAATGAGATTATCTCCTGGGTGTCTCGCAGGCGTATACCCTTTCATGTATGTTTGTCTCTAACACTGTCAGCCATGGGTTCGATAGCAAGCGCAAAAAGTATTGGAGAGAACGGACAGCCTTGGCGAGTGCCTCTATGGAGCATGAAGGGGGACGAAACCTTAGAATTGATAAGGACTCTTAGCTACGGGGTTTGTATAGAGCAGTTTGATATATGATATCATTCGTGGGCCGAGTCCCATTTTGTGAAGTACCGCCCACATATATTGTCACAACACCATGTTGAATGCCATCTGCATTGGCATTGGGGTCGATTCTAGACATGACGTTGAACAGTCTGCGGATGTTGAGGGCTGTGGATCTGCTGGGAATGAAACCACTCTGATCAGGCTGAACTAAGTGGGTCATGATGGGGAGGAACCTGCTTGCAATGATCTTAGCAAAGAGTTTCATGTCGGTGTTGATTAGAGACAGGGGTCTGTAGGACCTGCATTCGTCAGGTGGTTTGCCCAGTTTGGGGAGCACGGTTATGATGGCCTTGAACATAGACTGGGTCAGGATAGCCAACCCAAGTGATTTATTCCAGACTTCGAGGAGTCTGAGTGCTAAGATGGCGACATGCTCCTGATAGAACTCCGAAGTGAGAGCGTCTGGGTCGGGTGCTTTGCCTTCGGGCAGCTCGATATGGCTTTGGTTATCTCGTCAAGGGTGAATGGAACATCTAGCTGATCTCTAGTAGCACGGGAGAGAAGGGTCATGGGGATTTGGTCAAGCAGGAGGTCCGTAACCTGTGGGCTGTGTTCTTGCTGGGGGCCATATAGGGTTGTGTAGAATTTGGTGAATGTTTCGAGGATGTGTTGGTCAGACCAGCACAGGGCGCTGCATGCATCCTTGATGTAGTCTATGTGGGTTCTGCCACCCTCTGTGCGGACCAGTCTGGACAACGTCCTCCCCGGTCTGTCCCCTTCGCCATATTTCCGGGCTGCCATGGAACGGGCATGGTATTGTATCTCCCTCCGGGCGTGGACCTTGAATGTTTCCAGTTCTGATCTAATTTGTGCCAGTATGGTCAGGGAAGGGGCAGAGGTGTACTCCTTTTCAAGTTCTTTTAGCTTCACTTCCGACCGCTGCAAGCTATTTTTTTATGTCTTTGAGGACCCCAGCCTCCCTGGAGATACACATCCCCCTGATGAAGACCTTGAACGCCTCCCACCGGACCCCATAAGATGTATCCTGTCTGTTATTGTATTCAAAGAGGTGTTGATAACAGCCAGGATTTCAGCTCTGAAAACTATATCTTGGAGGGCCTCCGATTTGAAACGCCAGGCGGAACAGGAAGGCTGGTCATGTCCCAGTGTGATTTGCAGCGTTGCCGGGAGTGGTCCAAAAGTGTGCACGGCAGTATCTGTGTATCTATGGCCCTGCCCACCATTCCACTTGATATGAGAAACAGGTCTATCCTAGATAGGCTATCATGCACTGATGAGTAAAAGGTATGTTCTCTCGCCTGTGGTTGGAGAACTCTCCACACATCTTTGAGACCCAGCGTGTCCATGTGTGTGTGTAGCCTGTTGGCCGCGCGTGAGGTGGACCTTCGGGCAGTCCCAGATCTGTCAAGCTCATTGTACAAAATTAAATTCATATCTCCCCTCATATGATTGGAACATCGATATATTTGGTGTTGATCGCATCAAAAAATTCTGGAGTGTTGACGTTTGGGGCATATATGTTCACGAGGAGGCATTCCATGTTAGCCAGTAGACAAAGAAGTATTACATATCTGCCCTCAGGGTCAATGTGACTGGTGCACAGTGAGAATTGGACTGATTTGTGAACTAGAGTAAGTACTCCTTTGGACTGGGTTGAATACTTTGTGTGGTATCTGCTGATACCCCTGTTCGGGGTGAGGTATGCCGCTAGGCGCCCCAGGGCATGTGTTTCTTGAAGGAGGAGTATTTTAATTCCGTGCCTCTGGGCATAGGCGGTTATCCTACAGGCTTTGGTGAAGTTACTCAATCCCCGAACATTCCATGTCATGATGTTAAGTGACATAATGCCATATCATGGGACATCCCTGCAGTGATATTCATTACCATTCAGCACCTTGAGCTCATCTGCAATACAGACATATTGCGTAGCAATCATGTACCCCTCTTCCATGCCGTTTTCCTTTAACCAATTCCCAAGGTCGGTGGGCAGTACCCAACGTGGGCATGCCTCTTTCGCGGCCCAACAGGGGCCAAAAAGCAGACGCAACCAAATTAAAATAAACTTTGAAACTGCAGTGAGGTGCACTGTTGCCGTGTGGTCGGCATCTCAAACAAAGAGTCGGACAGTAGATGCTGTCCAGAGCAGGTTTCTGCGGTGGGCAGATCCAATATCGGGTCCCAGGAACTATTATGTTAACCAGAAAAATAGGATGAGGATGCAAGAGTGTTCAGGGCTAACAGCCGGCTACAGGCACTGGGGAGAAAGGATGGTGAATGTCTCAAGTTCCGAAGCACGAACAGTAGCCAGGCCGCTTGTAGCAGGGAGCTATATTTGCTGAGTAGAGAACGAAGTTGCTATTATCGCATTGTGAATCGAGGATCACCAGATAGAATGGGCATCTGCGAGCATGGTAATCCGTGACTATTCGTCATTGGCAAGGTCACCATATGGATTGTGTAGTAGTATATGCGCCTCAATGAACTTCACTGCCTCATCTGGGACAGTGAAGAAGTACAGTTTTCCGTTGTGGGAGATTTTGAGTTGTGCTGGGAACAAGATGGCTTAGGGGACGTTGCGCTCCCTGAGCAGTTTTTTGACGCCGAGGAATTGGCGTCTCTCCTGTTGGACCTCAACCGAAAAATCAGGGAAGATCCTAATGGTGTGGGCCGCCAAGCGTAGCTCTCCCTTCTCGCGTGCCAGGTGGAGGATGAGGTCTCTGTCACCATAATTTAGAGTCCTGGTAATGATGGGCCGCGGGATGTCGCCCGGCTTGGGGCGTGATGACAAAGCACGGTGGGCACGTTCAATTGTAAAATACGGTGACAGGGCCGGATTCTCCAGAAGATACTTGAGTAGGCTTTCAACAGCGTCCTCTATGTGCCCTTTGAGGGCATTCTCGGGAACACCAATGATGCGCAGGTTGTTTCTGCGGGAGCGCGACTCCAAGTCATCACAATTAGCCTCACAGTCTTCATGTCCCGTGACAGAGATGCAACCGTGTTCTGTAGTGTAGTCCCTGCCTGGTACACTCGTGTTCTGAGCAACGTGACATTGGCATTGATGTCATCCAACTTCTCGTGGAAAGAGGCAAAGTTTTTTGCCATTGATTCCATTAATGTGGTGAGGTCCGGCTCTGATGTGCCAGGATGGGGGTCAGCCTCGGGTTCCTCTTGTAAGGGTGAAGGCATGCCCACCTCGGTCCTCGGAACGGCCCTAGCAAATTTTTCCATGGCTCCCCCTTTGGCATCTCCTCTCGACCTGTTCGGCATTGCTGCAATAGGGCTGGATGTAAAGATGATCTGCGGGTAGAGCCAGTGGAGAAAGCAAATGGTAGGGGCTTCGGGGAGCAGGCTGGGCACAAAACAATGGCACAGTGTAAGCCAGGGAATCGGGCAGTGCCTAGTAACAAAGGCCGTAGATGGATACGGGTGGCCGGGGTGCCCAGAGCCCAGCGTGTGGCAGTTGTCCCTTCTCAGAAATGAGTGCTGAGCCGGAAAGGTCACGGTGGCTATGGCGCGGCGCTGTACCCCATGATAGATGTAGCCCCCCGTTGGGGCGGGCTCCCAGCAGCATCCAGACAAGGCAGGGGGGCCGGGGGGCGCACGTCCTCTCTCCGGAGGGGGCAATTGTTGGTGCAGACTTGCTGGAATGAGGAGGCCTCAGCAAGGCCTGGGGTCCAGTAGCAGGGTCAGTGTAGCATTAGGTATAATCAGGCCAGGCACATGTGGGCCTCAGCCCCAGGAGGGCAGGCCCAGATGCTAGAGCCCCAGGCAGTCAATTAGTGCTGCGTCAATTACGCCCGCCCCCCAGCAGCAGAGCAGGCAGACTGCATCCACACCAGCGCGGCCATGGCCGCATCCATAGGTAGCCGTAAACGTGCCCCCACACCTCCTCACCTGGTCTGCGGATGGTACCTGGGTCACGGCCCAGTAATCTCACGGCGCCCGCCTGCATAGGAGCTCCAGCTCTGGAACAGGGGCAGAAGGGGGAAAGCGGAGCCTGCTCCAGCGCAGGCCCCAGCCCCGCTCCCTTGGTGACGCCGCTCGCAGCGGCCCACCGATGGTGGATGGGCATGGCCCACCACGGCCGCTCCAGGGACCCGCCCACCCAGGGCCGATGAAGAAGTGTCCCGGAGTCCTCAGTACTGCCGGACCGCAGGCACGGCTGCAGGGAGCCCAACGCTGGAGGACGGCGCCCAGGCACGCACCAGGGCAAGAGCACACGCCAAGCCAGCCGCCGGTGCCGGCGCCAAAGGAAGGCGTCCGATTCACGGAAGAAGGCCAGACTTGCAGGATGTGGGCCGAAGGCGGTCACCAGTAGCCTCAGAGAATTACAGCCGAAAAACAGCCGAAACCACACTGAGCTATAGAGCTAGGCAGCCATCTTGGGCTGCTCAATAGTGTCCCCAATTAAACACACATTTCTACATTAGTCACCTTTATACAAATTACACACACAGATGCCATATTTTGTGTAGCATCTTTTCATCAAAATCTCTCAGCTGTAGGATCTTGTTTTAACTTTCTACAGAATTTTGTCCTTTTCGCTATGCACACAGTTTCCAAATTTCATGCAACTTTCCACAAATGTGTGTGTTTAACATGGGAATGAGTGTATTAAGTTTCACAATTCTAGCAGAAATACAGACCCCATGAACCCACATTTATTGCCATTCCTGTTCAGAATAAGCTACACGGTTGTACTAAGTTTTCCAAGATAGTACTAAAAATTAAGTTAATTACTCTGCCATTTTCAGATTGTGCACCCCTTTTGATAATAAGTTTTACACCTTTTAAAAATGTCCATTACATATTCTGTTAACACCAAAAGGTCAGTCTTTGTCACTCCTTGAAGCATGTGGTGGCCCCCTCCTTTGGAATTTGCTTCTGTCAGACAGGAGTTTCCTGGGCTGAAGCAGTTTTAAGGCCTTTATCACCTTCCATATCCTGGGTTGGAGGATGTCCATTGTTCATTAGTTTTCTATAGACCAATGTCAGGGCTAACCAGCAATTAACACCTCCCCGTGAGTTTCTGCTGAGAGGAAGGCCCTCCTTTTAGGAGAGAAACCTGCTTTTCCAGTTCTGGCAGCCCCAGCCAGGCTAATTAACTTTTAAATCCAGCAAACCCAGCTTTGTTTCATCAAACATAATACATTATTTTCTTAGCCTTAAATTCTGTGAGATAAAAACACAACTAAGATCGGTATTCCTTTCGGCATCAATCCTTTTTCTGTTTGCTAATCCAGCAGACCTTTGAGTTTTAGCTCACTTTTAAAGTTTCATTAGCAACTCCTCTGACAGCTGTCATTCAGGCGGCCCAGGGTACTGCACCCAGATTTTAGCATTGATGCTGTCAATTTACAGACAATCCAGTTTTCTGATTTATTTTTGCTCTTCATATTAGGACCTATTATATTTAAAATGCTTCATTAAATACATGAATTTTAGCACCAGGCAAGATTGTAAATGTTGAAAAGTGTTGTAGTATAGGCACTATGGAGTTTTTAGCAACAAAGCAAATGACATTTATAGGCACATTTTGGGGTTTCTCTTGCAAAGTGCTGTTCTCTGTCTGCACTCTGTTTGCTGGTCATAGGACCCACTGGCACTTTTCTGCAGGGTGTGCTCTATTCCCCCGCACATGCACCATGGGTGGCAGGTTGTGAATCCCTCTTTTTGTGTGCTGAAGCACACGGTTTTGGAAGTTTTCCCATAACTGGCAGGGTGATGCCGCATAGCCTAGTTGAGTAGGCCAATACAACTAGTTTTTGACCGCCCGTAAAGGCGAAGTCAGGTGATTGGGATGTTCTTTTCTTTTGTCCATGTGGAGAAAGTCAGCTGCTTCTCCCGTCAGTGCTGGAGGCGACCCATTCTCCTCACCGGTTCTGGTCAGGAGTTTTGCTGGTTCTGGTTGGGAGTATGGAGTGGCACGCAGGGCTCCTTGGGTCTTTCCTCCCGGTCCCGAAGTGGTTCTCCTTGGTAATCCCTTTGGATGATTTTTAGTCCAGGTGCTGGAAGATAAAACATAGCATGGTTATAGATATTTTGCCACTCCTGTGTCCACACATCATTTGCGGATGTCAGCAGTGGGAAAGACGCGTGCATGGATTATAATCGACAATATTCCCCATCTATGTTTACTACTGGTCTTAACACTCTTCATGCACATACATGGCAAACCTTTCGTGATTCTTCTAGGATTCTGGGTTTTGCCCCTCTGGGTTTCCGGTTGGCTCCTCTATTTGCCACAGTGTATGCCTGGAATGCCAACTCTTCAGCTGGTTTATGTGGACCCACTTGTCTTCCCCTTCTGCCAAACTACCCTTGGGGATGTGGATTCTGTAGGTGACTGGTGAGATTCTGTCCACAATTTCAAAAGGACCCCGCCAAATTGGGAGGAATTTGCACACTTTGGCTTGGTTCCTTTGGAAATTGTACAAGTAGACCCGGTCTCCTACTTGGTATTCCTTTTTGGTTGTCTTAAGATCAACCTTCCTCTTTGCATCTGCTTTCTCTCCCCCTCCCCCTGCTTAATTCCTACTGAAACTGCACTGATTCTGCAACTGGGCCACTCTCACCGATATCGGTCCTTGGCCCAGCCACTCTCCCCTTGCACTGTCTCCCTGGCAACCCCTGCACTGCGGCACTGTCTCTGCATCCCTACAGCCCACCTTCCCAGCACGTGTCTGCACTTACCTTGCACTTGCCACCAGCTGGCCCTTATTATTTATCTGCTTATTCTTCTACCCCTGTACTGCACTTTCCCCTCTCCCTTTCCCCCTGCACTTTTCCCTTCCCCCTACCCTTGCACTTGCATGATCTGAATGACACCTGGCCTAGTAGGATCGTTGTCTGTCTTCCCTTTGTTCTTCCCTCACTGCCTCGTCACGCCTTGAAACACTTGTGTATAGGCGCGTTACAAATGCCATATCATCATCATCATCATCAGTGGGTCTTCATACTGTGTGCAGATCTTTCTAGATTCCGCTGAGCAAAGGCAAAAGCATGTTCAAGGTGTTTTCTCAGATTCTCAACATACTCATGAGTTGTGGAGGCATTTATCAAGGTCTGCTCTTGGATTCTGTAGAGCAGATGCTGCGGTAGCACCATCCTTCGTCCAGTCATCAGCTCAAATGGAGACATTTTTGCTGCAGAAGAAGGGGTAGATCGGATGGCCATCAGGACAAGAGGTAATAAAATGTCCAAACTTGGCCCAGAATCTGCCACAAACTCTTTTAATATGCTCACAATACTCTTATTGTATCTCTCAACTCCACCAGTAGAGGCTTGCCGGTAGGCAATGTGTAGTTTCTTTACGACCCCCAGTGTCTCGCACATCTTTGTCATCAATTCGCTAGTGAAGTGGCTACACGGGTCTGCCTCAATACTTTGGGGTAGTCCAAAACGCGAGAAGATGTGGATGATCATCAGGGCAGCTGCTGTTTCTGCCTTGATATTTGGGGCCGGGAGACATTCCACCCAATTAGTGAACAAGCATGTCACGGTCAACATGTATTTGCTCCCCTATAGGAGCGTATCACGGGCCTGATAAAACCGACTTGTAAATCTGACCAGGGCAGTGTCATCAACCTCTTTTGGAGGGGTGCACGGTGTGAGATTTGTTGGCTGAAATTGTTCACACACAAGACACCCCTTCAAGTATTGGTCATTTTCCTGTGTGGCCAGTATGCAACCTCTCGCAAGATTTCTAGTGTCGTATGAAACCCCCAATGACCGGCTGTGACCGCATCATGGGCGTGACTTAGCATCAGGCTTTGGAAGCAGATAGGGACCACCCACTGGTCACGGCGAGCTATGGATCTCCTCACCAACAAACCGTCTTGAATTCTGAACATTTTTGGACATTTCAACACTCTGAGTAATCAGTATCCGTCAGGGGAAAGTTCTCAGGGTCCTCAATGTCTTGATAAAACTTACCAATTATTGGATCCCCCTTTTGAGCCGTAATCAAATCAGCATCTGGGGTCTCCTTACTCCATTGTGCAGTTGAGAGTTCATTGTGAGCATTTGTCTGGGACCTAGTGATAGCAGTGACCTGGATTTCAAGTAGATCCCCTTGGATGGCTCTGGTTTTGGCCAGCTGATCAGCTAGGTCATTTCCAGTTTTGTCTGGTCCCTATACTTTAGAATGACCCTTGATCTTTTTCCAGTAGATAGTCATCCCATTCAAGGTGACCAGATCATCAATATTTTGTATTAATTTCCCATGTTTTAAAGGTTTATTATTAGCACATAGCATGCCTCTGGTTTTCCAATTAACCAGGTGCTCCACAAACCCGTTCAGTACATAATCAGAATCTGTGATTATGACCAGTTCGTGGGGTTGGTTTTGGACAGCAGTGAGGATGGCTTGATTCACAGCCATCAACTTTGTCACTTGACTATTTCGGGGACCGATTTTTGTACCAGCAGAGGGTTCTGGAGCATCATTCTCCCATGCATTCCCTACGCCGGCCACAAGTTCTTTTTCCTTGTTGTTGTCAACATGGTAGGAGCATCCATTCTCATAGACGGTGGGCATTCCCTTACACTGGTCTTCTTCATCGACTATGTGTGGGGAATTAAGGTATGCCTCCATGTTGTCCTTGATTTTAAGACTTTCGTGGCACAATCATGCAAGTCAGCCAGACCTTGTGCAAGGGGCTCTTCTTGTTTTGGCCATATCTGACCTCCACAGGAAAGCCTTGCTTTGACAGAATCCAGGAAATCATTTGAGAATTACTCACATTTCTGGCCCGGATTCTGTCACTTTGAAGATATTGCAAAGGTTGGTGTGGAGTCTCCACTATGATGTGTTTCCCCCTGGTTAAACAGGCAGTAATTCTTCAATGCCCACACCGTTGCCAGGAGTGCCTTCTCACAATCATTGAATTTTTGAATTTTTCCTCCACAGAGGATAAAGTCTTACTCGCAAAGGAGATTACCTTAATGACCTTGTCATGCTTTGTTATAATACCTCACTCAAGCATGTATTTGAGAACCCTGTCTTCAAGAAGAACTCCTTGTTTTTGACAGGGTAAGCTAGGCAAGGCACTTGTGAGAGGCTTCTTTTAAGTTGTCTTACTGACTCGGCTTGTTCTGGACCCCACTCCCACTTGACCCCCCCTTCAAAAGATGGATCAGGGGTCTTGTGATCTCTGCGTAATCCTCAATGAACCTTATGCTGTAATTTGTTAGTCCAAGCAGACTCCTTAGTTCCCGCAGAGTTGTGGAGTCTTCTATTTTCTGGAGGGCTTCTACTTTCTTTTCCTGGGGACAGAGACCAAGAGAAGTTATCTCATGCCCAAAAAATGTGACATGGGTTCTACACCACTGTGCTTTTTGAAAGGAAAGTTTTGCTCTGGCAGTCTTCAACTGTGTCAGGACATAACGGATCTCTGCTATGTGTTCCTCCACAGTTGAGCTTTTGACTAGAAAATCATCTACATAGGTCAGGTTACCCCTTTCACCCAGGTCGGGCATGGCCTTATGTAGAAAAATGTTAAATTCATTGCAGGAGTTGATGTAGCCGAAGTGAGTCCGGGTCCACGTCCCCCGAAGGTAAAGGCCAGCTTGTATTGGTCCTCCCTACTGACAGGTACAGTCCAGTACCCATTGGTCAGATCAATGGCAGTGAATATCTTCGACCTCTGGATCTGGGCCAGCCCTTGGTCAATGTAGGTACGAGGCCATCGAGAATTGTGGACCCGTTTGTTGAGCTCCCTTAGGTCAGCACAGTCTCCACTGGCCGTTTGGTTTCAAAATCCCCAGCACCAGATTATTGAAGGTGCTTTGGACTGGTCGGATTATACAACGGGACTCAAGGTTCTTAATTATTTCAGTAAAGTACTCCATTGTGGCGCGAGACAAGCAATATTGCTTCACAAACACGGGAGTCATGCCAGGGTCCATGTGAATGTTGTTGTTGTGTAGATGTTGGTGCGACCACAGTCATATGAGTCCACTGCAAAGAGATCTTGAAAATCTTAGAAAATCTGTTTCAATTTTTGCTTTTGCTCTGGAGTCTCACAGGCATCAGCTAGGTTGACTCTCTCTTCAACCATCTGCCTGAAGCCTGGAAAGACTCCAGTTGGGTGGAGAAGTCTCTGGTCAGGGTATTGACTAGGACTAATGGATTCAGGTGAGGAAGGCAGTCCTTGTGGACTTGAAAGATCACCTCATCCCTCCTGAAGTCATAGGTCACATCTTCCTTACCATAAGAGCAGGAAGAGTACACCAGGAAATTCCCCCCATGCCAGGTCAAGATCCTGTCTGGTGTTGTGTCATTGTCGCTATCACTGTCAGTCCAGTGTGTTGCCTAAATCTATGGAAAAATGTTGGTCATCAACTGCCATTCCAATAATGGTGCTTGCGCCCAGAGTGAGACTCTTTAGGTCGCTGTTATCCACATCTATAGGAAAGGTGTTGTGTTCTGTGTTGACTAGTGGTGTTGGGTTTACCCCCAACCGTTGCTGTTGGAAATGAGCATTGAGATGGACATAGGCGTCAGTTTCTGTCCTCTTTTAATGTTTTGTTCCAGTGAGAATTGTCGGGTCCGTTCTGGGATGGTGACTTCCTCTGCACTCTGAATTTCAAATGCATGTGGCAGCAGTTCAGCTGACCGAAATGCTTTCTCTGGGTCATCAAAGTCCATGGGATTACCCTCTAATCGTGACCAGGCTTTGAAGTTGATTAGGTCCAAACTAATAGCAAAGAGATTGAGAATGTCACTGCCTAAATAAAATGCAGCAGGAACATCTCGCACGACCCAACAATTATGGACTATGCTCTTGTTGCCTATGGACATTTTGAGCATACACCTGCTAGGCAGGAGATGTTTGGAATTGGGTTTTTCCATTTCCATTTCCCATTTGTCTAACAGTTTAAATGTGGAAATGGCAGGATCGTTTGGGAGTTTGCGGAACATGGCCTCGCTGATGAAGCTCTTACCATGGTTCACACATACTCGGGCGAGAACAGAGTCCTTCCCCTCATTTAACTGAATAGGGATGAACAACTGCTCTCTAATTTTCTGAATATCAGCCAAGCTTTGAGCTAATTGCTCATCTTTTTAGACTATAGGAATCAAATTTTCTGATTGTGAATTTGTATAGAATTTCAGAATGTTTCCTTCCTGTGTGGAATGCCACCTTAAACTGGAAGGAAGGTTGATTTTCAGAAATAGAGAGGACTCTCCATCACCAGTTTGTTGTCCTACTGCAATTACAGTCACCTCTGGGGTTTGATTATTCTGGAAGTGAAATTCTATTTGGTCAGGTTCAACCATGTGGCATGTGCCATTTAAACTAAAATGGTTGACACTCTGTTTTAATTTTATCGGTCAGTTAGTCTGGGTCCAGAGGACCTTGTTTACACAATCTATAAGGGGAGACAATCTACGAAGAATGTCATTCCCTAGTAAACATGGTGTGCCCTCTGGAGTCACAACTATGACTGGGTGCTTCTGTTAAGATTGATTTCTGAACTCGGTCCTGGAGGGGCAGAGGTTCAGAAGGCCAGCCTAGTTTCTTGGAACAGGGTAACCTCAGGACAAGCCAGACCAAACAGGTTAGCAATGGTGGTGGTCAAGACAAGGTCTCAAGAGAGGTGAAAGTGACTGAAAGCCCGCAATGAGCACACAAAGCAAGGACGTTTACAAATTACTCCTGACAGGTGTTATATTAAAAATATAGACACATTTATTACAAGGCCTTTGTAACATCTACCAGAAGCCAGTAGCAGTGCTGCAATTTCGACTCTTGGGACGAAAGCCTTCAGCCTATTTACACGGAACACTTTTGGAGCCTGTCCAGGCCTTCCAAGGTCCACTAAATAGTGGACCTCACCCAGGGGCCCCACCACTGTGTAAGGGCCTGACCATTTATCCTGTAAAGCTCTAGGCCTTATGGGATTCAACTTGCCAACCAGGTGTGAAGTTGATGAGGGAAGCTTTCTGGTCATAACAATGTTTCACCAGGGTTTGTCCTGCCTTCAACTTGTCACTAGCCAGACCCATCAGGAGTATCATCCGTTTTCTGAGCCCTAACCTATAGTCTACTACGTTGGTAGGAATAGGGGGAGTGGGCATCTCCCATCCCTCCTTGACTATGGCTAATGGTCCCTGCACAGGGTGACCAAACAGAAGTTTGAAGGGGCTGAAGCCAACACCCTCCTGTGTACCTCTCGGTAGGCAAACAGTAAGCATGGTAAAAGAAGATCACATTTTCTTCTTTGAGGTTCTTCCAGAGCCCCAATCATACTCTTTAACGTTCTGTTGAACCGTTCCACCAGACCATTGGTCTGGGGGTGGTATGCGGAAGAGAACTTGTAGGTGACCCCACATTCTTTCCACATAGCCTGCATATACCTCAACATAAAGTTGCTGCCTCTGTCAGACACAACTTCTTCAGGGAAGCCAACCCTAGTAAAGATGCCAAGTAACACTTTTGCAACTGACTTGGCAGTTACAGTTTTTAATGGGATGGCCTCAGGGTATCTGGTAGCATGGTCAACCAGCACCAGGATAAACCTATTGCCTGAGGATGTTTGCGGGTCAAGGGGACCAACAATGTCAATCCCTACCCTTTCGAATGGTATTCCCACAACTGGGAGTGGTACCAATGGAGCTTGGATTGTTGAGCCACTTTTACCAGATAACTGGCAGGAGGCACAACTCCTGCAGTGACTTTCTACTTGCACCCCCATCTTGGGCCAGTAGAAATGCATGGATAACCTTTGCTTGGTCCTCTTTATACCAAGGTGACCAGCAAGGGGCACTTCATTCGCCAACTGAAGGAGGAAGGGTCTTACAGCAAGGGGGACCACCAACCTCCTACGGTCTCCTTATGTAGACTCTGTGGGCTCACTATATAGGAGTCTACCTTCCCAATAAATCCGATGCTTCCCAGGAGGTTCACCCTCAAGCATGGAGCAGGCCTGTTTCCTTAGGCCTTGCAGAGATGGGCACTCGCGTTGGCCTTTACTGAATTCTTCCCTGTCAGGAACACCTTCTACTAACAAGTCGTTTAGTTCAGGATGGTCATTGGGGTGAAATACTTCAGGCATCGCCGCCTCCTCATCAGGTCCGGGCGGTTGACCAACTTCCTCCACCACAGTGTTAGGTGCGTTCGGGGGAATATTTTCTTTCCCTCATTTAGGTTTTCTGACTCCTTTAGCCTTGGGTTTCCCCTTTGGCGGGGCAGCTCACTGATCTTGGTCAGTGCTGCCCTGTTTGAGACCTTGTGCAGGGTCTGTCAGCAGTGTCTCCCACGAGCTCTAACGCTCGGAGTTCATTGCCCAACAAGACCTTTCCTGGGACGCTTCTCTGAATGCTCACTGGAATCCTGACTGCTGTATCATTGATAGTAAGATTTACAGGTATTACTGGGAATATGAGAGGTGGGCCGTCAGCCAACTTAGTGGGCATCAGATTAGCTCTGGCAACTTCCTCTGAGTCTACCAAGGTAGAATCCACTACAGTTCGACTGCACCCACTATCACTAAGAGATGGAGTATCTACTCCATTGATCAGCACACTGTATTTAAAGTAGTGCTTGGTGTTATCTGGAATCCTGGCATAAGCCTCTGCGACTTTAGGCTCCCAGGAACCCAGGGAAACTAAAACTACCTCAGCTTCTATCCGGTGTCCAGTCAACTGGTCGACAACAAACTGGTCGACTGCAATTTGGTCGACACCATTTGGTCGAATGCCAAATGGTCGAATTTTTTTTTTTATATATATGTGTTTTGTGGGTTTTCGTGTGGGGAAAAAAAAGAAAAAAGAAAAAAAAGGGGGTTGGGGGGGACCCCCCCCCAAAAAAAAAAAAAATGGGTAAAAAAAATTCGACCATTTGGCATTCGACCAAATGGTGTCGACCAAATTGTCTGTCGACCAAATGTTTTCGACCATTTGACTGGTAACCCTTCTATCCCACTGGGGAAGGAGTCTGAGGAGAAGGATGCTCTCTTATTCCTCGTAGGAGGAGAAGGTCAGATTAGCAGAGTGGACCCCCAAGGTTTTGACCTTACATCTGGGATCCCCCTTCACGTGGTCAGTTGCTCCACAAGCAAAACAAGATCCATTGGGTCTGTTTACATAGGGAGGCTTATTATAACCAGAATTCTGTTTCGGAGGCTGACCTCCACTACCCTGCGAGTTCTCTTGTGTCTTACCCTTATTTTTCTTTTTGTGGCCCTTTTGGGAAAAAGATTTATCAGTTTCCCCACCCTCCTTATCTTTGGACTTTTTCCCTTCCTCCGGCTTACCAGGATGAGTCTTGTCCTTATGGGACACTCGATGTGACACCCATAAATCTGCTGCAATGGCACACTTCTTAGGATCTATCTCCTTTGAAGCGGTCAAATGCTGCTTAAGCTCAGGGGAAGAAGATGCAAAAATATGTTCCATGACAAGACTTATCAGACCTTCAAAGGTAGAAACCTTACATCCTTCGACCCAGCCAGTCAAGTTTTTTAAGGATTCAGTTTCATAAAAAACCCAAGTACCACCTTCTTTTTTCTTATACTCTCTGAATCCTTTTAAGTATTGGGCAGGAGTCTTTCCAAACTTTAAAATGAGAGGCTGCTTCAACATTGCAAAATCTGCTCTCTCAGCCTTTGACATTTCCATAATGGCACTGCAGCCAGAATGGGGCAGTCTGCTAAGTAACCAGGCAATTTTATCAGCATTGTCAACTTGTTGAACTTCACATGCATACTCAAATGTATTCAGCCAGTCCATAATGTCATTCTTTTCCTCATACACACTGAGCAGATCTTTTGGAAACCTTGGATGAGAGGAGGCCCCAGACCCATATCCAGGACCCTTGGATCCATTGGCAACTTGGAGCTTGGCCAGTTCCAACTGGTGATCCCTGTCTTTCTGTTTTTCTGCCTGTTCGATCTTTAGCTTGGCCCTATTGAACTCAAGCTCTTCCTGGAGTTTGGCCATATTGAACTCAAGCTCCTTCTGCCTAAACAGCAGCTCTTGCTTCTTGAATTCAAGCATGGCTTCCCCATCAGCATTGGCAGAGGAAACATTGGATATTTCATCCTACCGGTCCTCATGGTCGCGGTGGACCAGTGCAGCGGCAGAACTGTCAGTTATACCAGTGAGAGCAGCCCCATCTCCTTCTGCACTGTCTTCTGAAGCTATAGCGCTAAGCTGAGCTTCTTGCCATGCCATGATTCTTTGGATCATTTCCATTTTTGTGCCTTGCGAGGAGACACCTCTTTCAGCACACATCTTTTTCAATGTTTCGGATTTAGAAGCATTTAAAGTTACCAAGGTACTTGTTTCCATACTGTTAGATGGGGCTATGGCCTTTAAAAATTTATACTACGACAATTCACTACGTGTCCTGTTAGGACTAACTTGAAATGCCTTTGCTCGTGCGCAACACTGGATACCTTCAGTCGTATCCCACCGCTGCCACCAATTTGTTAAGATGGATTTCTGAACTCTGTCCTGGAGGGACAGAGGTTCAGAAGGCCAGCCTAGTTTCTTGGAACAGGGTAACCTCTGGACAAGCCAGACCAATCAGGTTAGCGATGGCGGCGGTCAAGACTAGGTCTCAAGAGGGGTGAGGGTGACTGAAAGCCTGCAATGAGCACACAAAGCAAGGACGTTTACAAATTACTCCAGACAGGTGTTATATTAAAAATATAGACACATTTATTACAAGGCCTTTGTAACATCGACCATAGTAAAGAATCACAGTAAAATTCCAGTAAACCAACACAACACAATCAATACAATATATATACTAGACTGAGGGGTCTAAAGAGTTAGAAGCATGAAATATGCAGACCACCTAGATGGGGAGGAAAACAGGCAGTGCAAGTAATCGTTTGACCCAGTTCGACACCAGAGGCCACCTAACTAGAAGGAAGTCCGAGCCCTACGAAGAGTGGAGCCTTGTGCTCAAAAGTACCTGCACACGCGGGTGCCAACGGGCAAAGGAAATCAGGCAGTTCAGAAAGGTGGACAAAAAGATGGTGAACACATCCCCGTGACTCAGTCAAGGCCTCCACTTGGGGGCAGAAGCAGGGCGTGAGTACGGGAAAGGGTTTGCTGTTTACAACAGCAATGAAAAGCCACAGGCTCCTGCGGGAGGGCGACCGGTTAGGGTGTTGACTACTCACCGGTCCCCAATGCTGGCAGACCCAAGGCTTCTCTGGTTCAGTTTCGGTACTGTCAGGTTCAGATGCGATCAGAGGGACGTCTTGACGCCGTGTAGATTCCGCAACAGCAGGAGTCAGGGTCAAGGGTGTCAAAGATGCAGCGAACACGCACAGGTTTGTAACCACAGCAGGGCTTTTGGCAACCGTGTGTATTCCGGTCCCAAAGCACACGTCTCACTTCAGACCTGGGAACGCCAAGTGTATGCATCGTGTGAGAGTGCCGAGGACAAGGGATTAGCAGTAAGCCAGATGGCGGTGACAGAGCAAGATTCCTGTGTAGGCTGGTCAGTCCACTGGATGGCCCAGGGATTCTTCTGAAGGCTTACGTACAGGATTTGGTGAAGATGCCGAGAATAGTTGTTCCCACTATTCTAAAGGGTTGAAGCGCCTTTGCAGACCTTCTCATTCGATCAGAGGCTGAGTGGTCTCACAGGACGACAGCAGTGCAGGGTGCCAAACCTTCAGCGGGTCACCAGTGATTCCTCGACTCAGCTTCTTAGTTGCAGGATACTTGGCTCCTTATCCTTTGTTCGCGAGAACTCAGGAGATCGACATGGTAGTGGTGTTTTCAGCCTCCTCTTATCCAAAGTTCCCTTCGCGCCAAAACGGAGAGGGCCCAATGGGAGATCCGCTCACAAACACTCACACCATACGTGGACCTATCACGGACCACGGAGGTCCCAGGCATTCAGGACACTCTAGACTCTCTGGTACCCAGGATGTATTTGTATTTGTATTTATTTATTTATAAAGCGCAGCCAGGCCCGGGGGCATACGGGCGAGTACGTTAGATCTGGTTACAGTTACAATTAAAAGCAGTCAACAAAGGGTTATGTTACAGTTACAGGTATGTACATACTAGTGTTGCAAGTGCATACATACATAATCAAAGATGTCATACATACATAGTCTAAGATAAATACATTAATTACAAAAGTGTGCAGTCAGCAGTCAATCCTGCTAGGAACAGGAGGTTAGGCTGTCATAGAGTCCATGTTGTGAAGCCAACACTTCGTGTTGTGTTTGAATAGGTTAAATGAAGGTTCTGCTCGCAAAAGCGCAGGGATTGTGTTCCATAATTTAGAAGCTTGTACAGGGAAGCTAGCTCCTCCCGAGTTATGAAGTTTGAATCTCGGTATGGACATAGTGTTAGCTTGTGCTGCTCTGAGTGGTCTTGAGGAGGTGTGAGGCATAAGTTGGTTGGTAAGGTATGCTGGTGCCAGGTTGACTCTGGCTTTGTGTGTAAGGGCCAGAGTTTTGAGGGATATTCTGTGCTCGACTGGGAGCCAGCGTAGTTTGCGTCTGGTCTCAGAGATGTGCACCTTTTTGGGAAGGTTAAGGGCGGCCCTGATGGCATTATTTTGAATTACTTGAAGTTTGTTGATATTTTTGTGGCTAGTGCCTAAGTAAAGGGCATTACAATAGTCTATTTTGGATAGGACTAATGCTCTAGCAAGAGTAATACAATTGGGTGAGGAGATAAACAGCTTACATGCAGTGATCAGCTTACAGGTGTAAGCGGCTGATGATGCTACTGCATTAGTTTGTTTGGAGAAGGATAAGGTAGCATCGATGTAGATACCAAGGGTTTTGGTATTATTTGGCACGGGGATGAGATTGCCATCTATGGTGAAGGATTTGAATGCATGATTAAGATTTTTGAGTTTGGCGTGGGTGCCAAGGATGATCAGCTCAGTTTTTTCATCATTGAGGCAAAGACCATGATGTGCCATCCATGCTTGAATTACTGAGTATATTTCATTAAGGGTTTTGCTGTCTGTTTCATAGTTGCCCGAGATATGAATGAGTATCTGGGTGTCATCCGCGTAATTAGTATACGTGACACCCAGATAGTCAAGGATATCGAAGAGGGGCTTTGTGAATACATTATAAAGTGTCGGGGACACACAAGAGCCTTGCGGGACTCCACAGGGTACTGGCAAGGGTTCAGCAGAATCAGTGGGAGAGAAGACACTCATGGTTCTCTTCGCCAAGAAGGAACTGATCCAAGCTGTGGCTGTGTCTGAGAAGTGTGCTGCAGTTTTCAAGTGGTGATAGAGTGTTTGGTGGTTGACCAAGTCGAAAGCTGCTGACAGGTCAAGCAGTAAGATGAGTGCCAGTTTGCCATTGTCTTTCAGGATTTGGATCTGGGTCGTGAGATCTATTAAAGCAGTTTCCGTACTGTGTCTAGGTCGGAAACCTGATTGCCTAAGTCCTAAGAGATTGTTTGATTCTAAGTAGGCCTGTATTTGTAAGTAGGCTGCTCTGTCCAGTATTTTTAATAAGAAAGGTACAGTCGTTATCGGCCGATAGTTAGACGGGTTGGCTGGGTCAAGTGTAGGTTTTTTGAGGAGTGAATTGACCCACGCATCTTTTAGGTTATCAGGTACTACTCCAGATTTGAAGGATGCATTGATGAGGTTGGTGATGAATGGTGCTAGATCGTGCACGGCGGCTTTGATGGTCGGGCAGGGCAGGCATCACCTTGGCAATTTGAGAGTTTGAGTTTCCTGATGATGTTTTCTACTTCCCAAGTTGAGAGGGGTGAGAAGCTGAAAGGTTTACAAGTTGACTTAAAGGTAGGTGATTTGTTAGGTAATTGTTTGTAGTCCGGGTCAGCTAGTAGTAGGGATTTTTTTGCATTGATTTTAGATTGTAGGCGAACTATTTTATCTAATAAGGCCTTCTGAATATTACTACACCATAGTGCGTCAGTAACACATTTGTCTATAGGGGCAATGGGGGATTCTAATTCTTTCAGAATCTTAAAAAGTTCTTTTGTGTTGGATTCCGCTTGTGTAATCCTTTTGTTATAGGTGTCTTTTTTAGCAAGAAGGATGGCTTCTTTGTAACTGGAGGAGGCTAGGGTTAGCTCAGTCTTATTGGATGCTGTGAGATGTTTTTTCCAATGTGCCTCAGCGGTTCTCTTGGTTTTGCGTAATTCTCTTAACTGCGGAGTGAACCAGGTGTTAAGGTGACGCTGTGGTTTAGGATTCCGCAATTTTAGAGGGACGATTGTGTTCAGTGCTTTGAGTACAGCCTGGTTGTAGATATCCACTAAAACTGTGGGGTCAGCATCTGAGTCAATATTGTTCAAGATGGGGAGTAATAAAGGTAGGAGTTTGTCAGGAGTAATGTCTTTCTTATTTCTCGTGCTGGTGGCTGGGGCGATGATGGGTGCCAGGTGTGGTGTGTTGGCTTTGATCGAAAAGGTTATTTTATGATGATCAGACCACATGCATGGGTCATTAGATAGGAGGTCAATAGAGCAATTGAGGTGAGTGAGCCAGTCCAGTGTTCTGCCTTTGATATGAGTGGGCTCGTGAATAATGTGCGTATGACCCAAGTCAGATAAGGTGCTGGCTAAGTCATGGGCGTTAGTGTTCTTAGGGTCGTTAAAACCGAGATTAAAATCCTCAAGTAAGATGGTTTGAGAATTAGGTTTGGTATCTGAGGTTATGAGTGATGCAATGTCCTCTATGAAAGAAGAGATGGGAGCTGGTGGTCGGTAAATAAGGTGCATAGTTGCCGTGTGGTTAGGTGATATAGGTAGCTTGATGGACAAGGATTCAGCAGGGGGGATTTTAGCGTCCTGGATGACTCTAATGTCGAATGTATTTCTGAATATGAGGGCGAGTCCACCTCCCTTCGTTTGAGAGGTGTTTCTGTCGCATCTAATGATAGCATAATCATTAGGTATGGCAAGGGCCAGAGATGGACCGGAGGCAGCATTAAGCCAGGTTTTCGTGACTGCAAGGAGATCAAGTTTTTCATAAGTTATAAAATCAGCGATGTCGAGAGCATGGGCAGGAAGAGACCTGGCATTCACCAAGGCGCTTTTATAAGTTTGTCTTTTTGGGGAAATTTTTCTGGTGGTATAGGTAGGTCATGCAGGAGGATGTGGGCTAGCTTGTCTGGGTCAATGGCTGAATTGGCAAGGTTGTGGTCAATATGCGAATGTTTCATACAACGGACTCTTAATCTAGAATTTCTAGTTAGAATGCTAGGGTGGTGAGAGCATGGAAAGGTAGGTAGGCTAGTTCTAGAATTCAATCTAGTGTTTCTAATAGCGATAGTACAAGGTTGGTTAGGAGTTGGTCTAGTAGCAAAGTGGCGTATCCAAAGTGCTGGATCATCCAGGTACGGGTTTGCAGGTGTCATGGTGCTAGGCCACGAGGTGAGGGTGGTGGTTGCCATACGTGTGCTAGTGTATGTGTCTTGATTAGAATGTGCGTTGGGTTGACTAGTCCAGTGTCTAGTGTAGATATACAGTAGGTGGATGAAAGTAGTTAGGCACCAATACATGATGTGAGTAGTGTTGCTAGTAGGCAGGGGTTGCAAGTGTGGTCTATTAGCGACCATAAGGCACAGCACAAATCAATCAAGTGTGGTCTGTAGGCGACCATAGGGCACAACACAATAAGCAGATGTGGTCTGTAGGCGACCATAAGGCACAACACAACAATCAAATGTGGTCTGTAGGAGACCATAGGGCACAACACAATAATCAAATGTGGTCTGTTGGCGACCATAAGGCACAACACAACAATCAAATGTGGTCTAAGGCGACCATAAGGCACAGCAATCAAATGTGGTCTAATGCGACCATAAGGCGACCATGAGGCACAAAACAACAAACAAATGTGGTCTGTGGGCGACCATAAGGCACAACACAAATCAGTCAAGTGTGGTCTGTAGGCGACCATAAGGCACAACTCAGATCAATCAAATGTGGTCTGTAGGCGACCATAAGGCACAACACAACAATCGAATGTGGTCTAAGGTGACCATAAGGCACAACACAACAAACAAATGTGGTCTGTGGGTGACCATAAGGCACAACACAAATCAGTCAAGTGTGGTCTGTAGGCGACCATAAGGCACAACTCAGATCAATCAAATGTGGTCTGTAGGCGACCATAAGGCATGATACAATCAAATGTGGTCTGTAGGCGACCATAAGGCACAACACAAATATCAAATGTGGTCTGTAGGCGACCATAAGGCACAACACAACAATCAAATGTGGTCTAAGGCGACCATAACGCACAACACAACAATCAAATGTGGTCTGTAGGCGACCATAAGGCATAATACAATCAGGTGTGGACTGTGGGCGACCAGAGGCACGACACAAATCAACTGGCATTTTCAAACAGGTGCATCAGGGCACCAGGCCACCTAAATTCGAAAATCCATATGAAGGCTTAATTAGCATTTTTAAAACAGGTGCATCAGGGCACTAAGCCACCTAAATTCGAAAATCCACAAGAAGGCTTAATTAGCATTTTTTCCCAGACAGTACTCGTTGCTTATAAAGATCCATGTATAGCAGGATTAGAGTACAGTATGTAGACATCGGTACTGTGCAAAATAGGGTTCACTTAGCAGGTAAGTTAGAAGTGAGTGAGATGCCGTTTATCACTTCCGTGGCAGGGCAAGTCACTATGGCATCGAGCACGTAATAGGTGACTGTGCCGAGTGACTCCTGCAGGTGATGGGGGGCAGGCGCCCCAGCGGGTGGCGGGAATACCAATAAGGTGTTGATAGGGTCAAATGGTGCAGCAAAAGATAAAAAATGCCGGGTTAGGCAAGATGATAGGCACTGTAAACGGACAAAGTGCATTGGGCAATACCCAGAGGAGGGGAGTAGTTCTGAGTATGTGTATTGGGAACAGACATCCCAGCCTACATCCTGGAGGCACACACAAGGCCTGCAGAAGCCAGCAAAAGTGTTGTATTTCGCAGTTAAGTGCTTGACCAAATAAGGACTGACCCGGGTCGGCTCGACCTCGGTGAAGGTGAAGGGGCAAGACGGTCAGTGGACAGGACAAAGAACCTCGTGGCATGGCCATTCTGGAAGCCAGGCCACCCATTTGGGCCAAACACGGGAAGCGCGGTTAACATGGCAAAAAGGGGTTAAAAACACAAAGAAACAATAGCGGCCACCAGTCCCGTCCGTGACACACTTGCACATTTCATAATAAGTCCAGCGAGAGATTCTAAGGCCTTTGGAATGACTAGAGACCCAAAAGCGCGGTAATGTAAGTTACGGTGCACTCTTGTTTCATGTTGCTCAAAAGCTGCAACATGAGGAAAGGACAAAGGGAAACAAAGTCTCCCAGTACTGACTGTCTTAAGGGCATGCCAGTTTCCCCAGAAGAATTGAGCAAAAGCCCAGAGGAGTGCGGAGGAAGGCTGCACTTCTCTGGCAAAGTCTAGATCAGGGTGTAAAACAACAGCAAAATGTTTGGGGGTTGCCACATGGAAGGAAAATTACCTACAATTATGAAATCTTTCCTAACAGATTCACCTTGTGTCATCCAATTTTAATGACTAAATCCACAGTCCCCTCGGCAGGAATTTCCTTCCCATCGAAGTTCTGAAGTTGTCCAGGAAGAGGGGTGAGAGGGATTTGGTAGTTCTCCCCCCTTCCCAAATTCAGTTGATCAAAGGCTCTTTTTAACAGAAGGGTGGCTTGGGATCCAGTGTCCACCATTGGCAAAATTGTACATTACCCCTGTATTTGGATTGGGGCATAAAATCTTTCTTCCTTTTCCTCAAGGGGGCAAAGATAATGCACATTTTTTGCCAACTGGTGGGTTAATTTCCTTGCTTTGGATACTGACAGAGAGCTGATTTGGGCAGGGTTCTGTTTGGGCTCTTGGGAACCTGTAAGAAAAAGGTGACGGCTAGATATGGGGGATGTTTTGGGCTCCCCTGGTTCTGATTCTGGACTGCCCCCCCCTTTTTGGAGGAAGTCACCAAGATGGGTTTGAACCAGGGGATTTTCATGCTGGTCATTTTGGGGTTGGATGATGGGCAGTTTTAACTTGGTCCCACATCTACCCAGTATGGATTTTAATCCTTTGGGGCCCATTTTTCTTTGGGAGAAGTTCCTCCATCCCTGAAGGAGAATATCCTTCTCCCAGAATCCTGTGAGGACACCTCTCCTTCAAACAGGAAGATTTGCACCTCCTCCTCAAAATGGGCCTTTTTATGCTCTTTATTTCTCCTACCCACCCTCTGCTCATTGGGGTGCAGACTTTCGGCGGCAGGAGATTTTGGTCCGGTTCTTGGGTTTCCAGGGGCTTTTCAAGTGGGGAAGGTAGATTCCTCTAAGGCTTTACACCCCCCTTCCCCTTGTGCCTCCTCCCTTGGAACCGGTGGGTTGTCGGGGTTCTTCTCACATCATTGTTCTGGAGCACCAGACCCTGGATTGGAGGAATTCTGAGCCGCCATGCTCATTTGAGGGTTCTGTTGAGCCCTCACCATGCGACCTAGATCCTGTGCCATGTTCTGGACCTGGTGCTCTAATTCCGACACCCGCTCTGGCTGGTATGGGGTCCTCAGATCTACCCTTGGTTGATCCCGGGAATGGTCACTATCCCTTCTCGTATAATAACCCTGGTTAGGAAAGTTTGGGTATCACTCCACCCTTGGCCTCCCCTTTCCCGGATTGGGCTGTCTGTGCTCAGGAAAGTGGGGAAAGAAGGATGGGTTGTTATGGGGGTTGAAGTTTTGCGGGTACTGGGGAAAGAAATTTGGTCTGGCATGTGAGGGATTACTGCCCTCCTGGGGAAAGTGAGGAAGGAAGTTTCCTGGGTTTCCTGCTGTCTAGTTGGTCTCCCCCCTCCCCTTGGGCTGGAGGAGTCCACACATAGCCCTAGATGGGTCTATTTCCCTTGTAGCATGGGCTGATGTAGTCAGGGGAGTTAGGGGTCCCATTTGTGGGGCTACTTTCCTGGCTCCCTGTTTGGGATTGGCCCGAGGGCCTTCTGGGTTTGGGGTTGGTCAGATTCTGCACGGGAAGGATTTTAGGCCCCCCAATTTCCAGATCTAAAATGGGGTCAACCTTCACCTCCGCCACCTTAGCAGCAGCAGGGGTGTTGGTCGGTTTGGGGTTTTTGGTAATATTGTTACTTTCCAACGGCTTCTGTACTTCATAGATGCGCATTGCTTGTTCAATGACCCAGTCTAGTGATCTTTTCTCATCAAAGTGCCTCACTAGCTGGGTCATAATATATTTCGGGAGAGCATGAAAGAAGGTTTTCACAAATTACTTACTATCAGTGCGCACCCTTCTAGTGGTCTGCAGAAAGGCACATTTCAATTCCTGAACAAATTCTTGTGGGGCCTGGTCTTCCCCACATTGGAAGTTGTAGGCTGCCTTACGAGCCTCTTGAGGGTTCCTATGAATGGAAAAATGTTTCAGGATGGCCGCCCTATAGGTGGACCATCTGGTATGGTTCTGATCCTCCAGCCCCGCAAAGAAGCTGGAGTACTCAGGAGAAAACGTCCACTTGACATACTGAATACAGCTTTGGCTGTCCTTCATATGGAAAGTCTCCATCATCTTCTCAAATAATTCAAGGTGCTCCCAAACCGAATATTTGGCATTCTTGTGGTAGGGTGTGATGATGCTCCTAATAGCTTTTATTTGTTTCAGGGGATCCTTGACTAAGGCCCTCTTAACTTTGTTAGCCTTTTTAGTTCTTGTCACCCTGGTCCACTCATCCTCTGACTCAGAGGCACTGCTACCAGAGGTGGCTGTCTGATCTTCTAGGCTCTCCCGGATTCTGTGAGCCTGGGAATGGCTGGCAGAATGTGGGGGCCTAGTCTCTTGGGACCTGTGGTGCTCAGAAGAGTCTTCTGACTCTTCCTTGCTCCCAGGATTGGTTGAGTACCCCCCTACTGTCCTAGCTGGGAACAGATTTTTGGTATGCTCTTAGTGGGCCTAGTCTCAAGGAATTCCCCACCAAATTTCACTGTCTGATCTCTTGGTAAATTATATTTCTAAGGATCCATTTCTCTGATTCTCCCCTCACTAGAGTCTCCCTGATCAGTGAAGATGGCCCTAGCACTTGGGAACCTGCACAGAGATGCCCGCCCATCAATTTCTGGGAGGCACTGTGATGTTAGCCCCATATTTCCCATTGGGTTGAAGTCTTCTATTAAGGCCTTGCTGGTCTCTATTAGTTGTTCCTGCATGGCCATCTGTCTATGAAGCCTGTCATTTTTTTCACAGAGAGCCCCATTGTCTCTCTGCGCTTCCTGTGTGCATTGGGAGTATTGGGCCAACTTTTGCTTCAGGAGACTCACCTCCTGAGTCTGATCCTGATTGGCCTGATTATTCTTTGCCAGAGCATCTTCCATCCTCCTGGTATGCTTTAGCAGTTTTTCATAGTCCATTTGAGTTCACCCAGTCCTTGAAGGGCCAGGTGATTTTCTTCCACCTTGGTTTTTAAATGGCTGACTTCCTGGCCTAAGGGGTCCCTTTCCTGAATTAGAGTACCCCTGTGTGCAGCCAGGTTGTCCCTTTGTTTTCTAATGGCACATAATTTCTGGCGCTCCTCATCAAAATCTGTTTGAGTGTGGAGGTCCTTCACTATTAATTTATTATTTTGCTCCTTCATTTCATCATTCTGATTCTCTATGGCAACTATCTGCCCTGCGCAGGCTCTATTATAATTTACTTGCTGTTCCAGGTTTGTTGGCTCTGTTGTAGCGAATCCAACCTTTCTTGACACGCTTTTTGCAGTGTCAGTAATTTGATATCTTGCTCTACCTTCTCTTGTGCAGGAGATCTAGATATTCCTTTACTTCTGTCAGGTTCTTTCTGGTTTCTCTCTCTGAATCTTGGCACTTTTGTAGCCTTTGCTCTGCAGAGTCCAGATCAGTTTGTGTTTTCTCTAGGGACTGAATTTGCCTCTTTGTCAGATCTAGGTTTTCTGCATATTTTTCCTGTAATACTCCAATGTGGAGGTATAGCTAAGCTGCTATTCTGGCAATTTTTCATTGCTCTTCTTTTACTTTTGGGGTTATATACAATTCACTAAGTGCCTGGTGTAATGGGCCCTGGTCCTGCTATGTCTATGGCAGTGACTTGTTGTTTGATTTCTCATCCTGCTATACCCATTCACCCCTGACAAACAATTTGTGCAATGGGTGTTCTTTTGCAATATTGATTTCCATTGGGGTCACCATTGCAGAAATATTAATTTCCTTCTGACTTATCTCAGGGTTACAGGCCCAATTCCTTTGAGTATTTCTATTGAAGGGTGTTTTTACAGTGTAGCACAGTAAGGTAGCCCAACAGGGTTGGAGTTTTTAGCAACAAAGCAAATTACATTTATAGGCACATTTTGGGATTTCCCTTGCAAAGTATTGTTTCTCTGTCTGCAATCTGTTTGCTGGTCATGGGACCCACTGGCACATTTCCGCAGGGTGTGCTCTATTCCCCCTCACATGCACCATATGTGGCAGGTTGTGCATTCATCTTTTCGTGTGCTAAAGCACACGGTTTTGGTCGTTTTTTGTAGGTTTTTGGTACGCACAAGGTTTTTGCCACAATTGTTGCTGTTTCTTTCCCCATAACTGGCAGGGTGATGCCACATAGCCTAGCGGAGTGGGTCAATACACCCCACACCACTCATAGGTGTTTTTCTAAATTAAACTGTTATGCACCTACCAATCACAAATGTGAGAAGGGGTTGACAGGCACAGGCAGGACAGGGAAGATGTGGCAGTCAGGTAAGTATATTTTATGTGTTATTACAGTATGTGTGCATGTGTTTTGTGAGTAAGTGTATGCATATCTGGGCAGGAGTGAAGGGGTAATGATTGTGTTGGGAATGAAAGGGGGTGAACGTTGGGAAGTGTGTTTGAATGACTGGGAGAGGACAGGGAATGCGTTGAGCTGGGGAGGGGAGTGGTGGGTGATGAAAGAGGTGGATTAAACTCCTGATTTACGGGAAATCCAGCGGGAAAGGGAGGGGGCGGGGATGCCTTCTGACGGGTGAGGTGGTTTCAGTATGTAATATTTCGGCATTTTGAAGGCTGCAAAAAATCAGCCAAAAAAGAAATCCTTTTTTTGTCTTTGGCCTTTAAAATGTAGAAAAATCACATGGTACCAATAATGTGAATCTTCTGATCGATATAGGTTGTATACATTGTTTAGAATATTTAATTAGTCTGTTTCTTGTCTCAGAATTTCAGTGTGTGATTGCCATGGTAGGGGTTGTAATATTAGGGGATATTTCTCAGCATAGCAAATCTTCAAAATTGTTTATTTTCATAGATAGCCGCTTATAACCAGGCATGTTGAAGGATATGAGGAAAGGCTGTGGTGGTGGGGAATAGAAAAATGAGGCTTGTAAAAGATGCTCACACTGAGCAATTAAAAGTCACTAGTCCAAAGCCCTTTGGATCATGAGTAATATCATAAATATCCACTGTCAGGAAAACACCAAGGAACCCAAAGAATACACTGTCTGGGTGTAGGTACTTGTCATGGCAATACCTCTATATTGTGTCCTGAAGCAAATACACAAGCATGGTTAATGGTTACACATCCTTTGTTACTGAGGGGCTTTGCTTGAGAAATCACAGATGTGCATACGAAGGGGTTGGACACAAGTTTAGCCTTTTCTTCAGTTATGCACATTTTATTCACTAGGAGTATTCTGTGTGATTGCAAAGTTCATGCACTAGGGCAGAGAGTTATCTCTTTTTTCTTTTCTTGATGTCCTTTATCTAAAGAGTTGTTATAGGGAGGGCTGTAACCCACAATAAAGGATTCCTGAAGCATTGCTAGTTTCAGGATGTTTCATCACTCTGTGACACCAGTGTTAGGGAATGCAAAAAAGATGACTTGTAAACACTTAACACGAAGCATGATTCAGAGCTAGGCATGCCCTTACCAAGGTTTGGCCTCAAAATATTGGCTAAGATCTATGAATTCTGGCATGATCCTTGAAGTGTCTAACATGTTCAGTTCTTTGTTCGTATTTGTTGACGTCTGCTTCCAGTGCCCATTTATACTACCCGATTGGCCTCTATTTGTGTCTATTTCATCCTCCAGAACCTAGGCACCTAACAGGGGAGAAGACTGGGAGAATACATGTTCAGGAACCGGCCAATCAGCTTGATGGATATCAAGAGTAAAATCTTCTAGAGAATCATCCTGAACCAAGTGGAAGGCTGGGCAGACCAGGCAAATATCATCTCCAAATTCCAAACAGGCTTTCGGAAGGGCATTTCCACCAAACTCAATGGTCTTGGGCAAAACATCTTAAATACAAAAAACAGCACAATGACCTACCATTGTATGGTGTGTGGTTAGACATATCAAGGGACTTTGATATAATAAATGGATGCAAACTTTGGTTCAACCTAAAGTAGTGGGGTATCGCTGAGGGTCTTCTTGCGATCCTAATCCACCAACATAGGAATTCAGCCATAGAAGTGAGATTAGATTTACAAGGCCTTATGTCAACACCTGTACTGAATGAGAAAGGGATAGACTCACAAGGCCATCTGTCTACACCTATACTGAATGAGAAGGGTGTAAGGCAGGGCTGCATTGTAGCACCCTGCCTTTTTAATCTCTTCCTGGCTGACCTCTGCAGTAGGTTAATTCCACACTTCTTAGCTGCACCCCTGATAGGAACCCTTGGAATTAATGGAATGGCATACACAGACGATGTGGCCTTTATGGACCACATACCAGTGGGCCTCCAGTGCCTGATCACAGCATTCAGAAACTATGCATCACTAAATTGTTAAGTGACTTAAATTCAGCAATCCCACTAAGTCAGTGCCTCGTCTGGGACGCCCAAGGGAAGCCCTTATTCATATATTTTTATGACAAGTTATACTCTGGATGATAAAATCTTATATAACGCCCCTCTTTTTGAATCCTCCCGACCTCACTGAGCCAAGAAGTAGGTTTGTTTTGCAATTTTAAAGATTTATTGGAAAAATTAAACAGTATATATATATCACACTTTTATAATAAATTAATATTTCATATCACACTTAAGAATATGACAGTGATCAACAATGGATGATGTTACACTAGCACACTGATTTAATTACTTAAAAGTTAGTATAGGGAGGATAAGGTAACTGAGAATGCTTTTATGGTTTCAAGGAAAAACAATGATGGAAAGAATGCAGTACAGAAATAACTGATAGGGTTTCACAAGAGGGTTTCACAAGAGATAATATGTTCACTTTTCCCTTGGTGGCAATTCACTTCCCCCCTATGTGATAGAAGGAGATGGAATGGGAGCACACAATTTTCAGGAATACAAACAAAATGAAGTTCAGTTCCCCCCTAGCAAGCTTAGATCACAGGGATGATTTTAAAACACAAGCAAAATACTTTAAGTGTGATTTGCACAAAATGGAAAAATATGCAAAAAAATGATTTTAATTCCCTGTAGGAGGTTCAGGGTAGGTGATAGCTATTTAAGATTAGTTCAAGTCACACTGGCAATGCTCAATGAGGGATTAGCAGGTTGAAAACGAATTTTAGCAGTTCAAGCAATGGCGGCTATTTTGACAGGAGATAATTTTTCAATTTGCGGCAATTTTCCCGAATGCTTCGATATAAGGAGTAGAAAGTCTCTCTCGTCCCTAGCCCACACTGTTCCAAAGATACGGACGATTTTGTGGAGATAGTTTTTCGAAATGAAAGTAAACTTCAGAATGACAAAATGACACTTTCCAGTTTTGAAATGACAGAATGAACACACGATTCCTATGATGCAGTTCTGGACAGGTTCAAATGTTTTGAATCAGATTATTTTAAACTAAGAGATTAGTTCTGGCACAGTTCCAGCTCAGTACTCACACTATAAATTTGAAATAGGCCGTCAAGATCTGATCAGGTTTGGACTGGACTCCTGGCGGGTGGTTCTGAAGTCACAGCTCTCTGGGTCAGCTCTGCTCTGCACTTCACAGTGGTCTGGTCTCTGGTTCTGGCAAAGGTTCTTGGTAATGCAGAGCGGTCTGTCTTGCCTGTCCAAAGCAGCCTCTTTTTATTCACTGGAATATGGGCATCAAATGATAAAGTGTCAGATTTTTAACATACAGACATTCGGAATAATACCTTATTTTCTGCTACTACCCCCAGAACATACCACAGAGTCCTAACACCTCTTAAAATGTGCACAGAAAAATCACACGAATAATGATTTTAATTATATAATTTTGACAAGTCCGTACTATGAATTATCCATCTTTTTAAAATTATGCTCTGGCCCAGAGGGGTGTGGTTTCCCAAAGCACATGGTGGAATTTCTGGTTTATCCACTTCCTCCAACTCAAATTGCTCACAGAGGCACTGCCCCTCCCAGTTTCTCTCAAGAGGAAGCCATTTACGACCCCCCCTAATTTAACATTTGCCTGAGCCAAGGAAGGCTCATTGTTCTGTTTCCCTGCTCCCAGGTGCTCCTCCCTGATTCAATCAGAGAGGTGTAACCTCCTTTTGGTGGGAACAGCAGAATGCAGCCAGGCCTGAGAATGCAGTGGCTGGGCAAGTATCAACTCCTGTTGGGGGTAGTTGCCGGGCAGAATTCAATCTCTTCAAGCCAGGCTTCAGCCAAATGTCACTTTTGTTCCCAGTTTTTCTTCATTCAAAACAAACTTACAATTTTTACACATGTAGCTACAACGCTGATTCCAAGTTCACAACTATGACCTTTAAACAGTTGCGACCTATGTGACACTCAAAAGTAGGTCACTCATTTATTTTAAACATTTCGATTTTGTGGTTTTAAATACAATTTCAGTTAAGCTGCTGACATCCACAGCTCAGCCAGTTTTGTTATAAACATTGTTTTGGGCTCTTCATCTTTCCAGATTTTGTATGCACACAAGACTACATTCTGCCAAATGTCTGCTGGTGTTCAGTGAGATTTTTGAATATCTTGCAATGTTTAAAATAGGCATTTTTAGCTTGCATTTCAGAGAAACAAAGGTGATTTCAAAGCGCTTTTTGAGCTAACCGGCACTGCTGTTTTTCCTTTCGCACCACGTTTCACTCATGGCGCTTCTGGCCCATCCCGCTCGCACTGGTGGGTGGCCGGTTAGGCGACCATTTTGGTGTGCGCAAACTGCTTGGTTTTCCTGGATTCTGGCACAAATGTGGGCTTTTCTGTCATCTTGGATTTTCTAAACCCACAGCACCAAATGTTGCAGCATAATAGTTCAAACGTGGGTCAAGACACCCAACAAAATGATCTTATTATTAATCCCGGTAAGACATTTGTTATGCCTTGTAATCACCTAATTAAAAAAAAAGATTGTACGTTTCAAATGGAAATTGGGTAACCAGAGCCTCCCGTCGGTGAAATAAAATAAGTACCTTGGATTCATGATTAGATATAGCACCTTCTGTAGCCTCCCTCGAGGCAGATCTTGAGAAAAAACAGAGCCAACTGATTTGGCATTTAAAGAAAATATTATATGCTTACTCTAGATTTACGTCATTACCCCTTATTACATTTTATAAGGGTAAAGTGATTCAAGTATTAATGTATAGACTGGGAATCCATAAAATGGCTTCCAGGTCAATTGGGTGTGAATCGAAGGTCTAGTCTGGAAAAAGGTGCTTAACTTGCCCATGCCATCAACCATGGCCCGGCAACGATTTGAACTGGGATTACAATCACTACAGTCTTATATTGAGTGGAAGTGTGTTATGTTGTACATATCCATCATATGCCCTCAGAAGAACTCCAGGTATCTGGATATAGGTTCTTTGTTAGAAAAAGGCACCAATGATTTCCTCTTGGGGTTAAAACAGGATTTAAGTGTTTTCCTACTGAAGTCCCATCTGACAGAATAAGGAATGATTGATAACACGCTGATGGTAAAAAAAGATATCATGCAGAATTATTGGATTTTAACAAAGGCCACATTCACTTAGATGACATTTTTTTAATAACTTCCCTGTAAACGATAAACCCCAAGGCATTGTGCTATCTTATCTCAGGAGATTTCCGAATGCCAAATGGAGGGAGGATTTCCTGAGGTTTTGCTTGAATGTATATAACACCCGAGAACTACGAACAAAGGAAACCTGATGGATTGTACCTGTAATCTTGGGCAAGAAAAAAAAAATGTGAAACATTTACTATTATCATGTTAGGCCACAAACCAGAAGAGGGTTGAGCATTTTTCTCATTTTCTCATAATGTTGAATGTTTACAATCTGAGGAATTTTGGAATAGACTTTTGACAGGGTGGGCTTTCTATCTTTGGAAGTGTTAAGGTTTTTAGCCAAAATGGAATTTAATATCATGGTGTAAAAAAACAAAAAAGTCTTATGTTGACGAACCACTAAAAAAAAAAAAACTCAGGATCACTCTCCTGGTCTTCAGCATGATACTTTCTTAAATTGGGGTGACATGAACTAAGCTATAGGGAAACGGGCCATTACAGTATGCCCATAACCTCAGAGAGCACATCTGGGTATTGGGAATCAAAGCACCAAACTCATTGTGCTGCTTGTATTCACTGGATGATTCCCAGGTTTGATAATTATTTTACAGTCTGGAAGGTAATACAAGTGCTCACAAATTTGCTTAGAGTTCAACATTTCCCTGGTCTCAAATTAAGGTTAATTATTTAGAGACTCTGAAACTGGAAGTCTGTGAATTGACTTCCTTCAGTAGGGAAATTTGGAAACCAGGTACTCTAAGTATGTATAGTAAAACTGGCCATGTGGACCTTGATCAACCCGAGGCCTTTATTTCATGAGATCACAGAAACCAGTCAATACACTTGTGATGCACTTTCAAGTTAAGGTGCTTAGTGCATAACCAGTCTTTGTCCTCAGACTTGTACTGAATATAGGGCCTAGCAGACAGTGTTTGCCAGCATATTCTTTTTATGTCCATTTGTCGTGATGACAATAGTTCTTGACCTGAGCTCAAAGGCATTGTAATATTCTCTGTTACTCAATAATGGTTCCTACCTTGGTTTGATAAGCATTTCTGATTTGTATGTGGATGGGTGATGCTAGAATGTGAAATATAAAGATGAAAAACCTTTTGTTTGGTGTAAATTATGCAGTTCAGAGGACATCATCCCTATCGGTTATAGGTCAAATGTTCGAATGCATTTGATCGAATGACAATATGCTCGAGTCAATTTGACTGAAAAAAAGGGTTGAATTATTTATTTATTTTTAATTTTTGGGGGGTTTTGGTGTTAAAACACTTTTTTACCTATACTAGAGCAAAAAAAATATATACTTTAAAAAAAAAATCAACCTTTTTGTTTTCGGTCAAATTAACTCAAGCATTTTGTCATTCGATCAAATGCATTCGAACATTTGACCGGACACCATCTCTATCATCCTCTAGATGAACAAGGGTGCAGCAGAGGACTGTTTGTGTGCCTGATCCACCCTCTCAATATGGCCATCACTCTGAGGAGGGTAACCTGTAGATCAGCTGATATTAATGCTGACCATTGTATAGAAGGTTTTCCACTAATATGAGACTAACTGGATATCTTGGTTTGAGATTATGATTGCAATATTATCTTGTCCATGGCGTTGAACAAAGAAAGTTATTTTAAGAGTATCAAATGAACTATTTTTGATAGATGATCCACTACAATAAGGATAGTAGTGGATACTGGATTTTCAAGGAGATCTTTCATAAATCCCATTACTATGTTATGCCAGGATTTGTGTGGAATGGACTGTAGTTGCAGAAACTCTTGTCTGGATTTTTTGGGTGTTTTGTTTACGGCAAAACTTAGAAGGTAGCCACATAGTGCATCCTTTTTCAGCATTGGCAACTAGAAGTTCTATTGCACAATTTAAGTTGGCAACTGATTCTGTGTTCATCTGCTATTGAAAATCGTGATAATTATGTATGGCAGTGATTTGTATAATGTATAGCACATCACCTCATAGGGTACCCCATAATGGCTATTTTATTTGTCCATTCTCTGAGATCAGTTTTGCAAAATGATCTGTTTTGAAGCCACTAAAAAGTAGCTTGTTGTCCATTACATACTAGTTCAACCCTGTTTGTGAAGCCTTTTTCGGACCATCATATGATCAGATGGATTTGACCTGCTATGGATATAATTTTGATCACACGCAAGGGGGGTCCTGGGATTGTCTCTCTACCGGCCTATATCCCAGGTTAGAGTCTCAACCAGAGTCTTTAGCTCACCATCCTTTCACAGATGAGACATTTTCACTACATATCAGTCTTTGTCCTGTTCTTTTTGATAACAATGCAACCATGGCTGTACTAGAGGCAGTATTCTCTAAGATTGGGGTGCAGGGACATTGTTAAAGTGGAAAACCACCTTTAGATTACAAGGGGCCTCAGATACTTCTTACTTCCATGAAACATGTTGACACTTTTGGTTATAATATTGGATAAAAAGTTGTGTAAAATCCTGACTATAGCATCAATAGAAAGCCTAAGAAACTGTCTTCTCTTTTCATTTTATTCAGAGAAGGCTATTGCAGCACTGTTTCCAATTCGCATTTGTCTATGATGATTCTTTTCGGAGAAAAATCTCAGCAATACCGCTTTTAGAAAAAGAATGGAAGGGCTTACCGGAAAGCTGGTATTTTCTTAACTTTGTATGCATATGTTAAACATGTTCCTCTGATATTACCTATATGTAAAAAAGTAAAAATTGTATTGTTTGTGGGGTAATAATAATAATTTAGCATTTATATAGCACTATGAGCGCTGCTTATTATAACCCACGGTGTGTGGTGTTCATTTATCGACCTTGGAAGGATGAAGTCTGAGTTTGGCCTTGCCGGGATTCAAACCTGCGTCCGCAGGCTCTGCACAGATGTCAAAGCAAGCGCGCTACTCGCTGTGCTATCGGACCAGCTATATAACGCAAGGCTCTGTGCTACCTTATATGTTGGCGTATGGCAGGCACAAGGCAAAGACATATGGGAGGCAAAGGTAAGGTGTATGAGAGGCATATGAACCTGAGAGGTGAAGGTGAAGGCAGGTAGCATTCCAGACATTTCCAAATTGTTGCTATAGAAAGATATCCAACAGGCATTTCTGTCACTTTCTTACGAATAGTGCTAAAGTCTCATTTCACAAGTGGCTGTGTGAACGAGCCATCCTTGCTCCTAAAAATTATTCTGTCAATGAAATGAATAATCCAATTCAGGATACGTTTCCTGCACAGTTACTGAGGACAACTCAATAGATACGGTGGTGGACACCGACAAAGCCATAAACTATCCAACAGAATTCCTCAACTCACTCGACACCCCTGGGAATGCCACCACATCACCTTTGACTGAAAGTTGGGTCACCCATCATGCCGCTTCGCAACCTCCACCCACATTGGCTGTGTAATGGAACAAAGCTGTGCATCAGAAAATTGCTGCCAGACGTAATTGAAGCAACAGTGTTGATCAGAAGGGAAAAGGAGAAGATGTATTCATCCCCTGCATGCCACTCATTCTGACAGACATGCTGTTCAGTATCAAGCACCTAAAGTTCCCGGTCAGGTTGGCATTCAGTATCATGATCACCAAAGGCACAGAGCCAGTCAATCAAGTGCACTGGCACCTACCTGGAATCGCCATGTTTCTCCCGTGTACAGTTACATGTTGCATGTTCTAGAGTGGGCTCCCCTGAATCAGTTGGAATCAGTTGGATATCTTTGCTCCAACTGGTAACACATAAAATGTTTTTAATAAACCAGCCTTACAATGAACATGTACTTTGGTAATATTAAACTTTAGGTCTGTCGGCCTCATGTCACCCATGATTCTGCTCAGGAACCTCCATGTTGTTCTCATGTACAGTTACAAGCTTCAGAATGAGTTTTTAAGAAGAATCAAACATTGTGTTGTAGTCTTTATAAGGAAACATTTTTAAAATATCAAATAATCAAAAAAATTTAGGGAATTTTTCTTTTCACTTTTCATGTGGGGGCCTTTCCGAAAAGCGTAAAGCTACCTTAAAATATTTCAAACAGATAGCACCTATGAGGAAATCAAATCTCGGGCAACACCGGACATATTTGCTGGTTGAAAATATGGTGACCATGTCAATGTCTGTAGTAACCAACTGCACATCCTTATGCTCCTGAAGTTCCTGGTTCATAAAGAACAGGAATGCTGCTGGTTCAGTGCAGAGCCTGAAGAGCATGACTTGATATATAAACCACCCAATTTAGTACATACCACAGTCTTCCACTCATCCCCCTCCTCTGGGTCCTAGTCTGGTATAGCTAAGTGCATTATGTACTGTAAGACCACTGTTATCAGGGGTTAGAGATAGCAGTTGTTGATTGCAACCTTGCTCAATGCCCTATGGTTTATGTATGTGTGTATGCCCAATGCCTTCTTTATTAAAAACAAGCAAAAGTATCTTGCAGGTGCCTAGATCTCTTACCACCGTACACAACACATATACATTCTTGCCTTCAGCACTTACATGCCTGCCGAAAGCTCAATAACATGATAGGTGAGTGCCATAGCTCACATGTTTAGCTCACACACAAACGCACCCAACCCTGTAGCAGATCCAATCTGTGTAATAGATCATGGTCTCGAATTCTCAGACAAAACTCATACCCGAAGACAAAGAAATACACTAGCAACCAAAACTCAGGTACTTACTGTCTTTAGTCGTCACAGCTATCTCCTCCTCTTTTTCCAATTGCACACCCTAACCCAACTATTTGATTGCAGGGTCATCTTCAACAAACACACCAAAGTGGCAGACGGTTGCCATGTTCGAAATTGTCTCAGGTGGGAATCTGTACAGGGAGTGCATTTGTTCCCTTGGAATTCCAAAGATGGTGTCTGTTGTTTTTGACAATCTTTGCCTATATTGTTTTAACGGCCCTTTTTTTGTGCATTTGTGTCTTAGTGTTGATGGCAATGCAAGTTTTGGTATTGATTTGCAGGCTATCAATGATTGGCGGTTAGCATTGTTGCTTTCATTGGTACTTAATTTGTGGTATGTGTCCTCCAAGGGCAACCTGGCGTTGCATCCAACTTCAGAGCTAAGGCCCTCAATTAAATGATCTTAAAATAGTTTAGAACATCTGCAAGCTGGTTTATAGTTTGATTTGTACGGGTTTTGGACCATTATTCGCCAGTGGGGGCATTTTCGATCAGTAATTGTGTGACATATTACGCTGCCCTTTTTTCTTCTCTGGTAATCCGGGGGGCAACCCTTCCTTTATCACCCAATCTGAGTTTTCATTTGGAATTTCAGTTTTTCAAATAGAACCAGGCGTTAGATTCATTTTTCAGTAGCAGTGTTTCCTAATAAAGATGTATTAAACAGAGTCAATCTGGAGCTAGCTTACATGGTTTCCTTTGCTTCACTCATATACATCATTGAAACTAACAGTGTAGTATGTTCTTTCATAGGCAAATATTGTCCAGCTTTAAGGGGCTGAGCAGTACTGCAGCCATGATTAGGGATGTGATTCAGTAGTGCCATGTATGTGATGGGTTGGCAGACACCAAAAAGCCCACACGGCTGTGCATATGTGAGGTTAGTCATACGCATGCGCAGAGACAGGTGTCATGTAACACATGAGGGCCTGACATTCTTGGACTGAGAACCGGAACAAGGGACACATTGGTACTATTCACCAGACCGATGGTTGCTACGCGTAATGAGTGATCCACCATGTGTGGAGATTCTGTGTGTTGGTAGGCCGAATGGAATTGTACAGCCACAGCATGCTACTGTAAAGCTCTGCACAGGATGTTCCATAAGGGGGCTGCTTATTGTTAAGCTACCAGATTACATGTACGTAACAAATCGGCTGTCTGGCTCCCACTGTGAATAGGGGGGCATCATTTTAGGGATGGGGATAATCTGCTGGTGCTTATGTTAATTTCTACATAGGAATCTGCTGCCACTGCCTTGGTTGCCCTATTGATTTGTCTGCCATGTTTCCACAGAGGATGGCATCACGCCTAGGATTCGGCAACCACAGCCGAGACGGAAAAGGGAGCCATGGACTGCTCCCCCCCCCACACCTTTTGCTGCATGAAAGCCACTTTCTTTACTATACGGGGCAATGGGTAAGGACACTAAGAAGGGATACCACATTGGGAGAAAAGCAGGTGGAAAGGGGAGGAAATTATGCAACACGGTAATTAAAAATGTGATAATTAATAACGGGTGTGAAAGAGGAAGCTGAGGGCTGAGTCAAGGGTGGGAGGGAAGCAGAGGGGTGAGACCACGGAAATCTTGCATTATTTATAAAACTCTTGGCAGTAAGGGCATGTTACTGATAATGAGGTACAGATAATGGAAATATTTTTATGCTATGAGTGTGCGTTAAAAACAAAAGAGGGACTAATGGGAAAGAGGTAGTCATAGAAATGCAGTTTTCCAGAAAGAGGGACTCCGGCTCATTATATGCACACCTGTCATCAGCCTAGTGCATGCAACTATCTCGAAAAACTGGGCTCCATAACACAGGAGGATGAGGGCATGCATTACCTGCTGAAGGTACCAATGATTTGGCTGTGTTTCTAAAGTTGCAGTGAGAACTCCAAAACAAGTCAAGCAGCTCCAGAACATCAAAAGTATTCTTAGACTTATTTGGAGAGGCTGCAAAATGAGTTGGGGAGCCGATGATGAGACGCTTAAAGGATATAAATGGTAAGTTGAGGAAGGAGTTACCGAAAGTGAAAAATAAACAAAGTAAGGGAACATGATCATACCAAAGGAAGCAAGCAGGGTCAGGTTGGCCTACCCCATTGGTCTTCAAACTGTGGTGCTGGGCCCCTAGAGGGGCCCGAATGATGTCCAAGGAGGGCGCGAGTACGGTGACTCCTTTTAATAGAAACTATTAGCAAATATGGTATCAGGGGTGCCCGGCAACAATAGTTTTACTTATGGGTGGGCTCGGAAATAATATTTTTACTCACGAGGGGCTCAGCAACAAAAGGTTTGAATACCACTGGCCTACCCTGATGGTCTGTGTTCAGTGGCCACATTTTAGTGCCGTGAATACTCACCTGTTTTCTCTGTTCGTTTATCGAATTTTGTTTAGAAATTAACCCTACTCCGATGCCGCTGTCTTAGTTGCTTGATTGGTTTGCACAGCATACAGCGTGGAGCCAAAAGAAGGACAAATTAAATGGCAACGACAACTAGCTATGAACAACAATAACACATGCATTTAATAATGTATCAGGTAAACAGCTTGTACATTTAGACACGTGGGTCCCTACTTGTGTCAGATTGATTTTCATAAAAATAAAGATCAAAGAATAGACTCGAACAAAGACATTAGAAACAATCTGGTAAGGTAATCGGGGTCGGACTGGGCTATCAAATTGTCTACGGCACCAATGAAAGAGGGTAAAGTGAATATGTTGCCTGTGCGCTACCCGGTATCAAATGGTCAGGTGTGTTCAATTATCGTTGTATCCTTGCTGGGCTATTCATTCCTTATGTGACACTGTTTGAATAGTAACCAGGGGGGAGTTTTTGATAAAGTTTGATGCAAATTGTGCATTTTAAAGAATGTTTATTCAGCAACACTGGTCTAAACTACTAGCCGCAGAGTGAATTAACCCATGAAACTGGCCCAAATTCCCCCAAAAAGTAGCCCACACCAGCATTGCGCGTTTTTGGTTCGACCATGGGCCTATTGCCCTATAGGCCAGTCCGAGCCTGGTAAGGTTACAAGTGTTTCACAGATTTTCTAAAGTAAAAGAGGAGATGGTAATTTCTTGGTGATCACTCACTGGGATTAATGGTGTGTATAATTTGTCTACCTGTCCCGTTCCTGATTGAGGAAACAATACTGCTCTTCAATCCAAAAGGTCTTGAAAATATCATCGTATTCCTGTTTTAAGATCAAGTGTCGCTCTTTGTACATATCACATAGAAAACATTTCACAAAGGTGTATTGTAAAGTCAGTTATGTTATGCAATATTTCATGGGGTTATACGGGCTAATCTGTGCCCATTGTGTGAATTGCAGATCTCTCCAATCTGTTAACGTGTTGCTAAAACGTACTCTCTTCGAACGATAACCATTTCAAAGAACGTATCACTCGGAGACGAATGGAGCAGAAACGCTGCGCTCAGCACAGCGGCCATCTCTGATCCAACCAGGGACCGTGCGAACTGAACTGGGTTTCCTGAAAACACCGGCCTGCGTGCAGAAACTCTCTGGGCTAAGTGCCTGCTCCGACATCACAGTGAATGCCGCTGCAGGTCCAAACCTCGGATGGCCGCCGGAAAAGGAAATATGAAAATGACTACATTGCTACTGATCTTCAGAAGCGCCGGAGTGATAGATCACTTTAACATCGACCCACAGGCTGCGAGCTTGCAAAATTAGAAGCAGAAAGAAAACTAAAATGATATTTTATGTCAAAGGTTCTATCTACAAGTAAATGCATGCCACAGTTCTTGGATCCTCTTTACTTGATAAAACCACAAATAAAACCCTGCATTGTAAACGAAGAAATCTATGGAAAGACATGTATTTACCCAGGGCAGGGCTCATTTAATATAAGCCGAATAATCATTTACGCCACACACAGATATTTTTATTGCTAACAAGAATGGCGGTTTATACAGGAGGTAGGACAAAAAAAGCAGCGTATCAATTTGCACGAAAATGTGCAGCAAAGAATTCCAAAGTTAAACACACCAGACCTCATCAGCTTTTAAATTGCCACAAGGCTATATTCAAAATATACACTTACGGGCAATGAACATAAAGAGTTCTTCGTCTATATTAACTGCTCGTAATTACTTTCCTGCCCAACAATGTCTAGCAATCCACGATTTAAACTGGGGGGGAGAAATAGTTCAATAACGTACAGTTCTTTCTATGGTTCAAAATTCGAGCTCAATTTCGAGCTCAAAAGTGTACAAGTGAACGTATGCACACAAAGGAGCAACACAAAAGTGGCTCCTTCGAAATATAGGATAAGAGGTGCCTTCTGTTTGCCAGAAATCTCTAACGAGTGTAAAACAATGTGATGGGGAATGTTATTCGAAAACACATCTGCTATGTTTGTCATTGCCATCGCAGTCACAAGGCAATTAACTTATTGTTTTTTTCCAAATTATCCAAGTGACGTAGTATGCATAGTTTAACATTGTTTTACAGTTGTGTGGCACTGGGTATATTACGTGTGCCAAATCTCCCTTAAAAAAAAAACACAAACAAATCCCCAAAGATAAACATTACCATAGGTAAAATAATGTATAGTTCTACATAAGCACTGTGGATGCAGATCCCCAAAGATGGACATTGCCATAGGTAAAATAATTGATAGTTCTACGTTGGCAGTGTGGATGCAAAACCCCAAAGATGGTCATTGCCGTAGGTAAAATAATGTATGCTTCTACATTGGCAGTGTGGGTGCAGGTCCCCAAAGATAGACATTGCCATAGGTAAAAGAAGGTGTAAGTATACCTTGGCAGTGTGGTTGCAGATCCCGAAAGATAGACATTGAACTAGGTAAAGCAATGGCGAGTTCTACTTTGGCAGTGTGGATGCAGTCCCCAATGATGGACATTGCCATAGCTAAAAGAATGCATAGATCCATGTTGGAAGTGTGGATGTAGATCAGTCACGAGGAGGAAGAGGCCTGATGATGGCATGCAGGTCAGGTAGGGTGTTTGGAGTGGGGGTGGGTAGACAAAGGGATAATGGGTGAGAGAGGGGAGAGGGGTTTTGGTGAATGCCAAAACAAGGGGTGGCAGGAGGTGTGGCCAGGGCCCATAGAGGGGCATGTCTAGGCTCTGTAACAGATGGCAGCCTAGATTCGAGCTCCCAACTCGGCTAAAAAATATTTACCTTTCTGCGTTACTTCCAAACAGCGGAAGATTAAGAATATCACACTAACCTTCCTACGAGTGTTGCAGGCAGAGTTCCGACGGCTGGAAAAGCTTACGTCCGAGGCATTCATTATTTGTATGCTGATGCATAGTTACGGAGGTGAAGCCTGGGTAGTGTGGCGCTGCCCCGTGATGTAACTCGCAGGCGGCGGCTTGACGTTGCATGCCGCCCGTGCTGCATAAATAAACGGGGCGTTCCCGGCCGCAGCAGAGCGACCGGGAAGCCCGAACGGGCAAGACATGTGTGTGTGTGTCTGTCGAGTGTGGGAGCTTACGGGACCGCATGGGGGCCCCGACCAACCCCCAACAGTGACGACGAGTGGATGTGGATGCCCGGGCCCGGCAGTGATCGATGTCATAATTTTTTTTCTACACGAAACGGAACGGATGACATTTCGTTTCACGCTGTGGCTGCGGATCGCACACGCGGCTGGCGGCCATTTTGTCAACACGATCTTGGAACTTCTCCAAGCTCCGGTTTGGTTGGGGAAGGTGATCCTGGTCTAATTTTTGGACAAACTGCGTGCAGGCAGTCTAACCTGCATATACATGCCCAATTTTTGATTTTTACTTCACATTTCGGCCTCCTATGTCGAGTGAGAGCAAGGAGAAGGGCTAAAATGGCAGGGCCTGCCTAGCCCAGTTTTTCTTCTTATGTCCTTCAGCCAATTTTTGGAACATTTACACCACTGGTGTTGCTGCAGTGGAGGCGCACTGTGCTTCTTCATCCTCTTCATCATCAGGCTGCTGTGGCCTCTTCTTCGTCCTTTTCATCATCAGGGCGGAGTACTGCAGTGGCGGATCCTCAAGTGGGCAGTCATCTTTTCTAATTCATCAAAGCCGAAGGCAAGATTCCACCATACCTTTCCCAGGTTGGACTGTCGCTGTGCCTGTGAAAGGGGCATCCAGGTGCGTGGAGGTGGTGGGTGACTGAGTTGCGGCCCCCAGGTCCTAGTGTGGGGGTGCCTGTGTGCTCAGGCCCATGAGTGGCGCTGGTGGGCAAGACGGTGGGCACCTTGCATCCGCACCACCTCCCCAGGACGGTGGCCAAGCGGGAGGTCAACAACAAGCTCCTCAGGCTCGAGTAATTCCAGCTATACAGCCAGTGGCCGCTTCACAGCTACCCCCTCAACCTCAAGTAGACGGTCAAGCTCCTGCGCCTCAAGGGCCACCGGTCATGCAGCCAGTTGCCCAGCCAGGACCTCCCATCATGGCCCAAGCGCGAGCCCATGCAGCCCATCCCAGAATTTGATGCATGGCCCGCCGTCCAGCATGGGGCCTAGGTGGAGGAGGTGGGTCGGTCGTCTCGACATGTACTTCCGGGCCGCCCAGGTGACGGATGATGACAGCAGGGTGGCCACGATGCTGTACTCCGCTGGGCCGTCGGTCCAGGAAATTTTCGAGTCGCTTCCTGTGGGGGATGGCAGCTATGACGCAGCCAAGGAGGCACTCCTGGCCCACTTCCTGCCCCTTGCCAACGTGGACTATGAGAGGTTTGTCATGCTGTCGGCCAAGCAAAACATTGGACACTTTTTATGGGTGCCTGCGTCGCCTCTCCCAGGGTTGTGCATGGGGAGACACGGAGGACATGATTCGCACAATGCTAATTCAAGCGTGCTCCTCAGGCAAACTCAGGAGGCAGGTCCTGAGAGAGCCGGGTATCACTCTGCCCCGCATCCTGGAACTCGGCTGCTGCCATGAGGTGGCAGAAGCTCGAGCAACTAAGATGGAGGCGGGATCCCGCTCAGTAAAGTCTGAGGAGGTGTGTGTTATGTGGCATGGTGGAAGAGGAGTGAGAAGACCTGGGGTGGGACCCCGGGACAGAGCAGGGAGAGCGGGGGAATCGTACCAGAAGTGAGTATATGACATCCCTCACCCGACAGAGTGTCCGGCAGCTGGAAAGACATGTGGTAGGTGTGGCCTGCCTGACCATTTTTGGAGGGTATGCAGGGCTGCCCTGCCCGTGTTGGTACTGAGAGGACAGGCTCCAGTTTGGGTCCCGCGCCAGAACCGCCCACCGAATGTGGCCCAGGTGGACCAGGGCAGGGAGGATGTCCAGGAGGAGGAGGCAGAGGAGGATGAAGAGAACATTTTCTTTGTCTCCAGTGTGGAGGTCCTAAAAGGAAAGAACAGAAGGCAGCCAAGGTGTGTGGTTGAGATCAATCATTCGCCTGTCCCGGTGCTGGTGGACACTGGAGCCTCGGTCAATTTGATGGCCAGGGGGCACTATGATACCCTTAAATCCCCCCGAAGCTGCTCACACCGAGGGCCAACATATTTGCGTTTGGAGGACTGGAACCGATACCACTGGACGGTGCCTTCGTAGCGAAGGTGGAGCACGATGGCTCGCAGATCAAAGCCCGGTTCTACGTGACGCTTGTGAGCAACAACACTCTGCTAAGCTGTGCGGCTGCGGAGGCCCTCGGAATTGTCAGCTTCGCGTACTCGGTCTATCTCGAAGACATCAATGACTTACTCGATAAATATGCCGCCCTCTTCAAGGGCATTGGAAGGATGACTGGTGACCCGGTGTGGTTACACATCTACGAGTCTGTGCAGCCCGTTGCCCTGAAACACCGGAGGGTACCGTTCCATCTCAGGGAGCAGGTAGATAAGGAGCTGGACAACCTGTTGAATTTGGACATTATTGAAAAGGTGGAGGGCCCCACTCCTTGGGTATCCCCGATTGTTGTGGCTAAGAAGCCCAAGCAACCTGACTCTGTTCGCATTTGTGTAGATATGAGGCTCCACAACAAGGCCATTAAGAGGGAGCGGCATCTCACCCCCACCATTGATGACATTATTGCGGAGGTGCAAGGGGCTCTGTTCTTCTCCAAATTAGATCTCCGAGCGGGATATCACCAGGTCCTTCTCCATCCGGAGTCTTGGTATATCACCACCTTCACCACTCACCGGGGGCTCTACCGATGCAAGAGACTCAGCTTCGGAGTATCATCGGCTGCGGAGGTCTTTCAGAATATTATTCGAGGTGCCCTTGCAGATCTGGAGGGCGTCTTAAACATCAGCGATGATATTCTGGTGTTCGCAAAGACCGAGGTGGACCATCTGAGAAAGCTGGGGAAGACCTTTAAAAGACTGCAATCGCTAGGTCTCACCCTTCACAGGGACAAGTGTGAGTTCCTGCGCCCTTCCATCGAATTTTTCGGATTTGTTTTTAAAGAAGGGGGTGTGTCACCAGACCCGAGGAAGATCCAGGACATTAAGAAGGCGCAGCCTCCAGAGTTGGCGTCGGACATTAGGAGTTTCCTTGGCATGGTGACATACTGTGGGCGCTTCATCCAGAACCTTGCCTCGAGGTCAGAACCGCTCAGAGCTCTGACGAAAAAAGAGTCAGCCTGGCACTGGGGCCCGCTTGAGCAGGCGGCCTTTGAAGACATCAAAAGCGCCCTGACAGCGGAGGATACCATGGCGTTTTTCGATCCGGCGCTAACATCGGAGATCGTTGTGGACACCAGTCCATTTGGTCTAGGGGCCATCTTAACTCAGGTGGACCGGGACGGGAGCATCCGGCCAGTGGCCTACGCCAGCAAAGCACTCTCCGAAACTGAACAAAGATACTCGCAGATCGAGCGTGAGGCTCTGGCGGTCCTCTGGGGCTGCAGACACTTTCGCCTCTATGTCTTGGAGCGTCCAGTCACAGTGGTGACGGACCACAAGCCCCTGCTGCCCATTCTGGCAGGGTCATCCTCCAAGCCACCGGCCAAAATCGAGAGGTAGATGCTCGCACTTCTAGAATACAGAGTGACACTGGTATACCGGCCACGGGCCAGCAACGCAGCGGACTATCTCTCACGACATCCGGGAGTGCATGGGGAAGAGGAGTACGACACCTGCAAGGAGGAAGCCGACGATCACGTCCAGATGGTGGTGGAGGTAGCCACGCCAAATGCAATGCCTCTCTCAGAGCTGGAAGCGGCAGCTGCAGAGGACGAGTGTTTCAAGATCCTCCAGCACTCCATGCAGCACGGCTCCTGCAAGTCTGTCCTAGAATCCCTGGCGGGGCGGACCCAGGAGGCCAAGACAGCACTTGAGCAGCTGTGGAAGGTTAAGGAAGAACTCTCATTCTCGGCGTCTGGCCTGCTGCTGCGAGGCGACCGGATCGTGGTCCCTCAGTCCAAGGTGCAAGACGTGATCGCTCTGGCTCACCATGGGCACCAGGGTGCCGCCAAGACTAAGGCCAGGCTGCGTCTGAAGGTCTGGGTTCCTGAACTGGAGCGCAAGGTCGACGACTTTGTGGCGGCCTGCATATGGTGTCAGGCGGCATCTCCCTTACAGCGAGAGCCCGCAATTGAAGCAATGGCCCGGGGCACGCGGCCGTGGGAGGTCGTCCATGCGGACTTCGGGTCGACATCTGTGGGCACCCACTTTCTGGCAATCATGGACGAATATTCCCGATACCCGGAGGTGGAGTTTGTCGAGTCGGTGGCCTTCGAGCATGTGGTCGTGGCTGTGGAGAAGGTGTTCCCAGCTCATGGGTTTCCCCACACCTTGTGCTTGGACAACGGATAGTAATTCCAGAGTGAGCGTTTTGCGGAACTCATGGAGAGCTGTGGGGTCCAGCACCGGAAGGTATCCCCATTGTGGCCCATGGCAAACGGAGATGCTGAGAGACTGATGCCGACGCTCAACACGACTTTCAGGATTGCCCAGGGACAAGGACAGTCACTACAGCGAGCCCTGTATCAGTTTCTTAGGGTGTCCGCAACACCCCCCATGCATCCATGGGGGTCGCTCCGGCAGAGGCCCTGTTCAAGCGGTGCCCCCGGGGACTACTACTCAAGGTCGGAGAGAAGGAACTGGGGGTGATTGACAATCAACAGGTCGAGGCAGACCTGCAGGTGAGGACTGAGCAGGAAAAACTGCGAAGAGGGCTCCGCCCCCAGCGGCTGGAACCAGGCTGTCACTCCCCTATGAGCCGGAACCGTTGGATGTGGTGGCCGTAAAGGGATCCATGGTAACGGCATCCGACGGAAGGTCTGCTGTCACCTGGAATGTCAGCTTCTTCAAGAAACTGGGTGACTCAAGAACTGGACCGCCGCTGAAACCGGACGTGGGGGAGATACCGGAGGACGGAGGAGGTACCCCCAGAGGGCTGGGCGAGGGAAACCCGCTTACCTCAGCGATTATATTTTGGGACTGTTGGTTAACCAACCTGCGTAAGGGGATCCGGGTGGTTGACAAAAAAGGGGTTTTGGGCAAGTTGTGTTATTAAGTGAAGCAGTTTGTGTTTGTGTGGATTATAGTGTGTTTAAAGTAGTTTTGTGTTCTCCCGGAAAAAGGAGGAGTGTGGCGCTGCCCCGTGATGTAACTCGCACGCAGCGGCGTGATGTTGCACGCCGCCGCATGCTGCATAAATAAACGGGGCGTTCCCGGCCGCAGCAGAGCGACCGGGAAGCCCGAACCGGCAAGACGTATGTGTGTGTGTCTGTCGAGTGCGGGTGCTTACGGGACCACATGGGGGCCCCGACCGACCCCCAACAGGTGTCATCAGGTTCACGTTGAATCAGACGTCATAACGCTCTGTCAGCTGTTCGGCTGATGTTATGAGGAGACACCGCGGATGTTGGGAACCATGTTTGCTTCAGCACAAAGTCCCATCTCCACACACGAATGAAATACAAGTTGGAATTCTTCATTTTTGAATCAAGGTGAGCTGTTATAGATAAAATAATGTTATTAACATTTTAATCTTTCTACACAAGAAGTTGGAAACCAAGTCTCTTTTAGAAACTTTAAAGTTTCTTCCAGCATGCAAATGAAACTCAAAAAACAACATGCTACCATGTCATTTATCTGGAATATTATATAAGGATAACACAGTTTGGTGGATACATATTTTAAGTGCCATTTATCCTTTATTGAGTATGACACTTCTTATAGATATATGGCAAATGGCCACTGAAAACTTGGTATAACTCTGGTATCTATTGCAGGTGGTAGAAATCCATATGGCAATATTAGTTTCTTAAGCTCTTTTTGCTGATATGAAATTCTAATATCAGCTTTCCAGCTATCAAGTGTTATGCTATCTATCTTTTCATGGGCACAAAAAAGGGGCAACCAAAAGACATGACATCATCACCTACCAATAATGCCCCCAAAAGGCAAAAAAGTGGCTCTCCCACGCTTCAGCAAGATATGCAGGATCCAGTTATGCAAGCAATCTATTGGAAATAAAATCCCTCAGACCATTTATGGAAGCCATGACTGCCAATTACAAATGCTTGACGACAGTGGTCCTCATTTGAGTCCAGAATTAATGAAGTGGAAAGAAGGTTGAGTGACGCTGAAGATGTTGGAAGGGTGCAGTCTTTGGAAAATACAGTTGTATCTCTGCAAAATCAGACAGAGATCTTAGAAAATAACCACAAGAGGAACAACATATGTATAGTTGGCCTTCCCGAGAACATTGAAAATGACAACCCTACTCAGTTCCTTTACCATATGCTCACTACACTCCTGAATCTCACCACGCCTCCACAGTTCAATATACAAAGGACCAATAAGATTGGTTCCAGAAGTCCATCTTGTGATGCTCCGAGAACAATAATTTTTGCCTTACTAGACTATACCTACATCATGCTCATATTAGATAAATCTAAACAGAAGAAAACTCTTATATGGGAAGGCACCAACATTTTCATTAACCAGGATGTTTCCAACACCACAGCGGCAAGAAGGAAAGAACTATTGGCGTTCAGACAAGCGCTATGACAGGTTAATGCCAGATATGGGATCATACGTCCAGCATCTTGAAAAGTCACTCTTAATGGCCATATGTATATTTTTCAGGACCCAAAAGACTTGCACAATTGTATTCAAAGACACAGAAGAGAAGAGGTGGATCCTACCAAACCACATATATAAATCAGAGACTATATACAGAATGTTTTTGTTCTATGAATAATAGTGGTGCCAAGATGGGGCACAGATTGGCCCATCTGGACCTGGCTCACCACACCGTATTTATTATTCACTCTTTATGAACATGGTTTGGAGTGGCTGTATGTTGTTAGCCACTACTCTTTCATATACAAGTTCAGCATCATGTAAACTGCAAAACTCCATGTGCTACCTGTTTGTCTTTTCCCCTCCCTTGTGTTTCTTTTCCTTACGTGTTTTATCTCACCAGACTTTCATTATAAATGTCATATACTAATAACATTTAACGTATGGCACTTAATATTGTAACATGAAATGTTAAGGGACTGCATAAACCTGTTAAACGGCAGAAATTACTGTCACACCTCAATATAGCCAAACCAACTATCACATGCATACAAGAATCCTGCCACTCACAAGATCAAGCAGCCAAATAAAAATGATTATATGTAGGTTGAGTCTTCTCGAGTGCAGCAGATGGGAGAAAGAATGAGGTTTACCTTGATAAGCAAACATCTTCAATATAAGGTCATATCCACAGAGACTGACAATGTCGGAAGATGGGTTTTGGTTAAACTTCTTATTGAATCCATAGAATATTCTATCCTAAATGTATATGTCCCCACTAAGGCAGACCTAGGCTTTTGGACTCCCTTGAGAAAACAAATATCCAAATTGTGTCCTAATAATCTAATTGTATGCAGTGACTTTAATGAAGTCATGGACCCTGTCCTTGATAAAAAGCCTAATGTATGATCAAACATCACCAAGTCCTACCTACAATTTGTTAATTTTGTGTATGAATCAAGTCTTATTGATGCTTGGCACATTACCTATCCCTCTGATGTAGACTATATCTTATTTTCTCCCCCTCATAACTCTTTTTCAAGGATAGATTACATGTTTATATCTAAATCACTGCTCAATGGCTTATTCGATGCACAAATTGAACCAATTATTTTGTCAGATCACGCCCATGTCTAGATTACATTTCTAATACACATAACTCACACAGTAATAATATATGGGGGTTAAATTCAGCTCTCTTGAAGGCTGAAGAGTTTGTTAACTTTATACATCAACAGCACTCTTTCTTTTTTGCAGAAAACGCTCCCACCAATACATCAGTACACAACAACTGGGACTGGTATAAACAATACTAAGAGGACACATAATAGCATATACAGTTGCTAAAAAGAAAAACTTAACAAAGAAACAGAAGATATTCTTTAACAAATTAAAACCCTACAATCACAATATAAGCAGACTAAGTCCACCCCTATTCATCAAAAAAACATTAAACTCAAACTCTTAACAACTGAATATTTGTGTGCTAATAATCTCTTAAAATATAAGTAATAAATATATCAGTTTTCCAATAAATCTAGCAAGGCACTGGCTTCATATCTCAAATTTAGAAAAGATAAAATAAGGATTTCTTTCATAAAAGACCAACATGGTAATAGAGTTTGTACTGACAAGGATATTCTACAAGTATTCTCCAAATTGTATAAAAAGTATACACATCTGAAACCACATCTAACAGCCCCCATGCATTAGACTTTCTCAAACATATACATCATAATACATATGCTAATTCTAATCTCAGTCTTGAAATGACCCCCGACCCGTGAGTGAAATCTACAAAGCCATTACAAAATCTCATAAAAGGCAAAACCTTCTGATGGGTCTCTATCAATTATTTTGCCCATTCTAAAGAATAGTTAGTCCCCAAGCTTAATGAATTATATACATCATTTATCGCCAGTAAAAAAGCCACTGGCTCCTTTTCTGAAGCTATGCTTATTGTATTTCCTAATTCCAATAAAGATCCTGAATTAGCCCAAAATTATAGACCCATATCCCTAATTAATACTGATTGCAAGATAATTGCCAACATGTTAGCCAATAGACTCATTCCCGTTCTTCCCAATTTAATCAAAAATGATCAGGTGGGGTATGTCAAAGGGAGAATGTCCTCAACAGATATTAGCCTATTCAATAACATTATAAGTATTATTCAAAATTCCCCTAACCCTTATGTGGCAATAGCATTAGATACGGAAAAGGCCTTTGATAGAGTTGAATGGAGCTTTATGTTTGAATCACTGGCCAGGCATGGGATCCCGACACGTTCATATCAATGGTTAATGCATTATATTCGAATCCTACAACATCAAGTTTTATTAATAACCAGATGTCCCCATTATTCATTCTTCATAGAGGCACTCGTCAGGGCTGTCTTTCTCTCCTCTTCTGTTTATATTGGCATTACAACCACTTTTAGAAGCTATCAGACAAGAAGATAACTTAATTGGTATTCAGTTTAAAGATATTAATATCAAAATGGTTGCATATGCAGATTATATTCTACTTTTATTAAAGGTATCAGATATATGTCTACAACATTCTTTCTTGCATCAGGGTACAAACCTAACGCAGATAAGTCTCAAGTGCTACCATTTAATATACATTGCACACACCATCACTGTTCAAGCCTGGGAATGAATTGGTGCCCTACAGGTATTAAGTATTTAGGCATCCAAATCTCACCATCGATTAAGAATACTGTTAATCAGAACACAGCAAACATCATTACCAGAGTAAAATAACTAACAAATACTTGGTCACCTCCTTCTCTTTCTTGGTGGGGGAGACTGAAAGCACTTAAAATGATGATTTCACCTATTATATTGTATTTTCTTTATATGCTTCCTATTCCTTTCTCTACATCTTTCTTCAAATCTTTAGATCCATTTTCCAAGGGCTGGAAGAAGAGAAGAGGAATCTCATTGTGTAAACTTAAAAAACCCAGATCTGAGCGGGGAGTGGGTTTTCCAGATTATAAAAAAAACAATATCATGCTGCCTTTGTTCTAAGACAAACACAGCTATGTTTTTTTTCCAGACAATATGTACATGCCAACATCACTACTCACAGAGAGAGCAATGGTCTCCCCATATATTCTCCCTGATTGCCTATGTATCAATAATAAGAATATAGGTTTTACTAGCATAAGTGTAAATATCCCAAATTAAGTACTCGCAGCTCATACTTAATCTCTTCCTTTACAAATAGCTCTCAGTTTATATTCCAGTATATTTGGGTGAACACTTTAATAAAAATCAATAGGGGAACTGTCTGTTGGAGACCATGGCTATCTCTTGGCATTAAATATATTTGACAGCTGTTTATTCAAAGTATCTCATTAACTTTTGAATAATTTGCAACTAAATGTCTCATGCTCTTTAAAAGTGGAACATCTCAAAATGACAATTGTTGGAGTTGTCTAAACTCTCAAGGATCCTTTAAGCATGTGGTTTTTGAATGTCTTCATGTTAAAACTTATTGGGAAAGGATTGGGGAAATTATTAGAAGGTCTTCCAAATAGAGCTTACTATCTCTTATGATTTTTTATATAAAGGAAGTGGAATGATTCAACCTGCAATTGACAAACATAAAGGTTATCTGTTTGACTTATTTATTGCCATAGCTATCCAAAACTATTACTTCAAATTGGGAAAATCTTAAAGGTGTACACTTTAAATTGTGGTGGAATTCAGTGTGCAATCTTCATAGGATGGACAAATGTAATGTAGTTTGCCCACTCTTGTTGCATAAGTACCTATTAAAATGGCAATCTTTCTTATATTATTTGAATAATGAATTACCTAGTCAAGATTAGAGAATACTATTAACTATTATTGGCTCCTACTTGTACATACAATGACCGCCCCCCTGACGTATATATTAGTCCTGTGAGTCTTGTATGTCCATATATTAATCTTACAAGGGAGTTATATAACTATTAGTTTATTAGAAAATGCATTGTATGCATTAGAATTGAACATTATATATACATTATGTAAGGTTCCACTGTTGATTAGATGATTATTCATGAACTTATACTACTATAGCCAATTGTGGCAATTATACCATTCCACTTACTCTTTGAATTGTTATTTGAAGCTTATATACTTAATGTATTTAATAAAATATCTAAACACAAAAAACAGGGGTGGCTGCGAGAACGCAGAGCTACTATTTGCACCCTTCTTTGGGTGCAAATAGTAGCTCAACATAACAAAAGGGAATGGAGTTGTCAGGTGTATTGACCCACGTTTGAGTCATTAAGCTGCAACATTTGGTGCTGTGGGCTTAGAAAATCCAAGATGGCCAAAAAGCCCACATGTGCCCCAGAATCCAGGAGAACCGCGCAGTTTGTGCGCACACCAAAATGGTCGCCTAACCTTCCACCCACCAGTGCGAGCGTGATGGGCCATGGGTGCCATGAGTGGAATGTGTGCCAAAGGAAAGACAGCAGTGCCTGTTAGCTTAAAAAGCCCTTTGAAATCACCTTGGTTTCTCTGAATGCAAGCTCAAAATGCCTATTTTCAATCATTGCAGGATATTCAAAAATCTCACTGAACACCAGCAGACATTTGGCAGAATGAAGTTTTGTGTGCATACAAAATCTGGAAAGAAAAAGAGCCCAAAACAATGTTCATAACAAAACTGGCTGAGCTGTGGAGGCCAGCAGCTTAAGTTAAACTGAACTGAAAACCACTAAAATCGAAATGTTTAAATTAAATGAGGGACCTACTTTTGAGTGTCACATAGTTTGTAACTGTTGAAATGTCATAGTTTTGAACTTAGAATGAGCACTCTAGCTGCATGTGTAAAAATTGTCAGTTTGATTTGAATGTAGAAAACTGGGAACAAAAAGTGACATTTAGCTGAAACCTGGCTTAATGAAACTGGATTCTGCCTGAAAACTACCCCCAACAGGAGTTGAAACTGGATCAATAGCTGTGTTCCCAGGCCTGGCTGCATTCTGCTGCCCAACAAAAAGGAGGTCACATGGCCCTGTTGATTGAAAGGGGAGTGGCAGCTGGGGACTGCAGGAGGTTGAACAAAGCCTTGTCCTGGACTCAGGCAAATGTTATATTGGGGGGGCCGTAAAGTGGCTTCCTCTTGGGAGAACTGGGAGGGGAAGTGCCTCTGCTAGCAGCTGAGCTTGGGGGGAGTGGATAAACCAGTTATTCCACCATGTGATGTGGGAAGCCACACCCCTTTTTGACCAGAGCATAATTTTAAAAAGATAGATAACGCATAGTGCGGACTGGTCAAAATTATATAAGGAATATCATTATTCTTGTGATTTTTCTGTGCATGTTTTAAGATGCGTTAGGACCCTATGGTGTATTCTGGGGGATAGTAGCGGAAAAAAGGTTGTTACTCCAAATGTATGCATGTTAAAAATCTGACACTTTATCATCCATATCCCTGGTGCACATTTGTGTAAAATCTGGAAAGGTTTAGAGTTCGTTATCTGGATGAAAAGGGGAAAATTCTGTCATCAGTGGACACAACATCGTACAAAGACAGGGATCGGATGGTTTGGTGCTACAGAAAATATGTTAACTGGACCTATAATATTATAAAAATGGTACATGCATAAATATGTATTTGGGTCAGAAATAGATTTGTGTGCAATCTGACAAGGGGAGGTTCCTCTGACCATAAAACCTACAGCATCACTCTGACTCACATTTCCTTCCCCCAATCAAGGGAGAGAGGAGGAATTGGCCAACGATAAGTGAGAGGGGCAGGTTTAGTTATGACCAACGCACACACCCACTTTCCAAAACACATAAAAAGAGACTGCTGGGACAGGTAGAGACATTCAATTCCATTTGCTGCAGAGCATGCTGACCGACGACTTCACATCCAGAGATCCAGACTTCAAATCCATCAATCTCCAGAACTTGTAGCAGAAATTAACTCCAGAATTTGTAGCGGAGAGGCCTGAATCCACCAGCTGAATCCTCTTCAGCAGGCCTCAAAACCAACCAAACTATTCAACAGCCGGGCAAGCTGTTTGAATTTTTGCCAAGAATTTTTGCAAGAACCTGTAGCAGTATCCAGAAAGCAGTGCTGTATCCGGAACCCGAGAGAACCACAAACCAGACCGTTGTGAGCAGATCCGGTGCTTGACAGACCCAGAGAGCAGAGCTGACCCAGATAGCCGGGACTTCAGAACCACCCGCCGGAAGTCCCGTCCAACCTGACCAAACCGTGACGAGGCCTATTTCAAATTGATATTGTGAGTACCTAGCAGAACTGTGCAGAACCAATCTTTTAGTTAAAATAATCTAATCCAAACTATTTTAACCTAATTAGAACAGCCTCCTAGAAATCGTGCCATCTGTCAATTGTAAAGCTGCACAACTGTCACATGTCAATTCTGCAGCTGCAAGCTGTCACCTGTCATTTTGAGTTTTACTTTAAATCTGAAAATCTACCTTTATTAAATCGTCCGTATCTCTGGAACCGTTTGAGATAGTTTGAGATAAGGTTTAACTTACATTTTAAAGCTGTGATTCTAGGCTTTCCAACGAACCTGGAACCGACTTCCTACTCCTTATACTTTTTCCGCAATCACGATTTACGCACCAGCTTGCTGGGGGGGAACTGAATTTCGTATTGTATTTGATTGCATTCCTGAGAACTGTGTGCTTCTCTTTCCATCTCCTTCCATTTCTTACATTGCAAGGGGAGGGGGGGTGAATTGCCAGAGAAAAAGTGATTAACTTATCTTTTGCTAAAATCATATCAAGTACTTCTGTACTGCATTTTATTCCTCATTGCATTTCCTTGAAACCTTAAAGCATTTTCAGCTACCTCATCCTCTATACTACTCCTAAGTAATCAAGTGTACCACTGTAACATTACGCATTGTGGATCCACATTACATGTCTCAGTGTACTATCAGATATTAATGTATTATACAAGTGTAATAGATATATATGGTTGAATTGTCCAAATAAACCTTTTAATTTGCAAAACAAACCTATTTCTTGGCTCAGTGGGGTCAGGGGGATTCTAAGAGGGGGTGTTGTACAAGGGTTGTCATCCAGAGTACTGAACTGGACATAAAAAAACATCAATAAGGGTTTTCCTCAGCATCCCAGACTAGGCATTGACTTAGCTGTAGTGTTGATTGAATATCGCTTACAGAGTGGAACTCGGCAGGGCAAGAGCCTATGTATACACAAGTCTCTAAATAAAAGTCTGAAGTCCTAAATTACAAACATGTTTTAAAATGCAAAACCCCATTGAAAAACACTTTGTAAATTTGGTCCTACATCTCTTGTATTCGCATTCCATTATCCAGTACAGGGCTACTTCTGTTATAACACTGGTGAACGCTATAAGCGATGTGTTCTCTTAGGCCAACATTTTAGTTTCAGACTTTTCTTGTCCTGTTTTATAGTACCCCTAAACATTTTGCTTTCACTGATGTTTTTACTGCCACTTTAACTTTATATTTTTGTCCAAAGGGACTTCTACTGAAGTCTCCCCATAACTGCAGCACTTTTAGACGTGCTGTCTTATTGTAGTCCATTAGACTCCTATTGCCTTTGAGGCAGCCATTTTAGTCCGAGGGTGACTACATCATCCTAAAACAGTGTTGTGAAGTAGACTGGTCACATAGAAAAACAAAGGCTGCATGCCTGCGGGATGTACAAACATGTTTAAAAAAACATATAACCTTTAGTTAAATCAAAATCCCACTCAGATCATCATATCCCACACCTTTCATTTTGCCAAAATAACCTAATATGTGACTTATGTTCATAAGCCAATTATATTGGGGACCAGCTCTAGAAAACTAATTGTATTATATCCACATAATGACAATCTCATAATAATTCCTTTTAATACACAGGGCAACGATGGAGTAACATTGGCCTTACAATTTTTGGCATAAAGGGAATATTGAAAAGAATAAATAAACAAAATGGGTATCTACACTTTGTCATGCATGCAGTTATATTAGTATGCCTTCTTCAGAACCATCGTAGCCAAGAGATGAATCCATTTGCAATCATGTGTATAATAACAAAATCATTAAATTTAAAATAAAAATAATTCAGGCCGAAAACTGTAGCTGTTTAAACAACCACCAATGTCACTTCAATTAATGCCAACATATAGTGGCAAAAACATTGCAGTCAATGTATACTGCAAAAAGTCACTTTTCAGCAGTCCAAAGTCATTTTGAACCCTGCAAACAATTCCATGAATCGGGCCTTGTGTCTTGCGCCCATAAACCCATTTACACTTGCATCTTATGAGTAAATCTCATTTTTGCTTAGTCAATTTCAGTAACTGTAGATGCCCATGTTCACATTCTGTTATTATCCCAATATAACACATAGACGGGCACGCTGCCCACCTGCCACATTTAAAGTACACCGAAATGTACTGGCAATGTAAAGAGATGCAGATGTAACAGTAAAAGGACGGGTTATACAAAGAATCTCTGAACACAAGTAATACTTACACAATCAGACTCCAGGCAAACCTTTGGTGGATAACCTTTTAGTAAAGAAACACACTGCTGATAATAAATTTCGGTTTGCTCTAGAAGAATTAGAAAATCAACCCATAGGGGGCAGTATGAAAAAACCACATCTTTGTCTTGGATTGAACAACCATGGATTTACCATTTGAATTCATTTGAGAATGTCTCACATTTTGTTCTTATTAACCAATAAGTGTAAGAGCTAGTTGTATTTAGATCGTTTGCGGATTGTTGCCTTTTTCTAATCACCAAAGCAAACATTCCTGAAATTGTGATTTTTAAGCAACAGGAATTCCTGAAGGTCAGTATTTGTTTTGCTAGAGACTAGTTATTCATTTCGTTAGTTATGCCTAAAATAAAATGTTCATTGTGAGATATTGACACCATTTTGGTGGAAAAATATTGATTATATCCCAGGGGGGACATAAAAGCTGTCCTCCATTGGTCAATGTCCGGAGCTCTCAAAGCAGCGTTGACTTGATTGTAGTGAGTGTTGCTTCATGAGACAGTCTGGCATTGTCGGTGTCATGGTAACAGAGGACACCAAGAGTGGCACTCCCTAAAATCACAGGAGCACCAATGTGCAAGCCCCATTATTACTGTGGCACTGCACGACTGCGGTGAGTCTCGTGGAGTGGGAACCCCTCCCTGTGAGACCCACCTGTGACCCACTCTGCCCATAATGGTAACTGCAAGACTCATGGGGCAGCACTCCCTGTAATGACTGCTAGCATTGTGGTTGGAGTGTGATGCTGGTGGGCCTCGCATAGTGGAGCTCCCTCCAGCAACACCATTTGAGCAAAATAAACTGGGGCTCACAAGGCGGTGCTTCCCGGAAGCATGGAAGCACTTCCGAGAGCCCCATTATGGCCACAACAATTATTTGGGTTGCAAACAAAAATTATGCAAGCCTGGTTAAAAAAAAATGATAAAACAAAAAACAATTAAAAATAAAACTGCCCCCCTCACCACTACAAAACAAATACCCGACTTTCCCCTAGCATATATGAACAGGTTCTAAAAAAAACTCCATTTGCATTTTTACCCTTAAACGCTCCTCACAACAAAAAGCCGCCATTTAAAATATATATAAAAAAATGTTTTACAAGTGGCACCCGCTATGAGAACTCTATATTAACAAAAATAAACACAAAAAAATACCTTACACATTACTCCAGCTAATGAACAAATTGCCAAATTTCCAACCTCTCAAGCAAACAATTGATTCCAGCTCCCAGAAAAAGTTGATAGATTAACCTGTGGAAAATAAACTAAAAGCAAAAAATAAGACACCATCTACAGGCCACTGTAAGGCACCTCGACACAACTGTATAAATGATTCGGAACTAGATACAATAGAAATTAACAAAGCAGAAGCTAACACCCAAACTGCCATTAAATGGGCAGCAGACATTTTCCACATTTGGTTAGTTGAAATAATATACCTAGAGGGTTTGAATATATACCTGCTACTACTACTAATAGTGATCCATGACAGCTTAATGGAGAAATCAGAACCTCCTCTGGTGGTGAATATTAAGCTGACAGCCTCATTTCACTAGATGCATTTCTAACTCACGCTTCAACAACCCTCCCTTCTCTCGCAATGTAAACATTGAGGAGACGAATTCCAAAGTGGCAATAATGTATTTATCTCAGTGATGAAAAAATCCAGATGTCAAGGCAAAAACTTTTTTACCCACGAACCACATATAGAACTGTACAACCTACAAAAAATAAAAACCTTTGTTGTTTTACAAATGTGTCGTCACCACTTCACCTTACAACTACAATTCGCACGACCAAGAAGGACATCACGCAGTACCTTTAATGTCTTCTCAATGCATACAGATGAAAATGCCTGCCGTTTTGGCACAATGACCTTTAATGAGACCACCAAAAATCACCACAAGCTCACTGAATATCCTACATGGACCAATGTAAGAGCAGACTAATGATGAAATGTGCCCACTCCAATCTCTTGAACTATTTATAAGCAAGCTATCAGCGGACGCTCCCTCTTTCTTTGAACTCTTAAAACAAACAAACTACAACTGAAGCATCCACTAGGCAAAAAGTCACTAGCCAATATGATACCCACAATCAGCAAAAAACCTCTCCACAATATACACAAACCACAGCCTACGTGTAACTGCAATTCAAGCATTAGCTGATGCCCGCCTAGACACACACCAAATAATGACAGCAACCGGGCACAGGAATTAATCCTCTAGTCGAAGCTATTGGGCATCACCAAACAACAAAAACAATCAATGGTCCACCCTCTTGTATAATGCTGACAATACAAACTTAAAGGCCCTGATTCACAGAAGCGTTTTATAATGGCGCAATTCCATAGGAAAATGCTCTGAGAATCAGGCCCAAAGTCACAAGACATTACAGACAAACAGAACGATTCATTTCCCATTAACAATATGGAAAACCCTAATCCAACCATCCTCTTCCTTCCTGGACAACTTCTAAACTGCACACTCAGCTTTCATGGCAATGTGCACTACAACCTAAAATAATTATCATTCTTTTCTCTGTGTCCTCTAACCTCACTGCATGATTTTTTTCATTAAATTGATTAATGTTAATTTAAAAAAAAAAAAAACATTTACTACTTTCTGTCATACATACAACTACAAGACATATTAGCTACATAGACCACGCCCTCAGGCCATACCCGGAGTTCAACATCCTTTAAAATTATATCCAGATTTTCCTGGACATTATAAAGGATAGCAAGTAGAAAACAGTGATTCAATGAACTCTGTAGTTTATTTGCAGCTACTAAAGACTGTGGGTCTCATTAGGACCCTGACGCTCCCGTAATGAACAGTGCCGGTACGGGACCGGCACTGTTCATTACGTGATGCCCTATTTCGAGGCCTGCTCGAGGGTCCAGACGTGAAAAGCGGACCCGCTAGCAGGCCAGGAAGCTAACAATGGGCCCGTCATTAGCATCCCTATGGGGCTCAAATGGGAATTGGGATTGATTGGGGATTGATTTTTACTGGGTCCAAGAAAAGGGCAATTACCGGGTCCGCCAAGGTTGGCATAACCCGGTTATTGCCCTTTTGTTGGACCCGATAAAAAAATTATTACTGGTGGCAGCCGGGCACGGCTACCCCCAGGGTCCTAATGAGGCCCAGTGAGCAACATTGAATTATACGCATCAGCTACAGCTGCGCCTGTCCAAAAGAAGGCTGATTTTGTAATAGTAATATTTGACATTAGAGCCCAATTGTGGAAGTTATAGATTGTAATGGAGATTGTATTGTTGAACCATAGGGTCTAGATCAGTCACAAAAGGACTCTATGGTAGAATGCAGAGTACAGTAGTAGACACCTTTTTTCTCTAAGATGGCTCTCTCTATTAGGTATCTAACCCTTCAATAAACAGTATTAATAATGTCAACTTTCATATTGTACAGTTCTTGTTTTTGATGTGGTTGTCTTGACCCTCATGAAAATGTTGTTTTTGTTAATGTCCTATGTGTTTAATTTGAACATTTAAAAGGGTGTGACATGTTCACCAATTAAACAGTTGGAAGATAAAAGAAATATTTTTTGTAGGGGTCTATATTGAAAACATCTTGTTTTGACCCCACCAACCAGACAGACAAGGGCGCGGGGTGACGAGCATCAGCTCCTTTCCGGCCCAGGAGGGCCTCCATACCTCTTAGGATCGGCTGCAGAACACTCCCCTCCAGCATTTTGCCGGCAGCATTCCCCGCCAGGGCCGATAGCCCGCTGGGGACCATGGGTGCGTGGTGTTACACTCCCACAGGCAGGGCCAGCCTTAGAGGCAGCAGTGCCCTGGGAGAATTGGCTCCCCCCTCCCCACGCGCCCCTTGTTGACAGGGGGAGAGGCGGGCAGGGGAGGCAGGAGCGCCACCTTTGTTTGGTCCCTTCCTGCTCCGGCGCCTATGCATGCATGAGCGTCCTATTCCAATGAAAACCTCCTGGCTCCCGCATTGGAGCAGGGAGGTAATCATCATGTGAATAGGGTGCTGCACCCTATTGTTATTAAATGCGCCCCACCACCATGGGCGCATTTAATAACAAAATGGCGCCTGCTGCACCTTTTTTCACTACGCCAGCTCAGAGGAGCCCTTAGAAGACTCCCCGACCTGGTGTGGCAGGGGGGCTAATGGCGCCCCAGGCGGTCGCAAAGCCCCCCGCCCCCGACACCCTAACGCCAGCTCTGCATACAGTGGTGTTAAGCACCCAAAGGGGGTGCTTGTTTTCCAGCTGTATTCTGCATCTCAAAACCCAAAGATCGGCATCTCTCTTCAGTTTTACTGGAACAAGGTGAGGAGTGCACTAGGGGGATTACCTTGAACCGTTATTGTTGTCCTTACAGCTGGCTTGGTCCACCTCCTTTCTTCACCCCTGCAATATAATGTAAACACGACAGCAATGTCCGTAATAGAGGTCATGGTGGCCTCCCGCCTATCACCACAAAGTCCCTCTGCACCACGTGTATTCAAGACGAAACTTCTGACTTTAAAGAGAAGGAGGCAGGCTCTGCGCATTCCAGCCCCTGATCAAAGGGCCTTGTCTTATGATTACGGGTGATGCCTACCAGTTAAATAAAGAAATCAATCACTTCTTGGTAAATGCTGTACCTGCGAAAGGGAGCAATATAAGTAAGCCGTAGAGTGGGACAAAAGGTAAGACGGTGCAGCTGCAACAACTGGTGTTGGGAAAGGTTGTTCACCCCCTTCTGCACCCAGCCCTGAGAAAAGTGGCGTGTTTTCACTGGACCAGATGAGCTGTGGGCTGCTGGACTTTGATAATGATGTTTAGGGGGCTCTCTCCTCTGCAGTAAAACCCATCATATCTACTGCTGTAACAGAGGCGCCCCTTGTATGCCTGCCAGCATCGCTAAAGGGCCATCACGAGAACCCGACCAAGCCCATGTTGATCTGCACAAACAAACCAGCTAGTGTGGTTCCTATCATTGCTCTAAACATGAACCTGGAAGGAACCAAGATTGCTTTTGCTTCAAACGGTACATCTAGCATCCTGGAAAGCGGATTGCAAGAGAGGAGTATATCGCCACCAGGAACTACTTTGCCAAAACCACCAAAAATTATTGTTTCTTATTGTGGGATGTTCTGACCCACTAGGCTCTGCCCTGCAATGCAACTGTGTGCTGCTTTCATCAAAAACAACAGAGTGGCCGCCGAAAAGCCTTATGTGTGCTAAAAATCTCTGAGAAGTGCACAGGGAAACCTGAAAAATAGGCTGCCAATCCATTTCGCCTAAGTCAATGGTAGAACAGGAGACCACACTGCCAAAACCTGTCATTGGGCTGCCCACAGAGTGAAATGGAACTATTTGAAAAGGCCGTGTGCATTTCAAGGAAAACCCAGAAGTGCTTTAAAATCTGTTTTTCCTTGGCTGTTGAAAGTGCAAAATCATGGTTCCCAAACATCAGAAAGGATCCAACATCCTTGTTCGGTCTCAAACATCACTTTATTTAAAGAATCCACCTAAGCACAATGCAGGAGAAGCACATTTCATTACAAAAATATCCCCATTCAAAAAGGTAATTGCCTGGAAAAATATGTCAGAATATGGGCGCAGTACCACCGCTCGCCTGTGTCAGAGCAGACATTTACTTATACTGGCAGTTTAAAACGTGTGTCTTAAAATCAAATTGTGGAAAAGAAGAGACTTGCCATCAAAAGCAATATAGGTTGCTACAATTCAATCTCTATGTTTGAAAAAGACTGGAATTATGAGATCTGTGTGTATAGTTGTTGAAAATGTAAGTTTATTTAGAAAAGACCATTTTAAACAAGTGGTTTTAAAAGTGAACTAATGTTAGCCATAGTACTTCAAAAGCACACTCCACAGTTTGCCCCAAACAAAGGCATCTTCCCTCTGCTCTCTGCTTAGTAATTGTCATCGAGTTGTTAATGGAGGTGGGAGGAGATTTTCGCATGTTGCTCTCAGGAGAGATAAAAGACTCCCTTGATTGAAAAGATATCCAGATTCAACTGTCAACAGAAAACAACTGCCAGCAGGAAGGGAGCCTGGGAGTGCTCTGGACCCAGCATACTCTGGGGGCGGGACTAGACAGATTTGTGTATCTTAGATTACAAGAAAATATCTTTTTGAAAAAGACTCATAGAAAACTGTGAAAATGTGGAAAAATCTGTAAATTAGAGGTTGTTAATATGAAAATGCTGCTCACCGTTTGAACTCAGTGGATTGTTCAGAGATAGGACTACCGAAATTTGGATGTTGTAGCAATTGAAATAATGCTAGTAATATGAAAGATTACAGGATTATGCCCAGATGTCATGCACATGTATGGAGAAAAATGTGGACAGATCTGACACTGGGTACCCCACCAAAAGCGCATAAAACTGTCAATTTTGAACCAAAGCTCGCACTAAAATGAAACTCAGATGGATACGTGCCCTACTAAACCTGTAATGTGAATATGTATTATTAGCAAGTTGGTGATATTTAAATATGATTTATGTGGAAAATAGATTTAGTGTACGGAAACCAGGGGGAGGTACTCCCTGGGTTGTAAAATGCAGCATCACTATGACACTAGATTTCCTTCTCAAATCAGGAGAGGGGAAACACTTTAACCAATAGGATTCCTAGATGGTGTGCTTAGTATAATTTAGCCTACCCACCCCTTTGGGGAACACATAAATAGGGACTGTTGAGGACCTAGAGACACACACACATTCACCCATCAACTGATTGTCGGCGAAGCACTCTGCAGGAGAACCCAGATCCAAGACTCCAGAACTCTGAAAGCAGAAGGCCCAATTCCAAAGCTGAACCCTTCTCAGCTGGCCTTTAAATCTTCAAACCTGATTTTAACCCCAGACTTCCAAAGGGCACACCAAAAATTGAATAGCCTGGCTGTGCTGTTTCTGCTTCTTGCCAAGAACTCTTGTCAGAACCCAGAGGTCCATACCAGTAGAGCAGAGCTGTAACCTGATAGCTGTAACCCAGAATCAACCCGTCAGATCCACTTCAGAGGCCGTGCAGAGACCAGAGTGCCGTGCTGAGTACAGAACCGGGTGCCTGAATCCTGTCCAGTGGGCTAGTGGAATTCCAGTCCAAAACCTTTGACCAGATCTTTGACGGGCCTATTCCAAACCATAGTTGTGAGTATCTATAGCATATAATTTTCCATAGCCAATCTCTTATCCTTAAGTAATCTTATCCAAATCATTCCATCATATCCAGAACTGCATTTTAGAATCTCTTTTGTTTTTCCCGAATCTTTCCCTCATCCATATAGTCCTATATTGTGCTAATATATTTGCTGGGCAAAAGTCAGAACATAAGCGCCCTGATCTGGTGGCTGTCCCGTTGGGTATCTTGCATCGTCATAGACTCTTTAGTGTACAGAAAATTCTTGTTGGTAATATTCAAAAGCGCATCTTTCATTTGAAAATCTTGACTCTTTCTGAGAAAAATTGACTTCTACTAAAACCTCTGTAACTTCCATACCGTACATGTCAAATTGAAGCTAACATCCTCAGCTTTCAAACAAACCTAAAACCGCATTCCAACTCCTTGTAGTTCTTCTGTAATCGTGTTTCTCTTGCGCTGAAAAGTTCGCACAAATTCACATTTGGCTCAATTTCATCACATGTAAAATAGCTATTCTTTGCATCCGAACTGAAAATTCAGTTTTCAATCGGCTAGTTATTCAATCCTCATTGCTAGTGTTTACCTGGAACTATCCAAAGCGGCTCACACTAGTTTTGAATCCAATTTAGAGAATTAAATTCATTTTTCAGTGTTTTTCCCATTCATTCAAAACCACATTCAAAAGCATTCAACCTGTTTGAAATCATTCCTGTTTCTCTCTGCTTGCTGGGGGGAGTTGGGATTTAAACTGTATTGGTTGAGATTGTATATTCCTGAAACCTGTTTTATCTCCTTCCATCTCTATATTGCATATTAGGGGGGATTGAGTAGTATCAAGGGGAAAGAGTGACATTGCATTTGATTGAACCCACATCAAGTATTATTCCATGCTGCATTGTTTTCCTATCCATATCAAGTATTATTCCATGCTGTATTATTTTTCTTATCCATACTCATTCTGATTAAAGAGATTGTTGATTGTTGAGATTTCACCCAATGCTGATCATTGTATAAATCTTAATAGTGTGATATCCAGATATTGTTCAAATTCATAAATGTGTGACATATATCTTGTTCAAATTCAAAAAAATAAATATTTTAACTTTGCAAAACAGCCTGCTTCCTGGTTCAGTGAGACCGGGGGGATTCAAAGAGAGGGGCGTGATATAAGGGTACATCATTCTGAAATAAAAGAACTCATAGACAAAGATATATAATTAAGGGTTCCAACTGTGCATCACACGCTAGGCATTGACTTAGGTGGCATGCCGGGTTGAAATCATTTACATTATAAAGCTAATGTAAGGGGTTTGATAGCTGAGAAGGGGATCCCTGCTGGGAACACTATCTATCCCGGTCTTCATTATCTGAAAAATCTGTGTAGAGAAATGGATCTCTCTGTTAAAGGTAAAACGTCTGAATTGATTGAAAGGTTGTTAGAGAAACACAGTCTGGAGGGTGGGTCTGAAATGCCTAACCCCTCAGCAAATGTGGAAAATGATGAGGATGATAATGTGTCTATTATTGATGAGTTAGATGAAACAGGTGTGTCCCACAATGTAGGCCTCACTGCTCCTTTGCCTGCTCAGCAACCTCAACCTTTGTCCATGGGACCCCTACAAGTCCTACACTCAGTTCTGAATTCATTGCTCTAGAAACGACGAGGCTTGAATTGGAATTTAAACTTTTAAATGCTCGAACTGAACAAAAGCATCAAGAACTTAAGCTCAGAGAAAGGGAGATGAACCATGCCATACAAATGAAAAAGTTTTCTTTGGAAAATACTTCTCTCTCAGAGTCTTTTAGGTCTTCCAGTCCTAAGAGACCCCTTATGCCTAAAGAAATTGTGTATATGTATGAGGTTAAGCTTGATATTTTGGAGTGGTTGGCAATGCTTGAAGCAATGCTTGAATATAACCATGGGATTCAAGACATTACAGGGAATCAGTTGCTTCCCTGGCTCTTCTCTAGGTTACCCACTGTTGCTTCTGATGTTGTGATGGAGTTTGGGGAGGTGGATAAGATGGATTATGAGTGTGTGAAGCTAGCTTTAATTGCTAGATTTGGGAATACCCCTTCCCAGCACCTTAATAGCTTTAGGACCCTCAAAAAGCATGATGGTACCCCTTGGGCTACCTGGGTATGTGAATGTTTGAAAACCCTAGATGGTTGGGTTAAGGGTTACAGAGTAAACACTTATGAAGGTATGAGAAATCTTGCTATGTTGGAGTCAATTTATGATGCTTGCTCTCCAGAGCTCAGGCAGCACTTGGCTGATTCTAAGGAGATAGATCCAAAGAAGTTAGCTAAGACTGCTGACTTGTGGGTTGCCAACAGGCTACTCACAAGGTTTCTGGGACAACTCAGAAGAAGGATGAGGGAAAGCAGCCAAAGAAAGATAACAAGGATAATTCAAATACCTCCCATCCAGCAGAGGCCCCCAAACATAAACAGGGTAAGCCACAAGGGAAACCAAATAGGGCTAGTGAATCCTCTGGTGCTCAACCAGAGGGAGGTCAGCAGAAGCCCCCTTTCCAGAGAGCATTTGGTAAATGCTATGTTTGTGGGTCAACTGACCATGTCAAAGGAGAGCCCAGCTGCAAAGGTAAACCTGCAGGAAGAAGTACAAATTGCTAGTGCCCACTTTGAACTATTTGCTGAAGCACCCTTGGGTCTTCAGGCAACTGTATCCTTAGAGTCCATGGGTCTGGGTAAGAAACAGAATTTGGTTGTGTACAACTCCATTCTAGAAAACTCTAGAGGGTATTATATGGATAGTGTTCTTATCAATGGCCAGGATACCCCTTCCAGGAGAGACACTTGGGCCAGCAGAACAGTAGCGGAAGAACGCTTTCTCAAGCCTGAGGATGTTACTAAGGCACCCAAAGGTCTCACTAAATTCTCTGGAGGCCCTGTCCAGTTGGTTCCAATTCTGCCAGCTCTCATTCAGTGTAATAATATGACAGTGAGGATCCCTGTCAGTGTCCAGAATTAGGTGCCTGGGAGAGTCTTGTTGGGGAATGATCTAAAAGCCCTAGGAGTAGTATCCAGTACCCCTAGGCCTCCCAGTGAGAGAAAACAGAACCAAACCAAATTGGCTAGGGAGGCAACCTTAAGAGACCACTGCGAGCCTGTGGGAACTTCTACACAGAACCCCACTGCAAGCCCTGGTGTTAGTAAATTGACCTCTAACCCAGGCAAATCTGAGGCTAGTATAGTAGGGAAATGGGAGCCCCAACCAAGCTCCATCATTGCCCATCCAATGTTAAAGTCTTTCACTCCCCCTGCTGCTGAAAAAGAGGTGGATAGACGAATTAGATCCTTCTCTAGGCCTGTGAGAACTGGTAATTCTCAAAGCTGGTGGAAAACTAGGAAAAATAGGTCGAAGGCTAAACACCTTAAGACTATTGGAGCTTCTACTGAAGACTCCAATGTAAATCCTAGTTTTAGGAGGGAAACTTCTAAAATAAGTAAGGTCAGATCTCAGAGGAAGTGGAAACATGTACCTTGCCTGACCACAACCCCTCCAACCAAGATGCCTGAGACCCAACCTGCTATTGTGAGAGAGGTGGTGAGGAACCATGAAGGCCCCTCTAGATTTAAGAGATTCCTTTCTAAGGACCCCTTGAAAAAGCCTGTTGTAGGTTCAGAGGTTGTTACAACTTCTAAGGTACTGTTAGAACAGATCCCCTATACATTAAAAAAGAGAGATGTACCACAACAGGTTTGAAGGTCATATAGTCTACAAATGAGAACAATTGGAAAAATAGTTCCTAGCAAGGGTTACACAAGTATGTTGGTGTACTCATCAGGCCATTTAACCGACTTGCAACAGGAGATCCATCCTGGTGGGGATTAGTTCCTCTGGTCCCTTAGTATGGGGGGGGTGAGTGTTAGGGAGAATTGTCCAGAATGGCTAATTTCCCTTGCCTACTGAGTCCCTCAGCAGCTTTGCTGTATTTCTATGATTTATTTTTTTCACCTGGTAAGAGTGGGAGTCGTTTTTTTCCGACTCTTACATGTGTTTTGTTGTATGTTTTTAACATTTTTGTGTTCATAGATTGTGGCGCCTCACCTACCCCATAGGCATCATCTTTTTACTGTGTTACACAGCACCTTCAGTGCAGTGACACAGGGTTGTCTTTTTCAGACTTCCCACTTTAAACTTCATTTTCTGGGACTGACTACTGTCTCCCAGAACATGTAAAGTTGCCATTGACTTTATTAGTCTTTCTCATGTTTCACTCTGTGCGCCAAACCAGGTTTGGTTCCTTCGGCCGGCTTCTGCACAAAAGCCCTCCTTAGGCACCTGAATGTCTGAGGGGGACAGAATGTGAGGGAGGGGTTTGAGGCTCCCTGCACAGGGTCTCCTTGGAGACCCATGTCACTCTCTGTTTGGCTGATTGGCTGTAGTGACTATCCCGCCGGGACAGCCACCCTGCTGTGTGATTGACAGCCAGGCTGTGTGAATGGGGGAAAACTGTATAAAAAGCAGGTCTCTGGGACTGAGAAGGCAGAGTTGCCACTGGATCGAGAGAACCAAAGAGAAGCTGACAGAAGAGGACCTCTACCATGAAGTCAACTCCTGGGGAAGCCCATCTGCGGGTCTGAATCTCCAAACTTCAACGACAGGGAAGATCTGCAAGGAATCTTCTCCCCTTGAGCTGGTGGGAACAACCAGTTCACCAAACTGCAAGCCAGGCCTCCCTCCTCTGGTCGAATTTGCTGTGCACAGCTACAATAAACCGGATAGCCAGGAGGATTGTACCCTGCTTGGGTTTTAAGGTGCGCACATTTTATTTGTTGCTTTGCTCTGCTGCTGGTTTCTTCCCTGGGCAGTGCAGGACCTTCCAGTCTTCCTACTTCGTGTCAGTCCGAAAGTCGCTTCAGGAACCGTGAGCCTGCCGGACCTACCAGAAACGTCTGCCTCAGCTACAGCCTTCTTCTCCATTTAAGGTACTGTTCAAATCCGGTTGTCTGTTCCGTCCGACGGCGTTAAAAGTTTTTGAAATCTTTTGCCAATCCGAGGGCTTGTCCTTCTCTATTCTTTAAAGTAACTTTTCGTCTGACCAACTTCGTTCTGAACTCTTGGCGAGGACTTAACTGCAAACTACTCTGAACTGTGTGATCCCCTGCAAAGACTCTGGTCCATTGACTTTGGCCCAGGCCTCTTGATTTGATTTCCTCAATGTAGTTACTTTTTCTAGATTGCCCTGCTTACTTACTTGTTGGTGCTGCTCAACTTTTGTCTAACTTTGTCTTTCCCTCCCTTTTCACTTACTGGTGTGTCATTTTGCTCACACTTAATTTTTTAGCTTAACTTGTCCAGAATCTATTGTGTGTGTTGTAGTGGATTAAGATTGTGATTTTTCAATTGCTTGATAATAGTGAAATGTTTTATAACTGATGTGTAAATAAATGTACATTCTTTTACTCAGAAACCTTGAGTCAGTGTTTGTTTGAACCATAGTAATTGCTGTCCTTTGTGTAACTATTGGTACTGCTCACTTTACTCTTGAGATAAGTCTGGCTGCTCAGCCATCGGTTCCACTTTACTGTGTGGTACTGGCTTGTACCAAAGGTGAATTTGAACTGTCACTTGTAGTCTTAATTGTGTGTTGTGTTCCCAAAGGATACTGCATATGATTCTGCCTAACATTAACTACCTTCCCTGAGAATGAATACTGTCTCTCAGGATAAGTAAAGTTAAATTGACTTTACTAGTCTCTTTAAATTTACTGACTCAGCATGCCCTATCTTACTATAGAGTGCTAGAGGGGTTGCTTAGCTTCCCCTCAGTGAGTAAAAACACTCATGTAACTGTAAAATATTACCTTTTCCTATTTTAAATGGCTGGTGTCAGTGGTTTAGATCAACTACCGTGATTTTTCGTGACCGCTAAAAACGGTAGCTCAAAATCAGCGGTAGCCATGTTTTTCAATATGGCACCCCAGAACGATCTGTAAAAACAGACTCTGGTCATCTTTTTTCGCCATTTCTTTTAGGAAAAGTCCTTCTTGTGTGTGTCTCTGCGTGCCAAACCAGGTTTGGACCCTTTGTTCGTGCACTTTGGTGGGCTTCTGTGCTGAAGCCCTGCTCTGGTGCCAGAGTGTCGGGGATGGACAGGATGTGAAGGAGGTGCCCGAAACTCCATGTGCTTAGTCTCCTAGGAGACCTGAATTGTTAAGGATTTCAATCAGGCAATACACCCGGGTTTCGCCTAGCATGTAATGCCCAGATGAAATACTTATTTATTGTGCCTATAGGTTCAATATTCTGAGTGATGTACCACTCATATCACACCCTTCTCAAAATATCCCCCAGGTCACACTGGACTAGGAATTAGGCTGGTTGGTAAAGTTAAATATTTATTTATTTATTCAAATCAACATAGGTTTTGATATATAAGGGGCAGCAATCGCCAGTGTGGTGACAATACAAATAAGAAAGTAAGGCAATTGCATTCACTTTTTAGCAACAAAGAATTTAAAACACAGAGAATAGAACAATTCTGACTTGTGAAAGATAGCGCTTAGGTTAAGATTTCCCCCTGCAAAGTTCTTAATTCACAAATGAGCAATTTCCACACAGATGTAAGTATGCAGCAGGTATTCAGGAATGTAGAGCAGTATACAGTGTTTGAATATAATCTCCCCTCCCCAAACAAGAGAGAAAAGTGTTTTTGAACTTTTACACTTTTAAAATGACAGTTGAAAAATGGCTTAGAAAAACAATGAAAAGTGTGCAAAAGTCCTTAATTTGATATAAATACTTATGGGAGCAATACTGAACAGGTTCTTACAAACATAAGCCACACTATGAACAACAGAACACACTTTCAATCAGAATGGGAGTTTGGAAATACTTTGAATGGGAAAATACACGTGTAAAACATTTGCAAAAACGCAAGTTCCCGCCTTAATTTCACTATGCAATTTTTAATAAAAATGGGTAAATATACCGTTTCGCAATACAGTTTTTGGTTGAAGCTACAGGTCTTAGGTTTCAGTGAGAGTTGAAATTAAGTCTCTAGCTATAAAATTGAAGAAGATATGCACGTTTCAATGAGAGGTGTTTTTAACTGATAAAAGCGGAAAACTGGTTTTAAATGACAGATTGTTTTTTTTAAACTATATTAATGACTAAGAAAAAGAAGAACGCCGTCCGGGAATCTGCTCAGTTACGCACGGCCGCTTGTAACTCTTCATGTGGAGGATACTACATTTTCTTTATGGGAATTACTTTATTTAAACCAAATCACTAATGGCTTATGGTCTAGCAAAACAAATGAGAAAAATCAGCGCTAACACTAGGGATACAAACAGGGTTGCAAAAATGGTTCTGACGCTATTGGAGGTTCTTAAATTAAAGAGAGGATGGATTGAGATATGGGTAGGACAAGGCAAATATACTATGGGTTACTATGATTCCTGTTGATACTTACAGTCCACTATAAAGTAAGATTGGACCGTCAGGTTCTGGTCATCACAGATCCATTCTACAGGCAGCAGGGCACTTCTGGTGGGATGGTCAGCTGGGAGGTTCTGGTCAATTGGACTGGCACCTCAGGCTGGATTGGATTGGCCCTTCTGCTCACTGGACACTGTAGATTAGCGGGATGGCAAGTTTCAGCCTGCAAGCATGAATGGTAGCAAGTCAAACTGGATCAGAATTATTTCCCTTAAATTTAGGATGGTTCACATAATTAGTATATTTGCAAATACTTCCTTTTCATTCTGCAAGTGTTTTTCCCTTGTGCTGCACCAGGGTACCCCCCGAGACCTGAAAAAGGAAGGCCAGTGGACTAGCACCCCTAGTGACGAGACCATTCTCCTTAGCCGCACATAACATGGGCAGACGTGTCCAGGGTGCTTTATGCCTTTGCACGTGTGCTAAACATGGCCAGTTAGCCACTTTCTGTATTTTCATTTTACTTGTCTCAGACATCTGAATATATTGGGTTGAATGGAAAACATATGCCTTTTGTATTCATTAACAGTTAGTGACTCGTACGTTTACTGAAATGCCTGGAATATTCATCCCAACATTTTTCCTGTGCAGTAGGTTTTCCATGTAAACATTAGTGAAACAAATTAATCTAACCTCATACTGTAAAAGGGCAAACGATGTGACAGTGCAGATCAATAGTGGAACCCTACATCTCGAAGATCGATGCAGTGATGCACAGAAATTAAATATATGACAGCCTGAAAACAAATATGCAAATACAAAGATCCATAGTGCTCACGATATTTGACAGAATCTGTTCAATGCATCCCACAGCAGGGAGTGCAGCTGGGACCAAAGTGAATGCTGTGCTACATGGAAAGAAAGTAAATGTGTTGGTCAGGAGAGGGAGAGGCCCCCCAAGAGCACAAGATTGAGTGGTAACTATGACGCGCTTGGGAAGCCACAAAAATGTGATGGTAGGAGGAAAGTGAGGAGAACGTACCACACACACTGGGGAGAGTTTGCGACACTGTGGAAGGAAGACAAGGTGCCATAGAGACTGAAGTGAAGAGTCATTCACAAGATACTGTGGTCTCTATGCACCCAGCTAGCTAGCTGTAGTGGCTTGATAACTCTGGGCTGTCTGTCTCTGCTAACCCTGCCCCCCCCTGTTTTTGTTTTTGTGTCTGTCCGTTGACAAATCCCTTGTGTGACGGTGGTGCCTTAAATGTTCATTTTCATCAGGTTGCCACAGAGAGAGGGAGGACGACATGCATGTCCCTTGGCTACAGAAATAGTTGGTCCCTCTGCAGTGCTTTTCTGTTACAGAATTTTTACCTGTTCTGAATTTTTAGTAAATGTCATAGCAACATATATATTTATATTTGGCCCTGCACTGGAAAGTGAATCTACTCAAATAAAAGAACTGCTCAACGTCAAGCGTTGTTCACTGAGTGCATTTGTGGTGTATCAGTAACAAATGCTTTTAATAAAGGAAATCTACACGCTGCAACAATATCAGTGTCCCCGTGCTACGTCACCATTATCTATTCATGTGATGGAGAGTGGGGTGGTAGATTGGGGGGGGGGGGGTTCCACTGATAAGAAAACAAATACTCTGCTAGTTATAAACACGTGTTCGTGCCCAATCCATCCATACCACATTTTACAGCCTGACCTTACACATCTCTTGGCAACAGAGGAAAATAATATCGGTATCCAGTGATTTTTACTGAGGATTTTTTATTTGAGGCATTTTTTACCAAAACCGTTTTAACAAAACAATGCAGATTTTAAAAAAATATATATATTTATATGAATGGGTTACAGGGTTAAAACAGGTTGGGAGGGGCTTGGGGTGAGTTAAAACATGGGGAAACGGGGGGCTTGGGAGGGGTGAGCCCCCCCAAATAAAAATAAAATTAAAAAAATCGTGGGTTTTCAGTAAAAATGATTCAGTATAAAATTCCTCGAATACAACATCTTTGGTAACATTGCATAGAAACAGAATATTGAGCAAAATTCCTGTGACTTTTGCATTGGTTGAATGTTGAAAATCCAAACAGAACAGTCTCAATTTTTGGTCTTGTCGAAGAGCCAGAATTATCATTCCATAACAAAAACAACAAACACATGCGAAAAAGGGCCATGCGGTTCCAAAAGGTAGTCGCATGAAGCCAAAATAAAGTGCATATATTTTTATTAGCGTCCAGTGTTACCCCTTCAGCCCACGTAGCAGGGTGAGAAGGCAGAAGTGCGCAGCTAACCCTTTTCTTAGCCAATGGCTTCCTCAGCTTCCTCCACTTAACTCAATGAGTCCCGTCCTCTGCATCAATCCCTTCAATAGCAAGAGTCCTTCTGCAGCTGCCCACCAATGGGAATCTGAGTGGCTGGGCCTATGGGCAGAATGGGAAAGCAGTCGAGTTCACGTTTTCGTGTGCACGTCACCATTCCCCGCTGATCCAGGAGCATTTCATGCCGTGAAAGTCAAGATCATTTCTACAAAGAAGACTTTTTTGTTTTTGTTGTTTACATGGTGTCTGATTTCACGTGTCAAAGATGAAACGGCAGATATTGCACAATGTACTTTTGCAGGTCTATTGAAAGACTTAGAAACCCCCACAATTCCCCCTACAGTTCACTCTTGGAGTCTTACAGGAGCCATACAATAAAACTCTTCTGTGTTCTGCTTTAAAACCACCACAATGCATTATGTTGGAATATTGGATGACTTGGTACCGGAACTGAAGTCTTTAACAAGATCAACCAGAGACCAGCGAATGTAACTGTAATCTGGTACTTTGTACCCTTCTGCTATTGCGATGCTCAGTGCATGCAGCCACGAATGGCATCTCCACCAGTGCACTCTACTGGTCCAGTATGATGTCTGGAGCTAGAATATTCGTTTTTCACACTTCTCATACCTGCCCACATTACCCATCATCAGTCCATTGGGACAGAGAAGGCACTCACTGCTCATATGCCATTGCAGTACATCATGGTGATTTGCAGGAAACATTAGGGTTAATTTGCGTGATAGCAAAGAGAGTTGGGATGAATTACATGGGAATTTACAAACCACATTAGGGAGATTTGCAGAGAATGACAGGAAAATTGGCTTAGAATGTGAAAACCCAGAGATGGTTGAAAGGAGATGATTATAGTGAGTGGCTGTAACGTAGTGCGCAACACACATGCTATCTTTTTGTGGCTACCAGTAGGGATGAAAGATTTCAAGTGACCCACTTTCATGACAAGCAAGCATTAGGCATTGCTTGTCAGTGACTATGGATGTGAAGATTACAGACATTTTTGGAGGCATGGACGAATATTACGATCCAGTATTGGTAACTAAATGTGATATATTTGTGTGACACCTTATAGGGAGGAGATTATCCCAGTGAACACACTGCATGACACATACACTTGATATTTCTTGTCAGTGAGTCAGCGATCAGAGAGTGAAAAATCCCATCCAGTGGTTGTAACAGAATGTGTCCTCTTTTTGTCGCTGATCAGAGAATGATAGGGGAAAGAAAATCACAGAAAATCCCTGGGATTAGTGGCTGTAACTCAGGCCCGATTCATGGAATTCATTGTGCTTCAAATGTGGACTTTGTGTGTCAAATCGCAAGCGAAACCCTGTTTGTCAAGTCATGGAATTGACTGCTCAGGTCTTTTTTGTACTATGCAGGGACTTGTGCGAGACACCTCGCAGAGCGTGGGCGTGGCCTGCGCATAGACCACAGTAGGGGGCAGACAAGGGGAAATGTGGGCCTTCCGAGGGATGGCCCACACTAGCAATCATACGCCCACAACTGCTCAGGTAAAATCGGATTCATGGATCTGACCGCGCAACCTCACATTGGGGAAATTACTACACAAAGCTCTCGATATAACCACCACCAAAAGACAGACGTGCAGCCACTTGCACATAGGAATCACCGTAGAGAGGTAAGATCGCATGTTGGATTTAGGGGTGCGTGCACACAGTCAGGTTTCCCATAGAAGTTAGGGGTGCGTGTTAGCAGTGTAGCAGGGTGCAGGAATGGTTTACGGGGGTTCCCACGCATATTTACCAGGAAATGTTATCTTTTACAACACATGTTATGCATGTTGATGAAGTGTTGGGAATAGTTTCGAGGGACACTACGCAGTATCGCCGGGGTGGTGGCTTGGTTATAGGGGACCCCACAAAGGATAAAAGGAGGGTATGAGTTCATACCTAAGGACCGCACACAGGTAGGTATAAGTGGTGGTATCTGCTTTATGGGAGGACCTGTCGGGGGGCTTCTGTCATGACTTGCATAAAGGCTTACTTTGCAGGGAAATTCCATGAATATGCAGAGCGCAAAGAAAAACCTATGCGCACAGGCCTGGCAGAGTCATTCTCAGTGCACAGGCTTTGCAGGATCTATGCACACTTTTCCATGAATCGGGCCCTCAGTGTGCAACACATTCCATCTTCTTATGGAAGGTACAAAGGAGGGAAGAATCACCTCAGTTACCGGCTTAGTGAAATAAATATGTGAAATGTCCTGATATTGCTGTTCAGTGATTGTAATAGTGTTTCCTGTGAACTAGAGTGAACAGTATTGAAGACAATATCACACCAATTGTTTTAGGCAATTCCAGATTACATTTAGTGACTGCTACTGAGTTCACAAAACAAGTTGAATGCCAGCATTTCTTCATCATGTATTCCTACGAGGGAAGTATTAATGCAACATCAGCCACAGCAGCAGCAAAGTGCAGCTAGGAATATATTGTATTTCTTAAACTAACAAAATGCACATGTATAATTTGCTTTCTTTTTTTGTGAATATGGCACTAAGAATGTTACAGAAATGCTACAGCTGATATCAAATAGTTTATGTTTTTCTACTTTATTTGCCACTAATCATTTACGCACTTTGCTTTATTTTAGCATCCATAGCAGGAAAGATTGTTCAGACCTATCACATTTCCTTTACAATTTGTTTTGTTTGAACATGTGTTGGCAGAAAAAGATCTGACCTCTTCGACCAAATATGTACAAGAATATTTCATCAGCATGAAATAGTCCTGAGCTTAGTCCAAATCTGTCACTGAATCTCTTAAACATTTTGTGGAACCCGACACACGAATGCTGTGAACATTTGGATCTATGAGCGAAGGCTGTTCATAATAGGCTTGCAGACCCCATGCCCTCATTCAGCTTGGCGACTCCCTCCTGCAAACCACCCCTCGGTCCAATGACAGCACTTCACTGTCACTCTTCTGTTTGGCCCTGTACACATTTGCAGGCTGTTAGGTAAAAGTGCATGCCACTTTTGTGTGACTGTCTTTTGCTGGTGCACTTTAGTAGGACACATTTTCCCCTAGCAGTTTGCAGACGCTGAACTGAACATTCAGGTGATTCAGGGTTTAGCTGAATGTATTCACCCAGGCTTAGTAAAATGATATACAGACTATTATTACAAATCACATGAACGATCAAGTATATTAATGAACAGAAACAAATATTATCAGTATGCCATTATGAGCACAATTATGGAAATTGCAATTTGTTATACATCCATTGTGTTGCATTTGAAGCTGTGAACTCTAAGTAAACTAAAAGACCTGTAAGTGCATACATCAGCTCTTTTGAAAAGCATACATGTCCACAGCCCATTATCTTCACTTTGCTCACTGAATAGAGCATTTGATAGTCCCATCTGTGTGTTAAGACAAAGGGCTTGTTACAAATTACAAGTTACATTTGCAATAAATGCATTACAATTCACATCATTTTCCTCCAAAAGACTAGGTCCATGGTATTGTATTTCGGCTAATTTGAAAATTAACAATTCTCAAATCTGGTCGATCACTAAGTGCATTCTTGAAAGCAGATCCCTAGGACTCGTCATCAACACCTGAGCTTGCAGAACATTAGGACCTCATGAACAATGTGTCTGTTCCATTAGTCTTAAACTATAAATAATGGATTATCAGTTTTTACTTTTGTTAAGTTGAATGATGAAAGTTCAACACATCAAATAGTCTAAAGATATTAAGTTAACTCACACACAAGTCAAATGCAAGTCAGCTAGAATAGATAATACAAAGTCAGTAAATTGTCATCTCTAGCTTTGGAACATTGTCCGATTCGAAAGTTGCATACAGATGTACATTCAGTACAAATACATGGATTACATAAATATAAAAATGATATAATGAAATAATAATTCATATATTTTAATAATGCTGTTATGTGTGAAATGATAGAAACAGAACTGATATCTCTGGATTCCGAATATTGTACAAATATGAATTTATAATTCTCATTAAGGGCACATGTCCATGTCGATAATGATTTGGAAAATTAATATATCAGTTCAATTTCGATTCATCGTTCCTGAGAAGGGAGCTAGTTTGTAGCAAATGCAACCCCTTATTGCACATCAAAATGAATTTAGCAAATAGAAGCCCAGACAAGGGCACTGGTTGGAGTGAAAAAATGCAGGGGAACTATCAAAGGCTCTGTCAAATACAAATAGCCATGTCAAACAATGCTACATGGGTGGGGATTGTTTGGTATTAAAACTCCAACACATAGGACAAAGAGAATGTTTGGGGATAACCTAAAAGAAAGAGAGCGCAAATGTCAAGAGAGGTGCTGATTTGAATTCCAGCTGAATGGAGAAATCTTCTTTTACTGAATGCAGAGGCCTGTGCCAAGGCAGGGCTAGAATACCTCAGAGGGATTTTAAGAGCAGGTGGAGAGACTGTAATGAAGATCTTAGCCGATGAGCTGCCTAAAGTCTGTTAGCGTCCCTATCTGCCCTGGTCCTTTGTAAGTGACTGATAAAAATGGAGTACTATGATGCCAGATAACTTCAACAAATTTGCCAAGAAATAATGTATTCCCAAGTAGCAATTAAACATATTTTTGTAACCCTGTTTGAAAGCTATATGACAGAAAGGGGGAATATAGAGCAAGATATAAGTGCTTTGTGATGCATAATGAAAACTGAAACCTGAGGTAGCATCATCATATTAAGCAGCTTTTCTAGTGTAATTTTGGATGTCTCATGTTTGTTTGTTTGTTTGTTTTATTATTTGTATTGCGCACCAGAGCGATGGGTATCAGGGTGCATAGCACAGCATAAAATAACTTACCCTTAGTTACACAATGGGTAATACAATACATATGAATTATACAAAACAGAAACAATGTACAAGCAGAGAGATCAAGTGGAACCATAGGTATGACATAGTCAGAGATAGGGACATATACAATGGACAGTCAAGAGTATAACTAGTGAGATTTGAGATCTTGAGCAGGTGGATACACTAAATTATTTACATATAAGCAGAGAAGGTCAGTTATATGTGTCAAAGAGCAGGAATTCCTTGTCTGAGTCTTTGAACCATCTTATAAGGTTCTGGCGGAAGTTTTGGTAAACTTGATCTGCTCTCAGTGGAGGGGGTAAAGAGTTCCAAAATTGGGCTGCTTTGCCCAGGAAGCTACTACTCCCAACTCTAGACAGCTTAAATATTGGGACTAGGAGGCAGTTGGTGTAGGATGATCTGGTGGTTCTTGTAGAAGATTTCATGGAGAGTCTTTCTGTCAGATAGCAAGGTGCCACGTTGTTCAGGCATTTATATGTAAGTGAAGCAACTTCTAACTTAATTTTGTCATGTGTTGAGAGCCAGTTATTTGATCTTCTAATCTCAGAGATATGTTCTCTCCTGGCAATTCCAAGTGCTGCTCTGAGGGCATTATTCTGGAGGAATTGGATTTTCTTAACGGCTAGCCCCTCAGTCTTATCATCATTCAAGCCTAGTCCATGGGTGGCCATCCATGCCTGGATGATGAGATATACTCTATTCACCAAGGCCAAATCCTTGTCATAATCACCAGTAAGTGGTAGGAGGATCTGAGTATCATCTGCATAGTTAGTGTAGGTTATACCAAGATAATCCAGATCATTGAAAAGGGGCTTCGTGAAGATGTTATATAGAGTAGGTGAGACGCAAGATCCCTGATGCACTCCACAATTGATGGGGATGGGGTCTGCAGCAGCAATGGGAGAGAAGACTCTCATAGTTCGATTACTTAGAAAGGATTGTATCCATGCTATGGCTTCTACTGAAAAGTGAATGGCTGAGTCCAGATGGCTATATAAGACCCTGTGGTCGAATGCGGCCGATAGGTCCAGTAGGAGAAAAAGGGCTGATTCCCCTTTATCCCTGAGTTTGTCAATCTGGGCCTTCAGATCTATTAGAGCTCTTTCGGTCCCAAGCTGAGGACGAGAACCAGACTGGCGTGATCCTAGTAAAGGGTTGGATTACAGGTGTTTTTGTATTTGTGAGTAGGCCATCTTGTCTATAATTTTCAGGAGAAAGAGCACTGTAATTGGTAGGTATAGATGGGTCTAAGGTCTGTTTTTTTAAGTAATGGTAGCACCCCGGATTCTTTGAGGTTGGATGGGATAATGCCTGAAGAGAATGAGACATTAATGAGTTTTGTGATAAAAGGGGCCAGGCCTCTGGCTGCATCCTTTGCGAGTTGGGCAGGGCATTGATCACCCTGACAGTTAGAGGGTTTAAGCAATTAAATCATTTTTTCAGTTACAATTATGGTGACTTTAGAGAACTTAAAGCGGGGGATCAGCAGTGTTGTTAGGTGGTGCAGGGGTGATTATGGTGGAGGTGGTCCCAGTAAGTGAAGCTTTTTTCTTAGCAATTTTTATTTGTAGGGTCGTAACTTTGCTTGCTAGTGCTTGCTGTATATTGGAGCACCATGGTTTATCTTTTATGCAGTTGTCCGGCACTGGGATGGGGGCTTTTGGCTCTTTCAGGATAACAAAGAGTTCCTTCATACTTGATTTGGCTTGTGATATTCTGGAATTATAGGTTTCACGTTTACCTAAAAGTATTCCACTTTTATCGAGCATTTATAGTGCTGAGGTTAGCCTTATTTTCCTCCGATCGTAGCGATCTCCAAGATGCCTCGCATTGTCTTTTTTTATTCACAGTGTTTTCAGGTATGTGTGTACCATGAGTTGGGGTGGGCTTTAGGTTTGCTTTGTCTCATTTTAAGTGGCGCTATTGAGTCATGAGACATGACCATAATTTGATTATATTCCTTGACCATTGTATCAGGCCCCAGATTTTCAGGGAGCTCATTGAGTGTAGGTAGAAAGAGAGGGAGTAAATTGTCATAGGTAATGTTCTTTTTGTTCCTTGTAGGTGTGGGTGGAGCTAGCGATATGGGAATGGAAATAGGTTTTTTGGATGCTAGAGAAAAGGTTACCAGGTGGTGGTCTGTTCAGATCTGGGGGGATATGGAAGAAATTGAGGCGCTGCAGTTGTAATCTCCCACCCAGTCGAGTGTTCTTTCTTTGTTGTGAGTAGAGTGGAGCACTCTCTGGGTAAGGCCTAGTTCAATAAAGATATTAGCCACACTAGATTCATGTGTGTCTTTAGGGTCATTAAAGCCTAGATTCATGTCCCCTAATAAGAGGACTTGAGAGGAATTTTTAAGTTGTTAGACAATATGTTGGATATATCTTCCTCAAAGGTACTGATGTGGCCTGGCGGTCTGTATATTAGATTGATCGTAAGAGTCTGGGAGTTGTTGATAGTAAGCTTAGCTGTGAGATTTTCACATGGTTTGATGTCGAGGGGTGGTGCTAGTCTAATTGGTAGATTCAATTTAACGATAAAGGCAACACCACCTCCTCGTGCTTCGCTTCTGTCAAATCTTAAACTAGTGTAGCCATTAGGAATAGTTAAAGAGAGGGCTGGGTCTTCGGCGGCATGTAGCCAATAGTCTTTCACCAATAATGTCCAGCATTTGGATTTAAGTCAGTGCAGGAAAAGATGTTCTATGCTACAGCAACATTTTTTTCTGATGCCAATTTCTGACAACAGTTTCAGAGAGAATAAGGTAACTAGTTGTTTACAACATTATTCTGAGAACTATTTTGCTTTTTCATTGAAGGAGAAGGTGAGTTTCAGATATACATAATTCCATACTGTAGTTTGATGATGTCCCCAATGTAAATCAAACAATGTTAATGTATGTGTACTCATTGTGAAGCATTTGATTCTATAGGGTATCATTACTTTGAAGTATTGTGGCTGATTTTGCAGTGTTTTAAGTTAGTTACCACCTTTAATTTGATGATTTACTATTTTCAATAAAACAAAATATTAAAATTAAAACAACAGTGTCTTGTCCAAGATTGTGGGATAGGATTGACACACCAGAAGAAGTGGGGTAGGGGTGGTAAAGTATTGAATTAGTGTCATTCTTCCTTTAAAATAATCACTAGAAAAGTAAACATATCCACAGTTATATCTCATTACTGTGTGTGACTGAATGCAAAATAAGTAACTGATGCAGGATACTCTCCTACGGAGGCGCATTCACAGTTTCTATCATGTGGAGTTTGGTAGCTGGCACAGGGCCTAATTGCTGTAGATGGTGCCACAGGCTGTGCTTTAGTCTATTGCTCTTGCAGCTGCAATTGATTTCAAGGTGGGAAACATGCAATCGTGCCCAGTTGGGCATGCAGATAGTTCCTCAGCACCACTGGAGGACAATACAATGGAAAAGGGAGTGGTGAATGCATGTGGCCCTTAAAGGTTCACTACTTCTTGACACTGTTGAATGTGGATTACTTTGTGACACACTCTTGTTGCACACGTATGCACTGCTTCTCTCTTCTGCTCCTTCTGGGGACAGTGCTGCTAGACCAGGATGAACACATTGCAAACATTGATTGGGCATTTCCCTCTCCCGTGAAACATAATTTGGGTCACCTTGTGCTTCAACAAGCTGAGAGACATAAATGCCAGTTCTGTCAGCCTCCACTTGCTCCACTACATACAGCTGGACTTCTCCTTCTTCGCTTCATCGTCCTACCCCAATCTTCATACTGGTTTCACTTCTGCTTCTGTGCCTATGCCTCATGTTCCACATCTCCCTGACCCTTCCGTTCCTGTCATATGTTCTAGCTGCAGATTCAGTTCCTCCTGGTGTTCCTCTGCTGCCTTCGACTCCATATGACACACCTCCTCCTTTGTTTTCACAGTCTTGTATTCCACCTGCCGCCCCACATTCACCTGTTGTGTTCTTTTACCCACTTCCCAGCATTTACCTCGTCGTGCCCCATTCCTACTTCCGTCCCATAACCTTCTTTTCTTGTTTTCCTTTGCACTCATAGTTTCAATTGCTTGCAGCCACGCACAATCAGACTCCCACTGCAACAGATCCTCAAATTTGACTGCCACCTCCTTCTCCACCCCACCATCTACTCCAGAATAAACTAAACCTCTGTCACCACATGCTTCCATGTGAGTTGAAGGGGTCCTCCAATGATACCATGCTGCTGTGTGCCTGAACCCCTCTGTTGCTACTCAAGTACATTATTTTCAGCTTTCCACCATTATCAGACCCAGGCTATTGCAGCTGGATCCTCAGATGAGGTACCAGATTCAATGTCAATGAGCTGTGCTTACAGACCAACCACATTTGCCCCAAACTTCACCACCTCCTCCTCTATAGCAGCTGTTGCAGCTCCCAGAGAGACCCATTATGACCTTCTATCAATCAATTCCTATAATAAAGCTATGAATAGGAAAATAGCAATAATAACTAAGTCAACGAGTGTCACAAATATTATCTTTGTCTTTGCCAGACATCTTGTGCACCAAGAACTGATTTAACATTTATGATTAGGACACTTGAATTTCACATACCTCACCCAATAGTATCTATTCTTATAGTAAACACGTCACACCCACTCAAATATGACTGTCCTTGCATCTGTTTAAATGTTAAATTAATGTAATTTGTATACAAAAACTACAAACACAGATACCCTCCCTCCACCCTCAATCCCTAAATCCCATGCCCTCCCTACATCCCCAATCCGCAACTCCCATCACCGCCTACACCCTCAATCCCCAATTTCATCATGGGGTCTGGCAATTATTTGTTGCCATGTTTTTCGTGCCCAGAAGGCACCTTTGGCGTGTGAATGGCAGTTTGCAATGATCACCAACGGGAGCTCCCTGCTTGTGATCCTTCTTTGGAATGGGCATTGCATATTCTACTTGCAACTGACAGTGTCCTGAAAAGCTCCCACACCCTGTGGCCCACCACACAATTTGTTGCAGTTGCCTCAGTTAGGTGGCGGCATTGACGTGCTATTTCCCTGGAAACTCTGCTTTAGAACCCCTGCACAGTATCCTGCATTGCCTATGCATGCTGTAGCTGGAACTAGGTGAGCTGTTTCAGCCTTTCCTGCTCCATTGTTGTGAGTTTCTCCCAGATGGCATTTAAATAATCACTGGCCAGTCCATCAGGTTGGCAAACAGGTGAGGGGTGTGTGACATCTCTGTGGCTTACTACTGTATGAACACCATCTGAAGCCTCCTAATCGTCATCTGTGGGTACAGTGCAATCATACTGTGTATACGACTGCAGGTCACCAGTGACAGAAGGTTCATGGAGGAGTGGTTACAGGAGACACATGGCCTTAAGGGGGTTCCTGGATGAGGGAAGGACAATTCCAGTGCCACCACTGATAAATGACAAAGAACCTTCACTGGAGATAAAGATTTCAGAAAGCATTAATGAGAAAGATGGTCCATTGATCTGGGGCAGAAATTGAGCAACTCAGCAACGAGTTGAACATGGGTGAGATTTCCACTACACTGGATGAGACTATAGAAGGCTCAAGGCATTGAATGTGGGTATTAAATTGACCTAAAAACATTTGACCTAAAACATTTGATCAGCTTTTTTTACTTTTTGTTTGTTCACATTTAATTAAATATATATATGAGTGTGGGAAAGGGTACAGATTAGGTTGAGAGGAAGTTGGGGGCATTGCGGGGGGTTTCACCCCGCATTTTAGACCAAAAGAAAACAAGGTCAAATAAATTTGATCACATGTGATTAGGTCAAATGCTTTAGGTCAAATAGAGCCAAACCTTGTCATGCAGGGCACTGTCTATACATTATAAATAGGTGACACACATCTCTGAGCCTGGGTAACCCCAATACGCACCCCACACTCATTACCTTCCACAGAAGTAAACACTCCCCTTTAGGTTGGCACTAAAGTCATAGACAAGGCTCAATAAATGCTACACTTTTGCTGAGAGTGATTTGTGAGGCAGTAGGTGGCTGGAGGGTAAAGAGTTAGGGGAATAGAGTTGGAGGAAGGTGGAAGGGAAAACAGGAGAGAAAGGAGAAAAACGCATTATAAGCAAGGTTAGAGGAGTGGGAAGAAAAGGTGGGGAGTATTTTAAAGTACTAAAGGAGTGGTGGAAGGAGAAGACTCTAGAGAAACATCTGGATGGATGAGTTTAGAGAAACGGAGAGATCAAGAGAGAAGAGGTTAGCATAAATGTCAAGGACAAGGTTGAAGAGAGTGAGATGAAGAGAAATAGAGAGATGGCGAGAGTATTAAGGAGAAGAATGAAAGAGAGAGAATGAGGAGGTTGGAGGAGACATTAAGGAGAAGTTTTGAGAGAGACATGAGGTTAGGTTGGATGAGACATGAGGGACGAGGGAATATGACAGAAGTAGAGGATTGGAAAGGATGAGAGAGTGAATGTTAGAGGATGAATTCTTGAGAACGGGGGAGAGAACCCAAATTGGGAAGTAAGAAATTTGAAGAAGGACATAGGAGGCACCAAGAAGCACAATAAATTGGAGTCAAGGGGTGGTGGACCAGACAACAGACTAGTGTGAGCATGTGAGGGTAGGAGAAGAAATATAACTGCAGAGCATCACGAGGTGCATGACCAGCGATAAAAAGACATGACAGGGTTTGCATGAGACATCCACCTAAGCATGAGACCATTGAAACCTAGCAATGTAGACAGCAGAAGAAGAATTTGGGGAGCAGAGACACACACCTAATGCAGGGAGGACAAAACTAAGTAGAGTTCCTCAAGCAAGCCACCTCAGAATACCAGCCTCCTATGGGATGCTCTGGAGCAGGCTGTTAGTGATCCTCCCAAAGACAAGGATGACAAGAAGAGGACAAGAGACCACTCAGAAAACAGACAAGGAAGAAGAGAGTGGGCATGCAATACCCAGCACTCGGAGTGACTGTAATTTAAAACTCTACACAGATAGGAGTCCTGGATTGGAATTTGCAAGTTTAAGAATGGACATTTTAAAAACAAGGAGAAGCTATCCTGTTGTTGAGGTTTTAATGTTGCTGTTACATATTTTGAGAGAGAGAGATGGAGAGAGAGAAAGAGAGAGAAAGAGAGAGAGAGAGAGGAGAGAGAGAGAGAGAGAGAGAGAGAGAGAGAGAGAGAGAGAGAGAGAGAGAGTGAGAGAGAGAGAGAGAGAGATCACTCTGCTTTGGAAGGCAACAATCCCCTAGGCTTCCAAGGACTTTTTCCCAAACTTACTGAGATGGTCCTGGGGAGTGGAACATGAAAAATACATTTTGACTTTGACATTTAATGTCATATGACGCTTTGGCTATTAAGCAGAGAGCTTGCACAGAGAAAATTGGTGGGGCTTAGCCTCTTTTACAAGACTTTTCCAAGCATATACACATCCTGGATGGGGAAGACAGGTCTGGATTGGCCTTGGAACACTGTTCAATTAGTACAGGAGGAGGGAAGTCAATCAGTACAATGGGAAGGGAATTTAAGCACGGGACAGGAAACTGGAAGTATGGGTTTTGTGGGTGAGGTCAGAACTGGATGTTTAGGAGTAGCAATAGAACAGAAGGAAGAAGGCACAGAGTCTTGTGGAGGAGACTGGCGGAGTAGGTGGGGCATTTGTTTAGGAGTGAAAGTTGTTCTGCAATGCAAGTTTGTGTGTGTGTGGCGAACAAGTAGAGGTTAGTGTAAGGAGTGGATGCTGAGCGAATGATACTGGGTGAAATGGAGATATCTCAGTAGGAGTGATTGGAGGAGAGCAACAATGAGATGAGAAAAGCAGCATTAAGAGGGGAGTAGCAGTAAGGCTAGGAGAGAAGTAGTCATAGTAGTGGGAGGAGTAGAAGTAACATTAAATTGTGGAGGTGAGAGGTAGTAGAAGTAAAACATCGTAGGAGCAGAAGATGGATGATTGAAGGGAGGAATAAGAAGAGGGTGTAATGCTGGAAATGCATCGGAGGGACAGGGCCTCCCTATCCTTGTCCTTTACCGCTTTTTATTGTGTGTTCTGCCATGTTTTCTGCGCAGGAGTTCATGTGGGCCTCCTGGCAGTGCAGCTCTCTCCTTTGGTTTTGGTGAACGGACCGCATGGGATACCCTTATGGCACCCATTGGTGGGGTACAACCCTATGCCCCTAGTGTATGTGCTGAATTGACTGTTGCCCCAAGCGTCTCCCATTTTGGGATGCCCAGGCCCTGTCATTGGAATCGGTAGATTCCTGAGGGAGACAAGATGGCCCCTGTGGCCTCTTGCCTTCCATCACCTGTTACCTTGAGTTTCCCAAAGTCCCGGGAAGCCCTAACTCTGTCCCTTCCCCCTGACTGGCTATTTGGTGGAAGTTCCATATATGGTGTTGTTGTGAAGTGCCGACCAGACTGGCTGGAGCCTTCTGTAAGCGATATTCAATCAACACTACAGCCAAGTCAATGCCTAGTCTGGGATGCTGAGGAAAACCCTTATTAATGTATTTTTATGTCTAGTTCAGTACTCTGGATGACCACCCTTGTATAACACCCCCCTTTTAGAATCCCCCTGACCCCACTGAGCCAAGAAGTAGGTTTGTTTTGCAAATGAAAAGGTTTATTTGAGAATTTAAACAATATATATATTTCACACTTTATAATAAATTGATACCTGATAGTACAGTTAGACATATGATGTTGATCAACAATGGGTAATCTGGCACTAGCACACTTCTTTACAATCAATGAGTTAGTATAGGATGGATAAAGTAGCAAAAGTACTTTTATGAATTCAAGGGAAAAGCAATGAGGAATAAAATACAGTACAGAAATACTTGATATGATTTTGGCAAAAGATAAGATACTCACTTTTTCTCTGGCAATTCACCCTCTCCCCTATGCAATGTAAGAAATGGAAGGAGATGGAAAGAGGCGCACACAGTTCTCAGGAATGCAATCAAATACAATACAAAATTCAGTTCCCCCCCAGCAAGCTTAGAGGAAACAGGTAGGAGTTTGAAACACAGGCCCAAAATGCTTTTTAAATGTGATGGCAATGGATGGGAAAATGTGCCAACTGTTTTTAATTCCATCTAGAGATTCAGGGTGAGTGGGAGATGCGTGTTGGTATTAGTTCAGGCTCAATTTAGCAATGCTCTATGAGTTATTACCAAGTTGCAAAAGGATTTTAACAAAAGAAAGAATGGAGCTGCTATTTTGACAAGTGGAGAAATTGAGCCAAAATCGCAAATTGCGGTACATTTCGCGAGTGCGTGAATCGCGATTGCGGTAAAAGTATAAGCCCAAACGGTTCCAGAGATACGGACGATTAAATAAAGGTAGTTTTTCGGATTTAAAGTAAACTCAAAATGACAGGTGACAGCTTGCAGCTGCAGAATTGACAGGTGACAGTTGTGCAGCTTTAAAAATGACAGATGACACGATTTCTAGGAGGCAGTTCTACTTAGGTTAAAATAGTTTGGATTAGATTATTTTAACTAAGAGATTGGTTCTGCACAGTTCTGCTAGATACTCACAATGTAAATTTGAACTAGGCCTCGTCACGGATCTGGTCAACACGTCCGGCTGCGGTTCTGTCTGCTCGGCGGGTCAATCAGGCACCGGTTCTGCTCCCAGCGATCTGGGTCAGCTCTGCTCTGCTGGTCTAGCCCCTCTGGATTCTGGATGTAACACTGCTTTCTGGGTACTGCTACAGGTTCTTGCAAAAATTCTCGGCAAAACTTCAAACAGCTCACCCGGCTGTTGAATAGTTTGGTTAGTTTTGAGGCCTGCTGAAAAGGATTCATCTGGTGGATTCAGGCCTCTCTGCTACACATTCTGGGGTTAAATTCTGCTACAGGTTCTAGAGATTGATGGATTTGAAGTCTGGATCTCTGGATGTGAAGTCGTCAGTCAGCATGCTCCGCAGCAAATGGAATAGAATGCATTTATCTGTCCCAGCAGTCTCTTTTTATGTGTTTTGAAAATGGGTGTGTGTCTGGGCCTAGCTAAGCCTGCCCCTCTCACTTATCATTGGCCAAGCTTTCCTCTCTCCCTTGATTGCGGGGGAGAAATGGAGTCAGAGTGATGCTGTAGGTTTTATGGTCAGAGGAACCTCCCCTTGTCATATTACACACAAATCTATTTCTGACCCAAGTACATATTTATCTATGTACCATTTTTTTAATAATATAGGTCCAGTTAACATATTTTCTGTAGCACCAAACCATCCGATCCCTGTCTTTGTACGATGTCGTGTCCACTGATGACAGAATTCTCCCCTTTTCATCCAGATAACGACCTCTAAACCTTTCCAGATTTTACACAAATGTGCCCCAGTGATATGGGTTACAGATGATAAAGTGTCAGATTTTTAACATGCATACATTTGGAGTGAGACCCTATTTTCCGCTAGCAACCCCTCAGAATACACCACAGGGTCCTAACGCCTCTTAAAATGTTCACAGAAAAATCACAAAAATAATGATATTACTTATATAATTCTGACAAGTCCGCACTATGAGTTATCTATCTTTTTAAAATTATGCCCTGGTCAAACAGGGGTGTGGCTTCCCACATCACATGGTGGAATAACTGGTTTATCCACTTCCCCCAAGCCAGCTTGTTCACAGAGGCACAGCTGCCCCCCAGTTTCTCCCAAGAGGAAGCTATTTTACGACACCCCAATATAACATTTGCCTGAGTCAAGGACAGGCCTTTGTTCAACTCCCTGTAGTCCCCAGCTGCCACTCCCCTTTCAATCAACAGGGCCATGTGACCTCAGGATGCAGCCAGGCCTGGCAGCCAGGCCTGGGAACACAGCTGTTGATCCCGTTTCAACTCCTGTCGGGGGTAGTTGTCAGGCAGAATTCAGTTTCATTAAGCCAGGTTTCAGCTAAATGTCACTTTTTGTTCCCAGTTTAAATCACTTACAATTTTTACATATACATTAAATAATTACTTCCTTCAAGTCATTTCAGAATATAGTTTTACATTGTATCCACCTCTTAGCAAGTCTTTCCTTGGTCTGGTTTTGTTTCATTTGTTCATTTTTACACAAAAGCCTGGTGGTTTTAAAACGGCGGCTTTCTGATAGTGGTGAGTACGGGTAATGCAACCATTTTTGGGATTAAGAAAATGAATTCCCCACAGTTCTGAGTTGCTTTTTTGGCAATCAGCATTGCCATTCCCAATGGTTTCAGGCTACTGTGTGTGTAGCCCAATGGTGGTTTTAGGCAGTGCCCTCCTGTGCTCACAACATAGGCAAAAATGGGTGGCAGTCTATTCTTCATGTTTTCCCTGTGCACTCTCTGGGGAGTTCTGGCCATCATGATGTTTTCCATGCCAGTACTGCACAGTTTTATGGTAGGGCTTGTATGCATGGGTAAAAACATCCCACAAGCTCCCCCTCTTGCGATGGCCATTCTGTCCTTTCGCTGATGGAACTCGCAAGATCTGAGATGTTCACCTCCTCTTCTTCCAATTCCATGGATGGCACAGTTCAGCATCTTTTCCTCCCTCCAGTCGATCAATCAGTTCTCCTTGCTAGTCCTGATGGGAGGATTGGGCGGTACCCCGGGCCGCTCGGGTCTCTGCTCCCGTTCCCCGGTCGTCCTCCTTGGTCAGTCTCCTTGGTTTCATCTCTCCTAGGATGATAAAGCAAAGCGGCAATACCTATTCGTAGACATTTCTTCACCACTATTAATGGTGTGGCGAACATATACATTTTATGAATCAGAAGATATGAACATATACATTTTCTTTTTTAAATTAGGAAACAAGAACATATATATATACAAGGATCACAGAATTTTATATGCTATATGTGGAATATTTTAGGGTTAGAACTGAATTACTCTGGAGCGGCCCCCTCTGGGATTCCAGTGGATTCCTCCAGTTGTTGCAGAGTGTGCCTGGGATGGCAACACTTTAGCTGATTTACATGTACCCACTTGTCTTCCGCCAGACTGCCTTTGGGGATGCAGATCTTATAGGCAACAGGGGAGATCTTGTCTATAATTTCAAATGGTCCCTTCCATTTAGGCAAGAATTTTCGCTGTTTGGCCTGGTTCCTTTGGAAATTGTATAGGTAGACCCGATCACCCACCTTATATTCCTTTCGGGTAGTTTTTAAATCATAGTGGGTCTTCATGCTCTCAGCTGATCTTTCTAGATTCCGCTGAACATAGGCAAAAGCATGCTGAAGGTGTTTCCTTAAATTCTCCACATACTCATGAGTTGTGGAGGCATTTATCAACGTTTGCTCTTGGGTTCTGTAGAGCAAATGCTGGGGAAGCACCATCTTGCGTCCAGTCATCAACTCAAATGGTGACATTTTGGTTGCAGATGAAGGGGTAGATCTGATGGCCATTAGGACCAGAGGTAATCGGATATCCCAACTTGGCCCAGAATCTGCCACAAACTTTTTTAAGATGCTCACAATGGTTTGGATATATCTCTCCACTGCTCCAGAAGAAGCTGGCCTGTAAGCAATGTGTAGCTTCCTTTTAACCCCCAGTACCTCCCACATCTTTGTCATTACTTCACTGGTGAAGTGGCTACCTCTGTATGACTCAATCCTTTGAAGTAGACCAAAATGGGAAAAGATGTGGTTAATCATCAGGGCAGCTGCGGTTTCTGCCTTGCAGTTTGGGGCTGGGAGACATTCCACCCACTTGGTAAACAAGCATGTAACGGTCAAAATGTACTTGTTTCCTCTAGACGAGCGAATCACAGGGCCTACAAAGTCGATTTGCAAATCTGACCATGGAAGTGTCATCCACATCTTTTGGAGAGGCGCACGGTGTGTGAGGGATGATGGCTGAAATTGTGCACACACAAGACACCCCTTCAAGTATTGGTCGAGGTCCTGCCCCATGTGTGGCCAGTATGCAACCTCTCTTAAGATTTCCAGTGTTGTGTGAAACCCCCTATGACCGGCGGTGGCCGCATCATGGGCGTGACTTAACATCAGGCTTCGGAATGAGTTAGGAAGCACCCACTGATCGTGGCCAGCTTTGGATTTCCTTACCAGCAAACCGTCTTGGATTCGGAACATATTTGGACATTTCATAAACACTCTTAGGTCCTCTTTCCCAATGTAATCGGTATCCGTCAGGGGAAAGTTCTCAGGGTCCTCAAGGTGTTTGTAAAACTTACCAATAATTGGATTCCCCTTCTGAGCTGTAATTAAATCAGCATCAGGGGTCTCCTTACTCCATTGTGCAGTTGAAAGATCATTGTGAGCATTTGTCTGGGATCTAGTGATAGCAGTGACCTGGATTTCCCCCAACAGGGACTCTATTTCTATTGGATCCCCGGTCTTGCCCAGCTGATCAGCTAAGTCATTTCCAGTTTTGTCTGGTCCCTCTACTTTGGAATTACCCTTGATCTTTTTCCAGTAGATGGTCATCCCATTCGATGTGACCAGATCATCAATGTTTTGGATTAACTTCCCATGTTTCAAGGGTTTGTTATTAGCACATAACATGCCTCTGGTTTTCCAATTAAACAGGTGCTCCACGAACCCATTCCGTACATAATCCGAATCTGTGATTATGACCAGTTCATGGAGTTGATGCTGGACAGCAGTGAGGACGGCCTGATGAACAGCCATCAATTCTGCCACCTGACTACTTCGGGGACCAATTTTGTATCCAGCAGGGTTCTGGGAACTCCTTCACCCATGCATTCCCTACGCCAGCCACCAGTTCTTTCTCCCCGTCGTTGTCAACATGGTAAGAGCATCCATCCACATAGACAGTGGGCAATCTCTCACACTTGTCTTCTTCAAAGACTTTGTGTGGGGAATTAAGGTATGCCTCCATGTTGTCCTTGATTTTTAGACTTTCGTCCTCGAGACAGTTTTCTCTGGCACAATCATGCAAGTCAGCCAGACCTTGCGCGAGGGGACTCTTCTTGTTTTGGCCATAGCTGACCTCTACAGGAAAGCCTTGCATTGACGGAATCCAGGAAGTAATTCGGGAATTACTCACATTTCCGGCCTGGATTCTGTCACTTTGGAGATATTGCAGAGGCTGGTGTGGAGTCTCCACTATGATGTGTTCCCCCTGGATAAACGGGCGGTAATTCTTCAATGCCCACACCGTTGCCAGGAGTGCCTCTCACAATCGTTGAATTTTTCCTCCACAGAGGATAAAGTTTTGCTCGCATAGGAGTTACTTTATTGACCTTGTCATGCTTTTGGTATAATACTGCCGACAAGCACGTATTAGAGAACCCCGTCTCCAGGAAGAACTCCTTGTTTCTGACAGGGTAAGCTAGGCAAGGCGCTTGTGAGAGGCTTCTTTTGAGTTGTCTTACTGCCTCGGATTGTTCTGGACCCCATTCCCACTTGACCCCCCCTTCAAGAGATGAATCAGGGGTCTAGTGATCTCTGCGTAGCATTCAATTAACTTTCTGCTTTAATTAGTCAGTCCAAGGAGGCTCCTTAGTTCCCGCAAAGTTGTGTGGTCTTTCAGTTTCTGGAGTGCTTCCACTTTCTTTTCTTGGGGACAGATACCCTGAGGAGTAATCTCATGCCCCAAGAAATTAACACGGGTTCTACACTTCTGTGTTTTCTGAAAGGAAAGTTTTGCTCCGGCGGCCCTCAACAGTGTCAGAACATAACGGATCTCTGCTATGTGTTCCTCCACAGATGAACTTTTGATGAGGACATCATCTACATAAGCCAGGTTACCCCTCGCACCCAGGTCGGGCATGGCCTTATGTAGGAAAATGTTGAATTCATTGCCGGAGTTGAGGTATCCGAAGGGAGTCCGGGTCCATGTGTACTGCTGGCCCCCAAAGGTAAAAGCCAGTTTGTATTGGTCCTCCCTACTGACAGGCACGGTCCAGTATCCATTGGTCAGGTCTATTGCTGTGAATACCTGTGACCCCTGAATCTGGGCCAGCCCTTGGTCAATGTAGGGCAGAGGCCATCGGGAAGTATGGACCCGTTTGTTGAGGTCCCTAAGGTCGGCACAGAGTCTCCACTGGCCGTTTGGCTTCAATATTCCCAGCACCGGATTATTGAAAGTGCTGTGGACTGGACGGATTATTCCCCGGGACTCAAGGTTCTTAATTATTTCAGTAAGGGACTCCATGGATGCGAGAGGCAAGCGATATTGCTTCACAAACACTGGAGTCATTCCAGGGTCCGTGGGAATTGTTGTGGTGTGGATGTCGGTGCGACCACAGTCATATGAGTCTACCGCAAAGAGATCTTGAAAATCTAAGAAAACCTGTTTCAACTTTTGCTTCTGTTCCAGAATCACACAGGCATCAGCTAGGTTGACTCTCTCTTCCACCATCTGCCTGAAGCCTGGAAAGACTTCTGGTTTGGCTATCTCAGCGGCCTCCTCCAGCTGGGTGGAGAAGTCCCTGGTCAGAGTGCTGATTTGGACTGGAGGCTTCAGGTGGGAAAGACAGCCCTCATGGACCTGGAAAATCACCTCATCCCTCCTGAAGTCACAAGTCACATCTTCCTTACCATAAGAGCAAGAAGTGTACACCAGGAACTTCCCCCCATGCTGGGTGAAAATCCTGTCTGGTGTTGTATTGTCCTCACTGTCACTGTCAAAACAGTCCTTGGGGATTGGTCCTAACAGTTCATTTCCTAAATCAATGGAGAAATGTCGGTCATCAATCGCCATTCCAATAATGGTGCCTGCGGCTAGAGTAATACTCTTTAAGTCGCTGTTATCCACCTCTATTGGAATGGTGTCATGTTCTATGTTGACTAATGGAGTTGGGTTTACCCCCAACCCTTGCGGTTGGAGAGATGCATTTAGATGTATGTAAGCATCAGGGTTTTTCAAATGTTGACCTCTTTTAACTTTCACTTCCAGGGAGAATTGTCGGGTCCTTTCTGGGATGGTGACTTCCTCTTTAATTTGAATTTCAACTGCATAAGGTAGCAATTGAGCTGACCTAAATGCTTTTTCTGGATCATCAAAGCCCATGGGATTATCCGCTAATTGGGACCAAGCTTTGAAGTTTATTAGGTCCAAACTAATGGCAAAGAGATTGAGAATGTCACTGCCTAAGTAAAAGGCGGCAGTGACGTCTCGCACGACCCAACAATTATGGACTATGCTCTTGTTGCCAATGGAGATTTTGAGCATACACCTGCTTGGCAGGAGATGTTTGGAATTAGGTGCTTCCAGGTCCATTTCCCATTTGTCTATCAGTTTGAATGTGAGAATGGCTGGATCTTTTGGGAGTTGGCGGAACATGGCTTCGCTGATGAAGCTCTTACCGTTGTTCACACACACTCGAGCGAGAACAGAGTCCTTCCCATCATTTAACTGAACAGGGATGAACAACTGCTCTCCAATTTGCTGAATATCAGCCAGGCTCTGAGCTGATTTCATATCTTTCTGTACTATAGGAGTGGGAATTTCTGATTGTGGATTAGTAAAGAATTTCAGGGTGTTTCCTTCCAGTGTGGAATACCACCTTAAACTGGAAGGAAGGTTGATTTTCAGAAATAGAGAGGACCCCCCATCACCAGTCTGTTGTCCTACTGCTATTACTGTCACGTCTGGAGTTTGGTTGCTCTGAAAGTGAAATTCTACTTGGTCAGATTTTTGTTCAACCATGTGGCAGGTGCCGTTTAAACTAACATGGTTGACACTCTGTTTTAATTTTATTGGTCGGCTAGTCTGGGTCCAGAGGACCTTGTTTACACAATCTATTAGGGGTGACAACCTTCTCAGGAGGTCATTCCCTAGTAAACAAGGGGTGCCCTCTGGAGTCACTACTATTACCGGGTGTTTCACCTTGTGTCGCCCAATTTTAATGTCCAAGTCTGCAGTCCCCTCAACGGGAATTTCCTTCCCGTCAAAGTTCTGCAGTTGTCCAGGAAGAGAGGTGAGAGGAATTTGGTAATTCTCCCCCCTTCCTGCATTTAGTTCCTCAAAGGCCCTTTTGGACAGAAGGGTAGCTTGGGATCCAGTGTCCACCAGTGCCAAAATTGTACCCTGCCCCTGTACTTGTACCGGGGCATAGTATCTTCCCTCCTTCTCCTCAAGGGGTCACAGATAATGCACATTTTTGGACAACTGGTGGGCTAACTTTCTGGTTTTGGACATTGCTAGCAAAGAGATTTGGGCAGAATTCTGTGGAGAGCCTTGGGAATCTGACAGAAAAAGTTGGCAACTGGAGATCAGAGCCATTGTGGGTTCCCCTGGTTCCGGTTCTGGGCCGCCCCGCCCTTTTCGGAGGGAGTCATCGGGATGGGTTTGACCCTTGGGATTTTGGAATTGTCGGTTCTGGGATGAGATGATGGGCGGCGGTAGCTCAGTCTCCACATCTCCCCAGTCTGGATTGGAATCCCTTGGGACCCATTTTTCCTTGGGAGGAGTTCCCCCATTTCTGAAGGAGAAGATCCTTTTCCCAGGATCTTCTGAGGATCCCTCTCCCTCAAATTGGAAGACCTGTACCTCCTCCATAAAGTGGGTCTGTTTGGGTCCTTTGTTTCTCCCACCCCCCCCTCTGCTCCCTGGGTGTCAGACTTTCAGGGGTAGGAGATTTTGTTTCCGGTTCCTGGTTTTCCAGGGGCTGTTTACAAGTTGGGAAGGAAGCTTCCTCCAGTGCCTTACACCCCCCTTCCCCTTGTGTCTCCTCCCTGGGAACCGGTGGGTTATCGGGGTGCTGCCCCCATCATTGTTCTGGAGCACAAGGTCCAGAGTTTGGGGCATTCTGCGGTGACATGCTCATCTGAGGGTTCTTTTGAGCCCTCAGTATGTGACCCAGATCTCGTGCCATATTTTGGACCTGGCGCTCAAGTTGTGAAACCCGCTCCGGCTGATCCGGGGCTCTATTTTCTCCCCTGGGCTGATCCCGGGAAGGGTAGCTGTCCCTTCTCTGGTAGTACCCCTGGTTGGGAAGATTTTGGTACCCCTCCATCCTTGGCCTCCCCTCTCCCGGATTAGGTTGTCTGGGCTCATGGAATTGGGGAAAGAACGATGGATGATTTTGGGGCTGGAAATTGGGTGGATGCCTGGGGAAAAAGTTCTGCCCAGGATTTGGTGAATTTCTGCCCTCCTGGGGGAAGTTAGGAGGGAAGTTCCCCGGGTCAGGTGCTTGGCTGGATCCCCCCACTTGGGCTGGAGGAGTCCACACATAACCCCGGATTGGTCGGTTTCCCTTGTAGCGGGGATTTACATAGTCAGGGGAGCGGGGGACCTCATTTGTGGGACTACCTGCTCGACTCCCTGTCTGTGACTGGCCCGAGGGCCTTCTGGGCTGTGAATTATTTGGTGCAGGCAGGTTTTTAGGCCCCCCATCTCCAAATCTAAAACGGGGACAACCTTTACCTCTGCCACCTTGGCAGCAGCAGGGGTGCTGTTGGTTTTGGGGTTTTTCGGTGCATTATTTTTATTTTCTATGGGCTTCTGCACCTCATAGATCCGGGTAGCCTGTTCAATGACCCAGTCTAAAGATCTTTTCTCATGAAAATCTCTCACGAGCTGGGTCATTATGTATTTGGGTAGGGCATGGAAAAACGTATTGATAAATTCTCTGCTATCTGTGCGCACCCTTCTGGTGGTCTGCGCAAAAGCACGCTTTAGTTCTTGCACAAACTCTTGTGGGGCCTGATCCTCCCCACATTGCAAATTGCAGGCTGCCTTGCGAGCCTCTTGAAGATTTCTGTGCACAGAAAAATGTTTCAAGATGGCTGCCCTGTATGTGGACCACCTTGAATGGTTTTGATCCTCCAGCCCTGCATAGAAACTGGAGTATTCTGGTGAGAAGGTCCACTTTACATATTGAATACAGCTTTTGCTGTCCTTCAAATGGAAAGTCTCCATCATTTGCTCATAGAGCTCCAAGTGTTCCCAAACAGAATACTTGGCATTCTTATGATAAGGCGGGATGACACTCCTTATTGCCTTTATTTGTTTAAATGGATCCTTAAGCAAGGCCCTTTTTGCCTTATTGGCCTTTTTGGTTCGGGTAACCCTGGTCCATTCATCCTCTGACTCAGAAGCGCTACTCCCAGAGGTGCCTGGCCTATGAGCCCCATACTTCTAGCTGGATAGTAATCTGCCATCCCCGTGGCCCTGGGCTCATGTGCGCGAGGGGACCTGGGGGTGGCAGAGTCCAGGAACTGGGAGAGATGAAGGCCTCTGGTACTAGGGCTCCTGAGGTTATGCTCAGGAGTTTCTCTTTCCCAGCGAACCTCATCTCTATCCGCCCCTGCTTCCTGTTGCAATGCAAGAGCCTGCGCTTTCAGTTCCTCAGTTAAGGCCTTCCTAGACTCTATCAGTCTCTCCTGCATGGCTACCTGTTGCTGGAGCCTATCATTGTGCTGACAGAGAGCCTCATTTTCTCTCTGTGCCTCCTGATTGGTCCTGGAGTACTGGGCCAGTCTCTGCTGCAGGAGGGTTACCTCCTCAGTCCCATCCCTACTGGCCTGCTCCTTTCTTGCCAGAGCATCCTCCACCCTCCTGGTGTGCTCTAACAAGTTCTGGTGTTCTTTTTGGAGGTCACCCAGTCCCTGGAGGGCCAGGTGATTTTCTTCCATTTTCCTTTTTAAGTGGCAGACTTCCTGGCCTAAGGTATCCCTTTCCTGACTAAGAGCCTGCATCTGTGCCGCCAGGTCGTCCCTTTGCCTTTGGAAGGCACCAGCTTTCTGGCGCTCCTGGTCAAACTCTGTCTGGGTATCCAGGTCTTTCAAAATCAGTTTATTGCTCTCTGCCTTCTACCTATCTAGGTGGCTTTGCAGGGTGACTACCTGCCCTATTGAAATCTAATTGTTGCTCCAGCTTTTTCTGGCTCTGCAGTAGGGAGTCCAAACCTTCTTGGTACTCCTTCTGCAAGGCCAGAAATCTGGTATCCTGGTCCGCCTTTTCCTGTTGCAGCACATACATATCCTCCTTTATTTTAGTGATGTACTGTCTGCTGTCCTTTTCTGACTCCTGGCTCCTGAGCAGCCTCTGCTCAGAAGAGTCCAGATCAGATTGGGCCTTCTCTAACGCCATCTGTTGCCTATTTGCCAGATCTTGGCCTTCAGCACATTTGTCCTGCATGGCTCCCATATATAGATACAAATATGCTGCTATCCTGGCAATCTTATTATGTTCATCTTTGGCTTTAGGGGCCATATATAGTTCACTCAGGGCCACATGTAGGGGACCCTGATCTCCTCATATATCTGACCCTGTTTCAGTGACCTGTTGCGCGATTGCCTGCAACCAGACCGTTTGGTCCTGATGAGTCCACTCACCTCTCACAAATAGCTTATGTAAGAAGTGCTCTCTGGCTATTTTCATATCTACCAAGGTCGTCATTCTGGAATTTGAGTTCCTTGCTGACTTACAGAAGTTTGTATTTTATTTTGCAAAACAGATCGTTTCCTTAGAGCGTTCCTTTGAGGGATGCTTTCACAGTGTAAAACAGCGTGGTGATGTAACCGGATATGTGTATCTGGTAAATTGGCACACTGTATTAATCTGCACAAGTGATAAATCTAACCCAGAATATCCCGGCTCCGAGCCCCCACTTTTGTAAGCGATATTCAATCAACACTACAGCCAAGTCAATGCCTAGTCTGGGATGCTGAGGAAAACCCTTATTAATGTATTTTTATGTCTAGTTCAGTACTCTGGATGACCACCCTTGTATAACACCCCCCTTTTAGAATGCCCCTGACCCCACTGAGCCAAGAAGTAGGTTTGTTTTGCAAATTAAAAGGTTTATTTGAGAATTTAAACAATATATATATGTCATATATGTCACACTTTATAATAAATTAATATCTGATAGTACACTTAGACATATGATGTTGATCAACAATGGGTAATCTGGCACTAGCACACTTCTTTACAATCAATGAGGAGTTAGTATAGGATGGATAAAGTAGCAAAAATACTTTTATGATTTCAAGGGAAAAGCAATGAGGAATAAAATGCAGTACAGAAATATTTGATATGATTTTAGCAAAAGATAAGATAATCACTTTTTCTCTGGCAATTCACCCCCCTCCCCTATGCAATGTAAGAAATGGAAGGAGATGGAAAGAGGAGCACACAGTTCTCAGGAATGCAATCAAATACAATACAAAATTCAGTTCCCCCCCCAGCAAGCTTAGAGGAAACAGGTAGGAGTTTGAAACGCAGGCCCAAAATGCTTTTTAAATGTGATGGCAATGTATGGGAAAATGTGCCAACTGATTTTAATTCCCTCTAGAGATTCAGGGTGAGTGGGAGATGCGTGTTGGTATTAGTTCAGGCTCACTTTAGCAATGCTCTATGAGTTATTACCAAGTTACAAATGGATTTTAACAAAAGAAAGAATGGAGCTGCTATTTTGACAAGTGGAGAAATTGAGCCAAAATCGCAAATTGCGGTAAATTTCGCGAGTGCGTGAATCGCGATTGCGGTAAAAGTATAAGCCCAAACGGTTCCAGAGATACGGACGATTAAATAAAGGTAGTTTTTCGGATTTAAAGTAAACTCAAAATGACAGGTGACAGCTTGCAGCTGCAGAATTGACAGGTGACAGTTGTGCAGCTTTAAAAATGACAGATGACACGATTTCTAGGAGGCAGTTCTACTTAGGTTAAAATAGTTTGGATTAGATTATTTTAACTAAGAGATTGGTTCTGCACAGTTCTGCTAGATACTCACAATGTAAATTTGAACTAGGCCTCGTCACGGATCTGGTCAACACGTCCGGCTGCAGTTCTGTCTGCTCGGCGGGTCAATCAGGCACCGGTTCTGCTCACAGCGATCTGGGTCAGCTCTGCTCTGCTGGTCTAGCCCCTCTGGATTCTGGATGTAACACTGCTTTCTAGGTACTGCTACAGGTTCTTGCAAAAATTCTCGGCAAAACTTCAAACAGCTCGCCCGGCTGTTGAATAGTTTGGTTAGTTTTGAGGCCTGCTGAAAAGGATTCATCTGGTGGATTCAGACCTCTCTGCTACAAATTCTGGGGTTAAATTCTGCTACAGGTTCTAGAGATTGATGGATTTGAAGTCTGGATCTCTGGATGTGAAGTCGTCGGTCAGCATGCTCCGCAGCAAATGGAATTGAATGTCTCTATCTGTCCCAGCAGTCTCTTTTTATGTGTTTTGAAAATGGGTGTGTGTCTGGGCCTAGCTAAGCCTGCCCCTCTCACTTATCATTGGCCAAGCTTTCCTCTCTCCCTTGATTGGGGTAGAGAAATGGAGTCAGAGTGATGCTGTAGGTTTTATGGTCAGAGGAACCTCCCCTTGTCAGATTACACACAAATCTATTTCTGACCCAAGTACATATTTATCTATGTACCATTTTTCTAATATTATAGGTCCAGTTAACATATTTTCTGTAGCACCAAACCATCCGATCCCTGTCTTTGTACGATGTTGTGTCCACTGATGACAGAATTCTCCCCTTTTCATCCAGATAACGACCTCTAAACCTTTCCAGATTTTACACAAATGTGCACCAGGGATATGGGTTACAGATGATAAAGTGTCAGATTTTTAACATGCATACATTTGAAGTGAGACCCTATTTTCTGCTAGCAACCCCCCAGAATACACCACAGGGTCCTAACGCCTCTTAAAATGTTCACAGAAAAATCACAAAAATAATGATATTACTTATATAATTCTGACAAGTCTGCACTATGAGTTATCTATCTTTTTAAAATTATGCCCTGGTCAAACAGGGGTGTGGCTTCCCACATCACATGGTGGAATAACTGGTTTATCCACTTCCCCCAAGCCAGCTTGTTCAGCGAGGCACAGCTGCCCCCCAGTTTCTCCCAAGAGGAAGCTATTTTACGACGCCCCCAATATAACATTTGCCTGAGTCAAGGACAGGCCTTTGTTCAACTCCCTGTAGTCCCCAGCTGCCACTCCCCTTTCAATCAACAGGGCCATGTGACCTCAGGATGCAGCCAGGCCTGGCAGCCAGGCCTGGGAACACAGCTGTTGATCCCGTTTCAACTCCTGTCGGGGGTAGTTGTCAGGCAGAATTCAGTTTCATTAAGCCAGGTTTCAGCTAAATGTCACTTTTTGTTCCCAGTTTAAATCACTTACAATTTTTACATATACATTAAATAATTACTTCCTTCAAGTCATTTCAGAATATAGTTTTACATTGTATCCACCTCTTAGCAAGTCTTTCCTTAGTCTGGTTTTGTTTCATTTGTTCAGTTTTATACAAAAGTCTGGTGGTTTTAAAACGCCGGCTTTCTGATAGTGGTGAGTACTGGTAATGCAACCATTTTTGGGATTAAGAAAATGAATTCCCCACAGTTCTGAGTTGCTTTTTTGGCAATCAGCATTGCCATTCCCAATGGTTTCAGGCTACTGTGTGTGTAGCCCAATGTTGGTTTCAGGCAGCGCCCTCCTGTGCTCACAACATAGGCAAAAATATGTGGCAGTCTATTCTTCATGTTTTCCCTGTGCACTCTCTGGGGAGTTCTGGCCATCATGATGTTTTCCATGCCAGTACTGCACAGTTTTATGGTAGGGCTTGTATGCATGGGTAAAAACATCCCACACTTCCCAACGACTGTATTTTGTGATTACGCCCTGTGGGTGGGACCTGGGTGAATGGAGTGTGTGACTAATACGCATTCTGTGTTGTGGATGTCTAGTATCTGGTGTTTGACACAATGACTGAGACAGCCCTGGCCGAAACTGGTATGAATGCAGTGTGGAGTGTTGAATGGCTGGGTACTTGTCCCAATACACATAACTTGATGTGAGTGTCTGTAGAGAAGTGAATGGCCTGAATGCACTATGCACCGGATTGGCTGCCTGCCTGCATGAATGCCCTTTTGACCAATTGGTTGCCTGAGTGTGACCCAGCAGAATGAATGGGAGATCAAGAGTATATCTGGGGGCCTCTCACTGCTAAAATCGTGTTTAGAAGCTGAAGTCCAAACTACGAAGAGTAACTGGAATAACACTGAAGCTTATCCTTGAAGCCCTGCTGGAAGAGAAGAATTGCTGTTGCCCTTCTTCATCAATCTGAAAGCTGCTGTGTCTCCAAGGTCTGACCCAAAGAGGACCTGGTAAGCCGCCCTCTTCCCGAGCCATGAGGGACCACCGTGCACCAGCTGATCTTTGCCGAAGCTCCCTGGTAGACACACCTACGACAGGCTGCCGACCGGAGACAGGGACTGCCGCAGAATCCCAAAGAGAAGTGCCCGGACTGTTGTCCACCACCGTCGATGACCGCCATCGCCAACCGGAGCCGCCGTGCTCCCATTGCCTAAGAACTTCATTTGATTCACAGGCGCACTCATCTGCACCGCCGCCCGCCTTATCCAGCCAGAGAAGGCCAGGCCGGCAACACGCCGAGGAGCATATGCCCGTGGGTGTCCTGCCGCCCAAAGACCACAGAGACGCAGACGACTCGATGCCCTTGTTGGGCCACAGTTCTTCAAACTCTTTGCGGTCCATAAGTATTGACATTGTGGTGCCACGCAAGCCTCTTCCTTGCAGGACGTTTACGCTTCCCCATCAACGAGCACCGCTAGGAAATAAGCTGCCACTTCACTGTCATAGCTCACCCTGTTCTCCGTCGGACTTTCGAGGACCCGTGACTCCTGCCTTAAAGGGAGGGCACACAAGAAGGGCCGTTGATTCCCCAACGAGGAACGCTACAACACCAGGTACTATTGGGGGTTGCAGAACTATTGGAAAGTTTCTTGTGAACAATATATTGTCTGGGCTTGTGATAAATCTTTATTCTACAGGTTGCCCAGGTGGGGGGATCTCCACACAGAACTGTGTCTAGTGGTAGTGGCCCCTATTCTGCCTATTGTTCTAACCAACTACTTTCCTCTTATATCTATTGTTGGTTTCCTTTACGAACTGATTTGTATGACATTTAACCGTACAGTTGATGCACTTTAAAGAGATCAAACAGTAATAGTGGTACCATGTACTACTGTATATTTGCCATTGTAGATAACCAAGTACAAAGTGAGTTATCGTGATATCGTACATAACCTTGAATATTAATTATATAAAGACTGTGTTTTAACTAATACAGTGTGCGGACATTCCTTTGTGGGTGCTTGGGGACAACTCTGTACTTAAGAACCAGCCTGCATCATCTCCTGAGAATCTAGGCCTTGATTGCTCATCCATTGCTACCTTATAGAGAATCTTGGCTGGGGTCCTCTGTGCCTCTCCTCTACCATATAGAGAGCATAAGTACAGACACCCCCCTCCAGTCTTTACAGAGGGGTAGAAAGATTAGAAGGGAAGTGGTAAGTGTGGGTGTGAGCGAATGTATCTGAATCCAACTGAGTAAATGAAAGGCACTATCCCCAGATCCCTATTAGAACACAAACAAGTGGTTAGAGCAGGGCCATGGCAAGATGGCATGTATGATTGTCATGCTGTCATTATGCATGTGGCCTCCTGAAAGAGTTACAAAGCATGATTCTGTAATATTGAAGTGCGATAGATGATCTATTTGTAACACACTTCATAGCAGATGATGTCAGAAGTCGCACTAACAGGGCTTGACCATAAAGCCCCAACTTTCACAATTCCCAAAGACTGTTATCACTGGTCAGGATTCCCATTAGGGGTAATCTTCCGTTCAGGCGTGCACAGGTTTGTCTGACTCTGACCCTTATTTATCACTGACAGTGTGGATATCCTGTTAGGTACTGGAGCTCTACTATCTACTCGTCTGAAAGTTAAGCTGCCAAGTGGGATGTGTGGGTCAATTGCTGCCAAATTAGTCAAGTTTGGTATGGAGTTCTGGCTGGTGTAGTGGAGGAATATTACTGAGGCAATGTGCCAAGAAACGGCGGGTTGACCCTGTAGGTAATGGCCGCCCACCAAAGTTAAGGGTGCAAACGAAGCAAGGGTCCATTAACTGGTGTGATGGTGCCATTACCGAAAGGGTAGGCACGCATCTGAGGGGCATATTGCCATTAGCATCCATATAGTTCTCTAAATGGTTCTTAATGCAGTCTTTTGAATAAATAAATACATAAATACATAAGCATACCTTTCATGCACGTCCCGGTGCCTCATAGTGCTGCTGTTAGCAAGTCGAGTTTCCGTATTGATGACTGTGATGTCATCAACAGGAAAGCGGTCCAAGCTGACAGCTGCAAGGCACGACTCCAGGCCGTGTAAGAAAGGTACGTTTATTTTCTTTTTCTTGTTTTCTTCAAAAAAGACACCATTGACACCCGTGTTGGAAACTACATGGAGCTAAGCTAGGAAAGGAATGGGGAGCAGGTGTCCCAGGCTACTCGGAACGCGGCTTGTACTTGAGAATACAGCCCAAGTTTCGAGCATCCTAATTGGACAGCGCCCCTTCCTATGGTGCTAATGACACATTGGGAAGCTATTGCTCTTCCCGGGACAGAGTGCCGGTTTGCGATTTGTAAGTTAAAGCTTAACCTGTTCAACCCAATCAGAAAAATAACCTGTTTTGAAGTTGTGTCTTGTTTTTCCACATTTTGGCCCTCCCATGTAAATATTCTGCATAAATATACGCTTGTGTCGTTGCCTTGTATTATTCCAACTTGGATTCATGACCCCGTATACCTTGCAATCACCCACATGTGGACATCATGGTCGAACTGGTGCATTAAATTGACTTGGGCACTTATGAAAAAGTGGCCCGCCATCTCAAATATCTACTGTTTCGTTTTTTGACCGATTACTTGAATAGCAAGTACTCTAGGGGGAGTTTTTTTTGTAAAATGTGATGCAATTTGTGCATTTTTAAAACCATTTCTTCAGTAAAACTCGTCAAAACTACTATCTGCACAGCAAAGTAACACACCAAACTGGCCACCATTTGCCAAAAAACGTGTCCACTTCACCAAAACAAACGGGCCCACACTATCGTGTTGGGGATTCAATTCTGGCATTGTCCTATTGCCCTATGGGCCAGTCTGAGCCTATGACCCAAATGTACATGTTGTGATCTGCATAATTGGCTTATGTGGTTGTTTCAGCAGTACTGAGAAACATATAAACGTGCTTTGCTCTTCCCACATATCTTTTGGCTCATCTATTTGCATCTAGTGACTTGGACCGTAAAGTGAAAACCATGTTTAACTATATATATCTATCGTCCATCAGGCGAGTGCTTGAACTCAAAGTTCCTTGTGCACCATTCGTCAATTTTCACATACGATTGCTTATAACGCAAGACAAAGATGTTATGTTAACGAATGACTGATGGCATATTAATTCATTCTCTCTATATATATACACACACACGCACATGTCTGATGACCGGCTAAACAATACGGTTTTAAGAACTAGTACAAAAGCAGACATCTGAAACAGAAACTGAGCTTTTTCGATTAAATTATGTTTTTATTTGTGGCCACTTTAAATGCACTAAATGCTCTGCATACATTCGCAAAATGCAGAATCCCCGAGTTAAAAATGAAGTTGTAAAGATCAGAACTGTGATCCCGCGAGACGAGCCGAGGGAGTGTTTCAATCACCGCGGGGCTGCATCAATTTAAAGCCATGTAACATTAAAGAGAAATACGTCTGGGAGAGTCTCCCAGTTGTCGGTTTAGATTAGATGTGTTGCTGTTATCAGGCTGCACATTTGGTGAGCTCTTACATTTGAAGAGTACAGCCACAGAGTGTGTGAGGGCGTACACGGAGAGCGTGACTGTTTATCAGGTTGCCCAGAGATTAGCAGAGTGCACACATTAATCTAGAGTCTGAAAAGGCACATCTGCCCCGAAACCTATTAACATATTAACATGAACTTGCTTCCTTGGAGTAATGCAATGCACGGTGACTCAGCCCGAGAAATAGACTATGCAATGCTACTGCACTTAATTTAAGAACCACACTGAAATCAATTTGTGGTCCATATCACTTCACCTACTTTACAATGCAATTGAAAAAAACCTCATTTAATATGACTAGTTTCTGAATCAACGCGCTCACCCTCTATCATTGCAGCAAGCTGTTTAGATGCACACGGTGGCAATCTGATGATACGCCTTCCCTTAAGAATAACACTTGCGATGTTACATGTAACCAATTTATGAAATACATATTCTGTGCTGTCATGCGTGAGGACAAGTTTCGGCTCTGGCTTTGGGTACCTATTCCTCTGTGAGTTTTCAGCTGAGATGACTGGCTCTGAAGAATGGTACATCTGCTACTAGTTTACTCTTCGCACAGAGGCACCTGCTGCTGGCCGGTTGTGGAAGTCGTTGTTCCGTTACAAAATCCTCTACCCCGGGTACCTGGTGCACACAAAAGTAAACGTCTATTAGTCATGTGCTAACGCGTTCGGCTGTTGGATCTGATGAGCATACGGATATATGGCGCCTGCATTCAGCAAGGATTGCAAACTTGGGAAACCCAACGCACGAGCAAAGTGCTCGCCTCGGACATTGGTCCATCCGGAACATCAGGAATTTGAATCCCATAACGTCCAACTTCCACTTTAAACCTTAAAAGGTTCATACACTGACTTACACGTATTTAGGTATTAATAACACCTAATATATTTCAGCACTTGGAATCGCCCACGAAGCACTATATACAAAACAGTGAATTAATATTTCACTTGGAATCGCCCATGAAGCAATATATCCAAAACGGTGAATTCATGTTTCACTTGGAATCGCCCACGAAGCACTATATACAAAACAGTGAATTAATATTTCACTTGGAATCGCCCATGAAGCAATATATACAAAACTGTGAATTAATGTTTCACTTGGAATCGCCCATGAAGCACTACATACAAAACGGTGAATTCATGTTTCACTTGGAATCGCCCATGTAGCACCATATAAAACACGGTGAATTAATGTTTCACTTGGAATCGCCCATGTAGCACCATATAAAACACGATGAATTAATGTTTCACTTGGAATCGCCCATGAAGCACTATATGAAAAACAGTGAATTAATGTTTCACTTGGAATCGCCCATGAAGCACTATATATATAAAAAAAATGAATTAAGGTGAGGGGATTAGACAACCTCTTACCTCCAGTGGTGGTCATTTACACTAATAATACCAGTGTCAGGTGATGTGCTGTTTTAGATGCATTTGGCCATATAGGAGCTCATTTTGCTCATGTGTGTAGATTTAATTGAACAGGGGAGTTGTTGTCATTTGCACTGCAGAGTGGACATGAGAAGTGTACAGAGACAGTGGCAGCCTCTTTACACTTCTCAATGCAAATAGACTCACCGCTGCAGGCTATTTTACGCCACCATGAACATCTCATGTTGGCATAACACCAATTTGTTTTTGAAGGCGAAAGGTGTAACGATATATTGGGAGACCATGCTCAACATAGGGAGTTCACCCCCCCCCCCCAATTAAACAAGGCCACAATAGACCATTCATGTAGGATTTAACACACCCTGTCTATGACTCATATAAAGCCACATAGATGCCTCCCTCTGTTCTTACAATGAGCCAAGAACCAGGCATGGGTCTAGAAATAATGCATATTTATTTATAGTTAAATTGTTGGTGCTTTTTGGTGATATCCTTGGGATTGTACTCTTGCGACCGATAATTTTGCTCAAAATTTGTTTGAAAGTTGGAATTTTGTGAGTTGCAGATTCTGTTTTGTTTTCTCTCGGTATGTCGCACAGGTGTATGCAAACACGGAGACCATGAGCTCCTCCACTCCGTTAGTAAAGATAGAAAACTTTTTTGGTTTTGCTTGCACCTTTCTTTGCGCAAGTAATTCCTTTCTTCACATATATGGTTTGTGCTGTTCCCAATTGGGATAAATGAAAAGTTCCAAGTTTGTTCTGTGTATACGTTTTTTAAAATTTTTAGATGATTTTAGGCCCTTTGTGCAAGCAAAACCAAAAAAGTTTTCTATATTTATTCATAGTTTAGGTTCAATGGGGTTCTGTTTATGTTACACACGCCACCTTACTTGTGGCACAAAACACAAATTCAACAATAAACAGGTAAATAGTGCTTGATCAAATTTTGATCAACACCAAAGCAGCAATTCGATTTTTAAAACTGGTCACACATCACATGTGCAATGCTTGATACATGGGGTTTCCCTGCACACTTTCAAAATGCTTGCTGTTTTGAAAACACAGATCTGTAAAAATGCATGTGGAAAATAGTACCCTGTTTCCTTTTCGCCCAAAAGCAAGGCAAAGATAGTTCTGCTATCAGGCTCATTTACTTACTCACAGGAGAGAGTGTATATTGTTCAACGGAAAGTACATTAATTTCTCTTTGCAAGGAACTTCTCCACCCAGCACCAAGGACCCAGGCATCAGTGATCTGCAGTACCCTCTGTCTAAAGGCCCGGTCTACAGAGTGGGGACAGTTTAGTCATTTTGTGTGGGGCCATAAAGAGTGGTGACAATTGGAATTTTCGATATGTGGCAAAAAACCTTTTTGTTTAAATACAATATTTGAGGAGTAGTGACAGTTGGGATTTTCGTTTTGGGATGTGTATACCTTTTGCTTAAAAGCAATGTTTAAGGAATGGGGTATCAGTTGGGAATTTCATTTTAGGGACAAGGACCTTTTTGTCTTATAGGCAAGGTATGGGAATGGTGGACATTACAAATTTCATGTTTGTGGCCAGGCCTCCCCAAAGACTTTATGCGACTATATCATTAAACTTGCTAAGAGAGAGGGTGAAAGTTTAACATTCTTCAAATTCCCCCCTGCGTCAATCTATTTGGGAGTAAAATTAATATTCAGTCAGTTAAGTTTCTAAGGGACTACACAATTTGCCCCCCCCCACCCACTATTAAGGGAAGAATATTAAGGCAAGCAGATCCCTAACACTACATTTTATTTTGAGCAAGTTGCTTACATGGGATTTATCTGGATTTAGTGCACAGAAAAGTCAGCCAGGTTCCAGGACCCTCTCTAGTGGGTGCTCAGAGTTCTGGTCCGGATACTTTGGTCAAAGGTAGGCATCAGCTTCCCCTCTCATGGTCCCTCTCAGCTTTAGGCTTCCCCAATAGCTTTAAAAGGGTTAAATCTCCATTCTGTTTACTGTGCTTTCAGGTGATTTTAGGCAAGTGTCCCTGGTAGATTTGAGCTCCTGTCTTCTGATGTTTTTTTTTTAAGGCAGCTGTTCTCCTTTTCTGATTCCCAAATTCTGCTGTGCTGATCCCCTCTTGCATAGAGCAAGTGACTTTTGATGTATAAACCACAACTCTGATTATTACAATTATAAGGTGTCAGTTTACTAATGCTAACTTTCTAATTTGTCCTGCTAACCCAGAGAAAACAACAATGGCCTGACCCATCACCATGAGGCTGCAGGAGCAGTGCTTTCATATCTCGCTGCGAGGTAATCCCCGATGGATAATGTTTGCTGGGTAGCTCTTTCTTTGTGATACAGAGCTGCGAGCTCTCTGCATGCTCTAAAATTGCCTAGAATTGCCTGATTAGTTTTGTCATCAGTGTGGTAGTGTTTCACTGACGAATTTTGGGACGGAGTGTGTGCATTTCTCTGCAATGCCCAGTTGGGCTGTTTGAAACTTGGCCCTGATTATCTTCAAACATGGCGTCGCCTGAAGCAAGCTCCTTAGTCCCTGCCCTGCCCTTCCAGCTACCTCAATGATTGGGCCAATGTTATACTTCAATGACCAATCCAGGGACCTAGCAGGCAAACGCCGGCCGGCTCGCTAAGGTCCACACTAAGGGCCCTGTCTGGTCTGTCTGGCTGTGGTCACCGGGATCGCTGGGTCCCTCCAGGCCTTCGGTAGCCTGCCACTCAGCTCCTCAAACTTTCTGAAAAGGTAAGCTCATATGATTGTTTCTCACCCCCCAGGCCCAGTTTTTCTTTTTTGATGCATGCCTGCACAGCCCCTCCGTACTTCCGTCTGCAGCCATCCTTGATTTCTCCCTCCGAGACCACCTGCGGCAGGCCCTGGAGCCAGCCTGCTTACCCCCTTGTTTCGTTACAGATCAGCCAATAACTGATCTCATCTCATCGGCGAGGACCTGATTTACTACTACACCTGAACATCCTAATTTGCTTCATACCCCTTGTGTGACTTGATTTTCCCCCCTCTCCATTACTCACTGTCTGCATCGATTCTTCCACGCACAGCAGGTCTGCATCCTGTTCCCATGGTGCACTCTGTGCCCTTACACGGTCCTCTTCACTTCCATACAAACCTGTACCTTTCAGATCCTACCTTTGTTTGCCAAATGTAACTTTTCCAGGCTTGGTCTTGCAACCACCTGGGGTGGTCATTCTGCAGTTATGTCTGGGTTATGAAACGCTCGCACATATATGGTTGTGAATGTAAAATCTAGTTTCTAGTTTTCTGCTACCCTGCTGAATTGCTGTCTCTACCTCATATGTGTATTTTTAATTCAAGGGTGTTTAACTCAAACACTGGTCCAAAAGTAGCTTTTTTACTACATAGGGTAAAATGTACATCTATATTTCTTTTTTAACCTGCTGGCTCTGCCTAAAAGTTGCCTTTTGACCACATTGTGGAATATTCACACCTAGCTGTCTTTTTTTAACCTGCTGGCTCTGCATACAATTTGCCATTTATCTTCATTGTGTGAAATTCACATCTAGCTGTCCTTTTTAACCTGCTGCCTCTGGCCAAAAGTTTTTTTTTTTTACTGAACGCCTTGTTTAAAGTTGCACTTTGATTATATGTTTTGGCTCTAGGGTTGTTGACATTTGCTGCACTGTTGTAACATTAATATCTCCCTGTATAACTGATTTTCACCTTGGTGTTCTTAGGATTGTTGCCCTTGACTAAGCCTTACTCAAAGGACCTTACTCATCTGCCTGTTGGCTGCTAGGCCACCTGGTGAGCTATGTGTGCACTGTGCAGGTCCCCTGTGTACTTCTCTCCCTCCTCCCCCACCACTCACACGGCACTCGCTATCTCCCCTATCTATTCTAACTTCTACTCTATCACCTTTCCACCTCCCTCACAAAGTATGGAAGAAAAATGCTTAAAACAGCTCTCCTAACCTCTAAAACAGGCCTACCTATTGTTGACACCTATGTCAATGCTACTTCCAGGCAGACTGTTACTGGCATCCTCTTTCTGACCCCTCCCGGGACCTATATACTCCCAGCTTGGTTTTCAGCTTCTCCCCTTTCTCCTCTTCACCCATTAATGGTGGCACTAGATGGGAAGTATTCCTGGCATACTTCTCCTCCTCTAGGTGCATCACCAATGTCTATTACAATGGCACTATCATGGCCCACGGTTCTCAACCCACTCTTCTACTTTTCAACCAGCACTTGCCCACTCTCATTAACTTGCTCCCTTCTCCTGCCACTCCTCCTTCCTACTCTCTAACCTCTACACCACAACCACCGGGAATACCATGCCACTGTACCCCTCCTCGGAAAACTTTCAAAGGTGGTAATTAGCTTCACTTAGCTACTTTAACCACTTGTTCTACTGTCAAACACTCCTCTGACATCTGTCTCCTTCTTGAAGACTTTGACCTCAATGTCCTCGCCCTTACTGAGATGTGTGTCAATGCCAACTCTGTCACTGCTCTTGACACTCTACTTCCTGAGGGTTACACACTCTTCTCCAAACCCAGGCCCAACCACCCTAGAGGCGGGTTGGCACTGATTTTCCCTGAGTGGGTCCCTGCTTCTATCATACCTATTCAATCCTACAACTCTTTTGAATGCCTCGTCTGTAGGCTATGGATTTCTCCCACTCTCTCACTCAACCTCGCTACCATCTACAGGCCCCCTGGTCGTATCTCTCTCTTCCTCTCTGTATAGGCCAACCTCAGCTCCTCCCTCTTGACCACTTCTTCCAAACTCCTCCTCAGTGACTTCAAATTCTACCTCGACTCCCCTGAATCATCCACTTCACAATTCTCTGACATGTGTGATTCTCTCTCTCTCTCTCTTACTATTCTTCCTTCTGGTCCGACCCACTCAACCGGACACATTCTAGAGGCCCTCATCTCTGGTGACATTCCTATCTCTTATCCGATCACGACCTACCCCCCAGCTCCTAATCTGACCACTCTCTCCTATCCTCCCACTTGGGGCCCCTCGGCCATCTTACTGAGCCACCTCCCATACTGCCATCCTCCTTATCTGTCATTCGACTGTTGAAGCGAGTGACAGTCACTGCTTTCACCTCCACTTTAATTTCTCCTCCCTCCCCTGCTTCTGACTCTCCCTCTGACTCTGTGCTCGCTAACCTTCACCTATCCATCTCTAACACCGTTGTGACCCTTGCGCCTATCATGAGGATCCACCTGAAGCCTGGTACGACTCTGATCTAGCTTCCCTGCAACGTAAGTGCAGAGTTGCTGGCAGACCTCAGGTTCATTCTCTGACAAAGTGGCCTGTCACCTACTCGAAAGGCAATATTGTTTCTCTATCCGAGCACACATCTCTGGAGCCACTAACAACATGGCTGAACTTTTCAAAATCTACAAGGAACATGCCAATCCAACTGCAGTCTCCACCTTTCCTCTCCCCTCCATTCTAAGGCCCTCTGCACCGCCTTGACCTCCCATTTCACATATAAAACTCAGGACATCCTGTCCTCACTCTCCACCATCCCTATCTCCATTCCCGCTCTGGCTCACATGGCTCCCTTGGCTCTCACCCCTCTTGCCCACGTACTCTCCTCCCTCTTGTACATAGCACCTGATGAGTTCTCGAAAGTTGTCCACTCTATGAAGGTCTCAACCAAACAGGTTCTCCCCTGCTTCTCTAGAACCATTGAGGACAACATCTCCTCTCTCACCCCGGCTCTTGCTGACTTCTCTAATCACTCCTTTTCCACTGGCTCTTTCACTCTATCCCTCAAGCACTTACTTGTGCACCCTCTCCTATAAATGTCACCTGTTGACTCCTCCTGCCTGGCTAATGATAATCCCATCTCCACCCCCCACCCCCTTCCTGGGTAAACTCTGGGAGAAGCTGGTCCTCCCCAAATGATCCTTCACACTGAATTTGTTGTTTGCCTCAGATTTGTTAAGGCACATAAACTGCTCTCCTGAACACCTGTGAAGACATGCTTGAAAATCTAGACTATAACTCTCCTGCTGTTATCATTCTCCTCAATCACTCCTCTGCCTTTGAAATGGTCAACCATTCCTCATAAAATGGCTGCATGATACCCTAGACATCACAGACCAGGCACTTGCATGGCTGACCTCTTTCATCACTAACCACCGTTCCCAGTTGAAAATGGGCCCTTTCTCCACCACCAGCTCACTCTCTACCTGCAGCATTTCCCAGGGCTCTATCTAATTGCTGTGGCTCCTCAAAATCTATCTCACCCCTTTGCTCACCTGATCTCCTACTTCACTCCTCACTTTCAGTGTTATGCTGATGACACATAGCTTTCCTTCAAAAGGCCCTCTACTTCCTCCTACTCTCTCATCCCTAACTATCTCACTGCCATCCAGGTATGGTGTGCGGCAAATGATCTCTGTCTTAATGCCAAGAAGATGGAGATCCTTCTCATTGGAACACCTGTGCCCTGTTTCCCTCCTACCCTCTGGCCACCCTCCTTGGGCCCTCTACTCTCACCATCCTGTGAGGCCAAAAACCTTGGGGTCATCTTCGACTCTGCTCTCTCCTTCATCCCTTACATCTTGGACCTGGCTAAGAAGACCCACTTCCAGCTTTACCCCCTTAGAGGCATTCTCCCTTTCCTCACCTTTCCACCAAAGCTCAATGTCTCCAGAGCTCTGGTCCTGTCTAGGCTGGACTACTGATACAGCCTCCTCCTAAATCTCCCCTTTCTTCTCCATGCCCCTTCGGCTAATCCAGAATAGGGCTGCTAGAATTATCCTTGGTCTGAAGCCCAGGAACCATAACTCTCCAGCCCTAAAATCCCTCCACTGGCTCCTGGTGGCTACAAGGATCAAATGCAATACCCTTTGCATCATCCACAAGGCTTTCTTGGGACTGGGAACATGACATCTCCAACTTTCCCTCCCTAAATGCTTCACTGCTCGAACCCTTTGCTCCTCTAACACCAACTCTCTGCTTGTAAAATGCTTCTCCAAGCAGAGAGTGGGGGCAGGACTCTCTATTCAGCTTGTGCCTTTCTTTGGATCAGCTTCCCTGCCCTTCTAAGACTTGAGCCAGACATTCTTAAGTACTGGAAACCTTTCAAAACTCTGCTTTTCTCTACCTCTCTCACTCTGTCCCTTCCCTGCTAATCTCCACTCTGCCACTGAGACCGGTGGTCTAGTCCTTCATGAATCACATGTGTTACCAGGCCCTCTACCCCATCAACACAAACACCCACCAACCTGTCAGCACTGCCACTGCGGGCCCTCTGCCTGGTGGCTGTGCATCCCACCCAGGGGATTACTCTGCCTTAGCACTTAGCCAGTGGCCTACGCCCCTGACTCCCCTTGGCACTTCCCTCCTGGGCTCCCACAAGCACTTGTCCATACATTGCTTCCGCCCACCCTTCCATCCCTATCTCCTGCACTTGAACATCTGAATGCCACAAGGTCTAGTAGGACCACAATTGTATATTTACTGTTTTTGGCCACTGTTATTTACTCCCTTTGTTCCCTCCCGACTTGCCTTGTGGCACCTGAAAACACAATTTGGTTGTATAGGCGCCTAACAAATGCTCAATAAATAATATAATATAAATTAATACATTGGTAGATTCTCTCTTCTTCCTCCCAAGAGCCCACCCCTCCCTGCTGATAGGCTGGGGAAGTTATGTGATTGATGTGAAGTAAAGAGGTACCACCCTTTGTCATTCACACATTTTTTTAGCTGTCAGATTTTTATCCAAAAAGTCCCTACATGGCAACATTTTGTAATTTACCAATATATTCTATGATATATAGATATTAATATTCGCCTCTTTATGAAGAGTCAGTAAAGGTTATTTTTATTTCGGCATTCTATAGCATGGATCCACAATAGTTTTTTACCATTTACACAAAAGTATAATAGTTATTAATATGAGATTTAATACCCAGATTCCTAATTTAACAAACCATCAGTTCGACGATCTTTAGACAAAGGACATGTTCAGGAAATCTGAAATTCCCCACATTGCACTGAATGACAATTATATCAATGCCACTGCCTTGTAATTAGCTTTTATGTGACACCAGAATGAACAGTGACTTACCGTTGCTGTGAAAATCACCAGTTAAGATAGTTCATGGGAAATCTTCGACATATATGCATATCTTAACTCCCATTTCTCCATATAAGTTTAATTTCTCTTGAAATGCTCCCCAAGCTCTGCAGCCTCATTGTTAATTCAGCCTACAATAAACCCATCAGCCTTTCTTCTCTTGAGGGTTGACGGACTGAGGAGATTCTTATCATGCACCAGATGGTGTGTGGCGACAGGAGATCTTGCTGGCATCTCCCATTTTTTCCCTGTAATCTTAGGATGACTACAATTTTGATCTAAGACTCTGTATTTCCAAGCATTGTCACCCAACCAGAGCTGGGTCTGTGTTGATCTGTTCCTGTCATAGATACTTGGTATACATCAGCTTCACAGAGATTTCTTTTCACGATAAGGAGCCAGGCAGGCCTGCAATGGGTTAGGGTACTTGAGAATCTGTCCAACATCAAGAAGCATTTGCCCGTGTTTAAGGAGATTGTCCTGAAAGAAAATACATTATTCAAGTAATGCCTTCTTTTATCAGTGCCACATTTGACATATTTTAGGTTTCTTGAATCTTTCTGTTATGGTTATGGTTCAATGCTGTTTTTTCAACCATGTCCAATTCTTCTTTCATGTAGCATTTTCATTAATGTAGCAATCTGAAAGTAAAGGGCTGCTACAGTTAGTTTTTGTAACTTTCCATTTTTCAACATGCAATCTGATTTTACTTTTCAGCATGCTCTGTGATTCGACTGCAGAAAGACAGAAGTTTCCTTAATACACTTTTCTGTGTGTCATCTTCCAACAAGACACATATTGTGCCTCACCAGGCCCTTTCTCTGTGTAAAGGCTAGGGCTGGCAGGTATAATTCATTGTGTCTTTTCCCATTCAAACAAGGTACTTCAAATCAGAGGCCTTTCAGTAATATCATTCTGGCTGTCATTAAACCCCACAGATCCTCCCCTCTGGCTCTTTCATGCTGAACTTTTGTGGGACAGAATAGGGAAGAGTGGGATCTTCCTCAGAAGTCTTTATTTTTGTATTTTTTTTTTGCCATTCCGCTCATTATCTTTCCTTGGGGAGTGGGAACTCCAGCCTCCATTTCTATCTTTTGGTTGTGGTGTGTGGAATGGAACCCCCTTCCTTTTCCTTCTCCTGGTACCTTGGGTCCTCCCCATGCTTCCCTCCCTCCCCCAGGATGGAATTGAAGTAACTTAGTTATCTAGAAATAGGAAGTAAAGAGAGGTTCAGTGCTTTTTACACAACATATTTTCCCAGTAGTTATGACAGAGCATTTGAGAAAAAAAAACATTACATATAAACATTTCCAAAGAAGATTAATTAAACTACTGACCTGTTATAAGTGTCCATCGGGAGTTTTGATCCTTTTCGTTCACTCCTTGGATGTTTCCTCTGCTTGACTTTCATTGGGCTCCTCAATCAGTCGTAAAGCTTGTCTGCAATGACAGCTTTTCAATTGATTGATGTGGACCCATTTCTCCTGCGTCTTTTCTCGTCTTGGAATGCAAAACCTGTAGGCAGCAGGTGATATTTTATTTACAATTTCAAAGCTCCCATGTCAATGGGATGTAATTTCCGTTTCTTGGTCTGGTAATGCTGAACATTTTCCAGGTAAACCTTGTCTTCTATCTCAAACTCCTTCTTTGTGGTCTTGAGATCATAATATATTTTCATCCCTTCAGCTGATATCTCTAAATTGTGCTGAGCATACCCAAAACATGCTGGAGGTGCTTCCTTACCTTTTCATTGTACTCATCAGTGGTGGACGCATTGATCAGTGTCTGCTCCTGAGTTACGAAGAGCAGATGCTGAGGTAACACCATCTTCCATCCAGTCATAAGCTCAAATGGAGAGTTTTAATTGCAGAAAATAGTGTAGACGTAATGGCCATCAGGACAAACGGTAATCAAATGTCCCAACTAGGTCTAAAGTCTACCATGAACTTCTTTAAGATGCTCACAATTGGTTTGTTGTATCTCTCCACCCCCACTCAAGGCTGGGCAGTAGGCAATGTGGAGGTTTATTTTAACCCCTAGGATCTCGCCATCACCTCACTGGTAAAATAACTTCCTTGATATGACTCAATCATTTGCGGGAGGCCGAAACGAGAGAAAATGTGATTGATCAGGAGTGTGGCAGCTGTTTCCACCTTACAATTCAGGGCTGGAAGGCATTTTACACAATTTTTGGAGAAGCTTGTTACAGTCAACATGAACTTAGGTAAATGTTGAGGTCTTGGCCCATGTGTGGCCAGATGGAAACCGTGTGCAACATTTCTAATGTTGTATGAAACCCCTGATATCCAGAGGTGGCTGCGTCATGGTAGTGGTTCAACATCAGGCTTCGGAATGAGGTAGGTACCACCCACTGGTTACATTCATATAGGGCCCTCCATACCAACAAACAGTCTTTGATCGGGAACATCTTCAAAAACCTCATCAGCAACCGGAGATCCTCTTTACCAGCATAATCCGAATCTGTTAGAGTGAAACTCCAAGCATCTTCAATGTATTGATAGAATTTTCCGATGATCGGTTTCTCTTTCTGTGCAGTGATTAAATCTGGGGTATCTGTACATCACTGGGCAGTCAGGAGTTCACTGGTTGCATGTGTGTGTGACCAGGTGACAGCTGTGACTTGGATTTCACCCAGTAGGAATTCAGTTTTTATGAAATACCCCGTAAAAGCTCTGCCTTTAGCCAACTGGTTAGCCAGGTCATTTCCAGTCTTATCAGGCCCCTCTGTTTTGGAATGACCTCTTATTATCTTCCAATAAATGGCAATCTCATTAATGGTCACCAGATTATCAATTGTATGGATCAATTTGCCATGCTTTAATGGTTTGTAGTTGGCACAAAGCATGCCTCAATTCTTCCAATTGCTAAGGTGTTCCACTGACCCATTCATGACTGAATCAGAGTCAGTAATTATGACTAGTTCTTTGAGTTAGTGCTGCACTGCAGTGAGAATTGCTTAGTAAACGGCCATCAGCTCTGCCACCTGATTGCTTTGGGGCCCTATTTTGTAACCAGCAGAGGGCATTGGTGTATCGTTCACCCAGGAATTCCCAATGCAAGCCACTATTTCTTTTTTCCCATTGTTATCAACATAGAAGGAGCACACATCCACATATACTTTCGGTATTCCCTGGCATGACTCTTCTTCATAGACCTTGCATGGGGAAGTTAAGTACGCCTCCATGTTGTTGTTGGTCATAAGTCTTTCGTCCTCAAGACAGTTTTCTTGAGCACAATCATGTGCTAGGAGACTCTGAAAGACCACATAAATATCGAGACTTAGTACCACAAAATGAAATATTCCAATCACGGGTCGAAAAGATACAGGTATCTTTTATTACTGTACAGTTTCAAAGAAAACAGATAGCCATCTGGCTCCCAACACCTTGCAGTGTGTACCAGCAGACACAATGAGGGGTGAGAGTGCTGGACATCTTAACACAGACGTTTTTATACAGTTTCCAATCATTGTCCAGCCCCTCTCCAAACTAATAATTCACATGCTAGGGTTCATGCCCAGTTCACATGACTAATAGTACAATATTGTACAACGGATTTAACAAGTTTGCATGTCCATGAAGTTACAATGGGGACATTGGTTCTCTGATTCACAGTAAGCCTTGTTTCAAGAATCGCTACAATGCAGTTCAGCAAAAGCACACAATCTGAGTTTGTTCTACACTGTCTCATTGTTTATATGAGCATGAGGCTTGTGAGCGCAGACAACACTTAGATTGCAGTTCATTCGAGTTACGAGGTTTCTTTGCATATGACAAACAGTCTGCTCTTGGTCAGCTGAAATGATTACACAACTCAAAGGTCGTTCGTCTCGGCTGCAGTTCAAAACACAGTCCACCATTTTAGAAGACAAGCAAGAGTCAAAATCAAAATGGCGGATGATTCTTAAAATGGCGGTGAAGTTGACCAGAAATCGAAACTTTTCAGATGCGTTTTCCCGTGTAACGTGAATGGGCTTAGGCCAATATTCATAATAAGGTGGTATTATATGAATACAGTTTAACAAACCCTCCTTTTGGCCTAAGCCAAGAGCATTACTGAAACATTCACTCTACTCAAAAACCCACGCCTCAATGTCCGTACATCCTGAATCACATTCTTCAGAAATATTGATCGCCATAAGTTCCTTGATAGTAATATCCTTCATTACAAAAGTGTTAGCTGTCTTCTTGGGTGCATGTACTTTTGGTCCTAATGTACCTACAGTTTGTGCACAACATCTTCCTAACATCGAACATATGGCAGGAAGACATTGTATACAGCAACAACAAAATAATAGAACACCAAGAACTATCATTAGCACTGCGAAAAGCTTCCAACCCCATGAATGTAGTAAGTCCCAGAACCAAGCACTAATACCCCAGTTTCCCTCGGGGACATTCACTTCCGTGCTGAAGGTATGCAGATTTTGTATTGCCTTAAATATGGTAGGGGAGGAGTCAGGGATGAAAACACAGCACACAGATCCCACCAATGTACATACACCACCACGCTCAGCTAGGATGACGTCTAACACCATCCTATTTTGGAGGGCCACTAATCCAATAGCCTTTTGCTCTAGCATCATGTTGTACAGAATATCGGTGGTTCTGTTGATGGTTTTCTCCAGTACCGTTGCTAGGCTTCTGATATCCTCAGAGTTCATTATCTGTCCCCAAAATGGCAGAAAGGATTTTGCTAAATCACCCATGATTTGTGAAGGAGTATCACCATTCTCATCCTGCTTGGTCAAGCTCTAGAAACTTCAGAAGTGGTAGCCACATATACTCCTGGTAACAAGATACCCAAGTAACAAGTACCCTGCCAATCTCTAGGTAACCAAGGATAAGCTTCATTGCCACACACAAAGTAAACAGGGTCTACTATATACAGAGGTCTGTCCTCACTGGTTAGATTTGCAATGTTGGTACAACCCTCGATCGTACCCATTGACTGAGAACCATCCCTTTGTATACAAAAGGAAGCAGAGTTGGGGCTATGATAAATAGTATAGGAAGGAGGCATGGCATCCCGGTTGCCTACGAGAGCCTTCTTGAAAGAAATGAGTGATTAAAAAGGTCTAGTTAGTCTATCAGAAGGCCTAATAGAAGCAACAATGAGTCTGCTTCTATTCGCAAAGAGAAAACATCCCAAAGGTGTTAGGACTCGTTTTTCAAGTTCATTTAAATTAGTCCCATCGAAATTCCCAGAAATATTATCATTCCGACGACCAAAGAATAGTGCCCTGAGTGAGGCATAGCATGCAGTAGTTAAAGGAAGAGGATGAACATACCAGCCCAGTCCCTTTTCCCCGTGTTGTGGCAAATGTGAGCACACTCAGCAATTCATTCTGTTTATAATTGCATGGGTCGCATTCATGATCATTAGGAGAGTGTTATTGTGATAACCCTGTCTGTGTTGGGAGTCACGAGGAGAAGGAGTGTGCAGATGCACGAAAGTTGGAGACACAGTTGAAATAATTTCAGTGGGTAACAAAATCTCAAGTGGACGCACCCCTTCCACATACCAGAACCCAATGTGAAAATACAATTACTAAGCAGACTAGTAGTGTGATTAGAAAACAATAGGTGCTCAGGGACTATGATCTTTCATGAACAGATTCTTTGTCAGCCATGAGACCAATAGCTTGTTCCGTACGAGTAGATTAAGGAAAGGACATTGTTTCTCAGAGTCTGTTTAGAAGCCTTTCTGTTAGGCTCTTTTAGTTCATTTGTCGGTGGCTCCTGACCACATGGCCTGTCTTGCTTGAAGGTGACTTTGCCGGTCCATGCTCTTATTTATTTTTCAGGGAAAGAGTGACAAGGGACTGGCTCAATGATGATTGCTTGTGGGCACAACCGATGCTGTGCTCTAAGTCCGGTGTCTCGGACGCAGATCGTACCTCAAGACTCCAGGTACGGTGTGATCTGCGAACAGAGTGTCATCGCTTCCTGAAGAAAGTGATGAATCAGAAGCAAGATTTCTCAATGGTGGAGAAAGATCTGAAGAAGAACTTGAAGGCAAAGCAGCAGTCTCCCCAGACCCCCAGGCTCAGGAAGAATTTCTGTGGACAAAACAGGATTATGATGAGTATCGGAGCGAACAATCTCCTCCTCTTCCCCTCCATTATGGGGCAGAGGAAAAGATATCTTCTTGATGTGCGTTGCGTGATCCAGTGTCATTTTTCGTCTACTCGTACAGCAGTCTGTGTTGCAAGGAGGACTTGGTATGGTCCTCTCCAGCGAGGTGCGAGACAGGAGACTCTTTCAAACGCTTTGACGAGCACACACATCCCAGGTCAGAGTCGATGACCAGGACCTTCATATTTTATTGGGAGGGCTTCTCTCACCTGTTGATGAATCAAATACAAGTTTCGAGTTAACTGGTCACAGTACTCAGAAAGGAGCAAATGCTCTACATCTTTTAACCGCTTGGGCTTGGGTACATTCCAAATATTGGCTGGTCTCCCCATGATGATTATCTCATAGGGAGAGAGCCCAGACTTTGTTTGTGGGGTTGTCTGCATGGACAATAGATCTATCAGTAAAGCATCTGGCCATTTCAAATGGCTACTGGAATTCATTTTAGCCAATTTATTCTTCAATATACCATTGTGGCATTCTACAAGTCCCGCACTCTGAGCTTGCCTGGTGAAATGGAACCATTTATCGAAAATGTGGCCCATTGTCCAACCAAATGACCCTTGGCAAACCAAACCTAGGAAAATATTCCTTTAGCATGCTTTTCGCTGTCGTCATTGCTGTGGCATCTTTTAAAGGAAAAGCTTTGTCCCATTTGCTGAAAGCACAAATAACTACCAGAACATATTTGTAATTCTGACAATGCTCCATTTCAATGAAATCGAAATGTATAACCTCAAAAGGCACAGAGGAGTGACCAAAACTACCCCCGGTGTTGATTTACCCTTCTCCACTTTATGCTGTAAGCATACCATGCAATTTTGGACCAAACGCTCAGGAGTTGTCGAGATATTTAAATTCATCCAGACAGGTTCTAGCAGTTTACAAATCTTTCTAGCACATATGTGAGTTGGACCATGAGCCATCGTAACCATAGCGGTGACATAAGCATCGGGTAGCATCCATCTTTGCTTATCTATCCAACAACCTTCATCATCTAAACTTGGTAAACCCTCAGCCCATTGCTTAAGCTCTTCTGAAGTGGCATCAGCATGAATGTCTTTTATAGAACCAATTCCTTCATCTATTATAGAAGTGTTAGTGGCTTCTTTTGTTATATACATTTCAGAATGCAAATCGGCAGCAGTTTGCTTGGCTATCCTGTCAGCAAAAGTGTTTCCTCTCCCCACCTCATCTGTTACTTTCTGGTGTACTGCACACTTCATTATCGCTAACTGACTAGGAAGCGCAAGTGCTGAGAGTAGCCGAACTATCAAAGTACCATGCTGTATCTTAGTTCCATGTGAGGTCAAACAACCTCTCTCTGCCCATAATCTACTGAAGTTGTGAACCGCCCCAAATTTATACTGACTGTTTGTAAATATATTCACACTAAGCCCTTCGGAAAGTTCACAAGCTCTAGTCAATGCAATAATCTCTGCACCCTGCGCAGAGTTATGCAGAATTCTTTTGGTTTCTACAATTGTGCTTAATGTAGTGATGGCATAAGCAGCAGTGGATGTACCATCCGGAAGTTTGAAGCAGGAGCCATCGCAAAACAGCTCCCCTTGTGGATCTTTCAACGGTGTATCATTTAAGTCAATTCTGCCTTTAGTCTCTTGATCTGTGGTATACAGCCAGTCATGTGACATCTTGTCACTGCAAGCAATGTCTTGCGGAAGAGGCAATAGTTTGATCGGATTTAATGTGCAACATCTCTTAATTTGGATATGCGGTACAAATAGAATCAGCTCGTATCTTGTTAATCGTGCTGATGTGAGATGTGCATTTGCGTTCTGTTTAATAGAAATTCTTTGGAGTGGGTTACCATCACGGTTAAAGAGTGACCTAAAACCATACACTCATTTTGTTTTACAGATGCAGCGGCAGCAGCAACAGCTCTCAAACATCTCGGCATAACGCATCCAACAGGGTGAAGCATGGATGAAAAATAACCATGTTCCTGAGTTAATACAGCCAAAGGGCATCCATCACATTCATGCACTTACAACACAAAGGCCTTGTCATAATTTGGTGTGCCCAAAACTGGTGCTGAACACAACGCAGCCTTGAGCAGATCAAAAGCTTTCTGGCAATCCAATGTCCACGGTAAAGGCAAAGAAATGCCTTTCTTTGTCAATGCCAAAATTGGTTTTATCATTAATGAAAAATTAGGGATCCACTGTCTACAGTACGAAGCCATGAGTATCAAGGCTCTGACCTCTTTTTGTGTATTTGGGACAGACATGCTAGAAATGCTTTGATTCCATTAAGATGTCAGTCTTTTCCCCTCCTTTGACAGGAGGTAGCCTAAATAGGCGACCTCCTGTTGACAATATTGAACATTTTTCAATGAAGCCTAATGCCCATGGTCTGCTAGATGAATAAGCAGCAACATGGTGCCCTCCTTGCAAGCAAATTCTGAGTCTGCAGCTAAAAGAAGATTGTCAACATACTGTAACAACGTACAAGTAGCAGGCAACTCAAGTGTGTCAAGCTGTTCCTTCAAAGCTCTACTATAGATGCTTGGACTCTCAGTGTACCCTTGTCGCACACCAGTGAATGTAAACAAGTGTCCCCCTAGGGTGAACATGTACAGGAATACTAAAGAAAGCATTCTTTAGATCCACAACACTAAAATGAGTAGCTGAAGCTGGAATCATCGTTAATATAGTAGTCACACCAATCTTATTGATAGCACGTAAATTAATAATATAATGGAAAGGAATTGCATTATCTCCTTTCTTATACACCAGTAGAATCGGACTATTATACAAACTTCCTGCAAATTCCTCAATCACTCCTCGATGTACAAAATCAGAAACTATACTCTCTAAAGCTTGCTCACCGTCAACTGAAATCTTATACTTTGGAATAAGTGGTAGTTTAACACCTGGTTTCAACACAATTTGAACAGGGTCGATTTGTAAAATACCAACATCATTATCACCAACTGCCCATAAACATGCCAGAATTTTATCCAATTCAGTCGGTAAAGGCCTAGTCAAGAATTGTGAGACAGAAGTTCACTGAGGTGAAATCGCCAAATGCACTCCATCCGGAGAACAATACATTACTGCATTCAATTCCTTCAACAGATTCAACCCGAACACATTTTCGCCACAATTTTTCGTCAAAAGAAATGGACATGAATCGATGAATGGCCCCTGTGAAATCGGTACCGGTTGAGAGACCGGACTAACCACTGGCATACCAGAGAACCCTAAAGAAATGTTGTTCTGCCCTGACAGTGGAATATCAGGAACCCGCGAATGATCAACGGCACACATCTGTGCTCCTGTATCTATTAAAAATAGATGCTTCCTATTCCTCACCTTCATCTCAACGTAGGGCCCTTTCTGATTGACGGGAATAGGTACTGGTTCCAGACTCTGCTTTGGGCTGTCCTAGCGGAATAGTACATCATCAAATGCAAGGTCCTCATAAAGATAAACAGTCGAAGGATTATCAAAAATGTTCCCATTATTTGTACTATGATGATGACTATCCTGTGAAAATGACTGTTGATTCTGAGCGAACTGACTTCTACCAGGACCCCCTATCCCAGGACAGCCTGTGGATCGTCTACCCATGGTACCATATGTGTTATTCGATCTCTGCTGAAGGATCGGGCATTGTGCTCGCCAATGACCTTCTTGTCTGCAATAAGCACATTGGTTCATGCGTACAAGACCCATCTGCATATTACTCTGTGGGGCAAACTGTCCTCTAAACTGTGTATTCCCATCTCTGGTTCCACTTACTATTTGCTGCTACAATACTTTGGTTTAAAAGTCTCCCTTCTTCTTTTTTTTCCTCTCTTTTTCATTATCGACCCTATTTTCATAATACTGAGCCATGTGCAATACTTCAGACTGCGATTTAGCTTGCCAGGTGCTTTTAGAAGTCATAATTTGAGATGGATATCAGGCAACAATCCACACACAAATTTGTCCATAAACAGCCTTTTATCTGACTCTGTACTTACATCCTGGCCGTTAAAATCCGAAAACACTTGTTCGAACCAATAAAAAAATTCAGTAGCGCCCTCAGATTTCCCCTAGATGCAATCTGTAAACTTGTCCCAAACTATTCTTCTCTCTGGAACCAAAGTCTTCAATTTTGTTACTATTCTGTCTGGCAGTGTCAATATCACCTGTGGCGGTTTTTCACCAGCATTCCTTTCTCCATCTATCCGTACCAAGTTAACCCATGTGTCACCCAATTCTGCCAAATCATCTATAGTTCTAATCTGTTTCCATAAACCAGCAGGTAGGATCACAGCAAAAAACAAGTCTATATCACCCAGTGTGAAAACTGACGAATGCAAGACAGATACCATTTCCTTATAAAATCTGGTTGGATTTTTCCTAATATCTGGAATCGTCTGTCTAATGGTATTCACTTCCTGTCTAGATAATGAGACATGAAGAAACTGTGAGACATAATGAGCTTCAATAATAGTGGCTGCCGAGCCTGATGCTGCATTAGCTGGAATTTCCACTTTAGGAACAAATGTCGGAGGAACTTCCCTCATTGGCAATTGAGAAGTATTCAATTCTGAACGTTCATTAAGCAACAAAGCTAAATCAAGCGACAGAGTAGTCAAAGCAGTGTCGGACGAAAATGCTCTCTGATAAATGACCATCAAAAATGCGGAACAACAAACCTTTTTCTTCATAAGCTCATCCTGCAGGTACTCTATCATTACCTGTAACACTTTCCTTTGCATAGCCGGACTATACTGACTGAACGTGTCATATAATTCAATGCGAAAAATTGAAACATCTGAAATCCATCTAAGCACGTCCCTTGTGCAAATACGTTTCTCTTCACACATTGGCTCACAAGAAGGAAGACATTGTTTTTGCATATACGAAGTGATACGAAGCGTCCAATTTATGACCATCTATTTCATCATTCTGTAACCAATCTAACTCCCTCTTAAACTCAAAAACCCTCTCAACATTCTCATGTACTTTCTCTGCAGTGTCCTTTGAGTTAACTAAGACATTCAAAACCCTCAACCCTTGTGGGACATCCATCTCTGTCAAATCACTCCAAATATCAGCCAAGTGCATTCCCATCCCCTATATCAATGTATTCTATTCGAGAATACTTTCTTGCTCAGAAATTGCAGTTAATACTGCTGATTTTGCACCTCCTTCTATACATTTCTTAGCTGATGCATACAATTCTCTTTTTCTAGCTTTATAAACTTTACTACGAGTCACTACATTTGAATCAGCACTCGTTCCTTCAATTGCTACAAGTGGAGCAGAACCACTTGGAAAAGAAAGTTCAGACAAATCTTCTACAACAGGTACTGGAGACACTACCGCTGGCGGAAAAGACGGAGTTAAGGGAACATCAACTGTCAGTAAGGGGGGAGATGCAGAAGGAGGAACAACAGGAAGAGGACCAACAACTGGAGGAGGAGGAACAACGGGAGGAACAGGAACAACAACGGGAGGAGGTACAACAGCGGGTAGAGGCACATAAGGAGGTGGTGCAGTGGCAACTGTCCTACACTCATTTAAAAGTTTATCGATTAGCTCGTCTGAGGCGGATATATTTTCTGTACACCAAGTTGAAAAGCCCTATCCATGCTTCTAATAGATTCCGACTGTTTCTGTTGATCATACAATAATGCTTTTTCAGAGTTAGACATATGTCGACATGCATGTTTCTCTTTTCTCTTAAGTTGCTGCATAGCTTCCTTTCTCCAATTCTTAATTACATCAAATGCTGCATGCCTAGCCTTTTCCTTTAACAATATAGACTCCAAATATTCTATACAGGCAATTTCAAAACTACCATGAACTGGCCACTGAAATTCAGAAGCATGTCTAGTTTGTCTGTGCCAAATATCGTTGAATACTATACTATCAAGGGCGCACTTAGTACATAGTACACGCCGGAGAACCCTCAGATGGCCGGTCAACCGTATTCCAAAGATTGTCTGTGTCTGCGGAATAAACCCCTGAAAAAGGCAGACATTTTCCCAGGCATGTCAGATCATTGGTGTTACCTGACATCGTTTGAACTTGCGAGTGCAAATCTACAACCAAATATCAGGATTCTTAGGCATCGGGGCACAACTCACCAAATTACAAAAATGTAAAGGAGGTATGATCGGATTACTCGTGCTTGGTGATTTTGGCAAAGAGCCCACCTCGATATAGGGATCCTCGTCAAGATGCCCTCTCAAACTGCGTGCTCACCATTCAGGGATTGGATTGTGCAGTGCTGTCGAGGTGTTGCGTCTCATACAAAGGGGCCCCCTTTTTCTCACTCTCTGACCCCGGTCCGATAGCCACATCTTCTTTTCAGCGAGGTGACATCAATCTTGAGGGTCCCTATTCGGGCGCCATCTGAAAGACCACAGAAATATCGGGGCTTAGTACCACAAAATGAAATACGCCAATCACAGGTTGAAAAGATACAAGTATCTTTTATTACTGTACATTTTCAAAGCAAACAGATATCTATCTGGCTCCCAACACCTCGCAGTGTGTACCAACAGACACAGTGAGTGGTGAGAGTGCTGGACATCTTAACACCGACATTTTTATACAGTTTCCAATCATTGTCCAGCCCCTCTCCAAACTAATAATTCACATGCTAGGGTTCGTGTCCAGTTCACATGACAAATAGTACAATATTGTACAACGGATTTAACAAGTTTGCATGTCTATGAAGTTACAATGGGGACATTGGCTCTCTGATCCACAGTAAGCCTTGTTTGAAGAATCGCTACAATGCAGTTTAGCAAAAGCACACAATCTGAATTTGTTCTACATTGTCTCTTTGTTTATATTAGGATGAGGCTTGTGAGCGCAGACAACACTTAAATTGCAGTTCATTCAAGTTATGAGGATTCTTTGGATATGACAAACAGTCTGCTCTCAATCAGCCTAAATGTTTACACAACTCAAAGGTTGTTCGGCTCGGCTGCAGTTCAAAACACAATCCCACATTTTAGAACACAAGCAAGAGTCAAAATCAAAATGGCAGATAATTCTTAAAATGGCAGCAAAGTTGACCAGAAATTGAAACGTTTCAAACACGGTTTTCTGTGTAACGCGAATGGGCTTAGGCCAATATTCATAACAAGGTGGTTTTATATGAATACAGTTTAACAACACTTTGGGCCTCATTACAAGTAAGGCGGAACGGGTTAATGGGACCTGCTAAAGGAGGCGGACCCGTTAAACCCATTCCGCCTCATTACAAGCTCCCCTCACAGGACCCGGTAAGTAACGCCTGGTCAAACCAGGTGTGCTTACCGGGTCCCGCAACGGGATGAGGGAGAAAACAACGTGCTGCTCATAATTGGCCTGTCGTTTGCTCCCTCCCCCATTCCCATTCAGCCCTATGGGGGCTGAAATGGGCATGGGGAAGGTCCCGGCCCGTGTTCCTGGAGGGAGGAATTACCAGGCCCTCTGAACTCAGAATGGCCGGGTAATTCCCCATTCTGGGAACCCGGTCCCGGACCCGATTTTGGCAGCAAAATCGTAATGAGGCCCTTTGTGTTTTGGCCATATCTGACCTCCACAGGAAAGCCTTGCATGGACAGGATGCAGGAAGTAATTCTGTAATTACTGATGTTCCCCGCCCGGATTATGTCACTTTGCAAATATTGCAAGGGTCGGTGAGGTGTTTCGACAATGATGTGCTGCCCTTGGATGAATGGGAAGTATTTTTTCAATGCCCTCACTGCTGCCAGGAGTGCCTTTTCACAGTCATTGATTTTTTTCTCCACACAGCACAACGTGTCCTTGCGTACTAGATGGCTTTGTGGACCTTATCATGCTTTTGGTACAATACCGCTGATAGGCAAGTATCTGAGAACCCTATCTCCAAGAAGAACTCCTTGTTCTTTATGGGGTAAGCCAAACAAGTAGCATGGGGAAGGCTTCTTTTCAGATTGTTCTAGATCCCACTCCCACTTGATTTGAGCCTTTAATAGATGGACCAAAGGTCGATTGGTCTTCAATTATTTTTCAACTATGATTAGTCTAAGAAGGCTTCTTAATTCTCACAGAGTAGTAGGGTCTTTTAATTTCATGAATGCTTCCACCTTCTTCGCCTGGAGATTAAGACCCTCAGGGGTGATCGTATGCCCTAAGAAGTTCACTCAGGTCTTACACCACTGTGCCTTCTGAAAGCACAGTTTTGCTCTGGATTTCTGCAACTGGGTTAGAACATAGCAGATTTCTTCTATATGTTGCTCCACAGTTGAGCTCTTTATCAGAACATCATCTGCATTTGCCAGGTGTCCCTTTTGCCCAAGTCGGGCATGGCCTTATGTAGAAAGATGTGTACTCATTTCAAGAGTTTATCTATCCAAAGGGGGTTCGGGCCCAGGGCTATTGCTGCCTCCCAAAGGTAAAGGCAAGCTTCCACTGGTCTTCCGTACTCACGGGTACTGTCCAGTAGCCTTTGGTCAAATCAATGGCGGTGTACACCTTTCACTGTTGGATCTGTTCCAGCGCTTGATCGATGTAGAGAAGTGACCATCTTGACATAAGGACCCATTTGTTAAACTCCCTCCGGTCTGTACATAGTCTCCATTGGCCGTTTGATTTTAGTATGCCTAGTACTGGGCTGTTAAAATTACTGTGAATCAGACAAATTATCCCACGGGGTTCTAGATTCTAGATACTCTTTGTGAGTGACTCCATGGACGCGAGAGTTAACTGGTACTGTTTCACAAATATTGGAGCCATCTCGTGGTCAATGGCTATGGTGTTTGAATGAATGGATGTGTGTCCACAGTTGTATGAGTCCACTGAAAATACATCTAGGACATTCCCCCATGCCTGGTAAACATATTTTCTGGAGGAATAAGGTCACCGATGTTGAAGCAGTCATTTGGGATTGGTCCCATGTTTGGTTACCTAAATCAATAGAATAAAGTTTGGCATCAACTGCATTTCCAAAAAAGGTGTCTGCACCCAAAGTGATAGTTTGAAGGTCACTGTTATCAACCAATATTCGAATGGTGTTGTGTTCTAGGACAACTAGAGGTGTCGAATTTAGAAGTCCATGGGGTTACCCCCCAGTCGTGACCAGGCTTTATTATTAATTAGGTCCAAATTGATTGCAAACATGTTGAGAGTGTCACTGCCTAAATAAAAGGTGGAAGGGACATCTCTAACAACCCAACAATTATGCTGTATGCTTGCTTTTGTTGCCAATGGACATTTTTAGCAAACAACTGCTATGCAGGAAATGTTTGCAATTTGGAGTTTCAAGACCTACATCCATTTATCAATCAATTTACATGTGGGAATGGTCTGATATTTTGGGAGTTTCCTGAATAATACTTCACTGATGATGCTTCTTCCATTAGTCAGGCATACTCTGGCGAGCACAGGCTCCTCGCTCTCATGTGTTTGAATAGGGAAAAACAACTGTTCACCATTTTCCTGAATGTCTGTCAGACTTTCAGCTGGTTCTTCATTGTCTTCTTTCACAGGGAATCAATGTTAGAGTGTTCCCTTCCAGTCTGGAATGCCACTTAAAACTGAGAGGAAGGTTGATTTTCAAGAATAGAGAAGTGTTCCCATCACCAGTTTGTTCTCCTTTAGAGATGCCGGTGATGTCTGGGACCTGGTTATTCTTGAAATGGAATTCTACTTTCTATTTTTTTTGCCCCATTTTGTAATTGTTCAATGAGGTTTTGTTGTTTACTTCAAAAATCAGACTCTATTGTGTATGTCTTCTAACTGTCTGATTTCTTTCTTCATCTGTTTATATTTCTCAGTCTGACTCAGCACACAAGCCTCCCTATTTTTCACTCGCTTTTCCACTAACTACAAGTGGAAATATAAATAAGCTGCAGGCTGAGACATTTGTATCAGTTATTCAATAGCATTCTGGGTCATGTAAAATGCCTCTAATGTTTTGTGTATAATTCCTCCTTCCAGCCAAATGTCAGTGCTCACTGAGGTTAACACCTGCATGAATCTGGTTTGCCAGTTACCAGGTCACTCTCACTCCATTTTCCTCGAATGAATAGCTGAGCCAGAAGATGCCAATGGTGTTTTGCATTTCATGAAACCTTTTTGCACATGGGCAAAATCACACTGTTCCTGCTTGATTCCATGCACAATGCCAAATCACAAATCACTTTTTTCTATGCTTAACACCTTCCTGGAACTCAGGGGTAAAGTTCTTGTGGTATTTCAACAGAACAAAAACAACTTTCTATCCACCTCAAAGCGGTTACACCAGAACAGTCTGTCACAATGAGCTTTTCATGATAAAAAAGCTGTAAGTGAAAATGGTAACAATATATTGGGAGACCACAGTCAACATAGAGAGTTCATCCCTCCAATTAAACTAGACCATACTAGACCATTTATTTTGGATTCAACACACCCTATCTATGACTCATATAGAGTCATGCAAATCCCCCCTCCTGTGCAAAACAATAAGCCGAGAACCAGGCAGTGGTATAGGAAGAATATATATAAATGTATAGCTTCGGTTCAATGAGGTTCTGTTTATGTTAGACATGCCACCTTCTTTGTGGCACAAAACATAGCTTTCTCAATAAACAGGTAAATAGTACTGAATCCCTGTCATGCGCTTAGACACTGATCTTTGGAATTAGGTGCATTATAAAAAAAAACAATTATAATTATTATAATTATAATGCTTGACACATAGGGTTTCCCTCCATACTTGAAAAATGCTTACAGTTTTGAAAACACAAATCTGTAAAAATGCATTTGGCAAATAGCACACTGTTTCCTTTATGTGGTTATGCATTTGAAACAGCAATGGCAGACTTTGGTACATTGGGGAAACACGCAATAAAATAATTTATTAACTGCAACACCAAGTTTGTGGTGTACTGCATTATTTGTGTTTGTGGCTTACATTATATTGGCATTACCATTAGGCCCTTGAACATCAGAATTAGGGAACACCTGTCAACAATTTTGAATCAGGAAACTAAATACCCCTTGGCAACACATTGGCAGCAAACTCATCAATTGGATAATAAAAAAGATATTACATTCGGAGGGATGTCCAAGGTCAGTCTTCCACAAAGAGGAGGCAACCTTGAACTGAAATTAAGACAACTTGAGGCTAGATTAATTTGCTAGTACAGAATGGTTTCCAGGGGTTTAAACAGGGGTTTAAACACGGATCATGAATTTTTTGTATTCCTTTGATTATATGTATATAACCCCTGGGTTTTGTATTTAAATTGTGAAATTGTGAAATTGCTTTTCACCTATCATGTACATCTCTTTGGGCTAATTTCATCAAGTAACCTATGGTATTGCAATCAGATATCAGTGTATATCGAATCCATACAGTTTCATATCTATGGAACAACTGAGAAGTTGATACATGGTTATACTGTTCTTCATGATATATAGGTTTCTGAACTTTTATAGGTATTTGGGTTAAATACAATGTACGCTTTAATGTGTGTATAAGTAGTTCAAGTCCATTGCAATCGCAAATCACCCGGATGAGGTGACATGGGGTAATACCCATGTCTTGGTAATACTCATGAACTTATAATGGCCACTTGAGGCGATGGTGTCACATCAGTATGCAATTGTCTATATATTTTACAAGCTATCATTGCCGCCCCGTTTGGGCATACGCGTTTATTACAATCACCATACAGATAATTGTTATAACTTTTTCACCTTTAGTGGTAGATGTACCAATTGGATTCTCTAAACGTAATTATTAACGGTATGTGCATTTGGTAGTAACACGGGCTCAATGGATTGAGCATTGTTATGTATAATCAAATATACATTTGTAGTGATACTCGACATAATTGGTAAACTCTGACATAAGAAGCTATCGCATTGATATACGGCAACAATTTGTGATTAAAGCAATTATGGCATTGAGATGTATTACAGCAGATGTTACAAGTGGTAACATCTAGTAACATCCAATATAATAAATAACTGCACATATTTTATATAACAATACGAGCACACTGGAATTAGCATTATCACTACCAATGCTACATACATTTACGGTGGTACTAGTTTTAATTTGTAATTTTTCGACACAAGCAGATTTTGTGTATGGCATCAATACGTGCCTAATGCAATTATGGCATTTAGATTTGAAATATCTTTTTGAATGTTTATGTCCAGGGGCAGTTTAACTAATTCTTAGGTTAGTGCAATGTGCAGGTGAGCGGGCCCATTACCCAGAGGTATAGTAGTGTCAAACACATCTAAGATGGCGGACACTGGGAGCCGGGGACCGCTCTAGTGGATGGTGCCTCGAGCGACAGACAACCGCATACGTATTAAAGTTAGGTTGTACGCGGAAGCAGTACCTTGTTGATTCTAGACAAATGCCAAAAGGCCAGGTAGGCGGCAGTTCTGCAGACTTTGCCATGGTCCCTGGGAGGCTAATAGAATTTTTGGCAATTAGTGTGGATTGGCGTGGTCCCTGTGGGCTATTATTGATACAATTGAGGGTCATTATCTAAAAATGTAAACACAATTAAATAATGTTGTTTGACTCTAACTCTGCCTTGGACTTATCTAATTGGTTCTGTGGTCGAGTGGTAATTCATAATAAGGGGCTGATTCATGGAATTATTTGCGCCGAAAAACAGGGATTTGTGTGCCATTCTGCCCGCAAATCCCTGTTTAACAATTGGGGATTTGCAGGCAGAATGGCGCACAAATCCCATTTTTTTCGGAGCAAATAATCCATGAATCAGGCTGTAAATCATTTGTGTTGGCTTTCCTTCTTTGTTGTTTCCTCTCTTTTGGAACCATACATCTTCTTCTGTGAATTTATTACTGTGATGTGGGACTACTTTGATCAAAACAATAAACGCTTAATTGGATCTTTGACTATGTTGGAATTTACAATCATAATACAGCAAGTATAATTGGTGAGATACAACAGCGTTGAAATATTAAGGTATTTGTCATATTTTTTATTATGGGTGATTACACAAGTAATAATTCATATTCATTAAATGGAGTTGGTGTAATATATCCCGATTCTCACCTGCAGGTGCCCTATTTTTAGTTGAATAGACTGCTAAAAGCAATGGTAAGTGGCAATTTTTGAGTTGGAGATGCATGCACGTTTAGCAAAAAGATTATTATACGTTTACGTATTCTCTGTTTTTATTTTATTCAGTGGATATTGTGAATTTGCAAGTTACGCAAGGTAATTATACTTTTTAATAAGCATAGGTGATGTGACCCACTGCCCCAATTGACTATTTTTAGAAATATTGTATGTCATCAATATAACAATCCATATTCACTAATTGTGTTGCTTTTTCTTTTCCCTTTTTTCTGTGTTATTCTTTGTTTCTTTTTTCTTTCTTGCCTTTATTATGATCTATTATTACCCCTTATGGTATGTATATCAATACCTGGCCATTTCACTATATGCATTGTGGTTGTTGCTAACCCCACCCTTTTTGTGTAACTTTGGTGCTTTTCGCCTGTTCAATTTATATTGGCTTACCTTTGTAAATGTGTTTTAATTCTCAGATTGTATGGGATGAACTTTTTCAGTCTCAGAGGAAGAGCTTATGCTCGAAACACGTGTCAGGCTGATCTTTGATTGGAAAAAAAAAACGTCCATGCAATTTTGCATGCAAACTCAGAGTGTTTGGCGCAGTGTGATTGTATGTGTTCATTAACTCATTCATTGTACAGTAGAGTGTTCGGACAGAGCACCTACACCATACAATCACCTGCTGCCTTCTGCTCAGTTAACTTGAGAGTGTGAGAGCTTGGGTGACTTTGTCTTACCTGCCTCTCTTCTGTTTGTGAATTATAAGCTTAAGACACCCAGCAGCTGCACTGTGTGTAAGCCTGAAATGGCAGAAGCAGCTGAATACATTTTGACTAGAGATGAAGATATTAAAGCACTCTTTGCACCTAGAGGGTTGACTCTAAATCCATTTAAAAGACTTAATAAAGAAAAAGAAGACTTAAGATCAAAATGTATCAAACTAGAAAGGTTAAGCATCAAGTAAATTCATAATTTTTTGGAAAAACCTACGCTTAATCATTATTTAGAACAAAAGAAAATTCCACGAGGACTCAGAATGCTCATTTTACTAGACTTCCAGGACCTGCTTGATAATGATTTCGCCTCAGAGTGGGAAGCTAATCTGACGTCCAGCTATAATAATATGCTTAAAATACTTATTGAGCATGTGACAAGGGCACATGCTCGAATTTGCACACAAATTGACATTCTTAAACAAGAAATAGAATTGTTTGATGCACCTAGTGCTACCATTGATAAAAACTTCAAGGCTATGTATGCGTTGTAAGGAAGCATCAGGATGAAGTTAAAATGAGGAAATCTAGGAAGTTTTCACGTGATGAAAAAGATTATAGAGATAACTGGGTATATACATACCAACCCAAATTTGATGATGTATCAAGATCAAGAAGTAGTAGTCTAGCTTCTTCACCTGTAGGTTTGGATATTGAAAGTGATTCAGATAAACAAAAACCAAGCACTTCAGATGATCAAATCCTGATAGATATAAATCAAACAACAGATTCAGAGGATGGTATTGTAAACATACAAGAGGGTCAAGTGCCTTTTTTAGAAAAGATCAGGGGCTTCAAAAAGTAAAAACGCCAGGTGTCAATCAGAAAGCAAGTCAGGTTTCAACTTCCCACTGGCCCAAATACACCACCAACAGGCACAAAACAAGGGGCACAAGGGGGGGGGGCAATCTAGCCAGTGGAACCGGCCAAGTCCCACCACATCGATTAACAAGAGCCTCTTTTAAAAAATCCCTGTTGGCCAGAACCGGTAGACTTAGTGTATAGCTTAAGTTCATACCAAACCTCATCAGAAGAACGTTCGGTTCTTAATAAGGGTCTTCCCTTTGCCCCATCAAGCGTCAATAATTTTGTGCAAATTCAGATTGACCTTTTTAAGTTAATTTGGAAACTTAAACTTAAAAAATAATTTCTCAAACCAAGTCAAACAATACACAGCAAAGATCCCTATACCTGAACCATCAGGTCTTTCGCTACAAACAATGATTAACACACATGTACTTATGTCCTTACAAGACATAGAATTTGATTGAGAATCAACCTTTTTGGATACTTTGAGGGAACTGAATGTACAACAACAAAATTTAAAAATTAAAGAATTCACCAAGAAATCCAAATTCACGCCTTTTCTTTCTGATGATAACATTATTGACACTTCTTATCAAGCCGTGACCAATGACATACATCAGCTGGCTGATAATACTAAAAGTTACAAACAACAATTCTCCCCTAACCTTAACAAATATGAATCAAGAGCTTTACAGAAATTTGCCACTAATGAGACGTTCATATTCAAGGAGGCTGACAAAGGGGGAAATGTAATTATGAACAGGGCTGATTGCATCACTATGGGGTTACAAAACGTGAACATTGCTGGTTGTTATGAGGTTCTGAGGGCTAACCCCTGGAAAGATTTGACTCAACAAGTTATTTCTATGATTCAAACATGGGATCTGAAGGGAATGCTTACTGATGTGGAGAAACCTTTCTTATTGGTAGAGCAACCGACGATGCCAACTGTTTACTTCCTTCCGAAAATTCATAAGGCATTAGATGACATACCTGAGGGCAGACCTATTATTAGTGGCCGGGGGGGATTATGAAACCAATTTCCATCTTTATTAATGAGTGTTTATCACTCCTAGTCATTGAAATCCCGACATATGCTTGAGATACCATGCATATCCTTCAGATCTTAGAGAACTTAACATAGCTGAATCTGCTATTGGTCACCGTGGATGTCAAAGCTCGCTATACATCTATTGATCATGTTAGAGCAATCAAGAGCATAGACTATAATTTCCACAAGGAATCAGCATTTTTTCATTTGCATATAGAAATGTTGAAGGAACTACTAATTTGTGCATTACAAAATAATGTGTTTCTCTTTAATAACTTGTACTACAAACAATTAATAGGCATAGCGATGGTAGCAAGTTTTGCACCTACCTTCGCTAACTTGTTTATGAATCAGTTCGAACAGCAATATGTCTTTACCAACTCACAATTTCTTCCATTTACATATGTTTGGAAACGGTATATTGATTATGTGATTAATATTTGGTCAGGTACTGTGGATTGTTTGCTTGTATTTGTGAAATGTTTGAATGATAATGATTGAGGTATACAGTTCACAAATCATTACAGTCACTCGCATATAGATTTCTTAGATTTAACTATTACCCTAACAGCAGGGGTATTTAAGACCAAAACATTCTGCAAACATTCATCTGTTAATATGGTACAACACGCAGTAAGCTGCCATAAGAACTCAGTGATCACCAATATTCCCAAGGGGGAATATTTCAGGGCAAAGAGGAGTTGTTCTGACACTGAGGATTATACTTCTGAAAAAATGTTGCTCAATTCAAGATTTAAGGCAAGAGGTTACAAACCTCAAGTTTTAACCAAAGTGGAATAAGAAGTGTCCAGTATGACGAGGGTTGATTTACTCACACCAAAAATAAAATCATCCAATACTCAAGGGAATAAATTGAGATTGATTACTCGTTATAATGCCGACAGCCATAATATACACAAAATATTAAAGTGTCATTGGCATTTACTCCATGTTGATCGAGACTTAGAGAAATGGCTAGAACCAAACCCTGGCATTATATTTAGCAAAGCAACAATGCTTAAAAATATACTGTCTCCATCATTCATCTCAAACCTAAGAGGAGGTTAAACCTGGTTACTCCAGGGTAGGTCGAACGGATTCCAAAAATGTGGTGGTTGCAGCATGTGGGGTTATGCATTTGAAACAGCAATGGTAGATTTTGGTACATTGGGGAAACATGTGATAAAAACATTTATTAACTGCAACACCAAGTTTGTGGTGTACTGCATTATTTGTGTTTGTGGCTTACTTTAGAAATTGCTGGGGATTGGCATTCTGCTCCTGAGAAGAAGGTTGTTTCTACTTTTTGTAAGTTTAGGCATTTGTTGACAATTTTACTTTGAAGAGTAGCTATTTTATTGGTAAGAGCATTTGTACACTAGTGTTTATCCTTTGTGCAGGGATCTATTGTAGGGTTGGGAGTCTCCATTTCTCTAAGGATAACAAAAAAGCTCTTTGGTATTACAGGTGGCTTGGTTGATTCTATTATTGTAGGTTTCCCATTTAGTTCAAAGTATGTCTTCTTTGTATTGAGCTGAAATATTCATCAGGTTAGTTTTGTTTTCTACAGAGGGGAGGTGCTTCCATAGTGTTTCTAATGTTCTTTTCTCAGCTCGTAAGGTTTTTGACTGCAGTGTAAACTATGAGTTCAAGTGAGCTTTTGGTTTACCTTTACGCAGTTTTAGTGGGGCAATGATTTCCAAGGCTTTGGACATGGTGGAGTTGTAGGCAGTAACTGGCACGTCTTGCTCAGTGGTATCCTCTACAGAGTTTAGGATAGAGATCACATGTGGCAAGATGGCATCCGCAGTGATGTTCCTTTTGTTCCTTGTTAGGCATGTTAGATTTAGGCTTGGGGATGTTAGCTGAGAGGTCAAAGGACAGAAGGTGGTAATCCGTCCAGGATTGGGATACGATTGATGTGATTATAGTATCACATTTAAGATCAGATACCCAATCGAGAGTCCTCCCTTTGTCATGGGTAGGCTGGGTGACTTTTTGATTTTGACCATGCTCCATGAGAGAGTTAGATACTGCTAGTGCATGGTGATTGTTCGGGTCATTGAATGCTAAATTGAAATCTCCTAGGAGCAATATTTGCGAGGAAGTTTTAGTATTCTGCAAAAGTGACAGCATCAGGTCTTCCTCGAAGGTGCCAATAGGCCCTGGAGGTCTATAGATTAGTTGAACATTTATGGTGCAGGAGTTAGAGATTGGTAGTTTAGCTGTTAGTAATTCGCAGGATAGGAGTGTTGGCACGGTAGCTAATCTTATGTCTAGATTAGATTTTGCTATGATGGCACACCACCACCTCTGGAATCTGACCTATCAACTCTTATAATGGTGTAGTTATCCGGTGCAGCCTGTAGAGGTGAGGGGCCTGCTGCTGCATGTAACCAGGATTCTGTAATCGCTAAAAAAGTCAAGGTTTTCATCTAAAATTATGTCTGCGATGTCTCTCGCATGTGCAACCATAGATCTGGTATTAGTTAGAGCACCCTTTATGGTATGTGGCGTAACATTCGTGAGGGTAGCATATGATTTATCTTGTTTTAGTTTCTTATTGTGGGGTTTCGAGGTTTTAGTTCGAGGTTTTAGTTAGGATTTTACAAGATGTCGTGGACTGTGTATGGGTGAGCCTTCTTGAATCATTTAGGGAACTGTTGAACAATGGTTTGTATTAGGTCAGAAGTCTGGAACATAGTCTGTTATTTCTGTCTTTGATAGGACAAGGATGGCTAGAAGATGTCCACTAGGTGGGGAGACAATAGGTTTAGAAGGGACATAGGATGGTTAGCACTATTCAGTTGGTCTAATTGAAGTGTCCAGATAGTTATTATGAAGCACGGGTAGAAGAGGTGTAGCCTTGATCCCTTCTGAGGAGTAATTTTTTTGCATGGTAGGGCTGTGGTAATACGCAAGTGTTGGCTGCATAGATGGGAATTCCTGAGTTAGGTGCAGGGGTAGGCCTAGCAGTAATAACAATAATAATAGCAAGGCATGCATGTTCTGGGTAGACAACTGGTACGTGATGGAACACATACCAACTCTAAATGCAGTGGCAGACTAGCAAAAGTGATACAGTACATAGGGGGAGATAAGTGCAATATGGATAGAAGCAGGCAGTCTCTGTGACTATGCGGTATGAATATAGGAATAAACGGACAACCTCAAAACTCTTTGAGTAAATAGACTAACAGGCTACTATTAAGAGTTAACTGGAGCAGCACAGATCAGTTGAAGCAAAGTAAGGTGGGCACCTAGTATCGACAAACGTATATATCATATCATATGGTATTGTTTGGCCATATTCAGACAATTAGGGACTTCATACCGTAAGAGGCAGTAGTAAAGTGACTGTTTCTATATTAATTATAATGATAAAGATGTGTTATTTATATAGCGCCTTAATCCAAAGCGCTTTACAAAGCACATATTTACATACAATATCACCTAACTGAAATTGGTATTCATTTATCGACCTCGGAAGGATGAAAGACTGAGTTGGCCTTGCCGGGATTCGAACCTGGGACCTGCAGATCACGCTCAGGTCAAGCGAGCGATGAGTATCTCTTTAGGTATATAGAATCTAGTACACGCTAGGTATCAGAGGAATTAGTACTGTTCCTAAGCCTTTTAAGGGGACATTTTTGTTGTGTGTTCTGAACACATTTAGCCAGGTGCTTGGCTAGGGGCAAGGCTGTAACGTGTGCTGTGTGTTTTCTATGACTTGTGTGATGCACCATGTACCTTCAATACACGTATTGTGAAGGATCAGTGTGTTATATGAATAGGAATAGTGCATGCTAATGGTACAGTGTTGTGTGTTATAATGCTGACAGAAAACAAAAGTCATAATGCAGAAAACAAAAGCTGCAATGCCCTAATTATCTATGTTAAAGAACCACAATGTGCTACTATGTGCTAGTGCTACCTTGTGCCACCTGTCAGCTATTAACCTAACGTTGTCAATGATACTACTGTTCTTGTGACACGTGCCCCTTATGTCAATGCCGGGTGGTGGTACACCTGCATCTGGATACCCCCTGAACACCTGCATACATAAAACCAAACACAGTATTGAAAAAAAATCACTATCATGCACGGGCATATTCATACACATTTAATGTAAATACACACATAAACGAATATCATTTAAAATAAAAAAAAACACTTACCTTACACCCATGCACCCTTCAAAAGTGCCCGATGGCCCTCCCTTCACTCTGACACATAAAAATGCTGCCTTACAGAAGAGCAGGTTCTCTCCTGTTGAGTCTACGCTGTGAGTTCAATAAAGGGATGCCGCTGAACTCACTTCTGAGCCCTGCTGTCTTGCATTATTTTGCTATTTGTTGCGGAACCAAACGACTCTGCATCAAACAGCAAAATCAATTCAAGGGCTGAGCGCAGGCAGCTGTGTGAATAAAGAATATGAGTGGACTGTGCTGCCTTCTGCTCAGGCGAGGGTGCCGTGAGTACCTTCCAGAGCTCAAAGCCTGGGGCACATTGCTCCTCCTGCACACCCCTCGTGACGGCCTTGCCCGTTCTCCACTTGCCATAATTGCTCTTTTTTGGGGGGTCGATTGTGTGCATAATGGGTTGATTATGGCTATACTCTTCTATCACACCGATCAAATCATATGTGGCTAGCAATCCCAACAAGTTTACGAAAAACACATCTACAGGTTTGCTAGGAAGCTGGATCCTTGCAAAAAACATGTATCGTTCTAGCACAATGTTGACTTGTATGCCAAAATAAATGTCCAATCTTGCATATTGCTTTGCATTATAGGGCCTCCCCATCATCTGCTATGCCCTACACTCCTTTGGTGGTAAGCCCTTCATCTGGCAGTTTATTAATGATATGGACTTGTTCCATTCTCAAATGACGTATCGAAGTTGAGAATTTGCATTTATCAGAGAAGCGCTCACCTCCTGAGCCTATAAAGTAGAACTTGATTAGGGTTTTCCATTGTTCCCGTGTTAAGAGAGCCTTAGAATTGTGGTATGGGAGATCACATTCTGCATTCTGAGTTGCTCAATTTCGCATCCTTGGCTCCAGATGTTGTGCTGTCTCAACTGCAGTTAATTGTAGAGGTGCTACCTACATCTTATTGACTCGCACTGCTAAGACTTGCTGTCACCACTGGCCCAATTATTGACCAATCCAGTATAGACATATGCAATGTATCTTATCGAAAATGCACAAGCTGCACAGTCTGAACTGAGGCTATTAATCGAGGTGCCCTCTCCACTCTGTTCTTGCTTGCTTCTTGGCTTACTGTCCCTACTCTATATCAGGTTTGTTATAGAGTTTAAGAGAACTGTTCCTCCTTTTAAAATGTTTGCCTCGAAACAGAGGTGCCACTAATGTCAATGTATCACAACGCTTGAGGCGTCAAACAAGTTGTGCATGGTCATGTCTTTTGCCCACACCAGTACTATCAATCACTCACCTAGGTAAGCTCTAAAGTGCATCATGGCCTCAGCTACCATCCTTTTTGTGCCTTGAATAGAGGACGTCAAACTCCCTTCTGAGCAGGCACTGCACATGTGACTGTAGCGTACCTTTTTCAGGTACCCAAGATGCAGTTGAGGAAGGGACCCTCCTCTCAGCCAGACTTCAATTTCGTGCAGTAGGCGGTATGCTCGCATCTCACATCCTGGTGCACCCAGGCTGTTGCTCTGCCCTGAAGCTTGATGTGCTGGAGCTCTGTCTTTACAGATCCACCCTGGAGGTCGTATCGTCTTTATTACAGCCTTGTGCATCCGGGTTGATGCCTCACCCTCAGATACACAGTGACCTCTCCTTCATCCGTGTTGCTGAGAACTTGGCAGTGAGTCCTCTGTCCAGGAGGGGTTGCACCCGACAGTTTCTTTAGTCAGTTGGCTGCTCTGTGTGCTCTGTGCAGATCTTCACACGGGGGCAGTGGCCAGGGTGCTAGTCCCCTTTTTGCCAAAATAAAGTTACAACACCTGTTACAGAGATGTAGCAGTCAGTCTGTACTTTATTACGAAATCTTAATAAAGTACCCTGACATGAGCGGCTATCATCGTTCAAATCCCAACTGCATAACCTCTGAACCCTCCCACTCAAACATATTATGGAATATGCTGCCCAGAGGGCGGCACCCAGGATACCATAAACCTGCTTTGTTTTTTTGTGTTTTTGTTATATATTAAAGCACATTGAATATTAACATGTGTATCTAGAACACAATATGTCAAGTTACCTGTCACCTCACTACATTTTCCACTTAATATGTGTTGAAATTACATATGTCACCATTGTAAAGGCCTGTCTGAACAAGTTTCAATGTTCATACTTGCTGTTACGTCGTAAAGTGAAGGTATGCATGCGCGAGCCTCGTTCCCGGCCGTGCATGCGCTATTTGAATAAAGACGGTCCGTGCAGCATTTGCCGCCGGGACCTTACGAGCAGCAGACGTGTGTGCCCATGTCTCATTGAGTGAGTGCATGCATGCTTGCGTGTGAGGCGGCCCGAGGCACTGGCTGAGCCACCACATTGGCAACGAGGACGGCTGCTATGAGGAAGTCATTTGATACGCGCAAGGATGTCAAACACATATCTTTCATCGGATGCAGTCCAGACCCGACACGAGTGATGGCGGCCATATTTGATTTTCGATGTGTGACGCAGTAGCGGCCCGCAAGGGTGCTTGTGCGCTGCCACGTGCCAGAGAAATCGCATTTCTCAATTTTTGGAACCTTTGTGGTCCTCCAGCCCAGAGGGCCGCATTTCTGGCCTGTGGAGACATTTTTTCTTCACGGCATGATGGTGCAAAGGCTGGCCAGACACTGATCCACAGCCAGTGGACTGCACTGAAGGTGGGATTAACCACATCGCTACAGTCTACATGCCCAGGTACGACTACCTTTAAGAAGATCAGGTTTGCGGCCTCCACCGCAAAGGGAGGTGCCTGTGTGACCTGCAAATATGACTGACAGTGATGGTGAAGCGCCAACATCTGCAAGGGTGGCCAGATGATAACTTGGATCACTACCACCCATGCAAGAGTTTGACACCTCCGGCCACCATCCAAGCTGGGCCCCAAATGGCTCTTATGGATAAAGAAACTAGATATGTTTTTCTGAGCGACAGGGAAGGACGATGACGCGAAGGTTGTGACATTATTATATGCAGCAGGTACGGAAGTTCTGCGGATATGTGTCCTTGAACCTTCAAATAGTGACTTATGCGGCTGTCAAAACAGCGCTCCAAAATCACTTTATCCCACTATCAAACGTAGATTTTGACAGATTCGTCATGTGTGGGGAGAAACAACACGATGACAAATCCCTGGACCAGTTTTGCGCACGTCTGCATCAACTGTCGAGCACCTGCAGGTGGGTCAATGAGGAGGAAATGATTAGAAACCAAGTCATACAGGGATGCAGCTCCAGCAAACTGCGAAGGCAGATTCTACGTGAACCTGGCATGACGCTGACACAGATACTGGACAATGGCAGGGTGTATGAGCTTGCAGAGAGTAGAGGCACGAAAATGGATGCTGCAGTACGCCCGTGCAAAGGAGAAGAAGCGTTTGCCGTAGGGAGATCAACCCCGTCCAAAACACATTGGAGCCAAAAACACCAAGAAGCATCACCTGCGCAGGGCTCCCCGGCAGTGTGTCAGTAATGTGGGTACGATCTTCCGCACTCTGAGGATTGTCCAGCGAAGACTAGGGTCTGCGGGAGGTGCAGCACACCAGAGAAATATGCGAGGATTTGTCGTGCAGCCGCTCCAGTGGCTACACACAGAGGGCCCGCGAGAGCAAGCGGAAGCAGTTACAGGAGACAACGAAGCATCGCTATGCTGGAACAGGACGCTCAGAGGCTAAACATCGCGGAGGAGGAGGAAGAAGAGGAAGAGATGTTCTCCATCTCGAACCTGGCCACTGGAAACAAGAAAATGAGGCAACCCACATGTGTTGTCGACATTCAAGGCGCTCCCACACCAGTACTGATCGACACTGGAGCCTCTGTGTGTGTGTTAGCCACAGAGCACTACAAATCCATCCCGGGCCCACCGCCGTTGGATAAATCAAAAGAAAGAATATACACTTTTGGGGGTGACACGCCACAGCCGATTCATGGTGTATTTGTCACGCCTGTGACACATGGGGCCAACACAATCAAGGCGCGCTTCTATGTCACTGATGTCAGCCCGCACTCGCTGCTCAGCTGTGCCGCATCAGAAGCCCTGAACATTGTACATTTTGCATTGGCGGTATACCAAGAGGACGTTGACCAGCTTCTCGACAGGTTTTCGAGCATCTTCCAAGGGGTGGCCAAAATAAAGGCGGCCCCAGTAGGCCTACAATTTGATGAGACAATACGGCCTACGGCACTCAAACACTGAAGAATACCTTTTCAACTCCGATCACAAGTGGAAAAGGAGCTCCAGTCGCTCATAGAGATGGACATTATTGAACGAGTCGAAGGGCCGACTCCCTCGGTCTCGCCTATCGTTGTGGCACCCAATCCGAAACAACCAGGTGCCGTCTGCATCTGTGTGGACATGCGCCTCCCAAATGCTGCCATCAAATGGGAGCGCCATATCACGCCAATTCTGGACATCATTGTAGGCGAGCTGCAGGGGGCCAAGGTTTTTTTCTAAACTTGACCTGCGGTCCGGGTATCATCAACTGGAACTCCACCAGGACTTGCGATATATAACCACATTCACTACTCATGAAGAACTCTACCTGAAGTGGAGCTAGTGGACTCAACGGCAAGTGACCACACCATCTTGGCACTTGAAAAGATGTTCGCAACTCATGGATTTCCAAGGATTCTGTACTCCGACAACGGGCCACCATTCACCGGGAACCAGTTTGCACCGTACATGAAGGAGAGAGGGAACCTGGGCGTTTGGAGCAGCCAATCAGGTTCCTTGGATCACGGGCTGAAACTTCTGCTCTCAGTCCATGTTGCATGGAACCTGATGGCTGCTTCCCTGCCCGCAGCGCCATCTTCTTACCACCCTCCTGTTGCCTTCATTTTTTCAGAAACCCCAAACCCTCTCCCCAGAACTGATTGTGAAGGTGACATCGCCCACCTTCGCCACAGCTTAACTCTGTCTCCCTTTGCCAGCCGCCATGGAAATAGAAGAGGGGTTCCTTATGGAGCCCCACCTTTCAGATCCATGGTGACCCTCTTGTGCCAGAATTTTCTTTCAAGCGGCCGGATGCTTACGGCGTTCCATTCCTTGAATGAAAATACATTAGTCCTAAAACCCTGGATTTCCGCATCAGAAACCTTCAGTGCCAAGCCATAACACCATCTCCAACATGCTGTATCAGGTGTTATTGGCCCTGGGACCCTCTTTAAATGCCCTTGCTCCGCTCAGGCCTTTAACTCGGGCCCTGGGTTGATATCACCTGATCCGGCGGGCTGGACCAGTTGTTGTTAACGCCATAGAGTTTTCGTTCAAATTCTTGTTTGCCCTCCTAACTTTACAGCCATATTTTAAAGTGCCATACGAGTAGATAGAATTCAATTAACGTTGACAGTTTATTCATTATGGGGAACATCGTTTGTATTACAGATTGCACTGCAATTATGTTGAAATGTAACTGTCTCTGGGTGTACGAGCCAATCAGGCTTCTCGGAATGCAGTCATTGGTGACAGGGTAAAACCTGAATAACAAGCAGTCTCAGATCTATGTTCACCATCCTACTGAATCTAGCTATTTACACTGTCTTCTTTCCTACACTATTTGCACCCCCGCCCCGAAAAAAAACAAAAAACAGATTAATAAATGCACCTGCTGCCTCTATTCCTTCAGACTCTTTGCTCCTGACCATGTGTGTGCAATCTTGGTTCAGACAACCATGCACATTTAAAACAGTATCTTCCTATATCTCCCTTCACTATTTACATGGCTGCCATTTTGTTTTGTATTTTTGTTTTACTTTGGTAAAAATAAAAAATAAGCATTTGGACATAACTTTTCTTTCCTGACACCACAACCATTTCAGCCAGAAAGCTGTGCCTAATAAACCCAATGAAGGACATTATCAGCTGGCAAGAATGCCCATTCACTAGTATTGCCATCATTTCATTCAGGCTTTTACCTCAGCTGACGGGGTATTGCCAATGGGTATGTCCCTTTACTGAAGTAATTATTACATAAATATAGATATGCCTTTACTCTGTGTTTTATAGATAATGAGATTAGAAGGGAAACTTGGTGTATACATGAAGCAGGTGTGCATCCCGGTACTGTATCAGAATATGACAGTTTAGATTCAAGTGAGTGATACTCCCTTTTTTGAGCAGACAGGAGATGCTACTACTAATAAGGATTCCGTTTCAGCACAATAGCACTGTGTATTTAATGAACAAAGGGAAGCAACACCCTGCACTTGCCTGGGCTTGGGGTTTAGTCCACAGCGCGTATAAACAAGTGCTACTGACAAGCGCATGTGCACTAACAGAAATTAGTACCCGGCGAGAGACAATCATAATGCAACAAGCATTCTGATTGGCTCTCGCCGGGTCATTACCCGGCCGAGAATCCTTCGCTTCTTGGCCGGGTTTCCAGCCGCCTTGTCCCCGGTGGGGGCGTGACAGCCTATCAGCCAATGAGGAGGCCCGAAGCGGGACCATCCCTGCTCCGAGCCTCCCCGCTGCTGAGAGACTGCCTTCGCCCCCCGCCGGGGACTCGGGTAAGCTTTTTCTTTTTTTTCCCCTTCCCTCCCTCCCTCGCTCCCTCCGACCCCACTTACCTTTTTGCTCCTGCGTCCCCGCTGGGGAACGATAGCAGGCTCCAGCAGTGTGGAGACTCGGAGCGGGCCATCCCCGCTCTGTGCCTCCACACGGCTGGAGGCTTCCATCGTCCCCAGCAGGGACGCAAGGACGTTTTATTTTTATTTCTTCCCCTCCCTCCCTTCCACCCTCCCAACCCCACTTACTTTCTGCTTCTTTTTTTTTCGGGAGCGGACGCACTGGGAACACTTGTGTTCCCAGCGCGTCTGCTCCCGATGGCCGCCATGGAAAGGGAAAGCGGACTATGTTTTCCCTTTCCATGCCGGCGGCCATTTTTTTGCCTTTTTTTTTTCTGTTCCGAAACGTGTTTTGGAACAGAAAAAAAAGCAATTAGTACCCCGGTCTAACGGGCCGGGGTACTAATGGCAATAAACCACTCGGTGGCGGGCCAATACCGCCCGAGGTAATGCCCCCGGGGCAGCGTTAAGGGGCATTACCTGGGGCGGTATTGGCCCGCCACCTCGTGGCTTATTGCCACAATAAACAACATGCTTTTCATGTTGCAGCTTCAATTCTCGTGAATGCGCCCTGTCAGTTTCAGTTGGAGATAATGTGGAGTGTACAGTTGAAGAAAGCCAGTGCCTGCTCACAGGGATTGCAGTTTAAAACTGGAGTCTCATTGCTATCCTTACACGCGCACTCCTGTGGTATGCAATGGGCACTAGCACCACCCATCTCTTGGCTGTCGCACTCATACATGCTGCAGGGATGCACACGTTGATCATAGTCATGCATACAGACCAGAAGATGGTCTCATTTCCGTTGTCACACCCCTGCAAAATGAAGGAATATCGCATAGTGCATGAGAGCCTGCAAAGTACATTGTCAGACCTTCAGTATTATAGAAGGGCTTCATTGCCCCTCCTATAATATAAACGTCTTCCAGATGAAGCAGACATAATTCAATATACAGATTGTGCTGGTGGCTTCCATGTTACTGATGACGCTTCAGATGCACAGGGCAGGCGCAATCATACTCAGGGACCTTTCTGTTTTATAAGTGAACCAATCACGAACTCAATGTATTAGTGAACAGAGTAAATGCATAGTGCAACTCCCCTCAACCAGTCTGACATAAGGGCCCCTTAAGGACTTTGAATGATTGCATGTGCGATGCATAGAGCAGAGGCATACTTTGATAGAATGTCAACATCTGGGAGATGCTACGTTCTGCGTTTCATTGGGAGATTGTTTACTTCAGCTGCAGTTTTGCTGCTGCACTATTTAGTCAGTTGGTCTCTACTACAGGTGGACAAATCTTCCTGATTTCGCTACATGAGATTCCCTGGCAAAGCAAAAAGATATTCATAAAATTTCACTTGGCTTTGCCCAGGTACCTCAACAGGGGCTTTCAATCTTTTCCAATGAAAGGGGCCTCACGGCTCAGAGGGGCCCCCAGCAACTGCCCCCGTGTTGCTAGTCAGAAGTCTTGTAACACAGCAATATATACATATAAATGCCCTAATAATAATAACCTGAAAATCAGCGATCTGCTCCCCACTGTCTTCCCCATGCTGCCAATTGCCCACGCTCCCCTGCTAGCTCCCCACTATTTTTATCTCTGCTTCCCTCAATGTGTTCTTCTCCCTATGATTGTAAAACATTACATTGCTTCCCGAAGCTAGTTGTGCGCTCAATAATTCCCCTGATCATAAAATGTTCTCTATTTTTGATCCAGAGCTTAAAATGTGCACTTTGCAGTGCTCACATTACAAGCTGCATTTTCTCTTCCCACGGGATATAGAGAAGTGTTATCACCTCATTGCCTTTTTACACTGATTCCTCCACATCAGCCACTTGCTAACAAAGAAGGGTTTAAAGCTCTTCAGTTTTTAATCTCCTTGTTGGCTGGCCGTCTCGTGATAATCGGCAGCTATTAACCTCATTTTTGCTGCCATTTTAATGTATGCAACCCAAGGGTGCCTCAGACTGTTTCACTCTAAACAGGGGGCACCCAACCTTCAAGTTGAAAGGGACCCTCGCTCATCTTCGGCCGGGCCTGGCTTTGCCTTTCTGTTTTGGCTACGGAGCGTGTGCTTAGCACTTTCCCTTACGAGAAGTTATCATTATGTTTTGCTTGTGTGCCTTATATTTTACTTTTGCACATGCTCTTCAAACCACACTTTGCAATGAAGCATATTCGAAACAAAGGAAAGTGATCAGATCCACCACACCTTTTCAGTTTGTGAGAGGAGCCACAGCAGGAGAAGCAGAAACAACAGGAGGAGGAACACCAGCAGCGGGAGCATCGGCAGCAAGAGAGCAGGAACAACAATAGTACCACCAGCACCAAAAGCACCACCAGTACCAACACCCCAGATCAAAACCAATTTCACACTTTTTTCCAATTTGTTTTCCCTCTTTTTTCCGTTCCCATTCCCCGCCTCTGTTCACTCACCCTTTCCTTCATCATTTACACTGCTTTGTCAACCTCTGCTTTTTCAATTCATTTGCTAAGATTGGAGATAGCAACAGAAGGAGACTGTCCACCATAGGCAGACAGCAGTGGTAGCAGCACACCTCCAGAGGAAGAGTATGGACAGGACATGATGTTTGCCACGAGCAGCAGCTAAACATCTTAGTTCCAATTTCAGATGTTGGATTCTGTGAGAACATGTTCACCACCTGGATTCCATCCCACTGTCACTAAATAAGACTCAAAGGATGCCACAAACATCAGGCTGGAGGAGACAGATGAGAAGGCACACCAGGGTGCCCCTCCTTCTACAACCTATTCAACAACCTGTGTTGCAGTAGAGTTTGAATCATTGACAGTGAGGAAGAGCAGTACTCACCACCAGCACAAAAGCAGAAGGGGAAAGCAGCCATCACCCAAAAAGCAGCAACATCCACTTCCAGATCAGCAGCAGCTGCATCATGACTGAACCAGCAGCAGCCGACACCACCACCGGATCAGCTGCAGCAACCAACATTGCTGGATCTGCAGCTAATGGAACGGCTGCAGGACCAACATCTTTGGCCACCATTGTTGAACCAGCAGCTGCCATCACCACCATCATACCAGCACCTGCCACCAGATAGGCAGCAGCAGCAGCAGGCACTACTGCTAATGGCAAGTCATGAACATGCTGTAACACCCATTCTACCTGGAGTTGAGAAGGTAAAAGTCTGCTTCAGCTGTCACCTGTCCACACAGTAGCCAATAAGTTTGAATTGGAGTTGTTTCCAGGAAACCTTTGCATGGCATATCAGACATGTACCTCCATTTCAAATGGCACCACATAATTCACGACCATCACTACAACAACCACTGGCACAGCAACCACCACCAGTGTTTCTTTTTAAAAAAGTGTATATGGTTAGAAAACCTTTACAAAAACATACACAATAGAAACAAGGAAGAGGAATGCATAATACTTATCACATTTCGCAATTTCAAAGAAAAGAAAGTGTAAGATTCTGCAGTCGCATTATTAATTCAAATGAAACATACAACCAACCACGTAAACCAAATAACACTTGACGCAGTTATAAAAAACAAATCACAAAGTAAATGTAGCTCAAAATCTCCACACGAGATAAATAATTTGAAAGAAAAGGCCTTATACGACCTACTGTGTTTTATTATTATTAAACATACTAGAAGTGTATATCAAAACAAACTACTTTACAGCTGAATTTGGAACTAAAGGAATAGGTAAGGTGTTTTTATTCAATTTCATCGACTTAAAGAAAGAAGCTACATCTAAGGTTTCTGAGCTATCTCTTCCACTTATACATAACATCAGTGCCAAATATGAGTCTCTTGATCCCACTGGTTAGTAGGAAACAATTTATAGAGGTAACAAAACCTTTTATCCGTTAATGCATTACAATATAAGAAGAGATGTCTTGTTGTTTCAATATTGCATTCTAGATGACAAAATCGGCACAATAAGTTGTTCAGCAGAAATCATACCGCACTGTGAGAGAATTCCTTTGATTGGCAGGAGGTTCCATCTCAGTTGCAGAAATATTTTTCTCAAAGTGCCTCAACCAGGACCCTACAACCGTGGGTGATGATGGGCACACCATTCCTGCTCTGCAGGGATGTGTGCGCCCAGTTGCAGCAACACAGGGCTGCAAGACATTCTTTAGTTACTTGGTTACATCATGGAGGTTCTGTGATTTGCTCCTGGGTTGTTGTGAGATAATACCTGAGATGGTGTTGGTTGTTTGCTCTGATCACTTCAGGAGGCACCAACAGAAGAGCTGCCAGGCAAGAGGCACAATACATTAGGAAGAGGTGTGCCCTAACTCACAGAAGCGGGACATCTCGGGCAGAGGAGAAGGACACGACCAAGAGGAAGGGCAGGATGACATCTTATTGTGGAGGACCAGATTCAGGATGACAAGAGCTGGGCAATGTCTCATTCTCTCTCAGTATCTCTCTGTCTCTGTCTTGTTTGCTCTCATTCTCTATTTCCCTCTCTCTTTCACACAAACACACACACACACTCAAACACACTCACACTTGCACACACTCAAACAAATGTACACACAAACACACACGCACAAACACACACTCTGTCTCGCATGAGCACACAGACCAACAGACACACAAACACTGACTAACCACTTTAAGTTTTTCTCCCCCATGTAGAGTCCATTGGGAGGCAGCAGGGGTGATGGCAAAGCAAGTGGTGGTGTTGGTTCACCGCCAGAAGATGACAATTAGGACCTGCCAGAGCTGTACTTATATACAAGATAGATATATCTCTCTTCCTTGTCTCTATATTGTCCTTCTTTAGCTCTCTTTTGTCTCTCTCTCGTACTCAGTGGTCGAAGTGAGTGGGAGCGGACGGGAGCGGTGCTCCTCTACTTTTTTTAATTACCTTTTACAGCCCCTATACTTTTATTTTAAAAAGAAGCTATTCCGGAACGGTTTCGTTTTAAAATAGAAGTGTAGGAAGAAGTTGAATCTCGCACTTTCAGTGCACTGCACTGAACGTTCCCTTAAACAGTAGGTGCAAGTGTTTGGGATGTGTATTGTGTGTGGGAGAGTGCGTGGTGATGGGGTTTGTGGGGAGTGGGTGCAGACCCGCAGGGAACATAGTTCAACTACTTCTTTTCGTACACTTCGACCACTGCTCGTACTCTCTTTCTGCTTGTCTTTCTCACATACATGCACACACAAAAATACACCTAACCACTTTCTCTATATTCTCCCCAAGCTATGTTCATTGGGAGAGATTGGTGGCAATGTTGGGGTAAGCAGTGTTGTGGGGCTGTTCAAGAAATGGCAAGAAGGACATGCTAAAGCTTCTTTTCTGGAAAAGGTAAGTAACTCACTTTCTGTTTCTCTCACAAACACACACATACCTCCCAACTAGTTTCTTTTTAACTTCCCCTCTGCAGAGTCTATGGAGGGGATTAGTGGCAATGGAAGGACAAGGGGTGGAGCCCACTCAAAGATGACCAGAGACAAGAAGGACCTGCCAGAACTGTGATTCTCTTTTTATCTCCCCCTCTCTCTGTTCTACGCTCTCTCTCTCACTCTCCCTCTCTCTCTCTTTCTCTCTCTCTCTTTTTCTCTCTTTCATCCATCTCTCTCTCTCTCCCCCACTCTCTCTCTCTCCATGATTAAGATAGCAGAGTCAACTTTAATTCTAAAGCACAAATATTTATTCAAACTGTGGCAAGCAATGCAGAATAGAAGACTGTAAGAAGAGTGGACATTGTTTAGAATCATGACAATGAGAACTATATCACCATTGCAATCCATCATCGCCCTTGCTGGTGGCATCTCCGTCTTCAACAGGTTTGTGGTATTAATTTCACGTTCATTCATTTTATTTAAATGTCAGTCTCTATACTAGCTGCCGCCAAACATGTCCTCTTGTTTGTCACTACCCCACCAACAGCATTGAAAACACACTCAAACTCTAATTATACACTTGCTTGGGAGATATTGAAGATAATTCTGGCCTGATACCCTTTTTTCCTTGCCAATACTTGGTGGGTTTATCGTGTGTGTGCATATATTTATCCTGTACATATGCCATTACAATGCACTAGGGCTATCCTGAACATGAGCCACATTACCAAAGAGACCAATACTTGAAAGGTGGCAATAGCACATTGTTAGGCAGAATCACCTGCAGTACCCTTGGGGATCACTACAGGCAATTAGGACTACAAGTGTAAGCACAATTTCACCTTTGGTGCAAGCCTGTACTACACAGTAAAGTGGTAGCGATGGCTGAGCAGCCAAACTTATCTCAAGAGTTTAAGTGAGCAGTAGAACAAGTTACACAAAAGACCAAATAATACAGTGATTAAAGTAAACACTTTGGGCCTCATTATGAGAAGTGCAGAGTGGGTTTAATGGTGCCGGCGCCGTTAAACCCACTCTGCACTATTACGAGGTCCCCTCGCGAGACCCGCTGTGGACGTCTGGTTTTTCCACGCATCCATATCGGGTTCACCGAGGGAACAGGAAGCTAACAACGGGCCCGTAATTGACGGGCCCGTTGTTAGCTCCCTCCCCATTCGCATTGAGCCCTATGGGGGCTCAAATGGGAATGGGAAAGGGGAAGGACCAGGCTCGGGTTCCCTTAAGGAGGAATTACCGGGCCCTCCAAACTCGGAATGGCCCGGTAATTCCCATTCAGGGGACCCGGACACGAATTTGGAGGCAGCCATGGCCCTAATAGCTCCATGGCTACCTCCAAAGTCGTAATGAGGCCCTTACTCAGGTTTCTTGGTAAAAGAATGTACAATTATTTACTCAGTCATTTAGAAAACATCACTCTAGCATAAGCAGTTCAATATCACACACTAATACACTACAAAAATCCAACCGGTAAGTAAATGAACAAGTTTAGCTCCAAAATGAAGCAGGAGCAAAATGGCACTTCAAATACTTAATGAAGGAGGGAAAAGACAAGGTTATAAGAATAGACAGCCCAAATACATTCATAGGCAGGTCAAAGGGTTTCAGTTAAATACAACCAGCAATTCTTCTCAACAGGCCTGGGCCAAAGTCAATGGTATTGATATAGCACATCAGAGTTCTGGTATATAACGGTTAAGTCTTTGCCACAGATATTAAAACAATTTGGCTAGTCGAAAAGTTTGACGAATGTTAAGGGATGGACAAGCCTTCATAGTTGAGGAAAGTTTCACGCACTTTCTCAATGGCCGAAAAGATTTCTGAACCGCATTTGCACAGTACCTTGTCAATGAAGAAAGCTTTAGCTGAGGCAGTTGTTCCTGGCAGTTCGAGCAGATCTCGCTGTTCCTGAGCTTCAGTCGTGGGGACAAGAAGAAGGACGTTGGGAGGTTCCTGCACTGCCAGGGAAGAGGCCAAAAGCTGTAGCAAGTTTTTGGTTTAAAGTGTGAGTGCCTTGAAGTCCACAAGCTGGTTTCCTTCCCTCTGGCTATCTGGTTTTCAACAGCACTCTGATGAAAATTCAACCAAAATAGGACGGTGTTCAGGTGGCTTGAGAGTTGGTTGTTCCCACCAAACTCAAGGGAAGAAGTTAACCTTGAAGGCATTGTCTGTCATCGGAGTTTCAGACAATTCAGACCTGCAGCAGGGCTTCACCAGTCGTCCATGAGTTGCATCAGTCCTCTTCCTTCCTCTTCTCTTCGGTTCTTTTGTTCCGTTGGTGGAATCTGCTTTCCAAGTCCCAGAGACCTGCTTTTAAACAGTTTTCCCCCATTCATTCCAGCCTGGCTGTCACTCACACAGCAGGTTGGCTGTCCATGCCTGACAGCCAGCCAGCCAATCATGCCAGAGTGCATTCAGATCTCCTAGGAGACTGAGCACAGGGAGTTTCGGGCACCTCCCTCGCATCCTGTCCACCCCAGACACCCTTGCGCCAGAGGAGGGCTTCAACACTGACGCCTGCCAAAGGCCAACAAACAAAGGGACCAAACCTAGTTTGGTGTGCAGAGACAAACACAAGAAAGACCTTTGGTAAAAGAAATTACGAAAAAAGATGACCAGAGTCTGTTTTTAAAGATAGGTCTTGGGTGCCATGTTGAAAAACATGGCTGACCCGATTTTTTGCTACCGTTGTTAGCGTCGGGAAAAATCACAGTAGTCAATCTAAACCATTGCCACCAGCCATTTAAAGTAGGAAAGGGTAACATTTTACTGTTACATGAGTGTTTTGACTCAGGGGAAGCTAGGCAACCCCTCCAGCACTCTATAGGAAGATAGTGTGTGCTGGGTCAGTACATTTAAAAAGACTAGTAAAGCCAATTTAACTTTACATGCTCCGGGAGACAGTAGCCAGTCCCAGAGAAGGTATTTAAACCTTGGGGAGTCTGAAAGACACCCCTGTGCCACTGCACTGAAGGTGCTGTGTGACACTCAGAAAAAAATGATGCCACTGGAGTTGTTTTAAAACACCATAACCAAAGAACACAAAAGTAAAACACACATCAAAATACATGGAAAAGTGGGAAAAAAGGCTCTCACTCTTCCCAGGTAAAACATCAAATCCAAGAAATCCAGCAAAGTTGCTTGGGGTCTCAAAAGGTAAGGGAAATTATCACATTTGGAGAATTCTCCCTAACACACAACAGATTGCTTCAATCACTCCCACAGAGGTACGTACCAACAACCTCCACTATGAACATGGGAGCAGGACCACTGCTTGTGTTAGGGAAAGCTTCTTGTAATTAATTTCCCAGTATGCTTTACTACTGGCAAGTATTGACGTACGCTGCTAATCTTGGAAAAGCTCAGATACATGCTCCTGGCAAAGTGGGTCTAGAAAATTGGTGATAAATTATAAGTCACTGTTTTTAATTGCAAATATTGGTGGGTCTGCCTACAAACACATCTACATTTTCCTGCATAGCAACCCAGGTTGGTCACCCTCTGCATCCTCTTGTACTGAATTCCCACTCCACATGTGCTTCGGGCTCCTTTCCAGAAGAACAGTGAATGGCAGGATTTCATTCATGTGATGAAACAGGTTAAATCACATGACCACATATAGCATATGAATGGATAATGTCATTACTCAAAATATGAGAGACACAATTTCATTTGACATTGAGGCAAACTCATAGAGGTCCTGTGTACAACAACACGTTTTGAATGATATACGATTTGTTAGTTTAATCAGATCCACTTGGAAAATATCATGTGATTTACCGGATGGTGTCATCACTTCTAACGTGAATTGCATAAATCACACACGTCATGCTACATGGTATTTACATAGGTCAATGTCATGAGAGTTGGAAGATAAGGTATAGGGAAGCAGTAGAGTTTTCCAGACAAAATTTACTTGTGGAGATTACTAAAAACCAAGAGAGAGATCTTAGGTAAGAAACAGCTATAGGAAGGTTTGACATTTGAGGTTTTATTAAATAGTAGAAATATAGAATACAGGGGATATATTGATAATCCTGACTATATCATTACATTACAGAAATGTATTGAGCCTTGCATGAGGCATTGAGAGAAGAGTCTTTACCAGAAGATTGAAATTGAAGGAGAGTTACTTGGCTCTAAGGTAGGTTAAATGTAAGTGATGGAGGGATGAAAAGGATGACTATTAATTTACAGGATTGAAATATATACAAATAATCTCTTCAATGAAGAGTATGAACATAGGCTAGCAGGAATTATATTGTAAGATTTAACAAGACATGAAACATATTGGGATGTATAATATAAACAATGAAATATTGTTAAACTGTTGGAAATTGAATTGTACATTCCCGAAGAGGGGAGCCCTTTCCAAAACTTGTAGAAATAGAAAAATCAATTCAGAAAATAATACTGTGATATTCACTTTGATGGGAGTTTGAAAAATGTAAATTGTGTGACATTTTATTGATAACCAAGAGTTAAGTGTATAAAGAACTATGTATTAGTTAATAGGTGTTGGAAGAATTTAGAAACAAAGAAAACTAGTTGAAAATATCAAGACTATAATAATGAATATATGTTTAATTTGTATAATGAAATGTGTGTTAAATACATTTTTCTATATACTGTCTTTGTAGATCTGAAGGCTTGCTTATAAGCCGTTAGGAGTGTGTCTGAGGGCCCCATTGGAGTTATGGGGTTTTGGGTTTGACAGGATTTCATTCAGGCCCTGTTCCTCATGACTCACCCTCACAGTTGCTTCCTCAAATGGCTTAAATTCCTTGCAAACAATGTGAATCAAGTGCCATTGGCTTGCCAATAAAGCAGTGCCACATAATGCCTTGAGTTGCTGGGATGCCATGCAATAATCGATAATGGCAAGCCATTGCTTAAGGAGGCCTTCTGACATTTAGAGGGTGGTATTACATCGAGTGGCAACCTCCAGGTGGCAGATGATGTGTGTCCTGAAAGCAGGCCAATGCATAATGAGAAGTGTAGGAGCTACTCAAGTGTACATGTATTTTGCGAGTGCAGTGCAGCATTTTGGAAACAGTGTTTTTTTTTTAGGAACCATGTCACAACAAGGTTGATCACATCTGTGGGTTATACCGGACAGGGCTGACACAACAGTTCCTCCATTGTCTGCAGTGACAGAACCAACTTTAAGAAAGTGCAAAGCAAGTCACTTTGCATTAACCATTTCAATTTTGTTCAAATGAAAGATATTTTGTGTGACACCTAGTCAAAGCTCTGCACACAGAGAATTCCATGCCAGTGTTTGGTGTCTGCAGAAGTATGTCATTTACTTGGGGATCCATATTTATAGTATTTTGTCAACACAGAGTGTGGCTTAGCAAAGGAGACCCAGTGCACCGCTACAGTGATATAATCAGTGGCAGTGCACTGCACACTCATTTGCATGTCCGTGATGTGGTGCACCTGGTGCACATTGCCTCTAGGGAGAATTGGAGTCACAATTGCACATGTGCCCCATACTGTTTGATCCTGTGCTATCTTCCCACGAGGGCTACTCCTCGTCCTGTCTGCTTGGATCCATCCTCCCCTGTGGTTTTTATTTATGTGTGCTATCTAGCCAAATGAGACCTAACAATGCCCCTGATCCCCTCCTTCTTGCACCCGGAACAAATGGTAATGTTGCTGCTTGCTTTGTCAGCAGTGTAGTCCGACACTCCTGACTTTCTGTGGTGCTGTTGCTATCATTTTTGGAGTTTACGGTTGGTGATAGTGGAATAGGGATATAGGCATTTTCTCTGAGTGTTTCAGAGGCTACCAGACTCTGATCATAGAAGGGCTTCCTTATTTACTTCAATTTCAGAAACATCATCCTTCTAATAATTCGGAATCCCTGCAAGCAAAGGTGAGCTACGTTGATGTTATATGGGCTGGCTCACTGTGCTAGTGCCACTGCCACCAACGCCTGTTGCTGAGGTTTTCTGCTGTAAATTTGCAGATGTTTCTGGTTACGTAGGATTCCACAATGACAGTATTAGGTAGGTCTGGTTCATTGGCCAGGATAGTGAAATTTATACCGTGATGGTCTGACCAGGATACCGGGTTAATGGAGTCTATGGATACTAGGGTGTTGAGTGGTAGTATCCAGTCTAGGGTTCTCCCTTTTGTATGGGTAGGGGCGTTCATGAGTTGTGTGAATGCCATGTCTTTGAGCGCATTGTGTAGTGCTTCTGCTTTGTGGTCTTGTGTATCATTAAAACCTAGATTCAGGTCCCCTAGGACTAGGCATTTTGTGTTTGGTTTTATAAGTGGCGTTAACAATAGTGGTATATCTAATTGTGGCTGAGATTTGGCGTTAAGTGCTCTGTAGATGGTTATTATGTTTATAGTAGTCTTATGGTTCGTGGCTAGTTTAGCTAGTAGGACTTCATAACTATCCGGGTTCTCAATAGGGCAGGTTCTTATTTTGAGATGGGTTTTAGCAATAATAGCTACTCCCCCATCTAATGATTTCATTCTATCCGTCCTAAGGATGGTGTAGTCTGGAGGAATGGCAATGGAGAGGGAGGGTCTGGAAGCTTTGTGGAGCCAGGTTTCTGTCACTATGAATAGGTCAAGTTGTTGCTCAGTGATATAGTCAAGTATTTCTGTGGCATGAGCAGGTATAGACCGTGCATTGATGAGGGCTGCTTTGAGGTGACTAGGAGGGGATGGCTCTTGGACTCAAGTAGATGGGAGTGTGTTGGTGGTCCATATGATAATGGATTGTTGTTTGGTTGTGGTGGTCCTTTTGGGTGGTTTAGATTTGGTCTCTAATGGAGGTATGCTTCCTGTAATGGTAGAGGTGGTAGAGACACTTGTGCTAGGATGGTTTAAGAGTCGGGATCTGAGTCTTTGAGTTCTTATGAATCCTAGTAAAGGTGTTTGTTTTGTTTGCTTGACTTTGGAGGGGTCCCTACTTGGAGAACAGATAGTGGTGAAGGTCTGTGATCTAAGTCTGGTGTGTCTAAGTGAGCTAAGCATTGGGGTAGTTGTTTTAGGTAATTTGTTAGTGGTAGGTGAGTAATGTGTAGTGGCTCTTTGTGGCTTTTGGATCCCCAAGTAGGTTGCTAGGCCATTAATCAGATGGTGCTGTTGGGAAAACGGTTTGGTGGGAGGCAGGAAGGGCGTGGGACAGGGATGGGTTGGTGCCGGGGGCATGCTACTCTAGAGAGGCCATTATCATGGATAATAAAGTGGTACAGTGCTAACCACAAAAATTATATCTGGTGAAAGCAGGAGGTATCGTGGCCTGACCAGTCTCTAGGATCCAAGTGGACCAAGGGGGCTGTTCAAAGTCAACAGTACCTGGATTCAGTTCTTGGTGGGCTGACTCAGTCAGACCTAGTGTTGAATGTAGATGCGAGTTGATCAGGCTCAGATCGGCCACATAGGATTGTGGAGGCCCCAGCACCAAGTGGGTGTCGAGTAGGAGCGAAGGCGGGTGCTCTGTGCAGTAGGAGGTTGTCTCTCAAGGATGCAAGTTGGGGCTGTCCCAAGAATGCTTTTCAGTTTGCCAGGCCAAGTGGAGCTTTAGCCACCAGTAGGGGTCGATGAGTGAAGCTTCAGAGGTTTGAGTTGGTGGGTGATGCCGTCAAAGTGGTGATCTAGGTTCTGTCAAGGTGCGATCAATGAAGCAGCAGTTCAAGGGCTAGCTGGGCCGAGTTGTGTCTGTAACCCTGGTTTAGAGTCAGTGTGTGACTCTCCAGTGATTTGGTTTGGGCCTCGCCATTGAGCAGTCTGTTCCAGCCTGCCAGGTAATGAGCTTTAGCTACGACACAATGCAGTGTCAAGCTGGTTGAGGGTGCAAGCAATCTTTGGTGTGCTTGAGGGGTGCAGTAACCAATGTCGGCAGCTTCCCTTCTTTCCAGGTGGTGAATACTGAAGCTCAGCTGTACTGGTCCTATGCTGTGAGGCCCACTCAGGGGTTCTCGATGTTATGGATAATTCTGCTCAGGGTCTGGTCTCCCAGCACAGGATTTTCAGGTACAGAGTGATAGATTCTGATCCAGAGCAGAGGTTACTCCGATGTGCACTGGGAGTGTTAGGGGACAGATCATCCTTCAGTCTTCTTCACCTCCGACTGAAGGCTTTGGCGAGTGCAACTCCCCAAAAGGAAGTTCAGGACAAACATGGAGCCTTTAAGGGTTAGAGAGGATCTGGTAATTGGATACTGCTCTGCAGGAGTACAAGGATGGGTATGGGTGAAATGGCCCACTCAGGTCTCGCACTTCTACAAACAAAAACACAATGCAATCATAAAGGTAAAATAGGGACCATTAAAGGATATACATACTTTGCCTTTTTTGGTAACGTGTGTCGAGGGCTGGCTATGCACAAGCCACCAGCCACCAGCATGGGTACGTATGATCATCATAGTTTTGAGTACAATGGGGCATATCATAAGTGCTGCCTCTGCACTGCAATGACTTGGCTGTCAAGTGGGCATCTTGTGACCTGTGAACCTGCTCTGTGCTAAGAGTAGAGCTGGTGCTGCGGATCATGCTACTGATGTGGCAGAGCATAAGTGCACAATGCTTTTGGCATGGAGTAGAAGGAAAAGAAGAATCTGTTTTGCAGATTACCCCTTCTGGAGATGCAATTACCCTCATCATTCTATTTGTTAATAAAAATCAGAAAAGCCAGGGCACCCATGCCATATGGCACCTCACAGAAGGATGACACAACAGCAGTACAAGCTGCCCTCCAAATGCACGAGATAAACTAGCTAGCCACAAAACCCTAGTCGCACATCATGGGAAGCTAGGCCAAGAGCTTTGGAAGCATAACACAAAAGCAATATAAGCTGTGCCCCGAATGCAGATGTACAGAAGCTAGCCCCACCACCCTCCACTCATTGTAAGGTTAGCTAGAGGAAGGGTTGTTTGTAAGCATGACACAAAGGAAATACAAGCTACCCCACAGATGAATTAGCTACACAAGTTTTCCCTTTCACCCTACACACATTTCAATGCAAACTAGGTAGGGCCAAGTGGAAACAATGCACAACTGCAATGCACACTGCCCCCAAAATGCAAGAGATGCAAAAGCATGGTCCCGCCAGTTTACACACATTTCAATGGGAGAGGGGAAGGGCCACGCTGTCCCCCATATTACTAAAAGAAATCAGCTGGCCCCACCACCCTACACATGTTTCAAGGGATGCTAGGGGGAAATGCTATCTGGAACCATGAAACACCAACAACAAAATACGATTAAACCTAAATAAATGTGAAGCAAATCCTAAGCAAATAATTAGCTAACTGCCACACTGCCCAGCCAAACTGCCACACTGCCCAGCCAAATTGGTTAAATGAAGAACAAGAACACCAAACAGCCAATCAGTGACAACATAATTCCCCAGGCGGACCAGTGAAGTGAGATGCACAATTGCAAGCATGTTACTAGCACTAGTAGTAGTAGTAGTCTTATTCAACGTCACGGTCACCTGGTACACAAGGCAGCCATTAGATGCAAGTGAAAGAGGCAACCAACTCTGACTACAGACTAGAACAACAACATATATGTGTACTCCCCTGGGTGATTCAGCAGTTCTGTTTCCCCTAAATGGTTTGTGCAAAGTGAATAGTTCAAATGAAAAGCTCCAAAGATTGGCCACTCTACAATGGGTTGAAATGAAGAACCATTAGGACTCCAAGAAACGAAGGAAAACAAGTTTTAGGCAATGCCGCAGGGCCTCTCAAGACGAGGCAGGGTAACTGCTGTCACCATCTGGCAGGCCAGGGAGAGGGGCAGCCCCAACCCCCAAGCCTGCTCCTCTCCCCTCACGGACACAGAGACACGCAGTCTCTGCCACACAAAGGAAGGGAAGGGTGAGGTGTGAACAATCACCTCACCCTTCCACGAAGCAACAAGGTGCTAAGCACCCAGGAAAACAACAGTCAGGCAGGGCTCAGGTTCAAAAACCTGCCCCCCCTCAGAGGGCCATACATTCGGCTGCACCGGCCTGGTGGTTGGACTACAGCCCCCCACTATGCACATCAAAGACCCAGGGCCCCCATGGATCTTATAAATAAGAGCAGCAAGCTCTAAGAAAACACGATCTGTTTGTGGACCCTGAAAGGGAACCCAAACAAACAGGAGGTTGTCTGTTCAATCAGTATCCTCCAATCTTTGCTTCTTTAGCAAAACTTCAAAAGTTCACTGCATCTGCAGCGTCTTTCTTTTTTTTTTTCTTTGAACATTGTCACTGTTCTTAACAAAGCATTTCATTCCTGGGCCAGCGAGCGGTGAAATTAGAAAAGCAAAAGAGTCTCCTGGGACGTACGCGTATGCAGAGAAGGACGCCAGGCCAGCCCTAGAAGTGGAGAAAAACAAACAAGGCAGCCCGGCGCAGGCGGCGTGTCAATTTCACAGTTTCAAGGTTTGCCCCTGCACCGGGTTGCGAGGGAAATGAAAGTTATTTTAAAATGCAGACGATAAGGTAAACATCCTCGCTGGCAGCCTGCCAAAGGCAGAACCCTCTGCAGCCTCCAAACTCGCACCGGTGGTCAATAAAAAAAAATGAAAGTAGCAAGGTGTAATCCATGCCACGCGGAACAAAATTAATATTGTACACTTTACGCACAAGATTGTGGACTATTTAAAAAGGACCCTGCGTAATAATAAGCAGCGCTCAGATAACTTAGGTTTTGTAGCACTATATAGATGCTAAATTATTAAGGTCCAAATAACAGTCGCTACCATATGTTACACGGCCCTGGAGCATTGAGCTTGGGCACAAACAATTTTTAGCCTCCTGAAATCAAGATATGACAGTGAGTTTGGGGGATAGCTCAGTGGAAACGCAGAAGTCCGGGAACAAGGCAGCCCAGGAATAACAGGGGTTCAAAGCCTGCACCCGCCACACAGGGCAAGTATAAAAGGCACATAAACTGAATGCAATCTTTTCAAACATAGACTTTACATTTTTTGGCACAGCATCAGCCAGTTACCCAATACGGGCAACAACTTAGCAAGCTTTCAGAGAGTCCAGTTTTAAGGGGCAACAAGCACACCTAAATGGACGTTCAAAGGTTTAACAAAAACAGCTGTCTAGTCACACAAAATACTTTTTCTTGTCAATCAAACAGGCTAAAAAATCATGGCTCCCAAATGAAAAGCACAAGAACCCTCAACCCCCCCGCAGAAGTCCAAATCACCTCACCTGCTAGCAGCAATTGAGGCAGCTGAACATTATGGCTAGGCCTGGGTCAGAGAAAAACATGTATGGACTACCAAAAGAAGGGGTGCCCATGCCACCCGGACAGGAGGACGACCCAACACCACCAAAGAAAAGGAAGTCAACAGAGGGCATGGGAAAAGGTAACAAAAAACTGTCAAAATGAGAAATGCAACAATTGTTGCTCGAAATTAGGGGTAAATAACTACTCCCCCCAGGCGGGACCGGGCCTACAAACCCCATCATACCTTTAGAACCCGATATCATTGTGAACGCCCCGACCCGCAACAACTCCAACAACATCAGCCTCAGCAAAACCACTGCCCCACATGCCAACAACACCAGCAGCAGCCGCCACAGGTTCGCACACACCATCAGCGACAGCGCCAGACCAGACAGGTGCACTAAAAGCATGGGCCATATCCAATGCCAACACACCGGGGCAAACAGGGGCAAGCAACAACAACTCATCAGACATGGTAATGATTAGCAGTGCCCAATTAGACCTAAAGCTGTAATCCTTCCAGACAGAAATACTGAATAGATACAAAAGATGCCTAGCATGGAACATTGACATTACAATCAAAGAAGCCACCTGGGCTAAAGAGTTCATCGAAATCTTTTCACTTATAGAAGCCCAACGTAAAGGGAGAGATGCTTTTAGGGATCCCAAAAAGAGGAGAAAGCCATAGCCAGAAACGCCCAGGTAGAACAGAATTGGGACAACTGGCTACAATCCTTTGCCATCTTGGCAACTATATATGAGGACAAATTCCCCAGGGATGGCAAAAAACTATGGGCTTACATGGGCAAAATCAGAGAAGTAAAAATCGCTCAAAAGGGAAAAACCTGGCTAGCATATGATATTAGATTCAGGAGGAGCATGTCAGAGAGGCCAGCCATAGAATGGGACAAGGTGCAGAATGACCTATACATGCTAAACGCAGAGCCTCCATCAGAGGAAGAGGCCACCCAAGCAACACCCAAAAATAACAAAAATTCACAGACAACGTGGAGCACTGTGGAAAATCAGAAGCAAAGCAACACGTTATGCTGTATAGAAAATAAGGCGCGCGATGCAAAGAGGAGAAAGCCATAGCCAGAAACGCCCAGGTAGAACAGAATTGGGACAACTGGCTACAATCCTTTGCCATCTTGGCAACTATATATGAGGACAAATTCCCCAGGGATGGCAAAAAACTATGGGCTTACATGGGCAAAATCAGAGAAGTAAAAATCGCTCAAAAGGGAAAAACCTGGCTAGCATATGATATTAGATTCAGGAGGAGCATGTCAGAGAGGCCAGCCATAGAATGGGACAAGGTGCAGAATGACCTATACATGCTAAACGCAGAGCCTCCATCAGAGGAAGAGGCCACCCAAGCAACACCCAAAAATAACAAAAATTCACAGGGCCCCAGATTTTCAGACAATGAAAAACACAAAAAGGGGGAACAGCCCTTTCGGAAGAATCCGCCATGGTCGGCTAAGTCTAATGCCCACAGGCAGAACAAAAAACACTCTCCCAAAACAAACATCCCATTCAGTAGTTGCATGTAGCATCTTATCAGGCAATGCTTCCCGTGGAAGCAGTAAGGGATACTCCTCTTAGAAATGCACAAATGAACTGCAATACATATGCTGAGCTTCTCAACCATTTGAAGGCCTAGCCATGTTGATTTGTGGACTCGTTTTTCTTTACGCTGTCTGTTCAAACGAAATGAAGAATGTAGGGACTACTGGGGGATGCAATTCCTTACAGCTAAATGACATAGAAGACAACATTTTTTAAACTGATTCGCTCATTTCCCGCTCTGAACCCATATGCATGCAACTTGTATTGGCCGAACCCTTACCCTCACCAGTTAATAAATTAGAGCACAAAATTTGTCAAGTGTTGGCAATAAAAGGCCGTAGGATTTTATTGTGCAGATATGGTTATGGGTATAACAATAATCACATATCATAATAATATCATACTTTTGGGCACCGGGTCCTGAGCTTACCCCCTCTGGCCCGTGCCGCCTTTTTGTCCCACGACTTGTAGTGGTCACCGTCCAGTGTCCTCCTTTGTTTTTTCTTTGTTCTCCCTTCTTTTGTAGGGTGGGAGGGTTTTATGGTAAAGAAGCAAAGATTGGAGGATGCTGAGTGAACAGCGAACCTCCTGTTTGGGTCCCCGTTCAGGGTCCACAAACAGATTGTGTTTTCTTAGAGCTTGCTGCTCTTATTTATAAGACCAAGGGGGCCCTGGGTCTTTGATGTGTGTAGTGGGGGGCTGTAGTCCAGCCCCAACGCCGGTGTAGCCAACTGTCTGGCCCCCTGATGGGGGGGCAAGTATCTGAACCTGAGCCCTGCCTGACTGTTGTTTTTCCTGGGTTCTTAGCACCTTGTTCCTTTGTGGAAGGGTGAGGTGATTGTTCACACATCACCCTTCCTATCCTTTGTGTGGCAGAGACTGCGTGTCTCTGTGTCCGTGGGGGGAGAGGAGACGGCTTGGGGTTCCCTGCCTTACCCTGCCTCGCCTTGGGCGGCCCTGCGGCATTGCCCATAACTGCTGAACCCATATGCATGCAATTTGTATTGGCCGAAACCTTAACCTCACTAGTAAATAAGTTAGAGCACAAAGTTTGTCAAGTGTTGGCAAGAAAAGGCCGTAGAATTTTATTATGCAGATATGGTTATGGGAATAACAATAATCACATATCATAATAATATCATACTTTTGGGCACCGGGTCCTGAGGTACCCCCTCTGGCCCGTGCCGCCACACACGGGCAGGTTGCCGGCTGACCGTGTTCCCCCGAAAGTATCTCTTATTTTCAACCCCTGGAGGCTAGGGTTACTGAAATTTCTCGAAAGAAATGTTCCATGCCCTGGTTTGATAGCTGGGTGCCGTCTTTGAGAAAAAGGTCTGGGTCACCCAAAGTAATGGCCGGGTGTTTTATGAAGCCCAGGCCTCTTGCTATACAGAATTTTTCTAGCCCCCTGTTGAGTTTCCTTCTGGAAATGTCTACTGATTTGTAACAGATGGCCCCCTTGCCATTTCTTTCTGGCGTAGGATGGCCGAGAAGTATATTTCTATGTGCCTCCAGTTGTGTGAAATGCCAGCTAAGGAGGAGCAAATTTCCTCGAATAGTTTTCTCCTTCCTATGGTCACCAGGTCGTTGCCCCCTAGGTGTACTATCAGGAATTCTGGTGGGTCCCTATATGCGACCAGCTCTGCTAGCGTATCGTGGATATCAGCCCAGCGGAGGCCTCTGTATCCCCACCAGGAAGCAATGGTGTTCCTGAAAGGTGGGTCCTCTTTGGTTTCTTCTGCCTATCGGCCTGTCCTGAAGACGAATGAGTGTCCGACTATCCATGCTGATCGGAGTGGGGTCTTCCCCCCGTCTGTTGATTCTGCAGGGATGGAGATAAAGGGGGGGTGGTTATCTTATCTGTGGTCTGATGTATATTTTGTAGCAATCTGACTTCCATCCCCCTATGTTTTCTAGCTGTTGTGGTGCCAGGCCTACTTGCCATGCTGAGGTGGCGGTCCCGTTTCTGAAGGAATGGGTGCCAAACTACTTGGGATCCCATCTCGCTTTGCTGATTGCTTTCATCAACACCCCCTTAAATTGGTAGCGGCTTAGTGCCGAGGCATCCTTGTGGATTAACCCCCCCCACTCTGGGCCTTTGTGCGTAATAAAGATTGGTGAGGCACACCGGGCAGTTTGTTGCATCATCAATGCAACAAATGTTGATGGTTCTTTTGGCTCCCGTTTTGGACTGTTGGATGTCTATGCTGATGCTGTCCTGTCCGACCCTGGCCTCCATGATGCCTAACCCGTTGTTGGCTTTGGTGCTAGAGGCGATGAGTTCTCCTACCCGGAAAGCCCCGAAGTAGGCCAGGGAAAACATTCTGTTTTGAATAGTATGATCTCATATGGGTGCCAGGATATGGCCTCCAGCTTGTCCGCTATCTTTACTAGCTTGCTGAAATCTAGGGGGCGGCGGGTGTCTACCTGAGGTCCCTCTATTCTGCCCCAGCCTTTCATGGCGTAGGAGATAAGGACATTCTGGGCGAGATCTGAGTCTCCCAGTATTTTTGAAAAATATGAAATTGCTACTAGGTGTCTTTTTGCCCAAGCTCTCCTAAATCCTTGCTCATGCGCCCATTTTAAAAAATATTTCCTATGTCTTTAATCATTATTAATTCTACGTGGTTTAAACCCGTGGCTTTAAATACAGTTTGTAAGCACTTATTGTGCTGAGCTGCGGTGGTGCATGCCAATGTTTTTCCTGCCATCTCTGTTAGGAACCCTGAACTATGGTTCCTGTTCTCTGTGGGCAGTGTGTTTTTGGCACCCGTTTTTTAAGTGCCTGCTTCTTGTTGGGCATCCCAGACTGGGCTCTCTGGCGCTGGCATTGATGCCGTTATTCTTGGATTCCCATTATTGACCAGCATTCCGCTGGTATTGCCATCATCTGAGCTTGGCGTGCGGTGCTAGATCCCGGAATCTTGGCCACTGAAAGCCAGATAAAGCATCTGCAATATTATTATTCGCTCCAGAGATTGGTTTTACTTTGACCACAATGTTTTCTTGTAGTGTGACTGCTGTAATGGCTCGTAGGACTTTCAGCACTAAATGGCATTTGGTAGATCTTCTGTTTATGGAGCCTACTACGGCCATGTTGTCACACCAGACCAAGAGTTCCATGTTAGCTAGCTGTCTGCCCCAGATGTGTACGGTTAGCCAAATGGGAAATATTTCTAGGAGGGTGATGTTTTTTGTCCACCCTGCAGCTTGCCATGATTTGGGCCAGTGTCCTGCCACCCATTCTGAGTCTAGTATGGCTCCAAAACCCCTGCTCCCGGCTGCATCAGTGAAAACGACCCTTTTTTCCATGTATTCAATGGCATGCGCCAAAGTGAGGTCCCGTTGAAGTTTCTGAGGAAATTCCACCAAATTTCCATATCTTATTTCACCGCTGTGCCTAGCCGGATGTGTAGGTGGGGTTTGGTGTATGATCTGGTTTTTAGTTCTAGACTTCTGGAGAATACCCTCCCCTGTGGGATGATTCTGGCTGCAAAGTTGAGACTTCCCGCCAGTGACTAGATTTCTTTTACTGTACCCTTGTTTTTTGTTGTTAGGCCTTGTATTTTTCCAGGAGCTCTGCTATCTTCGTTTTTGGGATTCTGCATAAGCCCCCTGCATAGTCTATCTCAATACCCAGAAAGATTATGTTGGTGGCTGGTTTGGTCATTTCTCCTGTTGCCAGGGGGATGCCCCACTGTGCGGCCATCCTTTCTAACCTGGTCAGGGCTCTACTGCATTCTTCAGATTTTGCTGGTCCCATTACCATGAAATCATCGAGGTAGTGTAGTACTTTGGCCCCTGGTCTCTGGTTTAGAAATGCCAATTGGAAAAAAGAGCTGAACTGCTCAAATAGGGCACAGAATACTGCACATCCCATGGGGAGGCATCTGTCGACATAGAATTTGTTTTTGAATGTGAAACCTAGACATTGCTGAGAGTCTGGGTAGACTGGCAGTAATCTGAAAGCAGATTTGTTGTCCAGTTTGGCCATCAGGGTGTTCCTACCACATTCCTGTATGAGTCTTACCGCCTCTTGGGTGTGTGTAGGATACCGCAGATTCCGTGTGCGGGATGCCATCGTTCAGTGATTGGCCTTTTGGGTAGGACAGGTGATGAATTAGCCTCATTTTCCTGGGTTCTTTTTAGGGACCAATCCTAGGAGGGATATTATGTAATCCCTGAAAGGCATGGATTCCCAGGGGCCTGCAATCCTGCCTAGAAGCAATTCCTTCTTGATTTTGATCTCCACCATTAGTGGGTTGTCCCTAGCAGACTTCAGGTTTTTCAGGATATTCTGTGTCCCTGTACCCTTGAAAGGGATGATGAAACCCTTAGTGAAACCTTGCCGGATTGCCTCGCTGGTTTCTCTGTCTGGGTAATTCATGAGTGCTTCTTTAAAATTGTTTGGATTGATGGGGTATCTGCCTGGTTCTAACAGTGGGGTTGGCGGGGCGGGGTTGGTGCTAATCTTTTGGACCTTTTTGGCTGGAAGCCTGGTGCAATTGCTTGCTGCATGGTCACCATTGCAGTTTGTGCAAGTGTGTTTATACCAACATTCCTTCCCCAGGTGCACAGGTTTTTGCCAAAATTCCTGAATGGGATGTTTGTTTTGGGAGAGTGTTTTTTGTTCTGCCTGTGGGCATTAGACTTAGCCGACCATGGCGGATTCTTCCGAAAGGGCTGTTCCCCCTTTTTGTGTTTTTCATTGTCTGAAAATCTGGGGCCCTGTGAATTTTTGTTATTTTTGGGTGTTGCTTGGGTGGCCTCTTCCTCTGATGGAGGCTCTGCGTTTAGCATGTATAGGTCATTCTGCACCTTGTCCCATTCTATGGCTGGCCTCTCTGACATGCTCCTCCTGAATCTAATATCATATGCTAGCCAGGTTTTTCCCTTTTGAGCGATTTTTACTTCTCTGATTTTGCCCATGTAAGCCCATAGTTTTTTGCCATCCCTGGGGAATTTGTCCTCATATATAGTTGCCAAGATGGCAAAGGATTGTAGCCAGTTGTCCCAATTCTGTTCTACCTGGGCGTTTCTGGCTATGGCTTTCTCCTCTTTGCATCGCGCGCCTTATTTTCTATACAGCATAACGTGTTGCTTTGCTTCTGATTTTCCACAGTGCTCCACGTTGTCTGCACTATGTCACTAGATGCTAGTGACTGAACGCATGGGTATGGATGCCGTTGATTTACAAAAGTAAGGTTCGCCTTAAAGCATAAGTTGATTATTCCATCCGAATGAAGTCTCGAATTTGAAAACATGAGTTTCGCTTCTTCTGTGTGTTGCAGGCTTTCAGGAGGTTGATGTTTTAATGCCTTTGCTGTTTGCGTATTATTTCGATAGAGCAACGTTGCCTAAGAAGACAGGGCAACGACAGGCATGGTTATGTGATTTCCGCAAAGGCAAAGGAGATCTGGAGGCAATGAAAACAGCCTCGTGGATATTTTTAGTGTAAACATGTGAAGATTAAGTGCGTCTCAGAGCGCATGAACTTGTCGTCTCAACTGTAGGCGAAGGTGACTCTGGACAGTAGCAATCTATTTTTTTTCCTGTTTAAAGAAAGGTCACTCGAAGGAATCTTTTTTTTTTTTTTTTTTCACGAGTAGCAGTCGCTCCACGGCCGCTTCCTCTCATGCGATGCGATGTAAGCTGAACATGCTTGCAGAAATCCTTTCATTTATGGTGTAAAACCTTTATTTCAGATGGTACGCAGCCTCTCTCTATGCCCATCTAGAATTGGTAAAAGTACATTAGAATTAATATGGCCAAATCGTATTTATTTATTTATTTATTTATTCGTTTGTGATAAGCGCGCAACAGCCCGGGGGCATCGCAGCACTGTTTACAGATAGCTTCCTTAGTTACAGAAGTGTAGAAAAACAATTGCATTCATATATACAAACATGTAAGTTGCTGTCTGCTGTATAGTCTGCTGTGCAGAAATGGCAGGGCCATTGGTAACGTTGCTGGTCTTGGAACCAAAGGCGTGGGTTTCTCTATCAACTTTAGGCTGAGCGTTCCCAGTAAAACAATTTGTGTCCTTGAGCCTCCCATTAAAATGTGTGTTATGCAAATAAAGTGCCATGGACCTCTTCCTCATCACAAATGTAATTTTATATGTTGTATTATATGAACTTTGCAACGCTGCAATTAGTCCTAAATCAAGAATATTCCCAGACCAAAAGGCATATTGGTTCAGAGTACATTTTTACCCTAAGCCCAGCAGTAATGCACACGTGCAAAATTGCTTTGAAAGAATATGTGTTTGCCCCAATGCTACTTGCACTTGCAGTGATGCAAAGTTTCTTTAATACCATCCAACAAGACTTGTTCCTTCTGGAACCCGCTCACTTCTCACCACACTGTTCAAATTAGCACATTGTTGGGGAACATGGAGATTGTATGAATCTGAAGTTAGGGGTTCCCCAATAGTGCCTTGCTTCATTCACATGTTGTGCTTTTTCTGCAGCAACCTAAAAAGGGTGCAACTGTGAGATTATAGTTTACCATCTCCCCTAAGGGCCACAACTGAACTTTGCCGAATTGTAAGGCAGAAATGCGAGCGAGCCCAAGGAATGGGTACTGCCGAAGTACAAAATTACAGCAAAGAATGCTAATATAGTGACTTTTCTCAAACAGAATGATCTGCGGTCATCTAAAATGGCCCCTTGTCACACTGCTACAACAACATACTAACAATCTAAAGATCTGGCACTGTTTTATATGTTATTTGAAAAATGTCATCAAGCTTAAAGGAGAGGCAGTAATATCATTACATTTCCAGTTATAAAAACACACTACCCAATATATACACGTGTAATTTCATGAACACAATTCCATGTATTCCTTTTTCAAACAGAATTCATAATCAAGTGGCCGCTCCTTTCAAGAATATGTCAGAAACGTGTTGTGATGCATTTATGAATGTAAGCAGAATCCTATTGTAAATAACCCCAATGTTATAGTTTTCACAGGTTTTAATGTAAGGAATTCATTACTGTTTAATGTGCATGACAACATTGGTGTTCTAATGTTGCTTTGGCATTGCTAGTTTTGGATTCTTCCTGGATCCTTGACGCAAGACTACTTCTCTTTAGCCATGCAGATATTGTTGATGGGGATAGGGTTAAAATCCTACAAGAATGTCTTGCCTTATGGAGATAACCCGACTCTCAGATCAATTTCAAGTAGGGAGATTATCTTCAATTCCCGAGACATCCTCTACACTGTTCAGGCCTTTCCAGAGTGCCGCTGGTGGCTTTGGTACACCTTGTCATAGTCAGGCTTTAGGGGCAACATACACACAATCTTCCCTTATCAAACTCATCCAGATACACAGGAAGCCTTGAGTTACCTGTCAGATGGAGCAGGATGTTGAGAAATGTAGGTGAAATTCAGGTGAGAGAAAAGGGAAGTGGCAGGAGTGGACAGGAGAGGATTTGAGAGAACCCCCAAACAGAGAATTAGTGAATTAACACAAGAATTATAACATATGATCCAACAGAGAGACCATTTAGCCTCTTTAGCTGCTTTTGAGGCACATCAAATGCAATCTAGAAAGGGCGTTTTAAAGACAACAGTCTACAACAAGGATTATGGGAATGTGGGGTGAAATAGACCCAGATGTCATGAGTAAAAGGCAGGAGTCATTAATGAGGGCTTCCCAAAAGAAAAGGCCTGCCTTGAACTAATGTGGAAATGAGGCCATGCACTTTTAAAGCAGAAAGGAGTGAATTTGGGCCTCAAAACCTGGAGAGGCATAAAAATGTAAATTGCCCAGCATAAGGGAAAGACATGAGACAAGAGTGGCCAAATTAGGGGAAAGCAGAAGTAACCTCCTCAGAAATTACAGTCCACAGAACCCTAAATGGGATGTCAGCATTGTGACCTGCAGTTGCAGTGAAGCAGATTGCATTTTGCCAGGATCATTAAAGAAAATTCTTTCCTTAGTGTGTCGGAGGTGGCTTCTGTTAGACGGTGGAGAGGTGCGGCTTGACACGTGTCTGTGACGGCTTCCTGCTCCAGCGTCTGACTCTCGAGGGTCCCTTACTCTAACCGCCAGCAGTGAGAAAGGGAGTTTTCTGCTTCTCACGGAGGTCTGCGGTGTACGGTGGAGCACAGCAGTGTTTGGCGGCTCACAGCGGGTTGCTGTAGGCGTATTTGGATGACCTTACTGTGACTTATGGACTGCTGGCAGTTGTTTGTAGTGATAGCACAGTATTGTGAGGCACTAAATCAGTGAGTCAACACAGTGCAGCGATTGAATGGCTGACCTCTTGTGAAACAGTGGGCAATGCCTTTCTTACCTCATGCTGTTGGGACTTGATGGAGTGATGTGGACTAGGGATACGGTTTTGGCAGGGTACAGCCCTAGCAGGTCACTGTTATAACTGGCTTGGGGTGAGCGGCTTGCCTTCATAGCACACTTATTGTTTATCTACTACTGTGCTGTGCTGTGCAAGCTGAAACGGGGAGAAGTACTCTTAGTTTGAGGTGCCATTGAATCAGCTGGTGTAGTAGGTGGGGAGACTGTGGGACATTGTCCTTTGATCCCCTGGATAACCAGACATGGTCCAATACTGTGTTTATTACTAACATGACTAACACTTAATTAATGGCATCTGGCCCTAAACGTTTGTGCCACTAGCCGTTGAAGTAAACGCTGGTATAAAATTACAGATTATAATTAGGATCTTTGTGGTGCGCACTAAAAGGAATTCTTTGAGAGATAATAAGCACCATTTCTTCAGGAGCGAGTTACAATCTATGCAGATCTAAAGAGAAAGTATTAACAGTGGGAGCGGGCAATAAGATGGGCAAAGGTAAATCCAAAAAACCTGTCCCTGTTACAACGGGTGCCATTACCTCCTTTTTTCAGCCCAACCCACTTGTATAGGAAAATCAGACACCAGTGCAATCTGTGGTACCAACCATTGAATTGGACAACAACTCCCAGAACAAGACCAATGACGGAGAGATCGATAACAATTCCCTTCTTGAGATGTGTCTCTCAATGCAAAGGCAAATGACTCCTGCGGTGCGTAGGGTATCGGAAGCCTATTTATTGAATGCCTTGTCTCCAAATTTGATACAACCACAGAACGCTGCAGTAAGGCTAGTTGTTTCACCTAATTTGGAGGCACTCGCAGAACATTCGGTAATGGAGCAAATTAGTGACTCCTACTCCACGCCAGTTGTGTTAAAGGAGCTACAAGCCTCAGTATCATCACTGCAATTTGCCCATAACATATTATTAAAAATGTGTGGTTGTATTCTTGAGAACACCATTAATATGGCTCCTGTAAATGTGGCAAATTGCGATGTGACGAATCAAGCTGAGAACAATCTGTCCATTGCCTTTGGTCTGGCAGCGGCAGAGACTAAGGAGAACTCTATTCAGGAAATCAATATCTCTAGTAATTCTGAGATATTTCTTTCCCGTAAACTTCGTAGAATGGCAAGAAGGGCAACTACGATGAAGCGACCATGTGTTGAGGCTTTGCCACTACCTGTGACTGCTTTACCTAGCAAGATCACACAAAAATCTAAGAAAAAAGTTACACGAGCTAAGAAGCAAAAGTTAGCAAAGGAGGGCCGCTTGACTAGTTGGATGATTATGGATAAGGGCAAGGAAGTTAGGGCGGTTGAGGAAAATTCGACTGTGCTTTCAGCTTCCTTTATGGAAGAGGATCCTGACAAGATCTCTTCTATTCCGCGGAGCAGAAGTCAGAACTTGCCGATAAGAGGAAATGTTAATTTAATAATGATGGAGGCGGTCCAAACTCAGGTAGGGAGAAATAAGAACATACGTATCTTTAAGAACCTCTACCAAAAAAGTTAATCGGACTGGCTCACGAGAACTGAATTCCTGACCAGACTGTATTCAATCCTCAACTGAGGGTGTTAAGATCAGAGGATTGTGAATTTATTGAACCACTCAGCTGTGTGAATACCAATGTCTCTGCCATCCATTGTAAAATCCAATCTACTATACAATTGATGAGATTACATAAAGACAATTTAGCTGAGGTGGATGTTCAACCTGATGTGGACCTGGAAAAGGAAGATTATACATGCCTTAGGAAGACGATTGTGGAGCCCAAGATTAAGACTATGGTGCCCTTGTTGCCCGAAGAGAAATCTCCTCAGATAGAGGACATCCAGAATATTTTGAAGTGGCTGGTTAAAGCACTTCCAGCGGTCCTTAATAAGGAATGAAACTTCTCTATTATGTCCTGGAACTGTAGGGGTTTTAACCATCTGCTCTCATCAGGAGGCTCACTGTCGACAGTTAGTAAGTACCTGTGCTTTTGTTTGCAGGAAACATGGTTGACCTCTCAAGTTGTACTAAATGTTATACGTTGTATCAATCCACTGCTAATAAGGGACATCGGGAGAGACCTTATAGTGGGTTGATTGTGGGAATTGAGCACAATGTTAAATCTCGCCACATGAAAACTAAGGGGGTAATTCATAGATTTCAGCGCAGAGGCAGCGCACTCGAGCAGCGCAGAGAGGGAGCGTGCGGCAGCGTGCGCCAGCCGTGTGCGCTAAACAGCATTCTGGGACACCGTGTATTAATGGATTTTCCAAGCCATTTTGAGCGCTGGCGCAGCGAACATCCCGCAGTGCCAGTTACGCCACCAAGAACACCCGTTGTGCAAGGAAAAGCCATTGAAATCCCCAATGCGGCGCAAAGGGCCGCGCTAACCCTGGACCAGTTTACAGGGTCACTACACTGTAATCGCGTGAAAATACTACGCGTATCCCGCTCACGGCAGCCAAAACGCGTGAAAATGCACTCCTGCAGGCCTCGGAATATGCGTACCCCGCTTGTGCCAGGTAAATTGCGTAGAAAAAGTACCCCCTGTGGTGTGGGCTGCCTGTTAGGCATGCCCAGGTTGGATGGCCTGCCTTTGGTGCATGGGGAGGTTGAGAGGGCTGCCTGAGGGGCATGCCCAGGATGGATGGGGTGCCTGCGCGTATACCAGGGGTACGCGGGGAGTTTCACACGCGATAGGCCTTGGGCGAGCGGGGTACGTATATTACGGGGGTGCGCAGGAAGTTTCACATGTGATAGGTCTTGGGCGAGCGGGGTACGTGTATATTGGGGTGCGTGGGAAGTTTCACACGCGATAGGCTTTGGGTGAGCGGGGTACATGTATTTCGGGGGTGCACGGGAAGTTTCACACGCGATAGGCCTTGGGCGAGCGGGGTACGTGTATTTTGGGGGTGCACAGGAAGTTTCACACGCTATAGGCCTTGCGCGAACGGGGTACGTGTATTTCAGGGGTGCGCGGGGAGTTTCACACGTGATAGGCCTGGCGCGAGAGGGGTACATGTATTTCGGAGGTATGCAGGGATTTACACATGCGATAGGCCTGGCGCGAGCGGGGTACGTGTATTTTGGGGAGGGCACGAGAAGTTACACACACGATAGGCCTTTCACGAGCGGGGTACGTGTAATTCGGGGGTGTGTGGGGAGTTTCACATGCGATAGGGCTGGCGCGAGCGGGGTACGTGTATTTTGGGGGTACGCAGGGATTTTCACACATGATAGGCCTGGCGCGAGTGGGGTACATGTATTTCAGGGGTGCGTGGGAAGTTTCACACGCGATAGGCCTTGCGCGAGTGGGTTATGTGTATTTTGGGGGTGCGCAGGAAGTTTCACACACGACAGTCATGGCGAGAGCTGGGTACATGTATTTCGGGGGGGTGCGGGAAGTTTCACATGCGATAGGCCTGGCGAGAGCAGGGTACGTGTATTTCAGGGGTGCAGGGGGAGTTTTACATGCGATTTAGCATTGTGGCCCCTCCTGGGGTGTGCCCTTTCCCCCCTGCCCATGCCCTGCAGGCAGCCCACGCCACAGAGGACTACCCTATACCCCAGACCATGCCATGCAGGCAGCCCACATGGCACCATGCACTTGTGAGTGCACTTGTGAGCCCCGACTCATGTCCCCACCCACCGACCAACCCACCATTGACGGGCGTCTGCCAGCAGGCCCCGACTCATGTCCCCCACAACCCCATCCACCATTGACAGGCACCTGCCAGCAAGCCCCGACATATGTCCCCCACCCACCCAATTGATGATGGGCACCTCCCAGCTAGCCCTGACTCATGTACCCCCCACCCACCCACCAACAATTGATGGGCACCTGCCAGCAAGCCCCGACTTATGTCCCCCGAACACCCACCCACCATTGACGGGCACCTGCCAGCAGGCCCCGATTCATGTCCCCCACCCAAACACCCACCCACCATTGACGAGCACCTGTCAGCAAGCCCTAACCCGTGGCCCACCAAACACCATGTTCTAACAAAAGAGACCCATAGGCCTAATGCCCAAACAAATCCCCCACCCCCCAGTACAAGCACGCAACCATCTACTGCACCCACTCCCAAAGTACCCATGCCATGAGAGGCTCAAAAGAACCACCATGGCCATGAATAAAAGTACAACAGAGCCACACAGTGGCAACACATGACTGAGGCAATGCTCATTGAGACATGCACAAAACCAATTAGAGTACACAACACCAATAATGAAGAAATATGTTTTGTATTAAAATATGTAAAGAAAAAACATCATGAAACATCAAATTTGTAAATGAAGAAATTATGAAATCCAAAATAAAAAGAAATCCAATGTAAACCAAAAATCCAAAAGAGGAAAAAACGGAAGTTGTCCATTTCAAATGTACAGATAAAGTACATGAAAAAATGTTAAAAACCATTGATCCATGGGATGACAAAATAACTAAAGTATCTACAAGTGTGGAACTATATGAAGTGAAAGTCCAAAGGGTCCATGATGCCCAAACAAAAAGAAACCTACCAAAAATCAAAAAAAAAAACTATGTACATAAATTGGAGCAAAGTCCATGAACTCCAAAATAAAGAATACACAAATGAAACCTAACCCTAAAGAACTATGTACAAAGGCGGTGGGCAAGTCCAACAGCTCACTTGTTGTTGTCCCGGGCAAGAGCATCATCAAACTCCTCTTCAATGTCCTGGAGGCGGGCCTCTTCCCTGGCCTCGAGGTCTGTCAGGGATGCAGCCATGGCCTCCTCCAACTCCCTGCGAGTTGCCTCGAGACACTCAGCCCGCCTCAACGCCCTGCGCATGGAGTTCTCCGCCCTGACCATAGTGAGCCGTGCCTCTACCGCCGCCACCGCTCTGCATCTATTTGCTGACCCAACCGCTGCCACATGGAAGACACTCCCAATCCAGAGTCCTCCTGCCCTCTGGCCGATGCCTGCCCCTGTAATGTAGATGGCCACGAGCCATCATCGCTCCCATCTTGAGCCTGCTGCTGCCGTGCATATGCCCTGCCTGTTGGTGCCTGCACGTCCTCCTCCTGCTGGAGTCCAATTGTTGGGGTGGCCACCTCTGCTGGACCTCTGACTCCCGACTGTGGCAGGGATGTGTCCTCCACCAGCCTGGCCGCTGGGTCAGGGGCAGCTCCACAGGGTGCCCAGGTGATACGTGGGCAGGAAGATGACACAGAGGATGACTGGCTCATAGGGGCTTCAGTTGAGGAGGGGGTCGATAGAAGTTCCAGCACACGGAGGAACCCAGAACTGCTGACCCATCCTAGTAGGTTGACGTGGTCAATGAGGCATTCAAAATGATGTGCATTGCCCACACAAGAACCCTGCATGTCATCCTGAAAGCCACGTTGATGCAACGCCACCCTAGCCAGGACAGGCTCAACCCGGTCCCGGATAGCCACGTCTGCAGCGAGAGGAAGGCCAGTTGTTGTTCGCTCATCCCCTCCCTGAAAATGGGTCTGGACGAAGGCATCCCTGCTGGTGCGGGAAGATGCAGTCACAGGATCAGGGACAGGACTACACACAGGCATCTCCGCGGCAGCCTGTGCTGCCTCCTGTCCCTGCCCCTGGACTGCACCACTAGCACCAGTGGTATGCCCCCCTCCTGTCGCCGTGTGTGGGCCTTCCACTGCCTCCTCCTCAACCAAAGCCCCCACCAACCTGGATGACTCCGTGCCATCTTCCTCCATAGGCCCATGTGGGGTGTCAGCTGCCCCTTCCGCTGCCGAGGAGTCCACCTCTGACCTCTGCCTCTTGGACCTACCCTCGGCATCTGCGGCTGCAGATGCGGCACCCGACTCATCACTCCCCGAAGAGATGTCAACCTGGGAGGGTAGCTGGGCCTTGCTGGAGGTGGGATCCCTGCCGCTGTGCTCCACAGCACCGTCTCCGCCCTCTTCATCAGTTGATGCTGCAGACAGGGAGAGACAGAACACAGGCATCAGGGCACTGTACAATGGTCTGATACACACATGACAGTTGCATATGAGTGGCAGTGTCAAACTTCACAGATGGCATCACACTCCCCAAAACATATAACATTTCAACCCACACACATGCGCAAATCAACTGGAATGCTGCAGCAGGCAGCACAATCCATACACATACAACAGCATGAGCATCCAAAGGTTAGCCTGACGTCACACGCAACACTGGGAGTGCCGAACACATACGCACACGCTACCAGACATACATGCATCTGTACATCTCCATTACCTGTCACAGTGGAATCATCATCAACTATGGCACATCTGCCAATCAGCCTCCTACATGTCAGTGTCACATGCATCCATGGTGTATCACAGTGGCACACATGTCAAATACACACACAGAAATGTATACATGTGTGCACCCCCACATGCATTTGGCCATCATGCATTTGAACACATACACCATTGATGTGCCTCACACATGACTGGACTCACATGCGGCAGGCTCATGTGCCTGTACATGCACATCCATGCATGGGCCTTTCAAGACATGCACGCTCCTGGCAAACCTCAACAAGCACTGCATCCAATCATTATGCATGGACACTTACTGCTCGACTACAGATGGGTCTGCCCCTCAAGGACCTGGAGGTGGAGCACTGGGCGTATACGTTCCAGGACCCTCATCTGGATGTTGGTAAGGCGGATCCGGCACCCCTCTGCATGCGCTGCCTCCAAGAGGCGCCGGGCCTTGCTGAGGGTCCTGGACTTGAAGTCCTTCCAGCGCTTCCGGACATGTGCCATGTCGCGGGCTGCCACCCCCTCCACGTTGATGGCAGCCACAATGTCCTTCCAGATCCTCTTCCGTAATTCATTGGCAGCACGTGGTCTTCCAAAGAGGGCATCATAATGCACCAGGACGTGCTCCACCAGGATACCAACTTTTGCAGCACTGAAGCTGGTAGCCCTCTGCTTCTCTGGCTGGGGGTTTCCAGTGGCCTCCAATGGTGTATCCCCCAACATGGCAACCCCCAAGGCAGGTGTGGGTGGGCAACTGGGTCCTGGTGCTGGGCTGTGGAGTGATGGAACTTCAGTTGGGAGTCTTCTGTTCCAGCAGGGGTGGTCACAGCAACTGGACCCCTGCAGATGGCTGACCTGCAGGCACCAAATAGCAGGGCACGTGGCCAGCAGGCAGCAGGCAGCAGCAGATGGCAGGTGGGAGCAGGCTCGGGGCTCTGGGGGGCAGGAAAATGGCATTCTGGCCAGGAGTGTGGTCTTCCATGTGTTGTCACGAGGCCAGCTTGATACGGAGTGATTTGGCACATGCAAAAACTGCACGTCTGGGTGTCACTGCGTGTAACACGAGGAAAGGCCCTTAGCGTGTACGTGCGTAAGTGACAACGCATGTGTGGGCTGGGTTAAAAGGTATGCGTAGGATTCCATTTTCTTGTACGTGCTTTTTGTGGAGAGCGAGCGGGTAATTCTTGTACTTCTTGTCGGTTCACACGCGATTACTTCACAACGGTTCTAGTTCGTACTCCTTGTATACTTAGACACCGTTCAATTCTTCTTTTGGGGGGGTGTTGCCAATGCGTGTTTTTTTCACGTTCTTTTTCCAGGAAGACGGTGAGTCGCGCACATATTTTTCAACTATGGTTGCCCCCTTGTGTCGCATACCCATTCAGAGGTCATTGTAGCCTGCGTGTACCACGCACATGCTTATTTATGTGTTTCTGGGTGCTGCAGCGCAGTGCGGGATCTTTATTCCATGCACATGGTCTACCAGGGGTCACGTGCATGTTAAATTTTGTTTTCGGGGTGCCTGAGCGTTGCGTGACCCGTCATCTTCCCCCAGGGGTCACAGACAGCCTTGCTAGAGCACTAGTGTATGTATTCCATCTACTACCCTGCCCCCTTCACCCCAATTGCCCAGGACAATTGTTTACTGCACTTCCCATTCGCACAAGAACATCAGTGCCATGGTTGTGAGGCAGCCAAGTGGTAAGGGAGGCAAAGGTGCCCGACCTCCAAGAGGTGTCCACAGTAGGGGACGTGGCCAGGTTGTGCAGGGTGGCCCAAGAGGACAGTGTGTAGAGGACTAATCAGGGACACTTAAGCCCCCCCAATGGGTCGGGGAGATGCAGCTGACACCATCCCAGCTCAGGCCTTGTTACCCTGGCCCATATTGTTGACCGAATTGGCACAGGATGACTCACAGGCCGACTTCTGTGTCACCAAGTCAAAGCCACGTGTGACCATGAAAGTTGCTGTCACCGGGCCATGTGGATCGGGGGCAGCAATGTCATCTGCTGCCCCAAGTAGCCAGGGTAAGGAGGCTGCAGGGGCAGCTGCAGCTCAATCCACCCCAGATCTAAGTCACCCAGCCGGGACAGTGTTGGTCCAAGACATCACACCAAGGTTGGTCCTTCCAACATCACCCAGCAGCCAATGCCTGCAGTGAGAGCTTTGGTCATCGTGCCTTTGGCTACTATCAGTGCCCAGTCCACCTTTGCTTCAGCCCCTACCGACCAGAGTGGCATAAGCCACTCAGGGTCCACACCACCTCTCAAGAGGAAGAAGGGTGCTCTTGCGGTACAGGCTGGGACCCCAGACACGGCTCCCCCCTCCAGCACGTCAAGGAAGTGGAGTTTCAATGATGTGGAACTAGACACACTTGTGGGCTACGGGTAGGCCCATGGCCACAAAATGCTGGTGACTGCAGGGTGCAAGACTACGACTGCTCAACGTAGGGCCCACTGGCAATGCATCGCGGACCAGATTAGTTGCCTTGGATTTGTGAGGCGCACAGCTGATGATTGCTCTAAGCGGTGGAATGACCTCAAACGCAGAGCAAAAAACAAGCTGGCTACCAATCATGCCTCTACTCTGGTGACTGGCAGTGGGTCTCCACCAGAGGAGGAAATATTCAACGAACATGAGTCAATCGCTGGAGGCTTCATCACAGAGGATCAGATCCAAGGCGCGGAAGACCTACCAGATCTTGGGGCAATGTCCGTTGAGTGGGCATGCATGTGTGTGCAAACCATGTGTATGTTGCTTGGGTGATGTGTTCTGATTGAGTGCCAGGTGAGGCTGTGTAGTCATGACTGCTATGGGTCACCCATGTTGTGCCTACAAACCAACCCCCGGCCTTGAGTTTGGGTTTTACAGTATACCTTCTGACCGCAGTTAACAGTTTGCACCTGATTACTGCACTTGCTCTTCAACTGCCATCATGCCAAAACATTGTTCATACTGTTTTCCTGTTCATTCTGCCTGGAATCCTTTGCATGATTAACACACATTTTTGTGCCGTTCTGCCCCAAATTCAACATACTTCTGACATAGATTTCACCCTACAATGCCCCACATTTGTTTACTTATTCTGGGAATGATTTCATCAATCAGGCTGATGGAGTATTGTGCACCTACACACAATCACTTCGGGGCACTGCTTGAATGTTCAACATTGTCTTCTGTCATGTCCAAGTGACCAACCATTGATGTATCCATGTGCCTGCCATCTCTGTATTAGTGAACACTGGCTTTGTTGCAGCGTGTGGCACATACATGTTTTGTCACACGCTTTTGCATGTTCTATTTCATGATGTCCATCTCACATGGATGGGTGACAGTACTAATTTGCTACCATCTGGGTGTCCTTGTCAAATCTGCCATGGTTATGCTAAGTGCCATCTGTGTGCTGGCATGTGTCATGTATGTGGATTGTCCATGCCACTCACAGGCTAATGTGTGATGCAGGTGCTATGCCGCCTGAAGCACATGTGTTGCTTTTCCATCTTGGAGTCCTCAGTGCCTACTTTTCGGCTCCCCTTCCACTTCATTGCCAGTGCATGCATGCCAGAATTATTGTCATGTGTGACATTTGTCATTTATGTATTCGATGTGTACATCATGATGCCTATGTGTGTGGGCTGTGCTGCTCATGCCTGTCTTCATTACTTTTCTTTTATGTTTTTGCAGGTGATGAGGCACTAGATGCTGTTGAAGAGGAGGAGGAGATGGCGCAGGGGCAGGGATACTCACAGCCCCAACCAAGCACCAGTGGAGGACGTGGGGTGATGGTGGGTGAAAATCCATTAATCCTACAGACCATCCTGTCCACGGGTGTCTCTGGGTACACCTCCGAAGACCTCTATGCCCCAGGTGCTCAATCTGACATTGAGACAAATGTCCTGTTGCAGGTGAGTGTTTCTGGCAGGAATGCTGTTCTGTCTAACCCACCTGCACTGGGGGTAGAGCCCTCTATTGGGCATTCAGTGTTGGAAAGTCCGCCTGTGGTGGTTACAGATGCAGGGTCACACGCCACTATATTTGCTCCTGTTCCTGGGCCAGCAGATCAAAGGAGGAATGCAGTCCTGCAGCCTCAGGCAGTGCCAGCACAGCAAGGTGCACATCACCTTGCCCAAAACAGGTGTGGTGCCCGTCAACGCGGTGGCCGTGTGCCACCAGGCAATACTGTGTGGGAGAACTCCATGTATTCTATTGCAGCTCAACAGGGGGCATTGTGTGAGATGATGGCTCATGCCGTGGATAGGGTGGCCACTTCCTTTCTTCCCCCTGAAAAGCAGGTGGAGCTCCAGCAGCAGGCAACAGAGTCCATGTGCCGCTCACACAGGGAGGACATGTTGGCGTCCAACAGGGACCGACGGGCTGGACTGGAGACTCTGCGCACAGCCATATCGGCAGAGTCACAGGCCCACAGGGATGCCAAGAGGTTAGAACACAGGTCCCTCAGAGATACTGTGGGTGCACTTGTGGTGTCCCAGAGTACAAGGTCAGAACAGCAGCTGGAGCAGCTAACACGCACACTCTCATCTGAGCTCCAGGCAACCCGTGAGGAGATCCGGGCATCATGCAAGTCCTTGCAGGCAGAAATGCATGCTACCTGTGAGATGCTGCATGGGGATCTCCGTACCATCATCCTGCAGAACCAAACCTTTCAGACCTGCATGCTTGCTGCCATGGGGGAGAATGCCCGGGCTTTGCGTGGTCTGCCTCCCATGTCACGCACACCTTCTAATGTACCATCAGAGGGTGATGACAGCGACGGCAGTTCTCCCACTGTATGGTAGCCCATGGAGGTTTTTTCTTTTTCTCAACATCATATGTTGGGGTGCACCCTGTACCTCCTCCCTCCTGGGTGCCCCCCCCGGTCGACACATGGCCATTTTTGATTTTTCTTTTTTTTTTTTCTTTTGGTTTTTTCATGTTTCATTCCGAATTGCAAATTAGAATTAGAATTTAATTATTTTATTATCTTTTTTCTTCTTCTTTTTTCTATTTATTATTTTGATTTTCATTTCATATTTAATTTGTTTTTTTTTAAATTTTCATTTAATTTTTTTATTTAAATAGTATTCTGATTTTGAATTTATTATTTTATTTATTTGGTGTAATTTTCATTTACTTTTTCATTTTCTTTATTTAATTTGCATTTACCTTTTTGTTCATAACCATTTCCTTTCAGCTTGTAAATTCATGTTACAGTGTGTTGCTTTGTGTGGCTCCCGTAGGCATCCACTTTGTATTCCAGCTGGGCACATGCAGGCTTGTCCTGTGTTTGGGTTAGAAACTTGGGTTCCTGACACACACGCCCCTCCTGCTTCCCCTTTCCATGGGCTTGCAAAGGGTGTGACCAAGTGACAGTAATTTACACAGAGGCATTGGGCTCCCATAAGTTGTGTGGGCAGTCTGCAGTCCAAACTGCATGCTTGATTTGTATATAGTATTACACACAGGACTTTTTGCATATATACATGTAGCTACTTCATGTCTTAATGAGCCCATCTCCATTGCAGATGCAGTTCATGTTGTATGCAGTACACTGCCACAATTTCCTACCAGCAACTCACTGCAGTTGGTAGGGGTCGATGTGCTGCCTTTGTCAGGTTTTGACACTTGCACTACTTTAATTTTTTACTGTCATATGTTGCCACTGTTGGTTCCTGTACTAATGTTTTGTCTTGCTGGTAAGTATTTGTTCATGTGTGCTGTTTCTTTTTCATTAGTGAGAGGAAATTGTCTGTGGCCTGTTTCCATTTGGGACAGTGCACTTTGTGACACTTGTGTCATGTGTTGTGCATTCATTTGGTTGCTTTCACATAGAATGCCATGCAATGGTGTGTTGGGTAGCTGAGATGGGGTTAGGGATGGGGGGTGGGTGACATGCCACTAGTTGGTTATAGTATTTTGCAAGGGGGTTGTCCTTCATGCTTCTTGAATGTGTGCCTTTTACTGACACAGCATTGGGTGTGTTTAAGTAGCTAGGGATGCACACAATGTAGCACTTCCAGGTAAACAATCTCAGGGTGGTATGGTCGTGACAGTTGACTGTCCCTTTTGTCATCATCATAAATTGTCAGCTGGTATGTGCCAAGCCTGTGTGCACTCCGGAGGGGTGGGATTTTAGGTGAAGAAATTTGCCACAAGCTGGGTACGGGCTGCCTCACCACATGCCCTTTCACCTCCCATGTGCAGCGGGCGTGCATGTGGTTGGGGATGTGGGGGCACCACCATGACCACCGGCACACCCCGCCGGGTTGCAACGTTGTGCAGGACACATGCTCCCAATATGATCCTGCACACAACTGGGAGCGCATATAGCAGCTGACCACCAGAGCGGTCAAGGGAGCGAAAGCGTGACTTCAGCACTCCGAATGTGCGCTATACTATGCCCCGGGTTGCAATATGGGCTGTGTTGTATCTTACCTCGGGCGTTGTGGTGGGGTTCCATATTGGCGTCATTATGTAGGTGCTCAGAGGGTAGGCACTGTCCCCTGGGGAGGTGATAATGGTTGTCATTAGTTGGGTTTTCCCATTTCTCAGTGTCTGACATGCATGCTTGTGCACAGGCATTTGTACTCACCTAGGAGCCATGTGTCGCCATGCTTCCCAGCTTCCAGGTCCCGGTTTAGGGGTGACATTCGGAATATGAAACTATCATGGCTCGACCCCGGATAGTTGGCATATACTGAGGTGATGTTTCCCTTGGCATCACAAACAACCTGCACGTTGATGGAATGCCAGTGCTTGCGGTTTCGATAGATGTGCTCAGTGGCCTTGGGAGGACGTAGAGCCACATGGGTGCAATCAATGGCACCTAGCACTTTGGGGAGGTGTGCTACCCTGCAAAAGTCCGGGACGAAGGCCTGCCTTTCTGCAGGTGTTCTGGGCTTGTATATGTGCCTGCGGACTGAGGGGCGTGGAGTCATGATCACCAACACCTGGTGTAGGCAGCTTGACTGCCTGGCCTGTGAGACACCCCCAACTATGGCACTTGTCCACTGAAATGAACCAGTAGCCAAGAAGTGCAGTACATTGAGCACCTTTTCCAAGGGGCTCAGTGCTTGGGAGCACAGGGTGGGTGATGTGATGTCATCCTCCCACTCCCTGACCAGTTCTAGGATTATTAGTGGTGGAAACCTGTACCTCCCATAGACCTGGTCATCAGGTATCCCAAAAAGGCTGTTCCTGGGTAAATAAATGTGGGGCCTGGCTATCCTCCTCCTCCTGCGGTGTCCCACGACCACTGCTGCGAGGAACGGTATATTAATCGTAGCGTTTGTTGTTTGTGTGCACTTTTATGCTGCACGGGGCCTCTTACGCCTGCTTCCTGCTGGTGTACGTGTTTCCGCATTAGCGCGTCTTTTTTGGCGCACCAGTTTCCCCTGTTCTATTCCATGAATACGTGTTGTTAGCGCGCGTGTGGGCATTGCAAGCATTTACCTGTGGTACTTGCCCCGTAACGCCCACATTTTCACGTGTTGTTCCCAATTCCATGTGTTATGCCCCGTGTTCCGCCCCCTTTTCTTGTGTGCGCTACACATTATGCGCTTTAGTGACATGTGCACCCGTGTGCGCCACCCATGGATTTGGCGCATATCCCAGGGTTTAAACGCGCAGCGCATTCCATGAATCAACGGGCAGCTGCATGCACGGCTTTAGCACGCGTGCGCTGCGATTTTCATGCTTGCGCTCCCCTTTTCAGCGGACATTTATTCCATGAATTACCTTGTCAGTTGGACACCTTTCTTGTTGCTGTTGAATTTGAAATACAAACAGCAGATCACAAAAAAAACATCTTATTAATTACTCTTTATTCCCGCCAGGTGCAGCCCATAATGAAGTAATCCAAGAATCCCTATATGAGATTATGATAAAACGGTCCCTAAAGCAGGGAAACAAACTTATTGTTATCATGGGGATTTTAATTGCCACATGTTGGGAGGGAAATGGCCTTCGAGTAATCCTCTTTTAAGGACTGAGAGAAACATGCAGCATAGGAGAATAGATATGGTGGGACAGCAATGGATGAGTTTATTTAAATTCTGGGATGTGGAAATGATAAATGGAAGATCGAGGGGTGATAATCCTGCTAAAGAAACTTGGGGAAATGGCAAATACAAGAGTACTCTGTGATTATACCTTTATCACCTCGGAATTGGCTGCTTATGTCAAAGATTTTGGGTGATGGATAACAATTGGAGTGACCATGCTTTGCTCTCATTGACGCTATCCCTGCATGACACTAAACATACCTTGAAATCCCCGGGGAAGATGAGGGTAAATCATGCAGCCAAACGTATTAGCTGGTCAGCGAAAAACATAGCTAAAGCTGCTCTGGCTGTAGTGGAGAAGCATCATCATGATATAGTCATTTTCTTTGAAATGACAATTGATAACATCGACAACTGGATTTCTTCTTTTTCTATTGAACATGCTTCCGCAAGGATTGGGCTAGCTATCAACGATCAATTTAGGACAAATAGGTATGATATGGAAATTAGGGATGCCAAAAGAGCACTTAGAACAGCAATCCATAAAGCCAAGAAGACATGTCTCACTTTATTCTCTTATCATACTATGAGTAGGTCACTTAAGAATAAATATAAAGCTTGGATTAAGCAAAAAATATATTTAAGTAAACTCAAGCAATGGCAGGATATGGTAGGTGTACTATGTACTAAGAATACCCGCGACATATGGGCAATACTGGGGGAAGCACGGGGCAGCAGGGTAACCCCTATGATTAATACAATCGTAGCTCAGATGTGGGAAAGATTCTTGCTGGAAGGCAATATCCCTGATCGAGAGAAAGGTAGCTGCTTCAGGATGACTGTCCCCCCTGGTCCTCCTTTTCCAATTCCGGTAGGCCAACTTGTTTGAAAAATAAAAGAATTAAAATCATCCGGTGCACCTGGGCCGAATGGATTGGCTAATGTCACACTGAAAAACAATCCAGTGTTTTGGGAGGAGATCCTAAAAATTCTGTTCGATAAAGTTTTCTGCGAAGGAAGAATCCCTAATTCATGGCAGAAGGCCATATTAATCCGCGTATATAAAAAGGGTGATAAGCTAGAGCCAGCAAATTATAGGTTATTGTGCCGACCCTCACCCAAAACCCCCTCTGGCAAACCCATTGGCCAGGTGGGTCAGGACTCGGGCCTCTAGAGCCTGGCATCCTCTTCAAAAGCCCTCCTGGGGTCAGTCCTGGCACCTATGGCGCCAGGCTCATACACCATGAAAAACAATGTGCTTGGGAACTGCTTTATTGTGTTGTCAGCCAACATGGAGGTATCCACATAGCTTGGTTCCTAGGAACCAAGGTATGCGGTCTAGAGTTTTGTGTGTGGTAGCCTAGGGACTACTTTACCTGGACTATTTTGTTGGGGCTATTTAAACCACACCGGAGTAAGACAACACGCTTCGCGTTACTTTGCAGTTTTCATCTTTAGCCACTCGCAGCTCCTGAGAACAGCTTCCTCGAATCTGCACGCCTCCTGGACAGAACGATCTGAAAGAGGAAGATAGAGGCAACATTAAAGAAAGCAGTAGAGACATTGCAAATTACGAACTGCTCAAAATGCTTACCTGGCTTGTCGCCTCTCGGCTGGCAAGACTCCGGACATTCCACTTGCGCTGAAGAACACTGCGACCTACAAAGAAGGAAAACACAGGTTAGCAAAGGCAAGACTTTGCAGTGCTGCGCATAGCGCTTACTTCCCACATCATAGCGCTCTTAATGCGCCATCATTTACCAGCGGGGCTCAACCAAGCGAGTTTGCCGCGCTGAAGCTCCACATACCTAAGGGAGAAAAAGAGACATTTAAACAAAGAAAGGCATGCAGGATAGCAACAATACTAAAGAACAGCAATAAGACCTACCTGAACAATATCAAACGGGCCGGCGTCAGTGAAGTAACTGGACTGCACACGCCCACGAAAGACAACGCGCCCCTGCAAAGAAGGCAGGACGGAGAGCACGCCTAACTCTACCACAAGGTGAGGAGAGGGCCCCAGAGGGGCTGAAATCATATGTGGTGGAGGGGGGATACTTACCCCGGTCGGTGAGTCTTGAACACACTATTCCTGTACTTTCAGGCAGAACCTTCCCCGCAGACCACACCTGGGCAAAACTGAGAAGTATACCAGCGAGTAACCTGGCTCGGTGGCGTCCCTGTGGATACCAGGTGAGTGTAACAGTTATTATCCATGCTGGATTGTACCAGTAACATATTTGCCAGCTTCTTATTAAATGAACTCCAAAGATGGATAGACTTGAGAGGACTCCTTAATCGTTTTCAGAGTGATTTCAGGCAGGGCTCTTCCACCATGTATAACCTGATCATTCTGGACACCTGCGTATGAATGCAAGGAAAAAGGGCAACCACCCCAGTTTATGCCTTATTTGTCGATTTTAAAGCAGCATTTCACTGAGTGTGTAGAGAGCCACTGTGGGCTAAATTAGAAATGCTTTGTTGCCCGCAAGGTCTTCTTTATTATTTAAGACGTCTACATGATAAGAATATGGTGTGTCTGAAACTCGATTTGCAAGGCAATATGACTGCACAAGTGGAACAGAACCGAGGGGTTAAGCAAGGTTGTGTAACGCCACCTACTTTATGCAATCTTTTTGTATATAACCTCCCTGAAGCGATTTCTGGGTACACACCTGTCCTCCTCGAATAGGAGCCAAAAGATGACCAGTACTTGCATATGAAGATGATTTGGACATTCTGGACCACACTTTTAGTGGCCTTCAACAATCTGCTGAAACACTCTGGTTATACACAAAGATGAACGATCTCATAATTAACTTGGAAAAGACCCAAGTGATGGTTTTTACCAGCAAAAAGATTGCTCGTATAAGACTTGAAGTGCAAGAACTAGTCATACTATATACACCTAACTATAGATACTGGGCTTTTAGTTTGAGACTACCAAAGACTATTTGTTTTGCATCCAAGCCCGAAAAGTGTTAGCTGCCCAAATCATGGCTCTGGTGTATCGTTTCACAATGTCCCATGGGGGGGTTCAGTATATGGGCGGCACAAATATTGTTTCAGCAGGTTCTTACCCCAATGATATATATAGCCTTGAGGCCCTCCAAAAGATTGATCTTAAGTGGCTAAATGTACTGGAGGGTACATTTACCTACCTGTATTCAGATTGCCATTATCAGACTTGAGTTGGGATGCAATCTCTGAAATCGATGGTCCTTAAGAGAAGGGCTGAACTTTCTTGAAGTTGGACAATACCTCTTGTAACCAGCATCTGGTCTCTCTGAGGCAAGACCTGTGTAAGGAACCTAAGAAATCTCGCCTAAAAATCAATATCGAAAACTTTTTGAACACTTTAAATTGGAACAGTCGACAGGGAGAATTCTCCCCTGCTGTTAAATCTGCCTTGTCAAGGAAAATAGATTAAGGTGACTGGATAGAAAACTATGCTCACCTTGAAAAACTAAAAAAATATCAATTTGTGAAATAGATCCTTTATACATATAAAAAGCCTCAACAATAGCTACATTTATGTCCAGGAATTAGACTCAGATGATTTATTTTGCTTGTTAGGATTAACCATCTGCCAGTCTTGGAAAACACTGGAGTAACAAAGAAACTAACTGGTTCTGAGCGATGTTGAAGATTATGTGAGGACATTGAATCGATTGAGTCAGGGAAACATGTATTGACTTGTTCCTGAAGAATGATAAACATCTATAAAGACACTGTGAGAAGTATGTTCATAATATAGATCATTTAAAGGAGGAAATGTTCTGGTGGCGGAATCTGAAATGTTTAATAGCAATGTATAATGTGTGGCTAGTTGTGAGACTATTAGGTATTTCTATCTGATGCAACTATTGTTCTTGGTATTTGATCTTGTGTACATTAAGGGGCTTAGGGTATTGAAAGTGGAATGGGTATTCATATAATAGGCTGGATAATGTCTTATGGTATATTTGATTGTATCTCAGTTATTATGATATATTTTAAGTATTATGAGTATTAATTTTGATTATGTAAATTGTTTCTTATGTTATTAGAATGTGTATTTATGAAATGTAATTATGTGAAAAGTTTGTTTATAAACTGTAACACATTAATAAATTATACATTAGAGAAAATGTGTAAATCTGTTTTTCCTTTAAATTAAAGACATGCTCATGAAAATGTGTGCAAGATTTGTAAAATATGAACTTGGTTTCTGTCCATCATGAGCCCATCGCAGAGGAAACAAGACTGCACATAATCTACAAGGGGATGTTGAATTGGAGCATAATGAAGGCTTTTTCATTTCCATTGTGCCTTTAAAATGAGACTCTGGGCATCCAGATGTACAACTAACATCTCTAAAAATATAATTATGTTGCCCTTCTGTAACCACTGTGTGCAGGCAACTACTTTGGAAGGTTTTTACATGTTAAACTGTGTACATTTCCAAGAGTCTACATGAAAGTAAAATGGGTTCAAATGGGGCAGGTGTAATCTTGGTTTTCGTTTCTCTCTGCTTGTGTCTTCAAATGTGAAACTAGATTCCAAAGCCCATTGTCATGCGGATACAGGTCTGGTTTCCCTTCAAGCATGAGTGTTTGCTCTTAAAAATATAATTTTAAATTCCAGCAGAGATCAAATTTGTGGTGGGGCGAGATGAAGGCAGCTCTGCTCTCCAGCTTTTTATGATCCAAACCACTTAGGCCGCAATAAAACTAGCTGTAGGTGGCAATTAGCTCTTGGAGCTCTGAGCTAATCTAAACATGGGACCCCCCCTTGATGTCTCAGCCAGGAACAGACCCATGCCAAGGGTGGGGGCCAGTGTTAATGAGTGGTTTCACTCCCATTGTGTAAAATGGGAGATATGCTTTCTAACATTGGCAATATTGGTCGCACAATAATCTGGCTAGGATGTTTGAAAAGGTGAAAGTTGACTGCTTCTGGTGAACCAAAAATTATTTTCGTGGGGCCTACCGAACCCAATTTATTTAGGAAAAACGAATGGGGTACTCCTGAAGTGTGGTTTATAGATATGAAAATGTGTGAACACATGCAAAATATGAATCATATTCCACCCACTGAGCGCCATATTTCTCACGTATATAGTTTGAGAGTAAATGAGGGAAAACTGTAGCTCTGCTATGGAATAACCCCCAAACTTCTAAGTAGGGTCATTTGATTCGGAGTAAAATATAGTGCTCACAAATGTCCTCATATGTGTCCAAATATGAAGATTAAGGGCATTTGTCACACAGTGAGATTTCTATTTCCCCAAGCCAGGCTGAGCCCTCCTGTCAGAGTAAGATGACAAAGGGGTCTCCTCCCCTGGTTTCCCAAAACACTTCCACAATTTCTGGACCTATCAGCCCACAGATGGGAGTAGACATTTGAACAGTACCCAATCCATTCTGCAGGAACTCTATTAGAGATACCACTTACCCTATAAATAGGTAATGCCTCCTCAAATCAGGACTCTTCCTACTAAATCCTGAGGTGAGCAGCTGGCAAAATCTGGAACCATCCCAGCAGAGTGAGGCCCAAATCTTGCAGAGGAGCCAGGAGGATTCGTAGCTGACCTGGGACTCCTTGGAGGACAGAGGGAAACCTTGACTGACCCCTTGACTGTCCCAGCAGTGATGCTCTGAAGCTCCCTGATATCCATCTAGCCCTCTCCTGTAAGTATAAATATCCAAAGCCATAGATTGCATGAGCCCTATCCTCTTCAGCGTTGTCAAAGAGATTCCCCCATGGAAAAATCTGATGTTTGTCTGTGCATTTTTAGTAATTTTCCTATTGAACTCTCGTTTGTCTGTGCCTTGAAGTAATTTTACCATTGAAAAATCCTGTGTTTGCCTGTGCATTTCAGTAATTTCCCATTGAAAAATCCCCAATTGCCTGTGTAGATCCTCATTATATTTTTTAAGTAAATCAATTACTTTACCCATTTATTTCACCTGATTTTTATTGTCGGAATTTGATACTCACCATCTCTTCCCAGTGCATTGTGAATTGTTATAGTCATAAAAGTGTTGCCCAAAAGAATCACTCCCATTGTGAGCTGAAAAACGAATGTGTCATTGTGTTTAAATTGTGCCCAGCTGAACTAATTTCCATTTGCAACTGTATTTTCCCCTGGCTCTGTCATTCTACCCCAAAACCGACTTTCCATTCTGAGCTACCCAATTGCCCAGAGCTTGCCTGTCATTTGCAGCCTCATTAAAAATGAATTCCATTTTCATTTTCGTTTCCATTGAAATGTAGTTTAATAACCTAAAAACATTTTTCCTATTCTGTTTCTCTTTTCCTATTGTGTTGTCAAAACACATTTCCATTTGCATTCCCTTTCCATTTCCCACGTGTTGCGTATCCTACAACCAATTTCCCTTGTGTGTGCTTGCTAGTATTCTCTAAAGCCCTGCCTGTCTTCTAAGTATAAGCAGTACAAAGTCCCTTCTGTTCTGTCCCATAACAGTTGTGCTAAATAATTAAAAACCCATTTTTTCATTGTGCGAAAAAGATTTGTCCCAGTCTTTGCTTGCTCCCCATATTGTTTCTGTGAGCACTACTCAAAATCTGATTTTTTATCTTGCGTTCCCACTCCTTCACACGGTCTTCATTCCAAAACTGACAAGCCTAGGCGAGGTTTAAGGAGGGAGAGGGTTGCTGGGACTCAAGAATCATTTTGTGTGTGCATGCACTTTCCAGTTTGTTGCTTTCATTTTCTTGGTGTTTTGAACTGTTCTTTGATGGTACTGGTGAAAGAAGTAAAGTAAATCCTTGCACTGGTTCCTAGTCCATTGTGACATGGGATGCTTGTGGAGGTTGGGTGCGAGACAGATTGGAGCCCTCTTTAAGAAATAATCTCTGCTGTAGAAATAAAAAGAGTTTATATTGTGTGCCACATTCATTGTAGAGGAAGGAGATCCCTGGCTTGCTTGTGCCGTGTAATATATTGTGACAAATTTGGGGGCTCGTAGTCTAGGATTGAGGAAGTGTTTTCACCTGTGACAGTGCAGCACAGCAGACTAACCCATTGAAGGTATTGGTACATTTTGTGGATAGAAAGCTGGGTGCATTGTAAAGGCGCAAGCAAAACTTGTACCCTGGGTGTTAGGGCTCCGTGTCTAAATAAAATATTGTGAATGCAAACTAGGCAGGAGCAGGATTGAGATTGTGCCCTGGCATAGAGAACTCATCAGGTGCAGAATACATTTCACAATGAGCATCGTAGAAATTAACATAGCTAGCAAGCACCTTCTATCCAAATTGTTCATTAAAGGTGAATGGGCAGAACAAAAACATGAAGCCTGACAATCTAGAATGATGCAACTGGTGACCTCTATAAATATGGATGTGTGCCAGGATAGTGGCCTGTTACATCAATCCCTGACAGAGTTGTATATGACGCAGACCACCAGAGATGAGCAAATTAAAATGGTCCAACTTACTGCATGTATGTACTTCCATATGATGATCATAGAAGAAAGGTTCCAGGACATTGTAGCCTCCGTGAACAATCAATCTGAGCTTTTGGATCAAGCACAGAGAGAGTTAAGGCAAGTAGAGGAGAAAGTGCAACAGAGCCGAAATTCAGAGTTGGAATTAGGAGACATCATTCAGCAGCTGAAGAATGAGTTAGCAGCACAGCAGCAAATGAATTTAGAGCTAGAGTCTCAATGTTCTGCACTGAGAGAGGAGTGACGACAATGGGTTGAGAACCTGAGAGCGAGTCAACTAAAATTGAGTCAGCAATTGGGACACAGTAGAGCCTGCTTAGAGGATTTCAAAATCAGAATAACCAGTGGATCATTAAGGAGGTCCATTCCTAGGTGGAATTTGACCAGTAGCGCCAGAAGTTGAGCACTATGAAGCAGTAGAGAGATCACCTTATTGAACAGAATAGCAGACTGTGCAAGGAAAAAGATGCCCTGTGTCAGGAAGTGTGCCAGTTAAAGATAGACCTGGAGAAAAGTGAGTCATGTTTTCAGGAACTGACTAACATGCGGATATAAAATGAATAATTAACGGGGCACGTAAGGCTTGTAGAATTAAATTTAGAGCAGACAACAAGGACCAAAAATGCACAGAGTGAGACATTAGTCTCCTGCAAAAGAAGAGGTCTGACTATTTCCAGATAATACAAGATTCACAGAAAGAAAATGAGCCCCTTTGCGAGGAAAACAAGAGATTCCATGGCCAAGTAGTGGCACAAAGCAAGGTCATAGAAGCTGCTTAAGCCCTGGTAGCAGAGCTCAAAGCTCATGCCTCTATCTACCACCAAGAGATGGAGGCTGAGAAAGATAAAGCAGAGAAATTGGAGAAACAAATGGCTAGATTCAATCAGGCCTTTAGAAACCCCGGAAAGTTAGGCTATGGAAGGACAACCCCTGACCACACTGGGATGTCCTCTTTACCAGAGGCCTCAAGCTAACTCACCACATTATATACGCAAGGTGCTGTAAATTTCATACCTATGAGTTCACAAGAACAGGGATACATGAGGCAGCTGGACTTAATTAGGCCTAGTATAACTGAGCCGGAAGGCCGGAAAGCCAGTCCCTATCAGGTATTGATGAACGTGGATCGTTATTTAGGTTTAAAAATATCTTGGAAAATACATCTGACCAGAAGGACTCCTATGATGAGAAGATCAGGGAGTTAGACTGGCAAGAACACAGGTTACAAAGGGACCATCTGGTCCACTTTGCAGATAAAGAATAATCAGAGTTTGGGCCTCAAAAGAGCAACTTAAAAACCTCCACCCATTCAGAGAGGTGGGGGAAGTTCTCCACCACACCCGGAAGAAAGGTGGAGCAAGATGAGTACTCCTCTGTGCGAAAGGGGAGCCCAGGGAAGTGACCCAGAGAGGCCCCAGTACAGCAGGGGAGAAGAGACTAGACCACATAATTCTGGGAGTGACTCCCAGTCTCAAAGAATTAGGGAGCACCTAGAGCATAGGGAGTGGACTACAAATAGTAGCAGCTCTGAGTCTGAGGGTGATTGAAAAAAGAAGGCTGCTAAACAAAAGAGAACCCTGGTAAAATACCCAATTTGGCAAATAAAAGCCATTAGAAGTTTCATAACTCTCTACCACAAAAATGGCAAGTACTCAATCTGGGAGCATCTGCAGTTGTATGACCAGATGATGATGTCATTTGGCATAACAAATTATCCGAATTCCATGGAGTTTGTCAAGTGGACATTCTCCCCAGAATACTCCAGCTTCTTTCCTGGGCTGGAGGATCAAAATCACTCAAGATGGTCTACCTTCCAATCAGCCAACTTGAACCTCTTCTCCATGCACAGGAACCCACAGGAGGCTTGCAAGGTGGCCGACAACCTGCAGTGGGGAGAGGATCAGGCATCGAGAGTTTTTGCAAAAATTGAAGCGGTCATTTGTCCAGACCTCTAGACGTGTGCCACAAATAATATGGAGTTTATCAGTACTTATTTTCATGCCCTCCCTAAGTACATCATGATACAACTGGTTAAGGACTTCCATGATTAAAGGACCCTGGATTGAGGTAATAGAACAAGATACCCAGATCTTTGAAGTCCAAAAGACAGTAGAAAACAAATATTCTCCCAAAAATCCCAAACAATCCAACACCCCCGCGGCTGCCAAGATGGCGGAGGTGAAGAATACCCCCAATTTGGACTTGGAAATGGGGGGGCATAGAGGGCGCTAGACGGCCAACCAAGATGGCTGCTTCCTAGTAAGCTCCCACACGGCCTGCTATTAATCCTTCAGAATCCTTTCAACTTTGGAATAATACAGCCCTAACCCAAAGCCATCCCTATCAGCCTGACTCCACTCAACAGCCTGGTGAAATCTGCAGACAAAATGGTGGTCGGAAGCCCCCAAACGTGACTCCCCGCGCCCATGCCCGGGAGGAGCGTGAAGGCCTTGCGGGAGCTAAGATAAGACAAGTGGTAACAACCTGAGACCGGCCGTGGTGCCGGGGAAGGTGTACCGGCCATCTCGGTGGCATCCTTGCACGGCCACAGAATGCAATCAGACCCAGAGGAGGTCACTGGAGTCCCCCCAAGCTGCTGCGGATGCCTGGGGGCCGCGGCTCACGTAAGGATCCACAAAGAGGCCGGGCAGTCTCCTGCTTGCCCGCACGGGGAGAGAAGCGCGGCAAAGACCAACTGAGAGCCGCCTCCTGGCTCCCCCCTCCCGTCGTGCGGCCAGGCTCGGGGTAAGGAAGAAGCGGCATCCTACCCCCCTCACCAACTACTCACCTGCGGGGTAAGGCCAGGACAGACACCCGTGGACCACGGCTCGAGTGGCGGACTGAGTGTGGGCCGCACAGACACCTGATCGCCCATGCACAGGAAGCGCGGAGTGAGTAATACACCTGCGCCACCCCCTCCGACCCCCACCCTCAACACGCGACCAGTCCCGGTGCGGTGGGTGGCAGCACCTCCCCGTTCTCCAAGGTCCTTGAAGAGCGACACCCTTCTCCGGGCGATGGGAGCACCATGCAGAGCAGGAAAGAGAAGCTGCAGCCAACAAGGGTACCCAGCAGCTGAACACTTATCACAGGTATGGAGCAAGCGGGGGGAACGTCATGCTAACTGCTGAGGTCCTTGCCTAAACCTCCACTCCTATGCATTTTGGTGACTCTCAACCCTGAGCCACACACCCCACTGAGGCGACGCTCCCGCCCCTGGCTCTTGTTGTCTGGGCCAGAGAACTGAGTGCTTAAGACTTTACACTCACCCAGACCCTCGCAAGATCTGAAGGAGTTCTCTACACTCAAACCCCGACTGGCGTGGAGCGCTTCTCTCGCCCTCTACCCACCATTAAGCCACCAAGCCCTCCTGGAATCCCAAACACGTTCCACCCAGCCACTAATCCAGGCACTACATCCGTGCTCACCTGGCTCAAGACAACACCCTGCTATTAACATCACTCGTAGTGCAACGCACCCCTTACCTCTCTGCAATCAGACAGTTAAGACCCTAAAGACCTTACACAAGCGCCAAACCCAACTCCAAATCGCTCCCAGCTGCGCAGCCTCAATGGGTAGAACAGACAAGTCACAGCGAAAACTGACGTTGGAGTCTGGATCCGTGACCAAAACACCTAGACTACAGGAAGAACCAGAGACCCCTTCCGCCAGTAGGCATTGGTAGTCTAAACAACAAAATGGACGCCTTAACCTCCAAAGTTGATCTCGTTCAACACCGTATGGACACCCACACAGAATACCTCAATGAAGTAAAGCAACGCGTGTCCAACCTGGACGATAACGCAGTGTCCCTCGGAGAGAGAATTACTCAACTAGAATTCCAAATTAAGGAACCTACCAACAAATGCGAGGATTTAGAGGGCCGCTCCTGAAGAAACAATATTAGGATCGTTGGAGTGAAGGAGCAACAACCTGGAGCAAAAATGGAAGACTTTTTTGAAGCGCTGTGCACCACCCTTTTTGGCCGCAAAGCCTTATCCCATTTTTTCGTAGTTGAAAGAGAACACAGGGTCCTGGCCTCCAAACCCATCCCAGGAGTTCCTGCTAGGCCAATAATCGCCAAATTGCTCAACTACAAGGACCGCGATACCATCATTCGATTAGCCGGAGAAAAAGGTGAAAGCCACCATGATGGGGACAAAATACACTTATAGAGCTGAGGGAACCGCTGAACGCTCCAATCACCATCGAAGAAATCCAGGAAGTCATCAAGGAACTACCGAATACAAAAGCACCAGGCCAGGATGGCCTGTCTAGAGAATTCTACAAATTCTGTGCAGACCTCCTTGCCCCACTACTCCTTCAGGTATACGATGAGGCCCTAACCAACAACCAACTGCGTCAACACTCTACATGGACAACATAATCCTTTTACACAAGCCCGACAAAGACCCAACAGAATGCGGTTCATATAGACCAATATCACTGATAAATCTGGACAATAAAATCTTTGCGAAGATCCTAACCAAGAGACTACTACCCCTCATGCCCTCCATGGTATTGGCCGATCAGGCGGGCTTCATACCAGGAAGGAACACATCCTACGGTATGAGAAGAATGTTCGGAGCAATAGAAGCCCTCGACCCAGAATGCCATGCAGTGGCGGTACTACTAAACGCTGAAAAGGCCTTTGACTCAGTCGAATGGCCCATCCTCTTCACAGTTCTAGAAAGGATGGGACTGGGCAAATGCTTCATACAACTGGTCGCACTGCTTTACAAAAACGCAACGTCAAACATTACACTGGGCGGTATCCAATCGGCCGACATCCATCTAAGAGGAAGGACCAGACAAGGATGTACACTCTCTGCACTTTTGTTTGCCTTAGTGATGGAACCTTTGGCTTCCGATCTGCGCATGCACCACCTCCATAGAGGCCTCACATTCGGCCCACACAAAATGATCATCTCACTATATGCCAATGATGTGGCCCTGTTTCTTCAGAACGCCAACGAGAACCTGAACCAGGTGATGAGAGCAATAATCCAATTTGGCAATTTCTCAGGACTAAGAATCAACAATAGCAAATCAGTCATCTTCCCACCTACCGCCGCCACCACCGAATTTGCAGACGACTTTGGCTTTCATTGGCAACACTCACATGTGAGATACCTCGGTATCCACATGTCCAGACTGAAAGAAGACATCCTACGGGATAACTACGAAGCCACATTGGACACTATTCACCTCAAAATAGACAGGTGGAAATCCCTACCACTAACCATCTGGGGCAGAGCGTCAATAGTGAAGATGATCATCCTACTGAAACTTTTATACCTCTTCTCCAACATCCCTCTACTTCTCCCGCACACGCTCCTACAGCGGATAAAAAGCATTGTCATTGACCTCATTTGGGCGGGCAAAGTGTCGAGAGTGGCCTACACCACACTTGCTCTACCAACGCGACAGGGCGGATTAGCTCTCCCCGACATGGAACGCTACTACTGGACAGCCCAAGTCCACTTTCTCAGCCATTGGTATACAACGCATTTCATAAGACCTCACGTTCAGATAGAGAGACCGTTGGCAACGTCATATCTCCTCCGCTCCATTATCTTTGGCCAATTCCCGGTCACCCAATCATCCATGAACACTGTCACTACCACGTACTTAATCTGGAAAAAGATAGCCAAGAAAAGTAACGTCACATCCAGATTCTCCCTTCTTCTCCCGATTAAACACATCCCAGGAATCCGTATCACAACAGAAAAGGTCTTCCTGCTTTGGACAGAAAAACTACAACTAAGCACCATGGAGGATTTCTTCCCAGATGGTGCATTCCTGTCCCCCCAACAAGCCCTGGACAGAGGAAGCAATAATGCCCTTGATACTTTCATCTATTTCAGACTGCAACACTCACTGCAGGCAGCAATCCCGACCTTTCCACAACAACCGCCAGTCTGGCCACTACTCCACAACACAATCCAGGCCCAAGGAGAGGGGCATTTGGTAGCAAACATCTACAGAGCTCTCCTCAGCAAATCAAACCCACCCTGCTCAGGCACCAAAAAAAGATGGGAAAAAATGCTTGGAAGCATAATCCCAGAGAGGGAATAGACCTAGATACTAAATCTTACACAAAAAGTAGCGATCAACTCAAGATTTAAGCTGATCCACTTTAACTTCCTACATCAAACATACCATACACCAGCGAAACTCCATGCTCAAAGAGACACAATATTGGCAGAGTGCGACAGATGCAGAGAGCCGGAAGCAGACTTCCTATACCTGGCGTGGTCATGCCCACCGGTAGCCACCTTTTGGAGGACAGTGCTGGAGAAAACATCAGCAATAAAAGGAGCGGTTCTCGATCCCAACCCAAAAATAACAATGCTAGGACTGACCCAATCACTGCCTAGTACAGTTAGAAAACTAACAACCTACTTCTAGTCCTGGCACGAAGGAGGGTCGCTTACAACTGGGGTAGAGGACCCCCACCAAGTCTGCAACTCTGTCTTAAAGACATCACGTATTGCCAAGACATGGAAACTAACTCCATCAAAACGCTACCGCTCCATTCACGCCCCCCAGACATTTGGGGCCCATATATGGCATATCTGCTGTCGACAATGGACGTACTAGACTCACAACACTGATCCCCTTCATAGAACTCGAGCACCAGCTTGACGCACAACATCGAAACCACAGAGACGGCACAATGATCATAATTGCTCAAACATACAGACAATTCCACTGCAATAGGTGGGGAAGAGGGCAGCAGGAGAGATGGGCAATTGCGAAAGGGCCGGCACATGGCCTGATTGTTTGTTTTATTTGAAAATGCCAATAAATAAAGTTTAAAATGAAAAAGAGTAGGAATGTGAGGGGGGAAGGCCGTTGTTGTTATCAATATTTGGTTATATAATACAAAAGACGCATGATCACAGAAGACATATAACAGACCTAACAGAATCACTAAATGTATTAACGATGCAACTCTGTAACTGAATAAATCAATCCAATGAGAGTAAGAGTGAATGTCATGTATCTGTAATATGTGATTATGAGAGAATACATTCTTAAAAAAAAGAAATATAGACTTTTAATCAAACAATAAAAATCCAATCAACTGATCTAAAACCTCTTAGAAAACCCACCCCGTAAAATAACAGAGAAAACACACCTTTGTGAAAGGGCACTCTGTGTAGATGTGTTTAGACACAAGATTGCCACAAGGCAAATTTTACAATGTTCAAAGGATATCTCGTAAACTACTAGGTAGAGAAGGGGGCTTAGAAGTCACAATGGTCCCAAAAGTGAATCAATGGGATAGGGTCTTCTCACAGTACCTTTGGATATTGTCTCTGGAGCTCAACAGCATTTAGCCAGGCTTTTCAGCATCAAAAAGGGAAAATGGGTGTATTCGATGCTGGGATGGGCTGGTCTTGAATTGAGGAGGGGTGGCGCCGGGTCCAACAATGCAGTGCTGTTCAGAGTAGGTGACAACTAACAGGTCAAAAATGCAGGCAACAGCAGGCAATGTGGAGTCAGTGTGGGCTCAGCTAGCTCAACATGACAGCAGCATTGGCTTGGAGATCAAGGAGGCAAGAGACTAGGTGGCTTTTGCAAGTTGGGGATGCTAGAAGAGTCAGAGAATCTCATATGCCAAGACGGCAGAGCGTGGACTCAGAGATGCAGAGGCAATTGGGCGTTAAGGTCAGAGAGGATGCCTGCAGTACCCATACAGTAGCTTAGACTGCATCGCAAGGGTATTAGGTAATGTTATCCCCACCAATAATATTGCCATACATATATATATATGGTAGTCGGGAACAGGCATAGGCGATATTATTGGTGGGGATAATTTTTGGGATAAATGAGAGTGGGGTTGCAGAGGCGACCCCCCCCCTCCCCCCGCAGGTTTAATGGGTTCGTATTGCCACATAAATATGGCACCATTTTTGTATGGCAATATTTTTGCAGGGATATTAACACATGGAACCATTGCAAGTGCCAAAACCAGTGTTAATGCAGGTTAGAGAAGCAGGGAGATCCAAGAAACGCTTAAGTTCTTTGGTTGTTGGGAGTCCAAAGTTTAGGGCTCCAGAACAAGGTGAGTCCTTCTGCACTCTGACGGCAAGGACTTGGCTTGCACCTACATGGGTACCTTCACATCCAGTGAACAGGAACCTGGTTCCAGTGCAGCCAGTATAGAAGCCTTGGCCCAACAGCTTTCACCGCACTATTCTGTGGGGATAGGGAGGACACAGAACTCTCCTCAGCCTTGGATATGTCTGTTTTCATCTCCCTCGCATAGGACTATGGGATATAATGTATGCCAAACAGGGCTCTACATGAATTCTTGTCCTTGTGGAAGTCTAGAGATGAATCAAAGAATGAGGGGATAATTGGTCCAAAGCTGTAAGGAGTGCCATCCAGGTGGTTGTAAACTGTGCCTTTACCTTCATGACATCACACCCAGAGCTTTGCCTGGAGAAAATAGAGGGAACAGAAAAAGAAAAAAAAGGTCTTGAAGAAATCTAGATTGTGGGTCCCTTCCTTTGGCCTGCCGCTCCATTTTGGCAACTCTAACTCCACCTCCTTCCCATGCCTGCGGACTTCAAAAGGGACTCCAGTAGTCATTATCATCTTTGTGTCAGAGGGACTTTATTATGTCTGTGATGTCTCTGGAGCACACGTTTCCAGGAGAACCCCTGGAGGAAGTATGTATGCCCTGTGGGAAGGTGTTACTCTCCCTGCAGAAGAAACAAAGAGGTGGCATTCTGGCTATATTTCCAAGGATAGCAAACCATTGTGGCTGTAGAATGGTATGCTCTTAGCAGTCCCCTGTAACCATGCCACAGTCAGGCATGGCTCATATTTAAAAGATGTACATGTCACCAGACTGACTAAGGCATATCATTATTATAATTTAGATCAAAAGGTGGCGATGTTAATAAAAAGCTTGACTATCCTGCCCTAAAAAAAAAAGAAAAAAGAAATGGGGGGCATAAAAATACCCCTCCCTCTAATAAACCAAATGAGAGGCAGAGGAGACCCTCTTATCAGTCCCAAGCGGGTGGTAGCCAGGCAGGGTATCCCACAAATGCATCACCTGACTCTGCCACCTACTTTAGCCCGAGGTACAAGGGTAATAGACCCATCTTGGGGTATGTATGGACTACCTGGCACAAGGGGGGGGTCCAATTTGGTAAGTATTGCCCCAGGAAACTTCCCCCAAAACTTCCCTTAGGAAGGGCTATATTTTCCCCCTTCAACTTAAATGTCTTCCCCTGGTACTCTTCAAACCCCAACTTCCAGAATAATCCTCATCTATCTCCCTATTTTTCAGGATTCTAGACCGCAAATCAGGGAGAAGGGAGACTAAGGGCCTCATTACACGGATGGCGGTAAGGATTTACTGGTACCGGTAAAATACCGGCACCGGTAAATCCTTACCGCCTTACTACGAGGTCCCTTTGCGGGTTGGGGGATTTAATGCCTGCTTTTTGCAGGCGTTAAAAACCAACCCGCAAAGGGACCCAGCGAGCTAATTACGGTACCGCAATTTGCGGTACCATAATTAGCGCCTTCCCCATTCCCATTATGCCCTATGGGCCAAAAATGCGAATGGGGAAGGGCAATGGTGGAAGGGGGAATTACCGCCCCGCCAACCTTGGAATGGTGCGGTAATTCCCCTTTCCACCAAGGTGGTGCCGGTATTTTACCGGCATGAACCATGGCGCTAATAGCGCCATGGTTCTCCGCCATCCGTGTAATGAGGTCCTAAGGATGGAGGACTACCATGGGAACCCTCAATACCAGAGCTATTCTGGGGGAAGGCACAGCTACCCTTCCCGAGAGCAGAAAAGATATGATCCTAGACCACCATACCACCCAGAGATGATGTCTCAACTGGAACATCAGGTCCAAAGTCTGACCCAACACCTGAGTTGCATGATGAGGGCTCAGCAGGCCCCTCAAATGAACGTGGCTGCCAAGAACAGCTCAAATCCAGGGTCTGGTACCCCGGAGCAATGACACAGAAAAAACCCTAACAACCAACAGGTTCTAGAGGAGGAGGCCCGGCGAGAAGGGAGATGCAAAGGTCTAGAGGAAGCTTCCTTTCTCATCTGAGAAAACCCCCTAGAGACTTCTGAACCTGAATCCAAATCTCCTACCCCCAATAAGGTGCAATCTAGGGAACAGAAGGTAAGTAGGGGAAACCAAGGGACAAAGAAAACCCATTTCATGGAGGAAGTCTGCCACCTCCAGTTTGAAGTGGAAGAATCCCTGGAGGATTCAGGGAATACAATCTACTCTTTCAATGATGGGGGGATTTCTCCCAAGGAGAAACGGGTCCCAAAAGACGTTAACTTAGTCTGGGTAAGTATGGGAACTGACCCAGAACCAACAATTACTGAACCCCAACATGTCACCCCTATGACTCTGAAATAAATGAGGGATCCTTCCCACTAACCTGTTCAAGTGAATGCCTCCAGGAAAAGGGGTGCAGCAAAGAATTAGGGGAAAGGGGGATTCCCAAATCCCACAGATATCTGGGTGCCACATTTTGTTTACAGATTGCCGGACTCCGACACAGAAACTTTCCCAAGATCCCACGGCGTCAGAGTTCAAAATAAAGAAATTAACTGCCAAGCTGTTCCACAATGCACATTCCCTTTGCCCCCTTGAGGAGGGAGAAGGCAGATGGTATGCCTCCGTCAAGGTAGAATGCCAATGTGCATTTTAATCGCTGTTGGAAGCAGGATCCCAAGCCACCCTTCTGTCCAAAAAGGCATTTAACTAAATGAATTCAGGAAGGAGGGGTAGTCACAAAATTTCCCTCACACCTCTTCCTGGACAACTCCAAAACTTCGATGGAAATTGCATTCCCGTCGAGGGGACTCTGGATCTGGAGATCACAATTGGGTGACATAGGTTGAAACACCCAGTCATAGTCCTCACTCCAGAGAACAAACCTTGTCTCCTAGGGAATCAGGAATCAACAATAGCAAATCAGTCATCTTCCCACTTACCACCGCCACCACCGAATTTGCAGACGACTTTGGCTTCCATTGGCAACACTCACATGTGAGATACCTTGGTATCCACATGTCCATACTGAAAGAAGACGTCCTACGGGATAACTACAAAGCCACATTGGACACTATGAACCTCAAAATAGACAGGTGGAAATCCCTACCACTATCCATCTGGGGCAGAGCGTCAATAGTGAAGATGATCATCCTACTGAAACTTTTATACCTCTTCTCCAACATCCCTCTACTTCTCCCGCACATGCTCCTACATCGGATCAAAAGCATTGTCATTGACCTCATCTGGGCGGGCAAAGTGTCGAGAGTGGCCTACACCACACTTGCTCTACCAACGCGACAGGGCGGATTAGCTCTCCCCAACATGGAACGCTACTACTGGACAGCCCAAGTCCACTTTCTCAGCCATTGGTATACAACGCATTTCATAAGACCTCACGTTCAGATAAAGAGAGCATTGGCAACGTCATATCTCCTCCGCTCCATTATCTTTGGCCAATTCCCGGTCACCCAATCATCCATGAACACTGTCACTACCACGTACTCAATCTGGAAAAAGATAGCCAAGAAAAGTAACGTCACATCCAGATTCTCCCCTCTTCTCCCGATTAAACACATCCCAGGAATCTGTATCACAACAGGAAAGGTCTTCCTGCTTTGGACAGAAAAACTACAACTAAGCACCTTGGAGGATTTCTTCCCAGATGGCGCATTCCTGTCCCTCCAACAAGCCCTGGACAGAGGAAGCAATAATGCCCTTGATACTTTCATCTATTTCAGACTGCAACACTCACTGCAGGCAGCAATCCCGACCTTTCCACAACAACCGCCAGTCTGGCCGCTACTCCACAACACAATCCAGGCCCAAGGAGAGGGGCATTTGGTAGCAAACATCTACAGAGCTCTCCTCAGCAAATCAAACCCACCCTGCTCAGGCACCAAAAAAAGATGGGAAAAAATGCTTGGAAGCATAATCCCAGAGGGGGAATAGACCTAGATACTAAATCTTACACAAAAAGTAGCGATCAACACAAGATTTAAGCTGATCCACTTTAACTTCCTACATCAAACATACCATACACCAGCGAAACTCCATGCTCAAAGAGACACAATATCGGCAGAGTGCGACAGATGCGGAGAGCCGGAAGTAGACTTCCTACACCTGGCGTGGTCATGCCCACCGGTAGCCACCTTTTGGAGGACAGTGCTGGAGAAAACATCAGCAATAATAGGAGCGGTTCTCGATCCCAACCCAAAAATAACAATGCTAGGACTGACCCAATCACTGCCTAGTACAGTTAGAAAACTAACAACCTACTTCTAGTCCTGGCACGAAGGAGGGTCGCTTACAACTGGGGTAGAAGACCCCCACCAAGTCTGCAACTCTGTCTTAAAGACATCACGTATTGCCAAGACGTGGAAACTAACTCCATCAAAACGCTACCACTCCATTCACGCCCCCCAGACATTTGGGGCCCATATAAAGCATACCTGCTTTCGACAATGGACGTATTAGACTCACAACACTGATCCCCTTCATAGAACTCGAGCACCAGCTTGACGCACAACATCGAAACCACAGAGCCGGCACAATGATCATAATTGCTCAAACATACAGACAATTCCACTGCAATAGGCGGGGAAGATGGCAGCAGGAGAGATGGGCACTTGCGAAAGGGCCGGCGCATGTCCTGATTGTTTTATTTGAAAATGCCAATAAAGAAAGTTTAAAATGAACAAGAGTAGGAATGTGAGGGGGGGAAGGACGTTGTTGTTATCAATATTTGGTTATATAATACAAAAGACTCATGATCACAGAAGACATATAACAGACCTAACAGAATCACTAAATGTATTAACGATGCAACTCTGTAACTGAATGAATCAATCCAATGAGAGTAAGAGTGAATGTTATGTATCTGTAATATGTGATTATGAGAGAATACATTCTTAAAAAAAAGAAATATAGACTTTTAATCAAACAATAAAAATCCAATCAACTGATCTAAAACCACTTAGAAAACCCACCCCGTAAAATAACAGAGAAAACACACCTTTGTGAAAGGGCACTCTGTGTAGATGTGTTTAGACACAAGATTGCCACAAGGCAAATTTTACAATGTTCAAAGGATATCTCTTAAGCTACTAGGTAGAGAAGGGGGCTTAGAAGTCACAATGGTCCCAAAAGTGGACCAATGGGATAGGGTCTTCTCACAGTACCTTTGGATATTGTCTCTGGAGCTCAACAGCATTTAGCCAGGCTTTTCAGCATCAAACAGGGAAAATGGGTGTATTCGATTCTGGGATCGGCTGGTCTTGAATTGAGGAGGGGTGGTGCCGGGTCCAACAATGCAGTGCTGTTCAGAGTAGGTGACAACTAACAGGTCAAAAATGCAGGCAACAGCAGGCAATGTGGGGTCAGTGTGGGCTCAGCTAGCTCAACATGACAGCAGCATTGGCTTGGAGATCAAGGAGGCAAGAGACTAGGTGGCTTTTGCAAGTTGGGGATGCTAGAAGAGTCAGAGAATCTCATATGCCAAGACGGCAGAGCGTGGACTCAGAGATGCAGAGGCAATTGGGCGTTAAGGTCGGAGAGGATGCCTGCAGTACCCATACAGTAGCTTAGACTGCATCGCAAGGGTATTAGGTAATGTTATCCCCACCAATAATATCGCCATACATATATAAATATGGTAGTCGGGAACAGGCATAGGCGATATTATTGGTGGGGATAATTTTTGGGATAAATGAGAGTGGGGTTGCAGAGGCGACCCCCTCCCCCCGCAGGTTTAATGGGTTCGTATTGCCATATAAATATGGCACCATTTTTGTATGGCAATATTTTTGCAGGGATATTAACACATGGAACCATTGCAAGTGCCAAAACCAGTGTTAATGCAGGTTAGAGAAGCAGGGAGATCCAAGAAACGCTTAAGTTCTTTGGTTGTTGGGAGTCCAAATATAGGGCTCCAGAACAAGGTGAGTCCTTCTGCACTCTGACGGCAAGGACTTGGCTTGCACCTACATGGGTACCTTCACATCCAGTGAACAGGAACCTGGTTCCAGTGCAGCCAGTATAGAAGCCTTGGCCCAACAGCTTTCACCCCACTATTCTGTGGGGATAGGGAGGACACAGAACTCTCCTCAGCCTTGGATATGTCTGTTTTCATCTCCCTGGCATAGGACTTTGGGATATAATGTATGCCAAACAGGGGTCTACATGAATTCTTGTCCTTGTGGAAGTCTAGAGATGAATCAAAGAATGAGGGGATAATTGGTCCAAAGCTGTAAGGAGTGCCATCCAGGTGGTTGTAAACTGTGCCTTTACCTTCATGACATCACACCCAGAGCTTTGCCTGGAGAAAATAGAGGGAACAGAAAAAGAAAAAAAAAAGGTCTTGAAGAAATCTAGATTGTGGGTCCCTGCCTTTGGCCTGCCATTCCATTTTGGCAACTCTAACTCCACCTCCTTCCCATGCCTGCGGACTTCAAAAGGGACTCCAGTAGTCATTATCATCTTTGTGTCAGAGGGACTTTATTATGTCACTGATGTCTTTGGAGCACACGTTTCCAGGAGAACCCCTGGAGGAAGTATGTATGCCCTGTGGGAAGGTTTTACTCTCCCTGCAGAAGAAACAAAGAGGTGGCATTCTGGCTATATTTCCAAGGATAGCAAACCATTGTGGCTGTAGAATGGTATGCTCTTAGCAGTCCCCTGTAACCATGCCACAGTCAGGCATGGCTCATATTTAAAAGATGTACATGTCACCAGACTGACTAAGGCATATCATTATTATAATTTAGATCAAAAGGTGGAGATGTTAATAAAAAGCTTGACTATCCTGCCCTAAAAAAAAAAGAAAAAAAGAAATGGGGGGCATAAAAATACCCCTCCCTCTAATAAACCAAATGAGAGGCAGAGGAGACCCTCTTATCAGTCCCAAGCGGGTGGTAGCCAGGCAGGGTATCCCACAAATGCATCACCTGACTCTGCCACCTACTTTAGCCCGAGGTACAAGGGTAATAGACCCATCTTGGGGTATGTATGGACTACCTGGCACAAGGGGGGGGGCAATTTGGTAAGTATTGCCCCAGGAAACTTCCCTCAAAACTTCCCTTAGGAAGGGAGATATTTTCCCCCTTCAACTTAAATGTCTTCCCCTGGTACCCTCCAAACCCCAACTTCCAGAATAATCCTCATCTATCTCCCCGTTTTTCAGGATTCTAGACCGCAAATCAGGGAGAAGGGAGACTAAGGGCCTCATTACACGGGTGGCGGTAAGGATTTACTGGTACCGGTAAAATACTGGTACCGGTAAATCCTTACCGCCTTACCACGAGGTCCCTTTGCGGGTTGGGGGATTTAACGCCTGCTTTTTGCAGGCGTTAAAAACCAACCCGCAAAGGGACCCAGCGAGCTAATTACGGTACCGCAATTTGCGGTACCATAATTAGTGCCTTCCCCATTCCCATTATGCCCTATGGGCCAAAAATGCGAATGGGGAAGGGCAATGGTGGAAGGGGGAATTACCGCCCCGCCAACCTTGGAATGGGGCGGTAATTCCCCTTTCCACCAAGGCGGTGCCGGTATTTTACCGGCATGAACCATGGCGCTAATAGCGCCTTGGTTCTCCGCCATCCGTGTAATGAGGCCCTAAGGATGGAGGACTAACAAGGGAACCCTCAATACCAGAGCTATTCTGGGGGAAGGCACAGCTACCCTTCCCGAGAGCAGAAAAGATATGATCCTAGACCACCATACCACCCAGAGATGATGTCTCAACTGGAACATCAGGTCCAAAGTCTGACCCAACACCTGAGTTGCATGATGAGGGCTCAGCAGGCCCCTCAAATGAACGTGGCTGCCAAGAACAGCTCAAATCCAGTGTCTGGTACCCCGGAGCAATGACACAGAAAAAACCCTAACAACCAACAGGTTCTAGAGGAGGAGGCCCGGGGAGAAGGGAGATGCAAAGGTCTAGAGGAAGCTTCCTTTCTCATCTGAGAAAACCCCCTAGAGACTTCTGAACCTGAACCCAAATCTCCTACCCCCAATAAGGTGCAATCTAGGGAACATAAGGTAAGTAGGGGAAACCAAGGGACAATGAAAACCCATTTCATGGAGGAAGTCTGCCACCTCCAGTTTGAAGGGGAAGAATCCCTGGAGGATTCAGGGAATACAATCTACTCTTTCAATGATGGGGGGATTTCTCCCAAGGAGAAACGGGTCCCAAAAGACGTTAACTTAGTCTGGGTAAGTATGGGAACTGACCCAGAACCAACAATTACTGAACCCCAACATGTCACCCCTATGACTCTGAAATAAATGAGGGATCCTTCCCACTAACCTGTTCAAGTGAATGCCTCCAGGAAAAGGGGTGCAGCAAAGAATTAGGGGAAAGGGGGATTCCCAAATCCCACAGATATCTGGGTGCCACATTTTGTTTACAGATTGCCGGACTCCGACACAGAAACTTTCCCAAGATCCCACGGCGTCAGAGTTCAAAATAAAGAAATTAACTGCCAAGCTGTTCCACAATGCACATTCCCTTTGCCCCCTTGAGGAGAGAGAAGGCAGATGGTATGCCTACGTCAAGGTAGAATGCCAATGTGCATCTTAATCGCTGTTGGAAACAGGATCCCAAGCCACCCTTCTGTCCAAAAAGGCATTTAACTAAATGAATTCAGGAAGGAGGGGTAGTCACAAAATTTCCCTCACACCTCTTCCTGGACAACTTCAAAACTTCGATGGAAATTGCATTCCCGTCGAGGGGACTGTGGATCTGGAGATCACAATTGGGTGACATAGGTTGAAACACCCAGTCATAGGCCTCACTCCAGAGAACACACCTTGTCTCCTAGGGAATGAACTCCTTCAGAGGTTGTCACCACTTATAAATGGTATCACTACATATTATACCCACCAAAAATATCGCCATATATATGGTCATCTGGAATGGCCATAGGCAATATTTTTGGGGGGATCATTTTTGAGGTTTTTGGCAGAGGGGTTTGCAGTGGTGTTCCCCCACTCCTTTAAAAACAATGCGGGAGTTGCAGGGATGTCCCCCACAGGTTCCATGCCTTAATATCACCGAAAAAATATGGCGATATTTGTGTATGGCAATATGTTTACAGGGATATTAACACATAGAACCTAATAAACTGTGTGAATAAAGTTTTCTGGACACAGACTAACCGGCCAATGAAACTAAAACAAAGCATAGACTATGTGAGTCTAAATGGCACATGCCATGTGGTTGAGCAGCGATCTGATCAAATTGAATTTCTCTTAGAAATCCCCAACATCACTGTAATCTCTGTAGGAGGACAAACTGGTGATGAGAACCCTTCTCCATTTTTGAAAATCAACCTTCCTCCCAGTTTCAAGTGGTATTCGACACTGGAACAAAATACCCTGAAATTGTATACCGATCCACAATTTGAAGAAAACCCAAATCCAGTGACAAAAGAGGATGAAAAGCCAGCTCAAAGTTTGGCTGATATTCAGAAAAGGGTGAACAGCTGTTCCTCCCCATTCAGGTAAATGAGTTGGGGGGAGCCTGTTCTGGCCAGAGTATTCCTAAATAGTGGAAAAAGCTTCATCAGCTAAGCATTATTCAGGAAACTCTCAAAGATCAGACCATTCCCACATTTAAGTTGATTGATAAGTGGCAAATGAGCCTGGAAACTCCAAATTCCAAACATCTCCTGCCTAGCAGGGCATGCTAAAAATGTCCATTGGTGACAAAAGCATAGCTCATAATTGTTGGGTTGTGAGAGATTTCCCCTCTGCATTTTACTTAGGCAGTGACATCCTCAATTGATTTGCAATTAATTTGAACCTAATTAATTACAAAGGCCCTCATTACGACCCTGGCGGAAATCGAAAAACGATGGCGGAAATGCAATACCGCCATCGAATAGCGCTCGGTGCGACTATGACCCGTCACCGCAAAGTACGAAGCCATTAGCGACACCGTAGTGAACGCCAACGCTAACTGCACCAAGCACGCGCGCGCGCGCCATGCCAAACCGCAAACACCACCATGGTGCAACGGTACGCCAATTCCGACCCTAGCGGACATGTACCTAACGCCATCAGGCATGGCGGAATGTACCATTCCGCCATGGCGAGAAGTACGGCATCGCGAATCAACCGTAAACGGCCCCACTGAGTGCCTGTACACCGCTCCCTGCCCACAAAGTACAACTCCCCGTAGGTGCAATGAAGCCACAATGCAACCATTGAAATGTACAAGTCACCCATGCATGCCAACGAACAAAAGAAACACAACAGGGGCCAATGGGAGCTGCAGGGCACAGATGGCACGAATACAGAAGCCATCCCAATGGACATGACCACAGTCCCCCACCAAGAAACGCACGCAAACACAGGCACCTGTGACCAGCAATATACCGAAAACCACATCATTCAACCAGTCCACCTGGCTGACCGGCATCTGTTACACAAAACCCAATCCCCCGCCCCTGAGCATGACAACATTCAAACTGGCATATTGGCAGCCCCCATCCCTGACCTCACTGGGCTTCGTAGGCAAACGCGCACAGCACAGTACCACGCAACGAAACCCCGAAGCTGGAACCCAATGCAGATCTCCTCACAATACATCGCCCCCCAAATAGGCATATGCCACATCACTTGCAAAGAAAAACGCTACACGGGCCAAATCAGAATAGATATTTATGCACATCAAAATCACCAAGCACATACAGCCATCAGGCCATGAAATCCAAAACACCAATCACCATTGTGGGCTGCTTCCGCAAGAAATGACCAGCCACTACCTGTGTGTCGCCCTGTTCCCCCATGGTACACAGAGCCACATTCACGTCCGATAAGGCAACATGGAAGCGCACAGAACCGCAGGGCCGTCCCAATGGGGAGGCACTAGTCCAGCTGAAAGGCCGAAATGTTGCTCCGAGCCACCAGTACTGCGTAAGGGCATGTGGCCCATTGGCGATCGTCCCATAAGATCGTAATGCTGCTCCACTGATTAACACGAAGCAGCAGGTGTCGGGAGTAAAATCCATCTGCAGGAGTGGCATACAGATGGCAGTGGCAAAAGGGGAGGAGATACCTGTCAACCAAAAGAAAAGAAAAAGAACAGAATGGCCATCAGAACTACATACCAACAACTCACTTCAATGATGACACGAAATCCACAGCCATATGCATGCTAGCCCACTCCAAAGGAACATCACCACCCCAAAACCACTTGCGACTCATAACCATCTATATCGAGGTGCAAACACCATCGCAAACGAGTGTCTGAGGGCGCCTCGAGACAGGGAGGGCTCAACAAGGCCAGATGGACGATGGTCCCACTATGGCAGCCCTGCATCACATAGCGTAGGGGAGGCGGATAGATCCCAAGAAGCCCTGTACATGGCAAACTCTGTATCAAATCACCTGCCCATGCATCCATCCATCATTCCCTCATCCCGGGATCAAAATGCCTGAATAATTACTCACATGACATTAGAAACATCCATTGAGTCTGTGCGTTATGCAGCCTGCTAAATCCACAGTGCCCCAGCCCGTAATTCCAGTGTTGTGAAGTAACATGTATTTGGGAACGGACGGCCTCATCGCCCACGTAGCTATTGCGCATCCCAAACTATTCATATCAATCATTGCTCCCTCGCCATGGGCCCTGTCTCAAGGACATAGAACAATAGAACGTTACATTTGCAGTCAGACCTGTGGGCATCTCCTCGCCGCTAGCTGGAAACCGAAAGCGCCGCCCTTCGAATTCCTCATTTGCAACATCACGTCGAAAAGGCATCTGTGGCCGTTTGAAATCACTAATCATCCCATCGAGTGCGGCTGTGTGTGAAAATGGCAACTGCCTTCACCCACGAATGGGACGCCCCGCCCGTCGTTGCAACTCGGTACAGTGATGCATGAGGGCCCACCGTTACTCGAGTACTACGTCCCACTGACCCCTCACAAATCTGTTCGCGACTGCACAGATAGTATGTGAAACAATGGGACCACAGCAGAATGAACATATCAACCAATCTTACACGGCCATCGGGTACTAATACATGATTGCAATAGCAAGATACAATTCCCCGAATTGCAGCGTTGTGCGCGGGACGTGCTCGGCCAAAGGGGAGAGCAGTTTGCACAGGTGGAATCAATCACCACAGGTGGAGGCCATACAGCCTGAAAACACATAAATTGCACAGCCAGTCTCCTCCCACAACCACACCGAAATGCTACCGGCAGGACTCGCGATGTTGGCCCTGGGGGACCTGATAGCACTGCAAGTGCTCCGACTCCAAGAAGTAGACGAACACCAACTACAACCAGCCGCACGGAGGAGACGCAGGAGGAGGAGGAGGCCAAGGCAGGGCCAGCAAGGCCCACCAGCACAGCCACTACCACCACGCAGGCAGCCCGCAATTCAACGCCTCCGAGCACATCCGTTCAACCTCACTGATGAGCAGATCCACACCCTCTACCGTCTGGACCGGGACACCATAGCCGCCATTGTGGACATGACACAGGCTGACCTTGTCAGCATGATAGATAGCCCAACCGCCATCCCACCCCTACTGAAGGTGGTGTCTGTACTCCACTTCCTGGCCACAGGCACCTACCAGCACACAGTCGGACAGTTGCATGGCATTTCTCAGCCACTGTTCTCACGGACACTATTGCAAGTGCTCGATGCCCTCCTGAAGCACGCAGACGACTACATCTCTCTACCACGCTCGGAGCAGGAAATTACCAACACAAAAGTGGGATTCCATGCACTTGCCGGCATACCGGGTTGCATTGGTGCCATCGACTGCACCCATGTTGAATTGGTCGTCCCACATGCCATGGAGGCCCAGTACCGCAACCGAAAACAATTTCATTCCCTGAATGTACAGATGGTGTGTGACTCCAACAGGATCATTACACATTGTTGTGCCCGATTCCCTGGATCAACCCATGATTCTATGGTCTTGAGGAACTCTACAATACCACGCTACATGGAACGACACGCAGGGAACAGATCCTGGCTACTCGGTGAGTCTCATTACATGCATGATGATGTGGGGTATGTGAATTGGCATTGACCTGCCAGGAAGGGGGGGGGGGGTGTGCGTACGTATCAATGGCATTCCACATCATACGTTTCTCGTCCACATACAGGTGATGCTGGATATCCACTGAAGAGATGGCTCCTCACACCAGTCCGGAACCCACGGGACCAGCATGAGGAGGACTACAACCATGCCCACTCACGTACCCGTGTAGTCATAGAACAGGCATTCGGCCTACTGAAGACCCGTTTCCGCTGCCTCAGCAGGTCTGGCGGGGCACTCCTGTACCGCCATGAGAAGGTTGCAAAGATGGTGATGGCATGTGTCATGCTCCACAACATGTGCGTACGTAGAAATGTGCCCATGCCCCCTGACGCAGAACTGCAAGCACCTGATGATGGTCATGATGAGGGTGGGGATGTGGCAGCACCTCATGGAGTCTGCGAGGCACCGGAGGGCCATGACATTCGTCAGCATCTCATTGATGTATGCTTCTAGCACTCACGCCTGGTGGCTGATGCATGGACACGGGACTCGTGGCACTGCGTGTGTCTGGGACATGCACAATATGGACTGTACGCCTATGATGGCCTAGTACACAAAGATCAATGTCCACACTTCTCATTGGTTGATCGTGCACTTTTTATGGCATATGTGATATCATGTTGAACACCCTATCGACCCGCCACCCAAGTGAGCCCAACACACCCCCTCCACCCTCCTACCTCCCACCCGAACACCAGTGTCCAAAGATGCTCATTGTCAGTGGGCTGTCGCTATTGCATGCCCCCTCTGCGGGTATCAGGGGCACCCCTGCCTGTGGAGCGCAGGTTCCTTCCAGATCTACGTTGGGGGCTGCCCTGGACGGAACTTGCAACGGATGATGTGTCTGCCTGCTCACGTCCATGCATGTCCCTAAGGGTTTGCGAGAGCTCAGTGAGCACACGGCGCACTGCGGCAAGTTCGGCACATACGTCTTTGGACGTCGCATGCAGTTCCCCCCTCAGGCTATCGGTGCTACTCTCCATTTGGACTCTCAGGCTCTCGGTGCTACTCTCAATTTGTGCCCTTAGCGTCTCTGTACCTCTCTCCATTTCTGCCCTAAGTGTCTCTGTTGATGTTTCTATGTCTGCCTTGGTGCCCCCACATTCATCGGCATGGCCCTTGAGGAGTGTGGCCATTTGCTGCTGTTGGACGATTAACTTGTCGAGGGACTGTTGCCTCTGCTGGGCCATGGCCATTTGCGGTGGTGTCACAGAGGGGCTGTTGTCCTCATGTTGCCTTGCCACAGGGCTTGTGGGGGATGGCCAGTCGTCGTCTTGTGGCTGCACCTGCGTGGTATCCTCATGTTGTACGGGAGGGGACAGACAGGGGGATTGGGACAGGTCATGGATGGATCTGACCTCGACATCCCCGTCTTCTGTGTCCGAGCATGCTGCCATCAATGGGGTGTCACCTATGGTGCTGCTGCCACCAGAGGCAGTGCCTTCTGTGGCATCCATTGGGGGGACCTGTGGTGGTGGTGTTGTGGCCATGCTGGCTGCTGGGGTGCCTGTTGATGTTCCCTCCTCTGTGCTGCCACCTGATTTGTGCTGCTGCCGTGTCTTGATGCGTGCAGCTGAGGTGGAGGGTCTCTGGCCGTTGGTCTTGGCCCTCTTTGCAGGTGTGCTGGTAGGGGTGTCCTGTAGCTCGTCGTTTGGATCGGACCCTGTGGTGGAGTAAAGGAGGGCGAGGGTTATTGATGGGTCAGTGGGAATTGGAATGGCATTGTATCACATGCATTGGGGTGGTACCTGAGGGTGATTTGGGTCGGGGTCTTGGAGGTGCTTTGATTTGTGTGTGGAGTGAGGGTGCAGTTGTTTGGCAGCCTGCAGTTAGGGTGTGCCTGCTGCACGTGTAGTGCGTGTATTAGGGGTTTTTAATTATTTATGTATTTATTGTGGGTTTTGACGTGCGCTTTCAGGCCGATGTGTGTGGACGTTCTCCTGGACATGTGTTTCTGTTGCACTATGTGGACGCATGGTACTTCACATGGTTGGACTTTGTGGATTTGGCATTGTTTTATCTGGCCCACCTACCTGAATCTTCGGATGTCTGCACTCCTTTCTCCATCCCTCCGACTCCCTCTATGCTCTCCATTCCGATGGTGGAGGCACAGATTTCTTCCCAGGGGGTCAACTTGATGGGTGATTCAGGACCTCCCCCGGTGGCTGTGGCAATGTTGCGGTTGGCAGAGAGTATGCTGCGGACGCGTATCCGCAGGTCGTCCCATCGCTTGCGGCATTGCTGTGGGGTGCGGGGTGCGGTCCCCACCGCACTTACCCGCTGTGCCACCAGAGCCCATATGGCCTTCTTGTTTGCAAGTGCCGTCCTGGTCATTTGCGTGGAGAAGACGACGGCTGCATTCTCCTGGAGGGTCTCTGTTAGCACGGTGAGTTCCTCACGGGAGAAGTGGACCTGCCGCTTGCGGTCGCACGCTTTCTTCGCTACTTTTCCCATTTTTCGTGGTTTCGCTAGGGTGGTTGACGGGTTGGGGTGTGTTTCAGGGTAGTGATTTTAGTGGTTGTGTGGTTTTGGTGTTTTTATAGGTGTACGCCGGGATGTTTCCCGTTCCGGGCCCATGTTTTAACTTCCGTTTCCGTATATTTCCGGGCACCGTACTTTCCGGTAGGCGCACACTGCGGTGACCGCTAAGTGGGGTGGCGGTATTGCACCTAGGGCGCCGTACGGCGGCGGTGTGGGCCGTTTTGGGGTCATTTCCGCCATCGCGGACTTTGCACTTCCGCCGTGGCGTGGTGCTCGTGCCCGATGGGTCGGAATGGGCCGCACTTTGCTCCTTCGTACAATGGCGGAAACGCTATTTACGCTGTGGCGCTCCGGTCAGTCGCTTTCCGCAAGGGTCGTAATGAGGGCCAAAGTCTGATCCCAACGTGGGGCTAACCCCCTGGGCTTTGACAATCCTGAGAAAGCATTTCAGTCAGCCCAATTGCTACTGTATGCAGTTGAAGATCAAACTGGAGAAGAGGTCACTGTGATGCTGGAAATGCATCGGAGGGACAGGGCCTCCGTATCCTTGTCCTTTACTGCCTTTTTATCGTGTGTTCTGTCATATTTTCTGCACAGGAGTTCATGTGGGACTCCTGGCGGTGCAGCTCTCTCTCTTTTGGTTTGGTGAACAGACCCATGGGATACCCTTACGGCACCCATGGGTGGGGGTACAACCCTGTGCAACTAGTGTATGTTTTTGGGCACCTGTGGGTGGCCCGCAGAGCAGGATATGGGCTGGTGGCAGCTCCATGCTGACTTTGAGAGGTGCGCTGAGTTTCCTCCATTTTGGGATCCCCAGGCCCTGCTATTGGAATCAGTTGATTCCTGATGGAAAACAAGATGGCCCCTGTGGCCTCTTGTTTTCTATTACCTATTACCTTGTTTTCCAAAAGTCCTGGGAAGCCCTGACTCTGTCCCTTCCCCCTGACTGGCTGTTGGGTGGAAGTTCTATATATGGTGTTGGTGTGAAGTCCAGTCCAGACTGACTGGAGCCTTCCCATTGACTGTATGTTGTGGGTACGCCCTGTGGGTGGGACCTGGGTGAATGGAGTTTGTGACCAATAAGCACTTCTTGTTGTGGCTGTCTGGTTTCTGGTATGAGAGACAAAGACTGAGACAGCCCTGCCCGAAACTGGCCTGAATGCAGTGTGTAGTGTTGAATGGCTGGGTACTTGTCCCAATCCACATTCCTTGTTGTGAGTGTTTGAGAGGGAGGAGGATGGCCTGAATGCACTGTGTGCCTTATTGACTGACTGACTGCATCTTCTGTATGATTGGCTGCTGAGAGTGACCCAGCAGTGTGGATGAGAGACAAGATAGTATATCTGGGGACCTCTCACCACTGGAAATCGTTCAGAAGCGTTCAGAAGCTGTGTCTACACTTTAGGAGTAACTGGAACTGCTGATCCTCAACGCCCAGCTGGAAGACGAAGACTTGCTGTTGCATTTGCTTCGACCTGATCTGAAAGCTGCCGAATTCATCAAGGACTGATCCGAGAGAGGACCTGGTAAGGCGCCCTCTTCCTGTGCTCCGAGGACCATCGAGCACCCCTAACCTTCGCCAAAGCTCCCTGGAAGTCAGACCCTCGAAAGGCTGCCGACCCGAGATGGGACCGCTGAGGAGAACGAAGCAAAGCACCCGGACTTCGCTGCTGTCGAAGTCCATTGCCATCGACCAGGGTTCGTAGGTTTGTGTAACCGCTGGAGGCCTGTCGAAGTTGTGTTGCCTAGCCGTGGGGACCACTTGATGCTGTGCCGCCGACGACCGGAGCCGCCCGCTCCTTTGCCTAAGAACATTTGAATCCAAGGACTCCCTTCTCCGCAACGTCGACCGCTTTGTCCCACCGGAGAAAGTCGATGACGACCAATGCGCCGAGGAGAATCCGCCGGTGGGTTTCCTGCCACCTGAAGGCCACAAAGACTTCGACGACTCGACGCCCTCGTTGGGCCACAGCTCTTCTGAAACTCTTTGCGGTCCTGAACAATCTATCGCCGAGATGCCCCGCACACCACATCCTTGCAGGACGTCGCTGACGAGCACTGCCTGGATCGACATCGGGGTCTCGGCACCTTTGAACTTCTCATCCCCGCCGTCGATGACAAGTTCACCATCTTCAACATCTCTCGACGATCCGTGGCTCCTGCTTTAAAGGGAGTCACTCAAGAAGGATCCTTCGACGCGTCTTCGAAGAACTCTACTCCACCAGGTACATTGGGGGGGTAAAACCTTAATAGGAGGAAATAAGATTAGTGAACAATATATGGACTGGGCTTGTGCTATATATCTTTATTTTACAGGTTGCCCAGGTGGGGGAATCTCCACACAGAACTGTGCCTAGTGGTAGGGGCCAGATATCTGCCTATTGTTTCAACCATCTTACGTTCCTTCCTATCTCTATTGCTGGTTTCCTCGTTATTGATCTGTGTGACATTTTAACCGTACAGTTGATGCACTTTAATGAGATTTGATAACATTGGTGGTGCCACTTTACAATTGTATATATTTATCATTGTTGATTTCCGAGTACAAAGTGCGTTATTGTGATCGTGTACATACCTTTGAATATTAATTATATAAAGACTGCGTTTTCAGTAATACAGTATGTGGACATTCCTTTGTGGGGGTTCGGGGACTACACTGCACTTAAGAAACAGCCTGCATCACCTCCTGAGAAGCTAGCCTTTGATTGCTCGTCCATTGCTACCGCTTGAGAATCTTGGCTGGGGTCCTCTGTGCCTCTCCTCTACCATATAGAGAGCGGAAGTACAGGCACCCCCCCACCAGTATCTTCACACTGGTGGCAGCGGTAGTATGCTTATGGTTTTAAGAATCAGGGTATAACCCTGCCACTTACAAAATATCTGCACTTTATTAAAGTAAGGTTTGGTTGTGTACAAAATAACTGCATTACAAGCAATGGAGTCTATTGCAAATGGTAAATTGACTAGGATGAGCTTAGAGGCTCTCCAGAGTGCTTGTGAAGCCAGGGAGTTAGACTTTGTGGATGAGTCTAGGGCTGAGCTGATAGCTGCCCTGGTGGACTACCAGACTGATGGTGAAACTCTTGATGGTGGGGAGAATGCAACCAATGAGGACCCTGCCCCCGGGGTTTCTGCTGAATCTGTTTCTGGGAATGCCACCATTCCTGCTGCCTCTGTTCCGAACCCCAGCAATTCCTTGGAGCTTGAGTTATTAAGGATGAAATTGGCCTTTGAATATCGCAAGTTGGAAATAGATGCTGAGTTTAAGAAGGAGGAGTTGGCTCAACAAGTGGAACTCAAGAATAGGGATCTTGAACTCAATGACAAGGACACTGAATGCCAGAGAATCCAGCTAGAGAAAGCTAGAGTGGAGACTTCAGCGTAACCAGTGGAGAGTGGCAGGTCCCCAGCCACCAAGTTTATGAAAGATTTGGTTGGTGTGTTTGTGGAGGGTTCTGATATCCTCCAATGGATTGAAGCGTTTGAAATGGCTTGTGCAATTCATGATGTTGACAAAAGAGATTGGGCTAAGTGTTTGTTAAGCAGAGTGCCTCAGACTGGGTATGACTGTATTCTGAAGCTGAGTGTGGAAGGAAGGGGTCAGTATGAGTGCATGAAATCTGCTTTGATTGCCAAGTTTGGCAAGCCACCTACCCAATACCTTAAAAGGTTCAGGGACTTTAAGAAAAGAGAGAATGTGTCTTGGGTTGAAGGGGTGAGTGCTGCGCACATGAACATGATGGGCTGGATTGATGGTTACAAGGTGAAAACTTTTGTTGAATTGTCCCACCTGTTGTTTTTTGAGCATTTTTCTGAAGCCTGTTCACCGGAGCTGCATCAGTATGTTGCTGACCAGAACATATTGGATCCCTTTAAGCTTGCTAGGCTGGCTGACAAGTGGGTCTCCCACCGGGTGTCCCCTAAGGACTCCAGTTGGAAGGACAAGGACAAAGAAAAGGGGGCCTCTCAGAAAGCTGAGGAGTCCCAAAAGCAGTCACAGTTGGGTAAACCGAAACCCTCCTCTCCGAAGACCCAAAAATCTAGTGGGGATAAGTCATCTGTGGGTGGGAATAAGAGTAGTGGTCCACCAGCTGCAAAGCAGGCTCCCAGTGGTTCCAGTACCGTACCCCGCACTCCTGGCACTTGTTGGGATTGTGGGGCTCTGGATCACAAGAGGGGTGACTCCAAGTGTAAAGGTAAGGCACTTGGAGTACAGGCTGTCAGCCTGACCTACCCTTACCCCATGTCTGAGGTGGAGGCCACTGTCCTCCCCTCCTCTACAGGGATCACATTTGGTGCTCCTGTAGAGATTTTCTTAATGTGTCTTGGGTTGACAGGGTGAGTGCTGCGCACATGAACATGATGGGCTGTATTGATGGTTACAAGGTGAAAACTTTTGTTGAATTGTCCCACCTGTTGTTTTTTGAGCATTTTTCTGAAGCCTGTTCACCGGAGCTGCATCAGTATGTTGCTGACCAGAACATTTTGGATCCCTTTAAGCTGGCTAGGCTGGCTGACAAGTGGGTATCCCACCAGGTGTCCCCTAAGGACTCCAGTTGGAAGGACAAGGACAAAGAAAAGGGGGCCTCTCAGAAAGCTGAGGAGTCCCAAAAGCAGTCACAGTTGGGTAAACCTAAACCCTCCTCTCCGAAGACCCAAAAATCTAGTGGGGATATGTCATCTGTGGGTGGGAATAAGAGTAGTGGTCCACCTGCTGCAAAGCAGGCTCCCAGTGGTTCCAGTACCGTACCCCGCACTCCTGGCACTTGTTGGGATTGTGGGGCTCTGGATCACAAGAGGGGTGACTCCAAGTGTAAAGGTAAGGCACTTGGAGTATAGGCTGTCAGCCTGACCTACCCTTACCCATGTCTGAGGTGGAGGCCACTGTCCTCCCCTCCTCTACAGGGATCACATTTGGTGCTCCTGTAGAGATTTTCTTAGTGTCCCTTGGGGACTGGGATCAGTATGCGGAAGTACTGGTGACTATCCCACAGAACACCCGTAGATTTTTTAGAATTGTCCTCCTGAACGGCCAGCCTTCTACTGGTTTGAGAGACACTGGGGCAAGCATGACAGTGGTGGACAGGACCGTGCTCAAGCCAGAGGACTATGTAGGTGCTCCTCTGAGAACCGCCAGGTTAGCAGGTGGGCCTCCCAAATTATCGCCTGTAGCCTTAGTCACACTCGTAATTGGAGACAAGACAGCAAAGCTTCCTGTCCTGGTTCAGGACAATGTCCCTGCTAACATTCTGTTAGATAATGATCTAGTAGAGTTGGGATTCATCTCGGACGGTCTTCCCATGACTGCTGCTGCGGTCCCTAGGTCACAGGTGACCCCGGGTCTTGCTGTGAGTCAGCTACCCGAGCCAAAGGAGCGGCCTAAGGCAAGACGAAGGAAGAACAAGATGGCCACCTCTGTGGAGGGAGCTCCTTCTCTTCCTGCTGTTCCTACAGCACCCATTGGGATCCATGCTCCGCACGGGCTGGGTCCAGTGGTAAACCCCGTCTCAACTCATGTGGGAGAAGAGCCAGAAGACTCTCCTGTGGGAGAGGTTCTCAACCCGGAGGATCATCCCGATCTTCAATGCGTGTTAGCTGAAGGGGGACCCTCCCGGGCAGACTTCTGTAAAGGACAGAGAGAGTGCCACTCTATCGAGGGTCTGAGGAAACAGGCCCTGTCCCAGGCACAAGGAGAAGTGCCTAGGACATTGCGGATTTATTGGGAGGGTGAGCTCCTTGTTAGTGAGCCCACTAAGCCTGAACCTGGTGCCCTCAAGAGGTTGGTGGTACCCCAGGTTTACAGACCCTTCCTACTGCAGTTGGCACATGAGGTGCCCTTGGCTGGTCATCTTGGTACCAAGAAGACTAAGCAGAGGCTCTCTGCCCATTTCTACTGGCCTCGGATGGGAGTAGAAGTGGAGTCCCACTGCAGGACCTGCCGAACTTGTCAGTTGTCTGGCAAGACTGGAGGCAGTGGCATTGCCCCACTGCAGCCATTGCCAGTGGTTGGCACACCATTTGAGAGGGTGGGCATCGGCATTGTCGGTCCTCTGGACCCTCCCACTTCAGGTGGACATCGGTTCATCCTGGTTTTGGTAGATCATTCCACCAGGTACCCTGAGGCTATACCCCTTCGGACTGTAACTGCCAAGGTGGTTGCCAGGGCTCTCCTGGGCCTTTTCACCCGTGTTGGATTCCCCAAGAAGGTTGTCTCTGACAGAGGATCCAACTTCATGTCTAGTTACATGAAGACCATGTGGAAAGAGTGTGGAGTAACCTATAAATTCTCCACCTCTTACCATCCCCAGACCAATGGTCTGGTTGAGAGATTTAATAAAACTCTCAAGGGCATGATAGGTGCTTTGGAAGAGCCCCTAAGGAGGAAATGGGATCTCCTCCTGCCATGCCTGCTGTTTGCTTACAGAGAGGTACCTCAAGAGGGTGTTGGTTTCAGCCCCTTTGAGTTACTCTTTGGACATCCCGTGAGGGGGCCCCTTGCCTTGATCAGAGAAGGTTTGGAAGCCACCCCTCCAGGTCCCACCAAGCAAGTAGGGGACTATGTGTTAGGCCTCAGACGGAGGATGACACAGATGATGGGTCAGGCAACAGCGAATCTCAAGGCCAGCCAGGAATTGAACTAATACTGTCATGACCTTAAAGCATCGCAAGTGGATTGGACTCCGGGACAGGAGGTCCTTGTGATGGAGCCTACCAAGCCTCGGGAATTGGCAGATAAATGGACTGGACCCTTCAGGATAATCTCCAAGATGGGCGAGGTCAATTATCTGGTTGACATGGGAATCCCTGGGGTAGCCCCTCATGAATTCCATGTTAATAGGCTCAAGCCTTTCCACAGGCAAGCCAAAGTCTCATGTCTCTTGCTGGCTTCAGAGCAAGAAGAGGAAGAGAGTGAGCCCCTTCCTGATTTGCTGTATAGCAACCCTCAGGATGGGTCAGTGAAGCGAGTGCATCTCTCTCCAGATTTGACAACAGAGCAGCAGAGGGCCTGCAGGACTTTACTCCAGCAGTATGCCTCTCTGTTTTCGCTGACGCCAGGCCTTACATCGTGGTGTAAGCATGAGATTGACACTGGTGACAGCGTGCCTGTCAAGAGCAGGAGCTACCGTATGTCAGATACTGTTAAGAACCACATCCAGGCTGAGGTCGCCAAGATGTTGGATCTAGGTGTTATTGAACCCTCAACCAGTCCCTGGTCCAGTCCCGTGGTCTTTGTCCCCAAGGCAAGTTCCCAGGCAGGTACCAAGGATTGGAGGTTTTGTGTGGACTACCGAGGAGTCAATGCCGTCACCAAAACTGACACACGCCCATTGCCCAGGGCTGATGAGCTCGTTGACACCATAGGTGCTGCCAAATTTGTGAGCACCTTTGACCTCACCTCAGGAAATTGGCAAATAGCTCTGACGGACCATGCCAAGGAAAAGACAGCGTTTTCAACAACAGAGGGACTCTACCAGTTTAGGGTCATGCATTTTGGGTTGAAGAATGCCCCTGCCACCTTCCAGAGATTGGTCAATCATGCTCTCAGTGGGCTGGAGGCCTTTTGTGTGGCTTATTTAGACGACATTGCCGTCTACAGTTCCACTTGCGAAGAGCATTTGACACATCTGGGTAAGGTGTTGCAGGCCTTGAAAAGGGCTAACCTCACTATCAAGGCCACCAAGTGCCAGATAGCTCAGGGGAAAGTCACATATCTTGGTCATGAGGTAGGAGGGGGTCAAATCCAACCTCTCCCCAGTAAGGTACAGGATATACAGGACTGGGAGACTCCCACTACTCAAACCCAGGTGAGAGCTTTTTGGGCCTCACTGGGTATTATCGCAATTTCATGGCGGACTATGGAAACATAGCTGCACCACTGACAGCTCTGACTTCCCCCAAACAACCTAGGAAGGTTAATTGGACAGAAGACTGTCAGAGGGCCTTTGATGGATTGAAAGAAAGTCTGTGTAGGGCACCTGTGTTGTGTGCGCCTGACTACAGCCGACCCTTTATCGTCCAGACGGATGCCTGCGACACCAGAATTGGAGCTGTCTTGTCCCAGTTAGATGACAAAGGGAGGGAACATCCTATCATCTTCATCGGTAGACAACTTAAGGGTAGAGAACTTAGGTGGGCTACTGTTGAGAAGGAGTGTTTCAGTATAGTTTGGAGCCTTAGGCGGTTTAGGCCCTACCTTACGGGGTCTACCTTCAAGGTCTAAACAGATCATAAGCCCCTGAAGTGGCTTATGCAGATGAAGGGTGAAAATCCGAAACTGCTCAGGTGGTCCATTAGCCTGCAAGGGCTAGACTTCACCATAGAGCACATACCAGGGAAGAGTCACGATAATGCAGATGGCCTTTCCAGAAGGTATGTTGACCGTCTGGATGAGGGTGTCTATCCCGTGGCAGATTAGGCACCCTACACCTCAGTCTGGAGGGGGCGACTGTGATGCTGGAAATGCATCGGAGGGACAGGGCCTCCGCATCCTTGTCCTTTACTGCCTTTTTTATCGTGTGTTCTGTCATATTTTCCGCACAGGAGTTCATGTGGGACTCCTGGCGGTGCAGCTCTCTCTCTTTTGGTTTTGTGAACAGACACATGGGATACCCTTACGGCACCCATTGGTGGGGGTACCTCCCTGTGCCCCTAGTGTATGTTTTTGGGCACCTGTGGGTGGAGCGCAGAGAAGGGTATGGGCTGGTGGCAGCTCCATGCTGACTTTGACAGGTGCGCTGAGTATCCTCCATTTTGGGATCCCCAGGCCCTGCCATTGGAATCAGTTGATTACTGATGGAAAACAAGATGGCCCCTGTGGCCTCTTGTTTTCTATTACCTATTACCTTGTTTTCCCAAAGTCCTGGGAAGCCCTGACTCTGTCCTTTCACCCTGACTGGCTGATGGGTGGAAGTTCCATATTTGGTGTTGTTGTGAAGTCCAGTCCAGACTGACTGGAGCCTTCCCAGTGACTGTATGTTGTGGGTACGCCCTGTGGGTGGGACCTGGGTGAATGGAGTGTGTGACCAATATGCACTTCTTGTTGTGGCTGTCTGGTTTCTGGTATGAGAAAACAAAGACTGAGACAGCCCTGCCCGAAACTGGCCTGAATGCAGTGTGTAGTGTTGAATGGCTGGGTACTTGTCCCAATCCACATTCGTTGTTGTGTGTGTCTGAGAGGGAGGAGGATGGCCTGAATGCACTGTGTGCCTGATTGGCTGACTGACTGCATGAATGTCCTTCTGTATGATTGTCTGCTGAGAGTGACCCAGCAGTGTGGATGAGAGACAAGATAGTATATCTGGGGACCTCTCACCACTGGAAATTGTTCAGAAGCATTCAGAAGCTGTGTCTACACTTTAAGAGTAACTGGAACTGCTGATCCTCGACACCCAGCTGGAAGACGAAGACTTGCTGTTGCATTTGCTTTGACCTGATCTGAAAGCTGCCGAATTCGTCAAGGACTGATCCGAGAGAGGACCTGGAGAGGACCTGGTAAGGCGCCCTCTTCCCGTGCTCCGAGGGACCATCGAGCACCCCTAACCTTCGCCGAAGCTCCCTGGAAGTCAGACCCTCGAAAGGCTGCCGACCCGAGACGGGACAGCTGAGGAGAACAAAGCAAAGCACCCGGACTACCCCGCAGTTGAAGTCCATTGCCGTCGACCAGGGTTCGCAGGTTTATGTAACCGCTGGAGGCCTGTGAAAGTTGTGTTGCCCAGCCGTGGGGACCACTTGACGCCGTGCCGCCGACGACCGGAGCCGCCCACTCCTTTGCCTAAGAACATTTGAATCCAAGGACTCCCTTGTCCGCAACGTCGTCCGTTTTGTCCCGCCGGAGAAAGTCGAGGATGACCAACGCGCCGAGGAGAATCCGCCGGTGGGTTTCCCGCCACCTGAAGGCCACAAAGACTTTCGACGACTCTGCGCCCTCGTTGGGCCACAGATCTTCTGAAACTCTTTGCGGTCATGAACAATCTATCGCCGAGGTGCCCCGCACACCTCATCCTCGCAGGACGTCGCTGACGAGCACCGCCTGGATCGACATCGGGGTCTCGGCACCCTTGAACTTCTCATCGCCGCCGTCGATGACAAGTTCACCATCTTCCACGCCTCTCGACGATCCGTGGCTCCTGCTTTAAAGGGAGTCACTCAAGAAGGATCCTTTGACGCGTCTTCGAAGAACTCTACTCCACCAGATACATTGGGGGGGTAAAACCTTAATAGGAGGAAATAAGACTAGTGAACAATATATGGACTGGGCTTGTGCTATATATCTTTATTTTACAGGTTGCCCAGGTGGGGGGATCTCCACACAGAACTGTGCCTAGTGGTAGGGGCCATAAATCTGCCTATTGTTTCAACCATCTTACGTTCCTTCCTATATCTATTGATGGTTTCCTCATTATTCATCTGTGTGACATTTTAAGCGTACAGGTGATGCACTTTAATGAGTTTTGATAACATTGGTGGTACCACTTTAGAATTGTATATATTTATCATTGTTGATTTCCGAGTACAAAGTGTGTTATTGTGATCGTGTACATACCTTTGAATATTAATTATATAAAGACTGTGTTTTCAGTAATACAGTGTGTGGTCATTCCTTTGTGGGGGTTCGGAGACTACACTGTACTTAAGGACCAGCCTGCATCACCTCCTGAGAAGCTAGGCCTTGATTGCTTGTCCATTGCTACCGCTTGAGAATCTTGTCTGGGGTCCTCTGTGCCTCTCCTCTACCATATAGAGAGCGGAAGTACAGGCACCCCCACCAGTATCTTCACAGTCACCATCCCAGGACTGGTCCGACAATTCAGTATTCCCCTAAAGATAAAGCAAGAACAGAAACTCCAAAACCCAGACGCTTATATAAAAATAAATTATCCCCTCCAACAGCAGGGGTTGTATTTGAACCCAACACCACTAGTTGACTTAGAAAACAACACCATTTGAATATTGGTGGATAACAGTGACCCTAGGAGTATCACTCTGCACGCAGACACTTTTATTGGAATGGCAGTTGATGCCCAACATTTCTCCATTGATTTAGGGAATGAAATTACGGGACAGATTCCAAATGACAGTTAAAACTGTGATGACGACATATCTCCAGAAAAGTTTTTCAGCCGGCAAGGAGGGAATTTCTTGGTGTACTCTACCTGCGCTTATGGGGGTGAAGAGGTAAACTGAGACATCAGGCAGGATGAGGTGGTATTTCAGGTCAACAGTGACTTCCTCGCCTACTTGAAACCTCCTGTTCAGGCCAACACCATCACAATAGATTTCTCCATGCAACTGGAGGATACAGCGGAAATTGCAAAACCTGAGGTATTTCCAGGCTTGAGGCAGATGGTTGAGGAACAAATCAACCTCGCTGATGCCTGTGAGACTGAGCAGCAAAAGCAGATGCTGAAACAGGTGTTTTGGGATTTTGCTGTGGACTTGTGCGACTTTGGTCGCACTGAGATACATTACAACTCTATACCAACAGACCCTGGGATGGCTCCCATATTCGTGAAGCAATACTGGCTGCCCCCTACATTTATGGAGTCGCTCACCGAGATCATAAAGAACTTAGAATCCTGTGGGAGAATTTGCCCAGTCCACAGTACCTTTAATAACCCGGTACTGGGGATATTAAAACCCAATGGCCAATGGAGACTTTGCACAGACCTTAGGGAGTTAAACAAACGGGTCCACATGCCCCGATGCCCTCTTCCCTACATTGATCAGGGACTGGCCCAGATCCAAGGGTCAAAGGTGTATACCGTCATTGACCTGACCAATGTTTACTGGACAGTACCTATGAGTAGGGAAGACCAGTAGAAGCTAGCCTCTATCTTCGGGGGGGCAGCAGCACACGTGGACCTGAACCCCCTTTGGATACATAAACTCCGGCAATGAATTTAACATCTATCTGCACAAGGCCATGCCCGGGTTTGGGTGAAAAGGGAAACCTGGCCTATATTGATGATGTTCTAATCAAAAGCAGAGGAACACATAGCTGAATTACCCTATGTTCTGACCCAGTTGAAGAAAACCAGAGCGAAACTGTCCTTCCAGAAGGCACAGTGGTGTAAGACCCGCGTGAAGTTCCTAGGGCATGAAATCACCCGTTAGGGTCTCAGTCCCCAAGCGAAAAAGATAGAAGCATTACTGAAATTAAAGGGCCCTGCGACTCTGCGTGAGTTAAAAAGCAGTATTGGACTTACTAATTACAGTAGAAAGTTCATAGAGGACTACGAGGAGGTCACACGACCCTTGGCCATTTACTAAAGGGTAGGATCAAGTGGGAGTGGGGTCCAGAACAACCCGAGGCAGTAAAACAACTGCAGAGAAGCCTTTCACAAGCACATTGTTCGGCTTACACCATCAAAAACAAGGAGTTCTTCTTGGAGACAGGGTTCTCGAAAACTTGCTTAACAGCAGTATTATACCAAAAACATGAAAAGGTCAACAAAGTAGTCTCGTATGCAAGTAAAACTTTGTCCTCAGTGAAGAAAAAATTCAATAATTGTGAAAAGTCACTCCTGGCAATGGTGTGGGCATTGAAGAATTACCGCCTGTTCATCCAGGGGGAGCACATTATTGTCGAGACTCCACACCAGCCTTTACAATATCTTCAAAGTGACCGAATCCGGGCAGGGAATGTGAGTAATTCCAGAATTGCTTCCTGGATTCTGTCCAGGGAAGGCTTTCATGTGGAGGTCAGATAAGGCCAAAACAAGAGTCCCCTGATGCAAGGTTTGTCTGACTTGAATTATTGTGCTCAAGAAAACGAGAATGAAAGTCTAAAAACCTAAGACAACATGGAGGCATACCTGACTTCCCTATACAAAGTCTTTGAGAAAGACACATGCCAGGGGATACCCACAATTTATGTCAATGGGTGCTTCACATCTTTAAACATTGTTCCAGGAGTCCCGGGCTCACAAGGCAGTGCAGCAGGGCCATCATTCCTTACATTGGAGAGCCACAACCATGGCTTTCCCCCTCCCCCATCAAGGGGAAGATTTCTGCTATGGAGGGAGAAGTTTCCAGTCATCTGCCAGCAAAGACAGGTGCGAAAAATACAAGTACCAGAATCCTCAGAGCTAATGAATTTGTTACACCTGAAACAGAAATGCAGACCCGCCTGAAAAAACACAGAAACTCAGCCTCCCTGAAGATTGATGAAGTCATGAAAATGTGTGTTAGGAGGACAAGCTAAAGACTGGTAACAGAGCGCCTCCCTTCACATCTTTAAACATTTTTCCAGGAGTCCTGGGATCACAAGACAGCGTAGCAGGGCCATCATGCCTTACATTGGAGAGCCACAACCATGGCTTTCTCCCTCCCCCCATCAAGAGGAAGATTTGTGCTATGGAGGGAGTTGTTTCCAGTCACCTGCCAGCAAAATCAAGTGCGAAAAATACAAGTACCAGAATCCTCAGAAATAATTAATTTGTTACACCTGAAACAGAAATGCAGACCCGCCTGAAAAAACACAGAAACTCAGCCTCCCTGAAGATTGATGAAGTCATGAAAACGTGCGTTAGGAGGGGAAGCTAATGACTGGTAACAGAGCACCTGCCCTCACATCTTTGAACATGGGTTCGTGGAGCACCTGATAAATTGGAAAAACTGAGGCATGCTGTGTGCCAACAACAAACCGCTGAAGCATGGGAAATTAATACAATCCATTGATGATCTGGTCACCTCTAATGAAATGACCATCTACTGGTACAAGATAAAAGGTCACTCCAAAGTAGAGGGACCAGACAAAACCGGAAAATGACTTGGCTGACCAGTTGGCCTGAAAACGGAGTCATCCACAGGGATCTCATAGAAATCAAGTCCTTGTTGGTGGGAAATCCAGGTTGCTGCTGTCACCAGGTCCCAAACACTTTCCCAAAATGCACTCTCAACTGCCCAGTGGAGTAAGGAAACCCCAGATGCTGATTTGATTGCAGCACAAAAAGGGATCCGATTATTGGGAAATGTTATCAACACATTGAAGACCCCGTACATTTTTGTCTGACCGAATCCGATTACATTGGGAAAGAGGATCTCCGGGTGTTGATGAAATTTTCAAAAATGTTCTGAATATAATATGTTTTGTTGGTACGGAAATCCATCTCTGGATGTGACCAGTGGGAGGTATCTACCTCATTCTGAAGCCTGATGTGAAGTCATGCCCATGACACGGCCACAGCCAGTCATAGGGGGGTTTCATACAACTTTGGAAATCTTGCGAGAAGTCTCATTTTGGCCACACATGGGTCAGGACCTAGACCAATACTTAAAGGGGTGTGGGATGTATTGACACACTCTGCTATACTATGCGGCCTCCCTCTGCTATCTATGGTGCGAGAAATAGCAAAATGGCGGCGAAACCCCTGTGCGTGCCAAAACCTCCAAAACCGTGTTTTTCAACACACAAAAAGATGGCCGCAGTACCTGCCACCCATGGTGCATGTGTGGTGGAACAGAGCACATGCTGCAGAAAAAGTGCCAGTGGGCTCCATGACAAGTACACATGGGGTACCGAGGGAGCAGCAGCGCTTTGCCAGTGAAACTCCAACATTTGCCTGTAAATGACATTTACTGTGCTGCTGAAACTTCAAAATGCCTGTACAAAACACTGTCCAACACTTAAAATCTTGCTTGGCACAAAAATTAATTTAATCTAATGAAGCACTGTGAATTTACAAAGTCCTAAAATGTTAAGGGCAAAACATTTTCTCAGCAAAACTGGATTGCCTGTGAATGACAGTTCCTGTCAAAAATCTGTGTGCAGCCACACTGGGCTACCTTGTGAGTGACAGCACCTGTCAAATGGGCTCTCCTGATTAAACTTAAGGTTGTCTAAAACTAAAGATCTGCCGGATTAGCAAATATAAAAGGACTGTTGCTGAAAGGAACATGGATCTCAGTTGTTTTGATCCCACAGGTTTAAATCTAAGAATGTAATTTATCTATGTCATCTGATGCAACAAGTTTGTTTTGTGCTTATTTTAAGTCAAGAAATTAAAATGTAACTTAGGGTGGCTGGGCCTGCAAGAATTTGAAAAACAGGTTTCCACCCAAGGGGAGGGCATTCCCCTCAGCAGATACTGACATATGATAACTGTGAGGTAGGACATACTTTTGTCTGCTTATTGGGACTGAACAATGGCAGATCCTCCAGGCCAGGAAACAGATGCGTGAAAAGGTCGTAAACTGGGCTTGTAGAAGGAAATCCCAAAAAGGTGGGGGCTACTCCTTGACTCTAGAGACAGACAAAAGGCGGACAGTTTGCTGCTAAGAATCTATAATGAACAATTTTTAGAGACTTATAACTTGCTATCAGAAATGGTGAAAAATATAAAACGGGCAGATTTGTTACTCTAATTTTTCAAAAACGTGGTGGTAGCGTGTAGCATATTCTGAACAGGAATGGCAATATATATGGTTTTATGGGAACTGTATTTAGGCTTAAACTTTGCACACACATTCCTATGGTAAACACACATATTTGTTGAAACACGCATATTTGTGTAAATTTGTAGAACGTTTGGAAAATGTGTTCATGGCGAAAAGGACAAAATGCAGCAAAAAGGTGATATAAGGTTTCACAGCTGTCGGATTTTGAGGAACAGATACTCCATAATATATGTAATCCTTGTATGTGATTTTCATAGAGGTTACAAATGTGTAAATAAGTATTTAGGACAAAATTTGATTTTGATACTAGTGGCTAGGGGAGGTTTCTAAGGATTGTAAAAAAAAAACATAACAATTGACATAATCTGTCCCTGATCCAATCACTCGGATGCAAAGTGGAGATGAGGCTCTGATCCAATCCCAGTTCACAGGGGCAAGCTTAGTTAAGCCGGCCCATACACCCATATTTGTGATGTCATTGGAAAGGATAAATAGAGACAGCTGACAACACACAAAACGCTCTCTCTTTTGATTCCAGCGAAGCACTGTGATCCAGTATTCAACATCCAGCCTTTAACATCCTTCCAGATCCAGATGCCAAGGACCAGGCCAAGCAGTAACTGAACCATTTTCAGCTAGGCCTCAATTAATCCTGAACTAATCCCTACAACCCAGTCGAACACTGTGGGGTAGGGAAGCATCCTGAAACTATCTGGCTTGCTACCATAAATGCTTGCCTGATGAACTCACAATCCCACTGAATTGAAATATCCAGAAACAAGAAGGGCAGATCCTAGGCAGTTCCGGTGACTGGCCTAGCTGATCCAGTCCTGCGCCTGATGTGCTGTCTTTCCCTGTTAGAACCGATCCATTGACCAGAATCTTGACGGGCCTAAAATCTTAAATCCCATTGGATTGTGAGTATTAACAGGACGCTAGAGAACTATTGTATACCTTGCCTTATCATGTCCTATCCTAAATCTCTGAAGTATCCTTTATTCCATAACCAGTAACAGTGTCAGAATCTTTAGTGCTACCTTATTCTGTCTATTTGTTAAAGCGTAATTTTCATAGTCATTTGATTTGTGTAACTCAAATCCATAAGTCCCACTTTGAGTGTGTGGACTGGTTCCGCCGGGGAAGGTGCTGGGGATCTGTTACTGAAGTCATGAATCAGTCTCAGAGCTTACTGTGGCCCAACCTTGTTATCTAGCAATAATTTCTGATTTTGAACTGATGTTTTTGTCCAAATTTGTGTCTTTTTTTCCGAAAAACATCTCTTACTAAGACCTCCATAACTCCCTCAGTTATAAAGATAGAAACACAATTTCCCACTGATACCTAACATCCTTAGCTACATCCCCAGCCCAGAACCGCAGTGCGAAACAATGCGATTGACCTGTTATATCAAAAATCGCATAAGTAAAAGTTTGCTGCAAATTTACGTTTTGCAAAAGTTTTACACGTGTGAATCGCCTTTAAATTATTTCCCACTTTGCTTTTAAGATTCCAAATGTTTTTTCTTGATTAAATTGTTGCTTTTGCTTGCTTGCATCTGTTCAAAGTGGCTCCCGTAGAATTATTTTATAATTTAAGCATTTTTGACTACATTTCGTGTTTTTGCTCAGCCAGTTTCAAAGCCATCTGACAGTTGGAAACTCAAATCTGTTCTTCTCTTGTGTTTAAGGGGGAACGGTGGGAGTGATATTCTGTTTGTTCTGTATTATTCCAGAGTGTCTGCTCTCTCCTCACATCTGTTTACATTTCCTATTGGTGGGTTGAGGGGTGTTGCAGGGGGAACCTATAACCACAGTGCTATCTGTTCCAAACCAACCCAAAAGTATTCTTTTCTGTGCTGCATTCTTTTTGTGTCCATTACCTGATTCCCAGTGATTTAAAGATAGTATTCATTGTTCTTGTCACCCATTGGTGATTGTTGTTACCTATTAAAAATATATTGTGATTTTAAATTCTAAATAAATAAATATTTACCATTGCAAACTAGCCTGATTCCTGGTTCAGTAAGACCAGGGGGATATTTTGAGAAATGCGTAATATGAGTGGTATATCATTCAGAATATTGAACTTATAGACAAAAATAAAAAGGTTTTCATTTGTGTACTACATGCTGGGAGAAACTTGGGTGTGTGTTTGATTGTGTCTTTTGTGTGTGCAATTTCAGGCAAGTTTCCTCACACACCGAGCTCCCCTACAGTAAAAGGGGATGACACTGCCTTGGTCAGATTTGCAAGTAGATTTCATTGGGCCCATGATTTGCTCTTATACAGGAAACATGTAAATGTTAACTGTGACATGCTTGTTTACCAAGTGGGTGGAATGTTTCCCGGCCCGAAATTGCAAGGCAGAAACAGCAGCTGCCCTGAGATCAATCACATCTTCTTGCTTTTCAGCCTTCTCCAAAGGATTGAGTCACAACGAGGAAGTCACTTTACCAGTGAGGTGATGAAAAAGATGTGGGAGATCATCGGGGTAAAGATAAAACTCCACATTGCCTACCACCTAGCATCTAGTGGGGGAGTTCAGAGGTACAATAAAATGATTGTAAGTATCCTAAAGACGTTTGTGGCAGACTCTGGGCTTAGTTGGGACATCTGACTACCGCTTGTCCTGATGGCCATCAAGTTTACACCATCTTCTGAGACAAACATGTCTCCATTCGAGCTAATGACTGGATGAAAAATGGTGCTACCTAAGCATCTGCTCTACAGAACTCAAGAGCATGCTTTTGCGTACGCTCAACGAAATCTGGAAATGTGGGCAGTGGGGATGAAAACCCACTATGATTTAAAGACCACTAAGAAAGTTTACCAAGTAGGAGACAGGGTCTACTTGTTCAATTTTCAAACAAACCAGACCAAGAAGTGGAAGTTCCTTCGCTCCTGGCGCAGCGCCTTTGAAATTGTAGATAAAATCTCACCTGTCTCCTATAATGTCTGCATCCCTAAAGGAGAACACACGGAAGAGAAATTGGTGCACATCAATCAGTTGAAGTGCTGTCATCTGAGGCAGAACTTCTGACTGATTGAAGAACCCAGTGAGGGCAGTGCCCACGAATTCTCAAAAGAGTAAAGGTAAAGAATTGGAACCCAGATGAAGAAAGTCATACATTTATAAGGTGTAGAACCAATATCCTTGTTTTGAAGTGTTGGTAAATGATTGCAATGTAAGATTTGTTTTTAATGTATATCTTGTCTGAGTCTCTTGTTCTTAGGTTGTCCATTTTTCACGTCCCTACCTGGGAAAATGTTCTTGTATGAAATACTTACTCTCTGTTCTTCTTGTCAGATAAACAAACTCCTTGCTTCTGCAGGCCGGAGTGGAGCCGCCGGAACAGGAGAGGCCGAGGATAAAACCCAAAGGGAAAAATAAAAATCCAAAAAAAGTGGGGCCGACCAGTGCACCACTCCATCAGAACCAGGAAAAGAGCAGACATGCTCTAACGGAGAGTCCTGGAACGAACCCAGGAGCAGGCGTGCTCTAAAGAAAATCCCTGGGGTGAACATAGGCCATTGGGTAATAGACACCCCACTCTCTCCTAGCTCTTCTCTCTGTGTACATCCATCAGAAAGTCAGGAGAAGGGATTTGGGGGATGAAAAAGCACCGGATGTCATGAGTAAAAGGCCGCAGTCAGTTATGAGGGCTACCCAAAAGGAAAGGCGTGCCTTGAACTAACGTGGAAATGAGGACCTGTACTTCTAAAGCAGAAAGGAGTGAATTTGGGCCTCAAAACCTGGAGAGGCATATAAATGTAAATTGCCCAGCATAAGGGTAAGTCATGAGACAAGATTGGCCTAATAAGGGGAAAGTAGAAGTAACATCCTCAGAAATTACAGTCCACAGAACCCTAAATGGGATGTCAACATTGTGACCTACAGTTGCAGTGAAGCAGATAGCATTTTGGCAGGAACATTAAAGAACATTAAAGAAAATGTGTAAATCCAGTTTTCCCTTTAAATTACAGACATGCTCATGAAAATGTGTGAAAGATTTGTAAAACATTAACTTGGATTCTGTCCATCATGAGCCCATCACAGAGGAAACAACAATGCACAGAATCTAGAAGGGAATGTTGAATTGCAGCAGAATTAAGGCTTTTTCACAGCTGGAACTAGTGACATTCCAGTGGTGCCTTTAAAATGACACTATGAACATCCAGATGTACAACTAAAGTCTCTAAAAATATAATGATGTTGCCCTTCTGTAACCACTGTGTGCAGGGAACTATTTTGCAAGGGTTCTACATGTTAAAATTGGGTGCATTTCCAAGAGTTTATTTGAAAGTAAAATGCTTTCTGTGGGGGCAGGCCTATTCTTGGTTTCATTTTTCTCTGCTTGTGTCTTCAAATGTGAAACTAGATTCCAAAGCCTGTTGTCATGGGGATGCTGGTCTGGTTTCCCTTAAAGCATGAGTGCTTGGTCTTGGAAATACAATCTTAAATTGCAGCAGAGATCAAATGTGTGGTGGGGGGCCAGATAAAGGGGCTCTGCACTCCAGCTTTTCATGATCCAAACCACTTAGCCGGCAATAAAACTGGCCATAGCTGGTAATTAGCTCTTAAATCTCTGAGTTAATATAAACATGGGACCCCCTCTTGACATCACAGCCAGCAACTGACCCATGCCAAGGGTGGGGACCAGGGTTAATGAGTGGTTTCACTCCCATTGTGTAAAATGGGAGATATGCATTTTGTAGTATTACATTGGCAGAGTAAGATGACAAAGGGGTCTCCTTCCCTGGTTTCCCAAACACTCCCACATTTTCTGAACCTATCAGCCTCTGACATATTCAGGACTCTTCCTACTAAATCCTAAGGTGAGCAGCTGGCGAAATCTGGAACCATCCCAGCAGAGTGAGGCCTAAATCTTACAGAGGAGCAAGGTTTTTTTTGGTAGCTGCCCTGGGACCCCTAGGAGGACAGAGGGAATCATTGACTATAATCCTTGACTATAAATAAACCAAATACAAATACTAACCCCTCGGTTGTCCAAGCAGTGATGCTTTGAGGCTCCCTGATGTCCATCTAGCCCTCTCATGTAAGTATAAATATCCCAAGCCATAGATTGCATAAGCCCTATCTTCTTCAGCATTGTCATAGAGATTCCCCCATGGAAAAGTCCCCAATTTTATTTGTCTGTGCATTTTAGTCATTTTCCTATTGAAACATTCTTTGTTTTTGCCTTGTGCCTTTTAGTCTTTTTCCCATTGAAGAATCCTATGTTTGCCTGTGCATTTTAGTCATTTCCCATTGAAGAATCCCTAATTGCCTGTGTAGATCATTAGTATATTTTTTTTAAATAAATCAATTAATTTCCCCATTTATTTTGCAGTGTTTGTATCGTGGCAATTTGAAACTCACCATCTCTTCCCAGTGCATTGCGAAATTGTTATAGTCATAAAAGTGTTTCCCAAAAGAATCAATCTCATTGTGAGCTGAAAAACAAAATTTGTCCCTGTGATTAAATTGTTCCCTGCTAAACGAATTTCCATTTGCAACTGTATTTTTCCGAGGCTCTGTCATTGTACCCCAAAACCAATTTTCCCATTGTGAGCTACCACATTGGCCAGAACTTGCCTGTTATTTGCAGCCTCAGTAAAAACGAATTCAATTTGCATTTTAGTTTCCATTGAAATTGAGCTTAACATCCTAAAAAACATTTTTCCTATTCTATTCTACTTTCCCTATCGTGTTGTCAAAACACATTTCCATTTGCATTCCCTTTCCATTGCCCACGTGTTACATATCCTAAAACCGATTTTCCTTGTGTGTGCTGGCTAGTATTCTCTAAAGCCCTGCCTGTCTTCTAAGAATAAGCAGTACAAAGTCCCTTCTGTTCTGTCCCATAGCAGCTGTGCTAAATAATTAAGTTGTTTCATTCTTTGCTTGTTCCCCATATTGTTTCTGTGAGCACTACTCAAAATCTGATTTTTTTTATCTTGTTTTCCCACTCCTTTCCACTGCCTTCCCTCCAAAACTGACAAGCCTAGTGGAGGTTTGGGGGGTGGGGACAGGTGAGGGTTGCTGGGACTCAAAAATCATTTTGTGTACGCATGCATTTTCTGGTCTGCTGCATACATTTTCTTGGTGTTTTGAACTGTGCGTTGATGGTAGTGGTGAAAGAAGTAAAATAAATCCTTGTAATGCATATATTTGAGTTGTCTCAGTTTGCTGCTTGACCGAAAAGGACACTGAATTTCGTGTTTCCACACCTTGGTGCCCGTTGGAATTTGTTTATTCTAATTTAACATTAAATCATACATTAATAACATATTCACTGATATCACACCTGCCTGGTTCCTAGTCCATTGTGACACAGAGTACTTGTGGAGTTTGGGTGCTAGACGGTTGGATGCCTCCTTAAGAAAGAATCTATGTTGTAGAAATAAAAAGCCTTTATATTGGGTGCCACATTCATTTTAGGGGATGGAAATCCCTAACTTGCCTGTGGTGTGTAATATATCATGACAGGAATATCACTGAACTTCTAGGTAGATGAGGAAACACTGCTTATGACTAAAAATATGAAGACATACCGTACTATACAGCCACATAGAAAAGAAAGATTGGAGACCCATAACCCTGAACACAATAGATACGAGATAAAACAGAGGATCCCCTATGTTGTAAGCATAGTAAACCACCCTCCAGTCATTATGAAAGATGGAGGGGGTATGCAAACAGTGAGGGGTGTTAAAATAATGGCTATGACTCTGATAAGGGAAGTTGGCCCAAGCATGGAGACATAAAAAAAGAAAACCACAATCACAGTTAATCAAATACACAATCAAGCACATTAATACCATAAAAAGCTTTAAGACTCCTTACCATAAAAAGAATTCTACCAACAGATGATGTCATTATTTGGATTGGAGAATAACAAAAACAAAATTGAGTTCATAAAATTGTTGTTTTCTGTCAAGTTTCCTGTTTTCTTTGCTTGGCTGGAAGACCATAATCATTATAAATAGACCTCTAACAAGGTGGCGATTTTGAAATACTTTCCTACTCACAGAAATCTCCAAGACATTACCCATAAGACAGCCTATCATTTAATTTGTTCAGAGGAGTAATTTACTAGAGATCTTGCTCAAGAACTCAGTGCTCAGTGTAATGTCGCTACCAAAAGTCCAAATTTCAAAACTACATTCTTACATACCTTTCTAAAATACATACTGACTCAGCTGGTTTGTGATTATGCTGACTCAAGAACTCTTGATCGGATCACCACCCAGGTTACGAATTTCTTTGAAGTACAAAGGTAAACAACTCCCAAAATCAAAGAAAACAAACAAATGCATGTTCCAGCCACCACTAAGAAGGATGCGTTGAAGAGTACCATTCATTTGCACTTAGATACGGGATCATATACTTATTCCTCGTCTGCTCATGATACTAACAGACATGTAAGACCCCCTTTTCAAAGCCATTTCACTAGTCCTCCACCTGATATCCAAAATACTATTCCCGCAAAATCAGAGACTTACAACAGGGCCCACTATTTAGGTTCTATACCTATCATGGACTACCCATATTTTCCTCTGTCAGAAGGAATAGCCAGAGCCCAGGATCAAGTTCCCAGGGAAATCCAAATCAGAATTTTAATATGGTGAAACGTTAATCAACACCTCCTATACCCACTTACGAATACAATTACTCTCCTCCTCTCATTTTCCAGAATAATAGATCTCAGTAATAGGGTGAGTGGAGACAAAACACCACATACACCAGCAGTTATCAGAGATACCAAAAATGCTCCCCTATAGTTTTCCATTTTAGGAAAGAACAGAGATATGAGAAAAGACCACCCCTCAGTCTGAATAGTTGACAAATCTTTTCACAACATGTACGGTAGGTCAAATATTTGACAGAGACCATTGGATAAATCATGAAATCCCAACAGGGAAATCCTAATTCTAATGCTCACTGAAAACTTGGTCGGAATGAGTCAGTAGATCAATGACAAGAGCAAAAGGTTTCAATTTAAAATGCACAAAGAGAAGAGGAAGGGAGAGATGAGTTGACAAAACAGAAATTCGAATTAAGTGAAATACAAAAAAAAATGGAAAGAGAATAAAGAAATTAGCCAAGAAAACCATATACACTAGATGCAAAAATAATCAAATATGATATTTTCAATTGTGAGGCTAAAAATAATCCTTTCTTGACAAGTTTGTCTAGGTATCCCAATCCAAGTAGTAGTGGTGACCTGGTCCCAGCGGGAAGGGGAAATTCCCTGTCCTATTTTGATCTCTAAATGTATTTCCATTCCTACAGAGCCCTTAATTAACCACATGAATTTGATCCTGAGAAGACAGTCAATGAGGGGTCTGCCTGAGATTTAACTCATGGAAGCCCAAACTTCAACAAAATGTAGTTAACATTTTCCACTACCTCAGACATTCTCTGTAAATTGGAGATGAAAGCTGAAAGTATATTTGCACAAATACAGGTTCACTGGCATGTGTGTTACTGGCTTTCATAGACAAAGTGTCTCAGTCAACCTTGACATCTCGAGAAGTACTTTGTATTCTGAACCAAGGAATAGGGGAAGGTCATTGTAACACCCTCAAACCCCACCTTGGAGAATTGCATCATTTTGATGGAATGAGATTCTAGCAAACAGGAAAAGCTTTTAGTATGCCAATTGCTGGTTCCCAGCAGATGGCACACAAGGGGTGAGTTATATATAAATATGAAGTTCAATTATATGCCCAACGACACGCTCTAACATCTGGGTAGAAACTCATCAACACGTGTTTTTAAAACACAGCGTGGTGTCTATGACTAAAACTGTTCAGCAGATCTGACGTTCAGTGCAGAATCCATTCACTGGAGCTGATATTTCAAAAAATCTGGGTGCTTTCCCCTACCAGATCCTTCCCCCAAGCCAAGGAATGATTTTGTAAACAGACTCCAGTTCTACTAGGCCTCAGAAAAAGGATAATGTTTTCAATTGCTTTTATCTTGGCAACAATCATTTTCTCATGTAAACACATTTTTCACTTGGATACTTACCCTGCAAAGCATTCTACCTCCATTTAAAGATGCATTTCACCTTGAAATCTCATATGTGTTTATGTGTTCTGAATGCACCTTATTTCCCTATTCAGAAAAGGAAGGAGAAGGAGAGAGAAAAACATATATTCAGATTGAATATCATTGTTATACTTACAACAAATGCAGATGGTTGTAGGATCAGCAGTTCAAACAGTTCCCATGAGGTAGCAAAGAGCTATACCTGTGGCTACAGCTCGGTGCCACTTGTTTTTGGGATGAAGCATTTCTGCAATTGTTTCAGTGGCTAACATTTACTAGCCTCTGAATAGAGCAGTGTTCTCAGATCAGATTGTGTATTTCAGAGCCACTGTAAAAGCAAGTCATCTGAATTGTTTTAGTATGTTTGCCAGCAGTACAGATACAGCTGTAGCTATCCTCTTCTTTCTGGGCCAATGCTTGGCTCTTGTTGCCAGAAATGTGTCTACTTTCAGCAGAAAAAACCCAGGTATCAGCAAAGCAATCCCAGCAATCCCGGCAGAATGGTCCCCTTCTCCAGAGTGACAGTTCAGAAAGCCAGGGGAATCAAAGAGCATGCCTAGCTTGCATAGTTTGGTAGAGCCAGAGCAGTCTGATAGTAAATAGACCAAAATACAAATAGTGAATGATGGCCTCACATGGTCTCTCCTAGTCTATCTACGACTGGCCAGGAAGGTTCTTAGTTCAGCCAGATTCTACCCAATTTATACAGTTAGGTTACAGTATTCCCCAGTAGAAAGAGGAGGTACAAGCAATCCTGTAGGGGAAGGTGAAGAATAAAGATTGGGCATTTTGGGAGCTGTTTCTAACTTTATCAAGGAACTTTAGTGAGGTCACAGGATGTGCATACGTTTTATTGAACTCAAAAGAGTGCTGAAGTTCCCAGTTTGGTTCTAGCATCAGGCAAAGTGCTGATTCCCGAAGGGCGGCCACAGGCTACAGCCAGTAGATTCTGGGGATAGGGCAGAATGGGGAGGGTCCTTTGTTCATACCAACTTGATCCCCATCATGTTGCAGGGGACAATCACAGTGACACTCTTGGGGCTCTAAATGCAATCATCCTTCCCAAACCCCTTGAGACACCTAGTAGGGCAATATGTTGGCACCCCCTCCGCACATGTGATTGTCCGGAGCTCTCAGCAGGTCCACATCTCCAACAGAGTAAATAAAGATTCCCCTTTAAGGAACTTGATTGTTCTGTAACCAGTGCTGGTAGCACGTATTGTGAATCCATGCAGTTTCACTTTACATGAAAAGAGTTGCCTCATGATGTTAGTGTGACCCGCTGTGAACTGCACATTTCCATGGATACATTATTGCCAGTTTGCAGCTTCCTATGAAGAAATGCCCTCTAGCAATGTCTTTTTTTTTAAATTTGTATTAATTAATACAATTATGTTGGTGATTCCATATCTGAAAGGGTAATCTGCAAATCACGTTCCCTTTTCATAAGCTCCCTGCCAAAAGCATAGTGTATGCCTTTGCCCTCCAGTGGTACAGAGCAGGTTCAGAGGTCACAGGTGCCCATTTGACAGTGGCAGTGACAGCCAAGTCTCTTTAGTCCAGGGGATTTATTTAGGATATGTACCCCTGTTCCAAAAACTACATCACTATGACAAAGCTATCCTGGTGGCATGTTAAACTGTAAACATAAGTCATACCTCACTTAAAAGTATAGTGGCTAGCATATTTCATACTTATCCCAGCCACAGCAATGTGATAACCCACATGTTTCAGCCATGTGAGCCCAGCTCAGCTGTGAAAGGATTGTGCATTTCAGGTCAAACCCTCCCCAGACAGGCAACCACTCCACAGGAAGCTGTCCTTGGAATACAAATCAAAGGGCACGCCTATTCACAACCAGAGTAACCTCACATCTGGGAATTGATTCTATTGAGAAGGGAAGGGAGTGCAGTGCTCCTTACAGCTGGAGAAAGGTTCCACCATTTTGTTCTCTCTGTTTCTATTTCACCTTCCTGCCCCCTCTGCTTCCTGTACTACGAAGCACTTAAGTGTGATGTTAGAAGGCACAATCCACCTGTTTTTAGAACAGGGATTGGGACCATTAAAGCAGGTTTGCTTTGGCCCAATCACCTGTGGACATGTGGACATTTGCCTTTAAAGGAAGGGGTTTTGAAATCACATTTCACAAACAATTAAGGAAGAATGTATGGCATCTCTGTTGGGAGTGGTGATCTCTGTCCCCTAATCATCCCAAGGGCACGTTGTGAGCGAAGTTCTGCTTGGACCAGACCTGCCTATCTGAAAGACACAATGGTATCCAGGTCCTCACCTGAAGGACACCTGCAATTGTGTGCCAGCCTCCCCCAGGTCTAGGAGCCTGAGAACAAGGATGCATCTTCTCTGTGAAACTATGTGTTGGCAGTTGCAGCAACCTGAGAGTTAAGACAACCAGTATCCCTTTGTTTTTGCCACCAAACATTTTTAACTGTGATTTGACTCAGTCGAACCAACAGGACCCTCTTGTGCTGAATATGAGATTCAACCAATATTTGAGCCACTGTTCTGCACCTCAAACCATATTTCTGACAAACCACATCAGCTGGGTGTGTCATTGCCCAAGCTCTGCCACCTTCAAACCATCTCTTCGAACCATAAGCATCTTTGTTGGCAATCACCATCAACAGTCAGCCAGACCCTGAAGGAACCCTCAAACCATGTCCTTTGGACGCCACACTGGAGCATCCTCATTCGGACTGCATATCCAGTTACAAGCATATCTTCAATTTAACTGATCATCAAAATAACCCTGGTGGCCCTTACGATCGGCAACACGCCAAAACTTCTTCAAGCCGCTATTAGCACTGCCAGCATCTTTATTGCTGATCATCATCGACTGTCGACCAGACCCTGTGGGTTCGTTTGAACCCACGACCTTTGAACACCACCTCTCAGCAACCCAACTTGAACTGAGCATCTAGTCACCAGCATGATCGTCATCGAACCAACCACCGAACTGATCCTGATGGCCCTCAATAGCCACACATCACTGAAAGCAGCTTGATGCCACCTGTTGAATCACCAGCATCATGGTTGCCAATCTCCATCACTAGTCGATACAATTCTGTTCACCTCATCATACTGGAACACTTGACACTTCATCGTATTACTCATCTTGAACTGCGCATCCAGTCACCAGCCTCTTTGCCTTCAAACCAACTGTCAAACTCTGCCTGGTTGTTCTCACAATCCGCACTTCTTTGCACTGCAACAAATTTTAACTTGACCTCAACTTGACACCTGCTCACCGTCTGATACAATGCATTCAATCCTGATCCAAAACACACAATCAGTACTGCAGAGCTTGGTTTCATCAAGCACTGTAGATAGGTATTATTGATTTGTAACTTCCCCCTTCAAGCAAAAGCCAGGTTAGGTCACGTTTTTCCCTTTTTGCATACAGGAACATCTAATGTGAAAGAACATTGTGGTCTTTACTTGACGTCCATGCCTGATTCATTTCACAGAGTGCAGCATTGCTATCTTTGCGTAGTCTATGTACTTTCCTCAGGGGTGCGTTTGTGAAATGTTTTTCTATTTAGTTATTTTTGCAGATGGTGTGTGTAATTGGAGTATATATATTTCTATAGAACCTTTTTGGGCATTTCCTTTATGTTGAACTCTTGTACTATTGCTGTTTGGTTAGCTACTGAATCATATTCACGCCCCTCTTGAGGGTATAGCCTTCCGATGAGTCCACGTTACCAAAAAAGGCAAAGGAGATATATCTCTTAACTGTGCTTGTTTTACCATTATGATTGGGCTCACTCTTGTTTTATAGCAGTTTGAGGACTGAATAGGTGCTTTTGTCACTACACACCCTTGTACTCTTGCATGGCATAAGTTATTTTGTCACTTTGTGCCAAGATATTCTTATACCGGGAATACAATGTTTAAATCTCGCTGCATACAACATGTTCTAAAATTGTACCCATTGTGCTTGAAACCTGGAAATCATACACTGGAAACATTGAAGAGTGCATCATAGCACTGCATGCTTCCGGAATGGTCAAGGTTAGAAAGATTACGATCCTATATGTCAGAAATGCCATTCACAGTCTTGTCCCTTGAGGCCAACGGTTTCTTTCTTCCACCCAATGATAACCGCCAATCATAATGCTCACTAAATTACAGAGGGCTAAACAGAGAGAAGGTCGCAGTTAAGGTGAGGGAAAACAGGTACAGTGGTGAGGACTAATTAAGTGGCAGAGGAGGTGGAAAACTCAGAAGGGAGATGATTTCAGGATGAAGGGATAACATCAGGATAGAAAAGTTGGCCGCCAAGCAAAATGATCAGGATCCAGCATGGAGAAGGAGATGAAATGGAGAAGGAGGATGTGACAACATCTGAATTTGGAAGTGGCACAGAGAAGATCATGTCAGAGGTAGAAACTGCTACAAAAGAAGTGGCTAAAAACACCATGAGGTGGAGGTGGCAAGGATGTCAGAAGCAAAGGTGGTATAGAGGAGACTAGAGGTAGTATGCCAACAGGAGTAGATGATATATTGGAGGAGGTTAAGCTTAGATGTGGCAGCAGTTTAGAGGTACCAGCAACAGGCGCTGCGATGAAAGAAGCCCAGAGAGTAATTTCCCTAGTGGTGAGAGCTGAGATAAGAACTTTAGATTAGGAGGAGAGACCCAGGTAGAAAGAAAGAACAAACACTCAGTGTTCCAGAGCAGGAAGGTTCCTGAGGCCCCAAGCACCCTTATGCTTTACATATGGTGGAGGAGAAACTATTGAGGTCTATGGAGATTAGTGAGATTTCAATGAGGTGAGGACGAGAGACAACTGGTATATGCCCAGGTAGTCTACATTGTTTTGACTACCTGCTCAGGAGAATTTCCAATAGCGTATGCCATGAATCATACAATCCCACATCTATTTCAAACCTAAAAGAAGGGTTTTGGTCACACTAAAGCCAGCAAAACCAGAAAAACTGCCAAGGTACTGTGAAAGAGACATTGGGCAAAGAGAATTAAGGAACACCACCCCCATTAGGAGAGAATCATCTATTGATTTGGTTAAAAATATCCTATTTTGGTTGAGTTGCCCTTTCTTGTAATAATCCTTCTAAAAAAGAGAGAACATACAAATGTGTTCTTGGCATTTGTCTTGATCCTTGGTGGAACCCCATTACCTTTAGTGTAGGCAGTCTGATCAAGAACACTTGGACTGTCAGGACACTGATGACAAGACTGTTCTCTTAGGGCATAGACACTCAACATCTAACCCTAAGAACAAAATGAATCATTCCTGTGTTTCTCTGCTTGATAAGGCAGCTTAGAAACACAGAGCACAATCCAACCTTTATGGCAGTAAAGAACCCACCCACCCTACTAGAAACAGTCCTAACTAAAAGCAGAAGAATCTCCACTAAGACAGTGACGGTAAAAAATGACACACCATATCCATATTTTCTGAGGTTCCCTTCAGATCATAGGGGAGGTTCACTAATATCATCAAAACCACCAATGATGCAGACATCCATGACAACTTTACTGATGCAATCTGGAAAGGGACCTGTTGGAACTGTTGGATCTGTTGGAACATAATCCCAAACTAGAGCAGACCATCATTCAGAGAGAAAATTGTGAATCAAGAACAACAGCCACTGTGGCTCTGGCTTATCTGGTCCTCTATTCTGTGTAACCCCTCATTGGAGTGATACAAGAGAGGTCCGGTGGACCAGGTGTTCATCCCAACCACCAAGGTTTTGGACAGCATCATCCACCCCCCCTAGGATGTAGAGTTCGAGCCCTAGGAGAAGCTTGAGAAAAAGAACAAAGTCCAACATTGGCCCATCTTCTGAACAATTCCACTTGCATCTCTTCTATACACATATGTGGATGGGTAGGATCCAGAGACGTTCTTCAGAATTTTTGAAAAGGGAAGCCTGCCCAGTGGCAAAATATAAGCATAGAGGTACTACATCGGTACACAACTTATTGGAGCTCTCCTGGTGCTCAACATCGAAAAACAGTCTGATTATGACTCTCTCCAGTACAGTATCTTGGAATGGATGGGCCACTACTTCTGCCAGCACCTGGAAGGCGTTGTCTGATTAAGTTGCTGGGGGAAAACACTTTGTGGCCTCCCTACCCAAACCACTGCTGAGAATGGCAAGTCAGTTACATGAACCAACCCATGAGCCGGACATCTAAACAGCCATATTGTTTAGCAGACAAATCAGGGAGTTCAGCCGACCAACCACTGGTGCGACCAAGAAAAGACACCAGATGTATGGAATGTCCTTGACCCCATTTGAAAGCCAGCCCATACAAATGGCCCCACTGAGTATTCTTCTAGAACCCAGAAAAAGCAGATTCAACACAAACCCAGTGCCAGTGTGTGTCCCTGGAAAATCCTGATTTGGATGTGATATCGAGAGGTTGGCGATGTAATTACTTGCCATCTGGCAAGGGTGTGAAAGCCCTGGAACTTTCACATTTTTTTAAATAATAAAAAGATTAGGCAAATTACACCTCTGAAAGGGAAATCTGATAATCTGCAAATCAGATTCCCCTTTCATAATATCCATGCCAAAAGTATAGTGTTTACTTGTGCCCTGCTGCATCAGGATCCTGATTCACAGCAAATGCTCTATCAGATGCACAGAGCAGGTTTAGTGCTCACAGGTGACCTCCTAACTGCTGCAGTGACCTCCAAGCCTCTTCAGTGCAGGGGCTGCATTGAAAATGTGTACCCATGTTGTATAAACTGCATAACTCTGAAGATACTGTACAGGTGGCACGCTAAACTGTAAAAACAAGCCATAGCAGAGTTAAGGTACGGTGGCCACCATCTCTTAGAGTGATCTCAGCCACATGTGTCAGCCTTGTTTGCCCAATTCAGCTGTGGAAGGGTTATGTGTATTCCTCAAGATGGGCTAGACCCTGCCCTACTGTCAGGATTGTATCCTGGTGGGATTGCCTTTGTAAGGACAGGTAACACCCTTCTGCCAGAGAGAGCCACTCCATATGACCTTGGCTTGGGAACAGACATCAAAGGGCACACCCATTCACAAAGAGCCAGGTCTCACACCAGTGGTCTGTATTTCTGAAGGCCTTTGTTTTTAGAGAGAAGGGAAAGGTGGGGTAAGAATAGTCAGAGGAACTCTGTTCATGGAATGGTGATTTCTATCATCTTGAAGCTCTCTGCCTGTCTTCTCTTTCCTGTCGCCTCCATTTACTCTGGAAAAGCACTTTGGATGTGATATCAGAAAGGCAAAGTTTTCTCATTTTAAGAGCAAGAATTGGACCCCTAAAGCAGCTTTAGTCCAATCACCTGTAGATGTTTGCCTATAAAAGAAGGGGTCGCTAACCATTTCTTTGAATCATGCTGAAGCATCTTCATTTCATCACTTGAGAACGTTTTGTTGGACCCTGCTGGGAGAGCAGTCCTTTCCAGAGTCCTCCAGTTGTCAGGAGAAGGCAGGTGTTCCTAGGCAGAAGCAAGCTCTGTCCCCTGCCCATCCCCAGGGACAATTGGGGTGATCTGCTGCTTGTGCAGAACCTGCCTCTATGGGAGACAACACAGTACCCAGGAACTCACATTGTTTGAGGACTGCTGCAGTTGTGTGTCAGTATCCCCTGTATTTGGGAGACCGAGTCCCTGGAGTGGTACTCACAGCAACCTAAGTAGCGACCTGCTGCTGGAGCAAGACCGTCTCTCTGCCAGCCACAGTGGTAGACAGGCCCACAACATGTTTAAGAACCCTTCCAGCTGTGCGCCAGCCTCTCTCTGAAATCCAAGACAGCCAGGATCCTAGGGTTGTTTGCCATTGAAATGCTTGGAGTGTGTTTCAAGAACTGTTGAGCACATGTGAACCAGCAGGACCCCCACATGCTGCCTTTTGCTCTCTCCTGATCTTCGCAAAGCACCAAGAACAGTTTTTTGGGACTGCCAAACCACCAACAACTTCAAAGAAGGTACTATTCACTGCTAACATCTCCTTGGTCCACTTTGCTGGCCCTAGAGACTGGTTACATCTCATTGAATCCATTTTACTCACAAGTACATATCCATTTTCATGAATATTGTTGCTTTTGCTTGCCTTTAACCCCTGATCGTACATTTTAGTATCTACTCATCCTTGTACTTCTGCGAGTCAGAAATCAATTTGTGACAGGTACCAACTATGCTGGAGTGGGACATATGATAATGCCTTTCACACTCCACCAAAGTCTGAAACAATAAACATAACCTATTGTGTTATAGAGAATACAGATGAAACAGATAACAAATCATGTCTGGAACAGGAATATAAAACTTTGGAGATGGCCAAATAAGCTGAAAGCCTAGACGAAGGAAGAGAATGATGAACTTAATTACATTTCCATCAATCGAGGCACAGCAGATTGAGTCCACATTGGATTTAGAGATCTGGCAGACCAGTCTTTGGTCATACTGAATGTTTGTAGATCAGGTACTTTTCTTGCATCTTGTGCACCTTACCCGCATCCACAGAGGTTATTATGTGTACTCAAAGGGCCGCTAAAGGTTCAGTGTGGGTGAGGGGATCTATGAGATGCATATTGCAGTGCTATCTGGTTTGCCCCAAAAAGTAACCTATGTTACAGACCAACACCCATTTTGATTGCTGGTTCAGAATGGCCAAGAATGCTATACACCTAGTTTGACATAATGCAATAATCCAGTAATGACATATAAAGAAAAGACAAGACCACCTTAGAGAAACTGCCTTCTCTAAGTATTCACACACAGAGGAGCCAGTGCCCAATTCAAGGAAAAAGTAAGGTGGTGAATTGGAGGTCTGTGGACCACCACAAGCCTGTGGATGTTGCATCCAAGTACGGTTTGGGGAGGCTCTTGTGGCCACCCCACTTTGGTCTTTGGATTAGTGACTGACATTGCTTACAGTGGCCATCTTGGATAGGTGACATCACTTCCTGTGGCCATCTTGAAGCAACCCCATATCTAGCCGAAGGCCAGAAGAGGCTCATAAGGAACACCAATCACGAAAAAATTGCCTCATCCCAACAACACCAGGGACAATATCAAAGAAACCAACCACTGATGGACTGGGCGATCAGGTGATAAGAGTGTGCATACCATCTGATTTTTGGATTCACTTTCTGTCTGTAACTTCACTGCCAATGGCCATCTTGGATTGGTGACTGACATCACTTTCAGAGGGCATCTTGGATTGGTGATATCACTTCCTGTCCTCCCTTCTGAACTTCCTATGGGCGTCCAGCCAGGGGTGTCCCAGTGAAGGGCGGAACAGTGAAGGGTGAAGTCCAGCCATTGACTAGCCTCTTTGCCCCTTTGCCTATGATTCTTGTGTTTGCCTTTCTCCCTTTTGCATCGATGAGTACCCCATGCTTCCTCTCTGATATATCTCGACTTCTCCAAAGTTTTGGGTGCGCAGAGCCTTGCAGGCCTAGCTCTGTTCAGGCACGATGGAGAACGCAAACCAGAAGTGTGCAGACCAGTTCCGGTTCATTACAACAAAAGTAGACCATAGAGGTTATTCACCTGTCGTTGCACCAGCTTACTTTACAGGAGGTGTGCAAGCCTATACAAACACCATTCTACACTCCACTGTGTTATAACTGTAAGTTATTTTAGTATTAGGGCAATATAGGAAAACACTAGGTTTTCATAGTTAGATTCTTTGTTATTTCAGTCAAGTACTATGTGTGATTGTTAATTTATGGCTCCTACAAAACCTCAGGATGGTATTCTTGAGACTCAAGCACAGAAGGAAGCGTACCCCCAACTTCTGCCCAGATACAGTGTTCTGGGTAAAATGTTGTCCTTATACTGTCCATGACCTTGCCTTCATCATCCTTCAACTATATCATCTGGTCTGTCTTCCACAAAGGAAAGACATTATATGTATATTTCCCATTCTCTCTGTGATCCTGTGATTCCTTTTAGACCACTCACCCGTACCTTTATTTCCCCGGCCTGGTGTCAACTCCTACCTACTTCCACACATCTGTATGGTAGCTAGGAAAACATTGCAAGATACTGAACCATCGACCTTTCTAGACAGGCAGAGCGGGTTCCATTAGTGATCCCTGCTTTTCCATATCTGCGGGGATCACTAGTTTATCCCGGTAGTCTGTTCATCCGCTCCAGTACTGACCCTTCAACACAGATCTCTGGATTCAGGCACTAGCACCTCGGTCCACAGCACTCCAGAGATCCTTCTGCAAAAAGGGGATGATATATTATATTACATTTGCACTAGAACTACACACATTACAGCCTTATAAAGACCCAAAGGACGGGTCATTATTGAGGGATAATGACACTGCAGACCACAATACTGAATGTTCCTTAGGTCTATGAGGCTATTAGCACATATATAAAAAACGTGTTAGTTGAAAGTGTTTTGGGTAGTAAATGGCAATATCGTCTATCGTCTAAGATAAGCATGTTATGTGAAAACTAGGTTAATATGCAACAATGTTAGCATGAGCATGCATTAGGTGTCATGTAAAAGTGAGCACTTTCTCTGTAGAAAAGTGAAAGCATTTTCCTATGTTTAAGCTTTCACTTCAGTGTATTAAATTAGATGTTGCATTGGAAAAAAAAATATCCTGTCAAGGAATTTACATTGTTGTTTCATACATGCAAAGACATGATTTGTGTTGTTTCCCTGCATGATGATAAGGTCAGGCATGTGGGAATGCAGTCAACAACCGTAATCATTGACTGCATTCAGAGTATTCGGATTGGCTGAGGGAAGGAAAATTATGACCTCCATATGCCGTCTGTATTCCCTTCTAATTTCTCATTCCAGAGATGGAGCAAACATTGCACTGGTCGAACTGATCGTCAAAACCAACTCTTGTACCCCAACCCTCGAAATCAACACATACTTAGTAGATTGCATACATGTAATCAGGGTATGCAGCATATAACCCTCTAAACGACCGCTGTTCTCTTTTTGCAGTGTAGCCCAGTGCAAGCTGCACTGTAATCTGCAGACACCAACCTCTCCTGCTGTTCTCTCTCAGGCAATGATTGAGTTGATCTCCCACATGATGGTAATGGCTCACCTGCTCCTCACCTCCCACCCGACGACCTTACCGTGGTGAAATTAAGCTCCTGAGGATATCTGGAGCACAAAGGTACACCCCGACCCTGACCGTACCTACAGCCTGTCCCGCTAGACTTTATCCGTGATTCCATCTATTCTATTTGTAATATTAATACGGATCGGCATCGATGCCTGACCACAAAATGGCTGGCTCAATGCGGCACGAAAACAAGGCTAATACCCGTTACTAGGCAACAGCAAGCCTCTTTGGCCATTCGCCGCCACCGACAGGTGGAAGCCGGCCTGCCGAGGAAGGCCGTGGAGTAAGACTTCCTGTTTGCCTCTGTTCGCCGCTGCGAGCTGCAGCCCCCATTACCTGGGTAAGTTCTCACCCACGTTTGCACCTTATTGCATTACGTTATTGACTATCTTTCTAAAGATCATTGAGGTCTACATATTTGCACTGTACCATTCTATTCCTAATAATTACCTCAACGTGCCGATGCTATACTATAATAATCTACTTCTAGCTACACGTAACGCTGCAGTTAGTAACAAATCCCACTTGCCTGTGCTTGTATCTCGCTGTATGCCGTCTCCAAGCCCCCTGCTGCACACCATACCATCGCCGACGATCCGCCTTGTATGCAAACTGCTCTACTTATACTAATGATCAGTGGCCTCACGGCTACCACGCACTGCACTAAACTTACTAAACTGTTTTGCCAGCACCCTCAGGCAGCCAGTATCCATTGTATGCAATTGATTATGTATCAACCTTGATGTCCACCTTGGCACTATCCCTAGACTCGTATGCCATCTCTAGATGCACCGCTCATATTGCCATAGACATACTACCGGCTACTCGCCTACTGTAATTAGATATGCCTGTATCTGCATTTTTGAAACCTGCATCTAGCCTATGTTGCACCGTTCCACAAATAGTGCATCTAGCCTATGCCTGTATTTGCATTTTTTAAACCTGCATCTAGCCTATGTTGTACCCTTCCATAAATAGTGCATCTAGCCTATGCCTGTATTTGCATCTTTGAAACCTGCATCTAGCCTATCTTGCACCCTTCCACAAATAGTCCATCTAGCCTATGCCTGCATTTGAGCCCTACCACAAATAGTGCATCTAGCCTATGTTGCGCCCTTCCACAAAAAGTGCATCTAGCCTATGCTTGCATCTGCATTTGGTTAACTATACCTAACCCTACTTGTATTTAAAAATTCCATAGCCCAGCCACTGACTGCGTCTCATGCCAGAAAAGTCCAGCTAACTGTGCCACAGCACCTTACAACCTTAGCTTAGTCGTCTTGCCGATTGTCTAGGGAAACCTAGGGAGGCCTAACTTAGTCTAAGCAAACTTAGCAGGCCCTTGCTCATAATGCCCACTCGTATGACGATCCTTACCAACCTCCTCCTATTCTCTCTCCTGATAGCCACAATACAAATCTCAGTAACCATGTCCCACCCGATAAGAACTGAGCCCCGGCTAACTACAAATCTATGGAACCCCAAAATCAATGTATGCTCTAGCACTCGCTGCATCCTAGCGACTAGAAACGCTAGACTCCGCTCACGCCTCAGCAGACTACATGACCCACTCGCTAGATCACTACCACCAGCCAACGCTAGAACCACCCATCACACCACTTACAAGACGCCTAACAATATAAATATGAATAACAGGGATTTAGACCATATCACCACCAAACCAAACATCTCCAATAACTCCAAAAGTTCACACCAACGGCCACCACCCTCCACCACTACCAAACCTGCTCCTCTAATTAAAGCAGCATTAATAAACACAAGATCACTAACAGCACATGCTACTGACATTGCCGACCTAATAATAACCAACAACCTTGACTTTTTAGCCATTGCGGAATCTTGGCTGCATGAGGCAGCAGGACCTCTACTTGCCATAGCTGTTCCGGATGGCTACACTATAATTAGACAAGACAGACTAAATTCACGAGGCGGAGGAATTGCCATTATCGCTAAATCTAGCCTCGCTATGAGACTCGCCCAAACCCATAAGACACTCTCTTGTGAAACCCTCACAGCCAAGCTCCCTCTAACTGACTCCCAGACACTAACAATCCATCTCATTTAGAGACCACCTGGGCCCATTGGAACTTTTGAGGAGGATATCCTTACCCTCCTTTCTGACAATCTTAAAACTACGTTTCAACGACTAGTCCTAGGCGACTTCAACCTAGGTTTTAATGACCGTCTTCATAAACAGGCCACAACTATAGCTAACTCACTATCTGAATTAACAAAGTTAGTGAGCCCACCCACGCCAAAGGAAGAACCCTGGACTGGGTGGCAGAATACAATTGCACAGCCAATATTACTGCTATTACGCCCTATCCCTGGACTGACGACTTTCTCCTGTCCTTCTCACTCCTCACTAATGGACCACTCCTGCCCACGACACCTACCGCCCCCCACCCTGTCCAACGAGAAAAAGAAAAAAAAACTAGGAATACTGTAATACCAGCCATCTTGCCCACCCTTAATCAGCTAGATAACAACCTTGACCCAAGTATACTTGTGAAGGAATATAACAAAATAATGCTAACCACACTGGACAGCATTGCACCTATGAAACTCAGACCTAGTAAGCCAAAAGCACACCTCAACAAATGGTTCACTCCCCAACTCAAGGACCTCAGACTTCTAAAAAGGAGCTGTGAAACTACATGGCGACTCCTCCCAACTACCGCCAACCAAATAAAACTTACAGAGATTTCCTCTCAATACAAAAAAGAGATATTCCTCGCTAAACATAATTGCTATAACAAACGCATTTCAAGTGCCAACTCCAGTACCAAAGAACTATTCTCCAACCTCAAAGAACTTGAATCCCCCATTATCACCCCGGAAATCTGCACTAAGGACAAAATGTGGTGCTCTGATATACAACATTCCCTATCGAATAAAGTAATCACCCTTCAAAATAAAATAGCACAAAAAAACAATCCATTAACCACTTACCCAACCACACTGCTCCTAATGTCCCTCCCAAAGATATTCCAGCTAACCTAACCTCCCCCGCTTCTATTTCACCAAAATTTCTATCCTCGAGGCTGAGAAAGTAATTCTATCACTCAAGCCTTCCAACTGCCAGGGTGACCTCTGTCCGGCTCAACTTATAAAAGGCACGGCAAGAGATCTTGGCCTTTTCATCACTAAACTGATTAATGCCTCATTCTCTTCGGGTACTGTCCCAGCCAATCTTAAACAATCATGGGTGCTCCCACTAGTAAAAAAACAAACATTAGACCCGCTAATTCCAACTAACTAACCGTCACCACTGTACCCTTTCTGCTCAAAATCCTTGACAAAGTTGCTTATGTCCAGATCCAAACATTTCTGGAAAAGCATAAACTCCTGGGAGCTCATCAGTCAGGTTTCCGACCCCAACACGGAACCCTTATTGACCTGAAAGCATAGGTAGATGAGCTGAGAGACAAAGGAAAAACAGCCCTCCTTCTAATATTGGAGCTCTCAGCTGCATTCGACCTGGTAGATCACAAGTCCTCTGCAGACACCTAGACACGGCTGCCAACTTCTCAAAAGAGGCTATAATTTGGATTGAGTCCTTCTTGAGTGACAGAACCATGAGGGTTTTCTCGCCCTCATGGTTTCTCGCCCTCAGAGGCAGCGGACCCTATCCCTATCACATGCGGTGTTCCCCAGGGTTCCTGCGTTTCCCCTACCTTTTATAACATATTTACCAAGCCTCCCTTTGATGATCTGGATTCTCTTGGTATCACCTACACTAACTATGCAGATGATACTCAGATTCTCCTCCCACTTTCCGGGGATTACGAAGAGGACTTGGCCTTGGTGAATAGGGTGTATCTCATCATCCAGGCATGGATGGCCATTCATGGCCTATGCCTGAATGATGAAAAAACGGAATTTATCATACTGGGCACACATGCCAACATAAAAAAACTAGGACAGGATTACTCATCATTCATCATCGATGGTAATCTTATTAAGGTGGCCAAAGAGGTGAAAACACTGGGGTTCTACCTTGACTCCACCTTATCCCTAACTAAACAAGTTAACTCCTTGGCCTCAGCCCCAGCCTACACATGTAAACTGATTAGAACGGGCAAATCTTTCTTATCAGATGATAATTACATTATCCTAGCCAGAGCCCTGATCTTATCTAGGCTCGACTACTGCAATTCACTATACATTGGCGCCAATAAATCCATTACACAAAAAATCCATATCCTTCAAAACAACGCCCTCAGAGTGGCAATAGGTGTGTCTAAAAGATCTCACATCTCTGCTATAAGGCACCAAAACAACTGGCTCTCCACTCTCAACAAAATCAACTTAAAAACAGCCTCCTTGACACATAAAGCCTTGAACAATGCTGTCCCTAGTTACCTTGTAAACAGAGTCCAAAGAAAAATCTCCACAAGACCTACTAGACTCATCAACTCCAACTGCATTATCACGCCAAGATTTACACTAACCAAGATTGGTGGCAACAGCTTTCAGGTCAAGGCTGCCCAACTTTGGAACTCCCTACCACACCACATCAGGGCGGATCAATCCTACCCCAAGTTCAGACTCAGTTACATCAACTGGCTCAAAACGAATGATAACTAACACCTCACACTCCTGTATATTTTTGTATATTTGCCATTACTGTTTATTTGTACAGTACATCTATGTACCTCTTTATGCCTATTCTATGCATTATAATGTAATTATATTCTCTGTGTATAACCATGTAACCTGTTAATTAAGTTTTGCATTGTCTGTACTGCTTGCACCCTGATACCCCTGGGTCCGGTGTGCGTCATATAAATGAATAAACTAAACTAAACTAAACTAAACTAAACTAAACTAAACTAAAATGATGACACACAAATTTGACAATGAATGAAGTAGATGCGGTCAAGTCTAGCAGGATATGCTTCTTCAATGCAGTGTGGTTGACCACACAGGAAAGAACACATTGTTCATTATTACCACAAGTTGCTTGTGCTCTGGATTAAAAATAAAAAAAACATACACGTGTAGTAATGGATTGATTAGTATAGCACGTCTATTACTTCAATTATTATGCACTATTCCGCTAACTAAATGACAAACATTCTGGTTATTCGTGATTTTACCGACAGACATACAGAGTGGTACATTTCATTGCGGACAAAACACAGAAAAACACAGTTTTTTAAATTAATTTAAATTTGCCCCACCCCCCCAAGCTCCCTGATTTTCCACCCTTATAACTCTACGCCAACCCCATCCTGGCCCATTTAACCCCATACCCCACTGGCCTTTAAATATATATTTAATGTTTTCTGTGTTTTTTGGTGTTATAGTCCGCTGTCAAATTGACCACTCTGGGATGTTTTAGATACATTGGCCCTATTAGCGCCATGACTACCACCAATAACGGGACCGTGTCCGGTCCCGTTCAATGGGGACTTACCGGTCCAGTCCGACCTTGGCGGGACCGGTAAGTCCCCATTGTAAAAGCCATTCCCCATTCCCATTTGAGCCCCCATAAGGCTCAATGGGAAGGCGCCAATAACGGTACCGCAAATTGCGGTACCGTTATTGGCCCTGATTTCCCTTAACGGGTCCCGTCCATAACGCGTGAGGAAGGGACGCGCTAAGGGAACTCGGAATAGGGCGCAAAGGGATTAACGGCACCGGTGTCCTTACCGGTGCCCGCTATCCCTTTGCGCCCGCCTCGTAACGAGGCCCATTGACTGGGTACTGACATATTCCCGCCTTGTTCTGTGAGTTAATGTTTGGTTGGCCATTAGTGCAACAAAAGAAAGGCCCTGTCTGTGTCGGGCACGGTAACCCCTGTCCAAAGACTCCGTTAACCTAAATTGCACTTGCCAAGCACATGTTCCATTCCAAAGGCAATTTTATAGAGGCATGTGCATCCAGGCAAAAATGTTCCTAATGCCATTTTTGTTCTTCTTCTCATGCAGTTACTGCCCTGGTGCAAATACAAGCGTAAACGTCAAGGCTCTGTCGCAAAATGAATGTAAACACGTTGGAGTCATTATTCCCAGCGTGTGAATACCAGTGTAATATTGCACTGGTCAGTGCAACGATTATGCATTTCATATTTTCCATTGGTAGACTTAAATGTTGTCCTGGAATTTACTCAGGGCAACAGGCCCCCATGCAGCCCTAGTGCTGTGAAATGACACTGCTGCACTCGGACAATTAAGGCCTCCGTGTACATATTGGCTCAGAATTGCACTGGTGTAGCAAAACACCCCCCCTCCAGCAAATTGACGTTATGCTGTCCAGTGTACCCCTCTGAAAATTAGAGAAAGACCTATTTGTACAGTACCTCTGCTGCTCAAACACGAACAAGCGATAACAGTTCAGAAAATCTGCCTGCTCTTCATGGCCAAATGGCATAAACAGTCATTTGGTACAAATACACATTGTAGGGCCAAACACAGTGCAAAAATAGAATAAAAGGCTATTTTTCTCCAAAGTGCTACTTTACAGTGAGTAGCATTGCACAACGTGGTGGTAGGCTTCCTTACTATCCATAAAAAGTGTAGTTAATGTTATGTTGTATGTCACTTGTGTAGCGCCTACTGCCATTGGAATGACCTCAAAGCGTTGTTGGTAGAACGCCGCTCCGAAGACCATAGTCAGAGTTGTAACAAGTGACGAGAGAATTTAAATGCGTGAGTGCATTTTTAGCCATCACAAAGGTGGGTAGGGAGTGGCATGGGCCCTAACAGCAACCCATATTTATCAAGGTGAGAGAGTAGGTGTTGTGACAGTTTGTCAAGGGAGTGGGATAGTCAGAAGGCTTAGATTATGTGAACGGCTGGTCCAAATTTTGCATGGGTCTCAGCTGTATTCTATTGGATGAGGTGATGCGTGTTTTGGGTGAGTGTAATTGAGTGATGTTTATTCAGAGGTATACAGGTGAGAGGGCTGTGACCGAGTGAGATGCGGTTATGAGTCGTTGTGAAGGGGTGCTTGATGACCCATTGAAGAGAGACTTATGCCTACTAGGGTAGTAGGATACAGATTAGAAATCCACAGCCAGGACCCAAAGGGAGGAAAAGCAAGTATGGGAGTAGAAACCAGTAGCAAAATACAGTTTAGAAACCCACACCATGGACTTTAAGGGAAGCACAGCGAGTATGGATGTGGAACCCAGCAAAAATACAGTTTAGAAACCGGCACCCTGGACCATATGGGAAGAAAGCAAGTGTGACAGTGGAACCCAATAGCGACATACAGTTTATAAATCTATACCCTGGACCCTAAGAGAAGAAAAGCAGGTATGGCAGTGGAAAACAATAGCAAAATACAGTTAGAAGCCCACACTCTGGGCCCTAAGAGAAAAGGATCAAGTATGGCTCTGGAAAAACAAAATACAGTTGGGAAGCACTGTGGGAAGAAAAGACTGCTGTAGGAACAAAACAACAGTGAGATTCAGTTGCAGAAATGGCATAGTCTCATACATTATTGTATATATCTGCGTGTTGACTGATTACACATTTATAAAAAAACATGTGGACAATGTCACATTGTGTTTTTTTACCACCATGTGCAATATTACCCTACTTTAGTGACAGAGTCAGGGTTTTGACCCTGTTAGGGGCAAATGGGGAACCCTCTTTTCCTGGGGCAGGCAGCTTGCGAGGGCCATGCCAAAGGCACACACTGGTGCTTCTGTCTGTTACACTACGCCTTGCTGACCCTTTTCAGGTCCAAGTTATTTTCTTCTAATTACAGGCCCTAGGCTCGGGTGTCCAGGCCTTCAATGGCAGAGAACACACTTAAACAATGCTGGGATGTCTAACGTGAGTCACACTCTCCAGATATCTTCCCTATCACTGGCAGTAAAACCAGCTTTCCAGGTATGCAATGCAGATGCCTTGAGACTGGGCCAGAAAAAAAACACGAACACCAGCAAGAAGTAGCAGGGTATGGCCAAGTGGGTGACAGTGTAATTTGGCCCCCAGGAAATGCCTAGCAATAGTTTTGCCAAATATATCAGGTGAGAGTAGGGACAAATGGTAGGGTGGAGAAAGCCAAAAGGGAGAAGGGTACGAATATAAAAGGCTGATGCTCAGAAGCAGAGATGATGGATTTAAGGGATGTCAGGGGGAGGATTGGTGGACTTAGAGACCAAGTGGATGACATGTTGATGCAGAGTGGTGAAAAATGGTTGTAGACAGGAACATAGTGCAGGTGAGGTTTTGTGAATGAGAGAGAGAGTGGTACCAAGTGTGGGTGTGAGGAGTGATTGGTGTGGGAGTGCAAGTTTGGAGGAGCGATTGAAGAGAGAAAGAGATGGTGTGTGATATAGTAGAGAGTGAGAGTAGATGGAGTTTAGAAGGTGAGCATGGGGGAGGGAGAGAGAGTTAAAGAGAAAGTGGAAGTGAGAGTGAACGCGAGAGGAGAGACAGTTGTAGAGGGAGCGGTTATAGAATAGGTTGGAGCAGCAGGAGGAATAGAAAAGACAGTAGAATCTGACAGATCGGAGGGACAAAGCTGTGGAGGGTGTCAGGAGGGAACAGTAGGAGAGAAAGAGGGATATAGCGAGAGCATAAAGAGAGAGAAAGAAAGAGAGAGAGAGTGAGAGAGAGGAGGAAAGAGAGAGAGTAGGAGAGTAATAATGACCAAAGAGAAAGCGAGGGAGAGAAAGTCTGGAGTAACAGGAGGGGCAGGGCAAGAGAGGGAGACACATAGGAGAGAGAATTGAGAAGGAGGGAAGGATGAGAGTGGGACACAGCGGTTCTATGTGCTATTTTCACATTTTGAAGGCGGAATACAAAAAAAAAGATGTCTTTCATCCGATTTTGTATAGCCTTCAAATTTGTGTGTTTTCAGGGGCATGACAGTTTGATTTAGGAAAACCTATCAGAGTGTCAATCATTGTAGATAATGGCTGGGGAAGTACTGAAAATCACTCCTGCAAATAGCAATTGACAGTTTATATGCAATATAGATGATGTCAGCAGGCTTTGGATCTCCAGAGGTTTTACATTACAACTTCCACTAGCCCTACCCAGCCTATGCATTGATGAGGATGAATGGGAGCCATAGTCCAAAACATGTAAGGTAACTTTTGTTCCTCCAGTACATTAGCTACTCTGGGCCTGATTACTATGTGCCCTCACAACATGAAAGTGTTTTGAGTCTTGCAGGCCACCTGCCGAAGCCTTTACTAATTTGCATTGTGAGGTGCACCATTTGATTTGTAATAATTACAGTATGTTGTCTGCCATATGTAGGTATGTTTGTCTTCAGAAACGGACCCATATTATGTATGTTGCATTCCTTGGTGGACAGTTGTGAAGTCATAATTGAAGTACTCAATGTATTCTGTGTATAGGGGACAGTTTTTAGAACAGAGTGATATAGATACTGGAGTATCTCATCATGGTGAATAATGAATCAATACAGAGTAGCTCTGATGTGTAAGAATACCATGGTTGTAAATGGACAGTATTTTTAAATGCAATCTCCAACCAAGCTTTGCACTTGAATCCACCCTTATATGCAGAAAAATGCTTTTTAAAGGTTACATCTCTCTTTATTGCACGTTTGATCTGCGGTACCAGTGATGTCACTCATGATGCCAGAAGTGATGTCATATGTGATATCGTCAGTGATGTTATTTGTGATATCATTTGGGTACTTGCGGGCTGCTCAATGCAGGCCTCATAATTAATGTAGTGTAGCTTCCAGCACCTGCTGATTTTCAGGGTCTTTTGTGGCATTAGAGCAGCACCTTAGCATCACTACAAACAAAGAATTTTCACAGAATTTCAAGGGCTCATTGTTTCACCTTAACAGTGTTTCAACTAAACTTGTTTCACAGAATTTTAATGTTTTTTTCAACAGAACCTATTCACCTTCACTGTCCCTTAACTAAAGTTGTTTCACTGAATTTCAAGGGTTGTGTTATACTATACCTCCCACCACCTGTAAATCTTTCTTTTTTCTGATAACATACATGATGCTGTTGATGCAACTGAATGGGTTGACTCTTATTTGGGAATGAACATGCACTGATAGGGGTGTTTGATGCATTTTGCACCTCTAGTCCAGGGGTCTACAACCTACAGCTCTCCAGATATTTTGGACTATGACTCCCTTCATTCTTCTCCATTAGCCATTCCATAGTCCCCAGGCACATGACCACATCATGGATTGAACTCTAGACAGTTCCCTCCATGTGTTCTCAGCAGAGCTTGGTAAGTGAAGGTTTCAAGACGAAAACATGGCAGTCACCATTACAGTGGATCCCTGTGGACAAAGTCATATTCCCTGTGAATTTCCTGCAGGGTTCCCACTTTGTACAATGAGCCTGGCCCAAAATGGTGCAGAATCTTAAAGAAACGAGATTTCTGGCATTTTCTCTAGCATCCGCTCAGTTTTCTACACTCTTCAAAATGAGGTTGCAAAAGTTACTCTTGGTATCCACTGTGTAGAGATGAAAGGCAACAAGGGACCTACCTGAATACAAACATACACATCCAGCTTTCACAATGACCTCTGGAGATCTGCAATTATGTGAACCTGCCCCTTAATATGAACCCTCTCAATTCACCTAACTTCTTCCAGCTTTCCATGATATTCCTTCCTGTAACGATATATTGGGAGGCCCCACTTAACACAGGGCGTCCCCACATGAAGACAGAGCCCACAAGAGATCACGCATTTCTATGGATTCGTAAGCACTATCTATGACTCACGTAGAGCCATGTAGACCCCTCCCCCTGCGCAAACAATGACCCAATAACCAGGCATGGGTATACATAGAATATGTATTTATTTAAAGAATATGTTCAATTAATACGTTCATTGACTGGTTACACACACAACCTTCTCGATGGCACCAAACAAAACTTTTACAATAAACAGGTCAATAGTCATGACCAAATTTAGAGTTAAAATAAAGCCACTTTCAATTTTTAAACAGGTCACACATCACATGTACTATGCTTGATACATGGGGTTTCTCTGCACGCTTGCTAAATGCTTGCAGTTTTGAAAACCCAAATATGTAAAAATGCATGTGGAAAATAGTACCCTGTTTCCTTTTCACCCAAAAGCAATGCAAACATTGTTCTGCTATGAGGGTCACTTACTCACTCTCCGGAGAAGGTGTGTATTGTTCAATATAAATTACACTGATTTATCTTTGCAAAGCACTTCTCCCCCAGAACCAAAGATCCATGCAGCAGTGATATACAGCACCCCTATGATTAAAGGACAGGTCTAGAGAGTGGGGACAGTTTAGGAATTCCGTTTGAAGCCAAGGACACCCCTTTGTTTAAATACAATGAGTGTTGACAATTGTGAATTTTGTTTTGTCACAAAACACCTTTTTGTTTAACAACACGTTTTGGGAAGGGGTATCAGTGGGGAATTTTGTTTTAGGGATGGGTTTAAAGGCAAGGTTTGGGAATGGAACAAACACCTTTTTGTTTCAAAGGCAAGGTTTGGGAATGGTGACAACTACACATTTAGTTTTTGTGCCCAAGGCACCCTTTATGTGACAATAACATTATTCCCGTTAGGAGGGAGAGTGGACATTTCAAACTCTTGCAAGCTCCCTTTGAGCCAATCTATTTGGGAGTTAATTAACTTAATATACAGTGAAATACGCTAAGGTTCTAAACAATCTGCCCCCACCCACTGTGAAGGGAAGATATGAAGGCAGGCATATCCCCAAGGAATTGGTTTCAAATGGATCAATTCTACTTACAAGAGACCTCTGTTTTGGGGCACTTGCAAAGACAGTCAGGCTCCTCTTTGGACAGCACTGGGTCTGGTCACATCAGTCAGAAATCATCAACAACGGTCATCCCTCATCTGGTTCTCCTTAAGGATCAGGGCATAGTCAGCTGTTGGCTTCCCCCAGTTTTTCTCACATAGGCAATATTTAAGGCCTCTCATTGTTAAGGCTTCTCCACCCAAGATGTCAGGCAGCTGTCTCAGGATAGGTGGATTAAGGGCAAGTCTTGTAACATGTTTGGCAGCTCTCCCTCAAAGATGTTTTATAGGCTGATGTTCTCCTTGTCTGATCTTGTTTTGTTCTGTGTCCTCTTTCTGCATAGAACAAGTGTTTTTTAATGTATAAGCCCTACCTCCAATTATTATAATTAGAAGGTGCTAGTTTATTGGTGCTAACTTTCTCATTGGCTGATCATCCTCTCTTCCTCCTCCGCAGAGCCAACCCCTATCTGCCCGGATAAGCCCTTGGAGTCCCCTGATTGAAGTGTAGTGGAGAGGTATACCCTTTGACATTTACATGATATGTAGATATTAATGTTCCCCTACTCATGACAAACTTAATGAAATGGCTCCCATGTTTGCACAAGATTGCACGTGAAAATTGTGTTTTTTCCAATTTGCACAACAATTATAACAATCTACATTACTAGAAATGATATACAGTTACATGATTCACTAGGCTAACAATTTCTTGAATCTTGGCTCCGGCACATATTCCATGAAGCTAAGAATACATTTTAGATTGCCATAGAGTTTCCAAAAGTCTAATATTTAAGAGATTGGTAGCATTGAAACAGACTCAGCATCAGCTTTCAAATGACATATGAATGGACTCAGTGTGACATATTGTTACTGCGAAAATGAACGATTATGATATCCATTTAAACCAATGTAAATGTTCAAAAATATATGCAAATCCAAACTCCTATTTCTCCATATTGGTTTAATTTCTCCAAAAACACGGTGTTCAGAGCATCTCCAGAATCTGCCTGAATGTTGTTTTAAGGTTGGTGTAAAAGCTATTAGCCTTTTCTTCTTTATGAGTTGGTGGGTTGAAGAGATTTTATCACTGCCACTAGATGGTCTCTGACATCAGGAGGCTGTGCTGGCATCTCCCATGTTGTCCTTGTACTCAAAAGTTGACTACAATTCCAATCTAATATTTTGTATTTTCAAGCATTTTCACTCACCCACGGGTGGTTCTGTGTTGATCTGGACCGTCGTAAATACTTGCTTTGCACAAGATTCACAGAGTTCTCCTTTCCAGATAGGGAGCAAGTCAGACCTGCAATGGGGCAGTCACTTGACTAACATGCTTAGCAACTCAAAATAAATGCAAGTTTTGCTTGTGCTCAGAGGAGATTGGTATGTGGCATCTGAAACAACATTACCTTTTGAATCGTGGCATTCTTTTCCCATTGCATCCATTTTTTATTTCAGGAATGTGTATTTTTCTGTTTGTGCTCAATGCCGATTTTACTAATATTTCAATTTCTTCTTTCCTGCAGCGTATTTATTAATGTGGCAAACAGAAACTCGAAGGGCTGCTGTTCAGTTTGTTCACTCACAAATGCATGGGAATATGCAAGGTGCAGATATATCCAAAAATGGTGTTTCAAAGTGCTGTGCAATGAAGGATTTTAACATAGTTTTGAATTTTGCAAGTGAGACGGACTTATTTCATTTCTCACAGTGCACAGCATTTTGATGTGTGGCAATTTTAATGAAAATGTTGCATGTTTCTCTCATCCAGCAATGTCCCTTTTAAATCATTTGCAATCTGATTTTACTTTTCAGCATACTCCGTGATTAAATGCAGAAAGACACACACTTTCCTTAATACACTGTTCCTTGTGTTATCTTGAGCAAGACACATATTTTCACCCCCTAGGTCCTTTTGCTGTGTCAATATTTTTGGCCTGTCATTTTTTGTTTGTGTGCCTTGCCATTAGAATAATGCGTTTCACAGTAAGGCCTAACCTGGCCTTTACCTTTCGTGTTCTAGGGCTATCATTAAACCCCACATTCCCCATATATTCACACTACCTTTTGTAAAGTGGTTCCTTGTGTGTTAGAAAGTTTTACATTACAGATACATCCTATAGACTCATACATACACAAAATGAATCACATCGGTATATTGCAGTTGACTCATGATGAGAACAATCACAGAAAAAAAGTAGTTTGATAGTAGTCATGATGTTTATTGCTTATTGTAAAGCAAGACCATGAGGTATTCAAATTCAAGACTACGGAACAACAGCATTCATGTTTGTATCCTGGATTTTCCAGCAGATGATACAATGATCCTGGTCAAATTAGCTAATATAACTTACATTACTGTGCTGTGTTCTGTGAGGTTGGCCTTCTAGCCTGCTGCTCGTATCGTTTAGCCCATTACTTGATCTTTATTCTTATGTAGGCCATTTGGGTGGAAGGGTTGGTAGACGACAGAAGAGATGTTGCAGGCCTCAGGCAAGCATATTTTAAGGTCTGCTTGTTTGACACAAAAAACAGTTTGCTTTTTGGTAAAAGTCAAAGGTTTTTATGCACGTATATTAATGAAAATGTCACCAGCCATTGTTTTAGAATTATTTAAAGCTTTAAAACACAAAAGACAAACCCAAATTAAACATGTTTAATCACATCGATTGGTATGCTGGTTCTTATTTACTTCCCTGTATGATGGAGAGAATGAAGCTAAAATCATTCCCATTTTGCATAACACCCTTCTAGAATATTTTGTTTAAAAATGATCATGCTTGGTAATGTGATTTATGTACTTTACAAGTCCTTTTTTTATAAAATGAGATTGTTTTAGTTCATGGTACGAACTGTAAAAGAAAATGTTCAAATGCAGAAATTGCAGAGTTGGCACAAATCCCAGCTTCACCCCTTAACCAATGTGTGATCCTGGACATCTCATTTAATCTTGTATTGCCTAACCTCTCAACATTGCCAGTCCCTAAACCTTTCAAAATTGTCTGCCCTTCTGAGTGATTTCATTCTCATGGTACGATCTTCATAAAAGCCTTATTCTTGTTTCACTGTGTTAATAGTGAGCATATTTATATCGCACACCACAGACATTTGTTCCTTTGATATCTAGTGGCAACATTATTTGAAAACCCTATCCCACTTCTAATCTCAGTCTGTCTGGATAAAGACACCTTGCTGGTAGCTTCTAAAATGCCTCCACTATCCATGCTATGGTATGTTTAGTGCTTTCCTTCCTTCCAAATGGTGGTCTCTATCGATGCATGAACACTTTTGCATTCTGTGGGGCAGCTAATGTGAGTTCTCTGTCTATTATGGGTTACATGTACCTTTTACATATGGTCCTGCATTAATACTGCATCTACCTTCCTGGATGTCATTGATAAAAAGTATCCTGTATGTACTAGAACAGTAACCCCTTTGTTGACTGCTAATGCTGGCCTTCAAATGCTACTTGTCTTTCATTCTGATTAGAGCAAGAACGAAGAGGGCAATGGGACTTAAAGGGAGTAAAAGTGCTTATTTTGCTGCGAGACAGAATATCAACCTATAGGTTGTGAGCGTGAGTGGTGGAGGTTGAGGGGCACGAGCAGTATTCTTGATCCCTTTATTCCTTTGGTTTGGTGGAGGGGGGCCCCAAAGATGTCCGTGCCCATGGCCCCAAAAGTGCTTAAGATGGCCTGTGTGAACCTCCTCCACAAGTGCAAACCGTTCCATAAGAACTTAGCAGTTCCATGCCAGTGCTTTGGACTCTACTGGGATTATGTTCACACTGATTAGGCTTACTGCAGGGACCATTTCCGGTTGCAGAGGCAAATATATTTTCCAGCCAACACATTCCACCAAATGTACCACACGCCAGGGCCTCAGTATTGGCTTCAGCTGCCATATTATCTTCTTTTTCACCACTGCCCAGAGCTTTTTGGTGTCTGGCATCAGCAGGTCACGACGAGGGAAAGCCATCATGCTCACCAATGCCCTGCCTCTTTCCTGTACTACTGGCAACGGAGCAAAGGCTGACAGATTAGCTGTGCAAATACTAATTTCACGCTCCAGACCACATCACGTTGTGAATAGTATATTTTCGGCGAGTGGTTAATTCCCGCTGGAATTGAAATTACCTATTTTTCCTGTATCAAAAACATTAATATATTTCTTTCCAAGCCTACCCCACAATACGATTATTTTTTATTTCACCATAGATTGAAGGATACATCACAAAATAAATCTGATAAGACATTTCCTATAAAGAATTACATTTTTTAAGAGATAGCCTACCTGAGTCTGGTTGAAGTATATTAGACTGGCATGGCATATATCCAATATGGTATATCAGTTTCTCTTCTGATGGAACTCTTATCGTTGAAACATTAAAAATACTGTGAAAATAAACTACCGATATTCAAATGTATATGTTGTATTCCAGACATTCCTATTCCTCACTCTGAGATCCCAGAGTTAATAGAGGAATAAGACATTTTGAACTTCTTTCGTTCCTGAAAAATATCGCCGTTTATGTTTATGTATTTACAGGGGCAGACTAAAATCAACAAGTGCAGATTCTCAAAAATGAGTGCAAATGAAAAAAAGCATACAGGAGGCGCTTTTTTCATAAGCGCTGCTTGCAGTGATGTGCCAACTTATTCTCGGAGGTGAGGTGCGTATATCAGTGGGTTCTGGACAGCAGCACAAAGATGCACTCTCCCAACACTAATGTATGACCAGCTCAAAAGTGGGAGTGCATTTGATAGTGGCATGTCCTTAAGGGCCTGTGCAAGCCGGATGAGAGAAAAAGGAAAAAAAATATTCTAGTGGTACAGCAGCTGTTCATTCTGAAGTGATGTGGCCATGATCCTGCACTGCTGTTGGTTGGATACGACCGGATTACAGCTCGAATCTCCTGGATACACAGTAATCAAGTTAGCGTCGAGGGACTATCTCACAAGACCTTTCAGAAGGCCTGAGAACCTGCCAAGTTCAAGCCTTGTTTCTGTGATATGTTTGGAGGTATTATCCATTTGTCTTCAGTCACTCAACACAAGGAGACTTCCATGAAACCGCATCTGGGTGAATAAATTGCTGACAACCCAGCTAGTGTCTTCCTTTTCAGAATCAAGCACAATGCTCAATGTCGGTCACACAGCAGGGTTTTAGTGCTTATAGAGGAGAAGCAGGAGGGGAAGTTTAATGTGCAAGCCATCAACTGGGATACAATTTGGGCATGAGAAATACAAGTGAAAACTCCTTGCTCCACATCACAGCTAATGGATCTTTCAAACTGTAATTGTATTACCCTAGTCTAGTTGTATTGTAATGTTGATGTGAATTAAGCACTTTGGGCCTCATTACGAGTTTGGTGGTGTCTGGCTGGTAAATCTTCCCAGATAACACCAAACAGTATTACCGTAACCACCACTTGGTCTGGCGGTATTTCCACCAATACTGCTGGATTACAAGAGGTAGTGTAATTCCCAATGGTAACCCATTGGGGATTGTTGGCAGTATTATCTCTGGCGGAATTACCGGGTGATAATTCTTCCGATTTCTTTATGTAAAGTGGAGGAGATACCTCCACATGAAGCTGGAGCTATCTCCTTCACTTTACCTCCAGAAATCGGCAGAATTACCACCCAGTAATTCAGCCAGATGTAATACCACCAAACTTGTTGTTTGGTGGCGCAGGAAAAATTGAGGTACCGCAATTACGCACACTTTTTTCCCACATTGCCAAACTCGTAATGAGTCCCGTTGTTCCATCTTTGATGGTCTGAACTAGATGTTTGCTCCTGGCAACCATATCGTCAGGGTTATCGAGTCATAAAGGTTCCCATGACGTGATCTAACTGAGCTAAGCATCAGCTACGCAGCCCAGCCAGTTAACACGTATGGTCTGGCGTAACCATCTTGGACACCTATTCCATATTTAGATTCTTCAGGGCTGGGAAGATAGCTCAGGCGCAACCCAATAATCTTGGAAGCAAGATAACACAGAGAGTCACATGTTTGAATTAGCTCAATATAAATGCGCATGTGAAGTTGTTTTAGAAAGTCACTTTTCTAAGTCCTGTGAATTCGGTCTGCAGAAGAACACCAAAAAATTATTCTCAATCACCAGGTACAAACACATGGGTCAGATAACCAAAGAATAGCAGGCATGTACATGCATTTTAGACATGTCCAAACATTGTTTATCCATGTGAAGTTGAACTAGCATCAGTCTGAAGGATATTTGTGCTAAAGCAATTCAACATGCCAAATGGATTTAGTGCACATGCAAAATACGAATTTTAAGATTTGTATTTGTATTTATTTGTATGTATTTTATTTATAAAGTGCAGCCAGGCCCATGGGCATACGGGCACATCAATTTAAAATACAGGTTGCAGAATGTTACAGTTACATACAGTAGATAAGGAAGATACATACGTGTTACAGAGACATACATGTTACAGTTACATACAGTAAATAAAGGAAGATGCAGTTAAATAATACAGTATAGTAAGTGGTCTTGAGGATGTATGTGAAGTGAGTTGGTTAGTAAGGTAGGCTGGAGCGAGGTTGGCCCTGGCTTTGTGTGTTAGGGCAAACGTTTTGAGAGATATTCTATGTTCTACCGGGAGCCAGTGCAGGTTGTGTCTAGTCTCAGAAATATACAACTTCTTGGGGTGGTTGAGGGCTGCCCTGATGGCATTATTCTGAATTACTTGTAACTTGTTAATGTTTTTGTGGCTAGTACCTAAATAGAGGGCGTTAATCAATTTTGGACAGAACTGGAGTTCTAGCAAGTGTGATGCAATTAGGTGTGGAAATGAACGGCCTGCAGGCGGTGATTAGTTTATAAGTATATGTGGATGATATTGCTACTGCATTAGTTTGTTTGGAGAAGGATAAGGTGGCATCAAGGTAAATGCCAAGAGTTTTAGGGCCTCATTACACGGATGGCAGAGAACCATGGCGCTATTAGCGCCATGGTTCATGCCAGTAAAAAACCGGCATCGCCTTGGCGGAAAGGAAAATTACCGCCCCATTCCAAGGTTGGCGGGGCGGTAATTCCCCCTTCCCCCATTGCCCTTCCCCATTCCCATTTTTGCCCCATAGGGCTTAATGGGAATGGGAACGGCGCCAATTTGCGGTACCGTAATTAGCTCCCTGGGTCCCTTTGCGGGATGGTTTTTAACGCCTGCAAAAAGCAGGCGTTAAATCCCCCAACCCGCAAAGGGACCTCGTAGTAAGGCGGTAAGGATTTACCGGTACCGGTATTTACTGGTACCGGTAAATCCTTACCGCCATCCGTGTAATGAGGCCCTTAGTGTTGTTTGAGACGTTAATGGAGTTGCCATCTATAGTAAATGATTTGAAGGCAGTGTTTGGTTTTTTCAGTTCAGCGTGTGTAGCAAGGATAAGCAGCTCAGTTTTTTCATCGTTTAGACAAAGACCATGTTGTGCCATCCATGCTTGTATTACTGAGTAGATTACGTTAAGGGTTTTGCTGTCAGTTGCATAGTCTCCAGAGATGGGAATGAGTATCTGGGTGTCATCTGCATAGTTAGTATACGTGACACCCAGATAGTCAAGGATATCAAATAGGGGCTTTGTAAAGACATTATAGAGCATGGGGGACACACAAGAACCTTGCGGAACCCCACAAAGTACCGGGGAATGTTCAGCAGAGTCAGTAGGAGAGAAGACCATCATAGTTCTGTTCACCAAGAAGGAGCTGATCCAAGATGTGTGTGAGTCGGAGAAATGTGCTGCAGATTACAGATGGTGGCATAACGTTTGGTGGTTGACCAAATCAAAAGCTGCTGACAAGTGAAGCAGTAAGAGGAGTGCTAGTTTACCATTGTCTTTTAATACTTGAATTTGAGCGGTGAGATCTATCAAGGCAGTTTCCGTGCCGTGTCTTGGTCGGAAACCGGATTGCCTTAGTCCCAATAGATTGTTAGATTCTAGATACGCCTATATTTGCAGGTAGGCTGCGCTATCCAATATTTTTAGTAAAAAGGGTACCGTTGTTATCGGCCTATAGTTAGACAGGTTGGCTGGGTCAAGAGTTGGTTTTTTGATTAGAGGAATGACCCAAGCATCTTTTAAGTTATCAGGCACTATTCCAGTTTTAAAGGAGGCATTGATAAGGTTAGTAATAAATGGGGCGAGGTCATGTACTGCTGCTTTGATGATCGGAGCAGGACAGACGTCACCTTGGCAATTCGATGGTTTGGGTTTCCTAAGGATGTTTTCCACTTCCCAGATTGACAGGGGTGAGAAACTAAATGGTTTACAGGTAGGCTCAAAGGTGGAGTTCTTATTAGGATATTGTTTGTATTCAGAGTCAGAGAATAGCGAACATTTTTTCGCATTAATTTTAGATTGTAGCAGAGCTATTTTATCTAATAGCGCCTTCTGAATGTTAGTGCACCATAATGCATCTGTGATACATTTGTCGACAGGGGTGATAGGAGATTCCAGTTCTTTTAGGATCTTAAAAAGTTCTTTTATATTTGATTCCGCTTGTATGATCCTTTTGTTGTAAGTGTCTTTTTTAGCAAGTATGATGGCCTCTTTGTAGTTAGAAGATGCTAGGATTAGCTAATTCTTATTAGTTACTGAGGGGCACTTTTTCCAATGTGCTTCTGCAGTTCTCTTAATTTTACGCAGTTCTCTTAGATGCAGCGTGAACCACAAATTCAGATGATGTTGTGGTTTAGGTTTCCGCAATTTTAGAGGGGCGATGGTATTCAAAGCTTTAAGTATTTCCTGATTGTATGTGTCCACTAGGACTGTGGGGTCAGAGGTGGCAGTATTGTTGAGAAGAGGGTGTAGTAAAGGGAGGAGTTTGTCAGGCGTAATGTCTTTCTTGTTCCTGGTGTGGGTGGCTGGAGCAATGATTGGCAAAGGACGTTGTGTGGTGGCTTTGATGGAGAAGGTTATTTTATGATGATCAGACCAAATACATGGTTCGTTAGATAGACGATCAATATTGCAATTAAGGTTGGTGAGCCAGTCCAATGTTATTGTAAAGCAAGACCATGCAGTACCCAACAGTGTTATGTACAACACCAGTGTGAGATTACCACCACAGTGACCAGTCTGGACTAAAGGATCCCAGGGGTAGAAGCCCCCTGCAGGTGTACACATTAAGCTCTTAAAGCCACCCGGCTACCAAAGATGGCACCATAGAACCCCAGTAACATGAACCTTTCCCCACTCTTGGTACTATAGGATTCTGGTAATGTGTGTTTTATGAAGATATACACTATTAATGTTAAAGTGCACTAGCTGTTTCAGCACTCAATCAGAAATACAAAATGAGTGCAACAGAGCCCCAGAAGTGTCCCATTGTTTCTATAGAAAACACGATTTGTGACCTAGCTATAGCAGTACATCAATATAATGTCACACATATTTGGCCGCAAAAGCATAACCTCCTTCCAAAATTGCCCTTCCAGTGCCAGGGAACTCCACAAGTGCCCTTTCCATGTAGTATGACTAAAGCCAGTCTTCCATAGCACTGCTCAGTCAGAGCTACAGTATTATATGTCCATGTGTGCTTACATGCCTCAACAGAGTACGTTTACAGCAGAAGTGAACAGCCAGTTCTGAAAAAAAAAACAGATGTTCCCACTCAGTGCTATAGAGTGGTAACACTCTGATGTTCCTCCACTGTCATTTGTCAGAACTTAAGCTGTGTAAGAGCCCACAATAAGAACACTGTTATTGCTTTAAGACTACAGTACTGCTATCATTGTGGTATTTTCTTTCTGCATGCTTAGTAAATGATATGGACCAAAACAGTATGAATCTACTCAAGTAGTGCCTGGTCAGTTGTATAGGATTCATATATAATAAATGGGGCGAGGTCATGTGCTGCTGCTTTGATGATCGGAGCAGGACAGGCGTCACCTTGGCAATTTGATGGTTTGGGTTTCCTAATGATGTTTTCCACTTCCCAGATTGACAGGGGTGAGAAACTAAATGGTTTACAGGTAGGCTCAAAGGTGGAGTTCTTATTAGGATATTGTTTGTATTCAGAGTCAGAGAATAGCGAACATTTTTTCGCATTAATTTTAGATTGTAGCAGAGCTATTTTATCTAATAGCGCCTTCTGAATGTTAGTGCACCATAATGCATCTGTGATACATTTGTCGACAGGGGTGATAGGAGATTCCAGTTCTTTTAGGATCTTAAAAAGTTCTTTTATATTTGATTCCGCTTGTATGATCCTTTTGTTGTAAGTGTCTTTTTTAGCAAGTATAATGGCCTCTTTGTAGTTAGAAGATGCTAGGGTTAGCTCATTCTTATTAGTTACTGAGGGGCACTTTTTCCAATGTGCTTCTGCAGTTCTCTTAATTTTACGCAGTTCTCTTAGATGCAGCGTGAACCACAAATTCAGATGACGTTGTGGTTTAGGTTTCCGCAATATTAGAGGGGCGATGGTATTCAAAGCTTTAAGTATTGCCTGATTGTATGTGTCCACTAGGACTGTGGAGTCAGAGGTGGCAGTATTGTTGAGAAGGGGGAGTAGTAAAGGGAGGAGTTTGTCAGGCGTAATGTCTTTCTTGTTCCTGGTATGGGTGGCTGGAGCAATGATTGGCAAAGAACGTTGTGTGGTGGCTTTGATGGAGAAGGTTATTTTATGATGATCAGACCAAATACATGGTTCGTTGGATAGAAGATCAATAGTGCAATTAAGGTTGGTGAGCCAGTCCAATGTTCTTCCTTTAATATCTGTGGGCTCATGAATGATATGGGCGTGACCAAGGTCAGATAGAGTGTTAGCTAGTTCAAGGGCATTGGTGTTCATAGGGTCATTAAGACCAAGATTAAAATCCCCAAGTAGGATACTTTGTGAGTTGGGTTTGGTATTAGTAGATATAAGGGATAAAATATCCTCAGTGAATGTGGAAATAGGTCCAGGCGGTCAGTAGATAAGGTGCAATGTTGCTGTGTGGTTGGGTGATAATGGTAGTTTGATGGACAAGGATTCAGCAGAGGGGATTTGTAAGTCCTGAATGACTCTAATGTCGAAGGTGTTTTTGAAGATAAAGGCGAGACTGCCTCCCTTCACCTGGTTAGTGTTTCTATCACATCTAATGATAGTGTAGTCGTTCGGTATGGCTAGAGCCAGGGAAGGCCCAGAAGCTGCATGTTTGGGTATTCTATGATGAAGAAAAAGACAATATGACACACAGAAACTTAAAATCTACAACTAGTTGTTCGAAAACAAATTAGAACTAATATTGCTGAAGAGATCAAGAGGTACAGACGTGTTAATTTTCTGGAGAGTACGAATTACCCCTCAAAAAGGAAGACATTTTTAGAACAACAATCCCCAGTGGAAAGAGATATAGTGACCAATACCACAGAGGCAAGAGAGGCAGAATCAAGAATAGAAGGAACATAAGAGTATGGAATCACAACAAGATCCAAGAACCACAACTGTTAACCAATACAAACAACACTGTAGATTTGGTGTTGAACCTCTCTGCTCATGTCCTCACCAATCCTGAGAGGACACTACTGAATAATGTTTTAGACTACTCACCATTACTGCGATTAACATCACAGACACTTACATTGATGTATTCAAGTTTATGAGAAAATGAAACTCAAATTACATTTTCTTAACAAGCAACCAATCAATATCACTGATACAGATATTGAGTGACTTGACAAGTCAAGATTTAAAAGCAACAAAACTGGTAATTTCCTTGTAGGAGGGTACAGTGATTGAAGATGCAAGACGTGGGCAGAAGTTAAATATTGAATGCGACTTACCATGTCCCAGAGAATTGAGGAAGAGCTTTAAATATATACCTCCTATTGTGGAGAATAACATGATAGATACTTTCTTCAGCTTGGTCACCAACGATTTAGATCATTTGCATCTGTGAATTCACAATACACCATATAAAGAATTTGTGACTAAAAATTAGAGGAATGTACTCACAGTGGTCATCAATAACAAGATTATTGTCATCATGAAAACTGACAAGGGGGAAAAAATGTTCTGATGAACCATAAATATTACATAACGTCAAGCATAAATTACCTAAATAGCCCTGGGTGTTACCGACTTCTGAAGACTAATCCGACCACTAGAGTCATTCAGAATGCACACAGTTTAATACAGAAATGGTATCACTATCGCCTTTTGGATAATGAAGTTAAAGATTGTCTGTTTAACTCAGACAATACTATTCCGACGATTCATTTTTACCACGTCTGCATTAATTGATACACATTTTAGAAATGTTGTTACCGATCTGGATTAATTTAAAACAGGTTCCAAGCATATTTTGAGCATTTTCGACTTTTTAGAATGGCAAAAAGTTTACCTGCCAGTGACCTATAATGTTAAATTATTGTATACCTTGATTCAACATGAACTGGCACTTAACACAGCTTTCTTCTGGCTTCAACAAAAATCAGCTTCTTATTTCGAATTCTGTAAAATGATCATTGAGATGTTAGAATTTATGTTAACCAACAACTGCTTTTTGTTTTATGGAGATTGTTACAGTCAAACAAGGGATGGTTCTATGTTATTCGATCACCAAAGTTTTTTGCTGAAAATATTTGGCTGAAAAAACTCATTGACATTTTTAAAATATATTTGGGGGTCCCTAAACCCATGTTTTCCTATTATATATTACCTATTCCCCACCCCCATACCACTTATATCCCCTTACCAACTCACCCCCATATTTTAAATGTTTGGCAAAAAACTCAGCGAAAAAAAGCCGGGCGATAATATAATTGAATTTCCTTTTTTTTTAATTTGGGGGGTTAAACCCCAACCCCCTTCCCTTTTATTTATTCTCTATCCTCCCACCACCCCTACACCTTATATTCCTTTAACCACCCCCCATATTTTTTGCTGAGTGTTTTTTGGCCGAATATTTTCAGCAAAAGACTCCACGAAAAAATAAACCCGGCGATGAATGAACATTGTCCATTTGTCACATCCATAGCAAATCTTTTTATGGGGCAAGTAGAGACCACATTTGCCCTGTCACCAAGTTCATGAATCAGCATTAATCATGTTATTCTTTGGAAACGATTTATCGCTGATATACTAGCAATTCGGAAAGGGAACCAATTAGAACTAGATGTCTTCACAAAGAAACGTAACCCTTCACCCACCCATGATTTACCCCTGTTTTCTGCATTCAACACGTCGAGAGCCTAGTCCTCGTAGCATGTTCCACGAGCACTTTTACCTGGCATCAGCTCGTAGGTAAGGTTAAACTGCAAAGCAGCATCTGCGCTGCATTTTGTGATATATTTGGGCATTTGTTAAAGTAGTTAAACGGGCACGCTTGGCACCTTTCCAGCTAAACCCTTCCATCCATTTCTTGCTTGCATTGCTGTTGTGTTAAAACTTGTCCTTTTTACCTTCCTTTTAGGAAAGTTGAATATGAATGTTTTTGCATTGCAGTTGTGTTAAACTAGGCCTTTTGACCTCCTTTTAGGAAAGTTGAATCTGGGTGTTTTTACATTTCTGTTCTGTTAAAACTAGGTATTTTCCCCTCCTTTTAGGAAAGTCCAATCTGGGATTTTGCTGCAAGCTGCCCTGCCCAGATGTCTTCTGTACATACTGCTCCTACGTTCCTCTGTGGTGTGTCGCCTGTTTGTTGCCTCCTGTGTGCCTCCTTTCTCTGTGAACCCTCCCACTCTGGTGCTTCCTGTGGTTGGTGGCTGTGGTCTCTGCTTCTTTTCCTCCCTCACTCTACCCTCTTGCATCCCCAAACCCCCTATGGTGCTTTCAATATCTGCCATCTTGTCAAACTGCTACTCTATCTCCTTCACTATCCCTCTCACTAGGTCTGGAAGGATGACGTTTGAGAGGGATATCATTGTCTCCAACTCAGGCCACATCACTGCTTCCTCCAGACATCCTCTCATCGACATCCTCTTTTTTGTTCTCTCTGCAGACCTATTGACCCCCATATGGTCTCTCTCCTTTCTCCTCCTCTCCCAATAATGGTGGCATCCGGTAGGAGATCCTGGTGGCCCCCTTACAATCCTCCAAGACCATCATCAATGTCTATCTAAATGGCAAAGTCATGGTCCATGGCTCTCAGCCCAATCTGCTCCTTCTTGATAGGTGTCTCCTGCATCTCATCAATTTCCTCCCTTCTCCTGCCACTCCTTCCATCACCTCTATGGCCCCTCTTCCACCTCCTTCCTCCTCTGCCGCCTCTCTGGAACCCAGCACCTGGTCTGCTCTGGCCCCTATGCCACATATGTCTACTGCCTCTGCCCACTTTCAGGCCCTTCTCCCACCTCCACTAGGTGTGCTTTACCCCTGCACCTGGTATGATGTCCTTTCATCGACACATGCTTTTTCTGACAGGTGTTTTCATCAACACATGCTTTTTCTGACAGGTGTTTTTTTTTGCTGAAAAAAAACACATCAAATGTATTTGGGCGGTTGGGAAAGGGCATATAAAGAGTTGGGGGGCCTGGAATAAAAAACAAATAGGTAGAGAAAGGGGTGCCTGGGGGGAACCCCCCAAAATAATTTAAAAAATAGAAACACCCATCAAAAGAACAGGTGTCTTGGAAATGACATAGAACCCTGCACCTCAAAGTCTTTCAACTCTCTCTGCTGTTTTTAAAATATTCCTCTGTCATCCACAACTTTCTTGACCTGGATGTCTTTGCTCTCGCTGAGACACGGTTCAATGCCAGCTCTGTCATGAGTTTTGATACTCTACGCCCTGAGCGCTACAAGATCCTCTCTGAGCCTAGAGTCAACCGGCCCAGAGGTGGAGTGGCCCTGATCTTTCTGGAGTGGGTTCCTGCTTCAGTCATTCCTATGCAGCCTACTCCTCCTTTGAATGCCTAGTCTCCTGGCCTCTCTCTGAATCTGGCCACCATCTGGCCACCATCTACAGGCCACCCTCTGCCTCTCAGAATGGGATGACCTCTCTTCTCCTCTCCTTGCCTTAACCACTCAATTTATTTTCCTCTGAGACCTGAACATCCACATGGAAGCTTTGATTCCCTTCTCTGGGCTCTTCCACAACCTATGCAACTGTCTCTTCCTTTTCATTCTACCCTATGGTCTGACAAACTATTGCGTCCCCCTCAAAGGCATCTAAAACTCCCCAATAAGAGTCAATGATGAACACACCACAGATGGGAATGAGACCATGACAAAGTGTGGGTGAAGTCAAAAAGTAAAAGTTTATCCAAACCAATATAGGGCAAGCAGAGAACTCTGCAAACTCTGAGAGCGCTCTGCCACACATCAGCAAACATTCACATTTTGTTACAAAACCACGTCACCTATGACATGGGAGCTAAGGGATAAATGAATCTGTGATATTGGGCAGTGGATATGAGGTACATATATATCTATAGGGGTGAAGCTATGGGATTGGCAAGGCTCAGTGAGGTTCATCGTGATGCTTGCAGGTCAGCTGAACTCATCAGGGTGGAGCTCCGGTCAGATGATGGTTGATTGATACATCTTTGACTATGCTAACATTTGCCCTTGTGGCCTCTCATACTCATTCTTTGTTAATTGTAATTCATGGTGCCATGTAAATCCTACAAACCGTTATTCTAACATCACAAGAGACATAACACATAACTCTCGGTGTGATTCGTTAATTATTCTAAAGAATACTATACAAGGGGTGAGCAATAGGTGAGCAGCTTTCATGGGCTTAGGTGGTTCATCGGGGGGCACAGGCAGGGATACATCATTCATTCCTCCTTGTTAGAACTATTGAGGGACGCCTTTGTAGTATGTTAGTACAAGAGAAAACATATGGCCTTTATGGTCAGTTGGGGTTAGGGTGAACTGGGATACTACCGGGTCAAAGGGCATTCAGCCGGTACTTCAGGGGGAGGTGGGATGGGAGGCTTGTCAACCATATTTCTTGCAATCCAAGTCTGGGGGCTTTGGAGGGTGCTCGCTGGGTGCGGACACAAGGGAAGGGAGAGGGGTTACAATTGTAGCATCACATCATTCAAAGGTCTAGGGCTTCACATCTCAGCCCGGCCAGAGGGGGAGGGAAGATAGGGGTTGGGCACGCAGAGGTACATGAGAGGGGAGAAAAGACCCCGTAACATGTTGGGCCGTACGGTGGTCAGTCATAATTTCGGAATTTTTTTTTGAAAGACAATAATGTCGAAACAATAATATTGAAGAAAAAAAATATCGATTTTCTTTTTTTATTATATATTTATTTTGGAGTCTGGGAATAAAAAAAATGGGTAAAACAACATTTTTTTTAAAAAAGGGTGGTTGGGGGGAACCCCCCCATTTCGAATAAAAAACATCATTAAAAAACATGCAACTTTTTTTTCTCGATATTTTTTTTGTTGATATTTTGACTTTCGAAATTTTTGTTTTCTAAATTATCACTATAAACCGGGCCGTACATTATTTATGTTGTGGCATCACACATACAGCATGCATTCAAACGAGGTAGAAATAGGTTAGTGTGTGCATTGGTACATTAAAAGGTGTGCAACGTTCTGCTTACATTATAAAGTGCATGATTCAATACTCAGAGGTTACTCGTATGCTACGAAGGACACTATTATACAGTCGGCACACATCATATTAAACCATACATATTGTGATACTTAATTGAATACATTTGAAGTCGCACATCTTTAGAAAATCATTGAGTATATATTGATATCATACATTGTTTTGTGCATTCTGTAACAACCAATAATACTTGCTTAGTAATGAAAGGCTTAAACATACACTTCATGGTTCTGCGTGCAAACTGGGATGGGTGAGGGTTATCTTATTTCAATATATATATATATATATATATATATATATATATATATATATATATATATATATATATATAAGAATATACAATCAGTCTTGTGGCATACACCAACAGGAGTGAATGTATAGTCCCTTCAGAGGGATTAGCTGAATGGGTGAAACAGGGTGGCACCCGGGCTATGTATGTGTATCTGGCACTTCAAACGGGGAACAGAGTTGGGGGGTTATACTCAGTATATGTCATAAATGTGGGGTCTGCGAGGGGACAGGACAAGTTTTATGGAGATAGCTTGTTTTTCTCAAATCCCAGCTTCAGCCCGGTCATCTGCAGGTCAATGATGGACTGCGGAAGGTGAAAGATACAGTGTTTGTCATGTAACTTGTTCACGCCTAGTCTCCCGTGAGAACAGGCCAGCAGCAGGGACGCTGAGGGGAGGAGGGCGAGGGAAGTGCTTGGCTCGCTGTGCGCGGTCAGGAGGGGAGAGCTGCAGCCCTGCAAACTGCTTGTGTTACGGAGGCCTACGTTGTTATGTTCCAAAAGGAAGTCTGAGTGTGTCACAAAAATGGAATCCGGTACCATACTACTGGATGAGCATTGCAGCCACATGTGTCAACGCGCAGCCATCCCCCATCCCTGGCCACAGGCACATGGATGGCTACCAAACGAGTCATAGGCTGCACGCAGGGGAGAATGGAGGGATTGGGGGCCTTTGAAGACCTTCCCTTCCATACAATACATATATGAGTTCAAAGCAATTGAAAAGGGCCTCAACAAAGAAGCAGAATTCAATATATTTTTTTCGCTAGATGCAATTATGCTATCACACATCCAGTTAACAGACAACATGATGAGCATGTTATCACCTATAACAATATTGAGGTATGATGAATATCCTAACATGATTTTCTACATTGAACTGGCCTTCTTCTTTTGATCCTGTCATTGTGATTTGCCCAGCTACTTTTGGAGGGTCCGTCTAAGTTTCTGGTCAAGGCAGTTTCAACATTTTCTCAGCTCAATATTTAAATAAATATGATTCACTTATTTCAGCATGTTCAGAATCAATGAGTTTGGGTTAGCCACCCAACTGCAAGGATTCCCTGTATGGCATGACACACCCCTTGATTAAGACCCATGGAATCCAATATCACTATTAGTTTATCCGTTATGATCGGATGCAGTATCCAACCAATTAATATAGTTCCATTCGAGTTTGATGGCACTAGGCACACATTGCAGTGCCACACTGTATCATGTGTTCCACATGAAGCATTTAACCTTTTGTGCCTTGCCATCATTATGTCCAGGATTATTTACTCTCTCACATAAAGCAAGAAGCATGCTAAATATGACTCAATGTAATTTTGACAAGAACTTGTGAAACACACAACATATTAGCTGTCAATCAATTAACATCACTCATGTTCCAGACCTTTTTGCCATAATAGAATATGGCTTACTTTTATTTGTGCACAAGAGATAGAGGTCAAGGATCAGGCTCAATATAACCTTAGAAGGCGGGGGTACCAAGATATCACCAACGGATTCAAGCAGTGACTTCAATTTATGCAGGGAAGTCTGTTTTTGCTGCCAATAATGCATGATACCTTGGTAACCCACCGATACATATTGCTTGATTTTCTCCAGCTCATTCGTATACGAACACGCACAGTATACAGTTCCGTTGGAAAAACAGAATCATGAGAAATTTAGGTAAGCAAATTTGAGCATTTGTGGAACATATAATTAGAATATTGAATTTATGAAATTTCGCAATTACTTGCAGATTCCGTTTGAGATTAGATGATTAATGCATTCAGTCCATTTATATGATAATCACGTAGCAATGATACCACTATGGATCAGATCATCATCATTTCATTTTAATTCATGTCTATTAGGAATAGGATGAGCGTTGTGCAATGATACTGCCATTTTCTTTAATGTTTTCACAGCTCTACGTTATCAGGTGCATGAGCTACAAGTAGTCTGACAACACAGGCCACATCTTATGAAATTCGTAAAACCTTATCCTGCAGAGAATGAAATAAGCATGATGCTTTTGAAATTGAGCACCCAACAATTCGGGCAAAGGAAAGTAAGTAAGAGGACACATTATGTCAGCTTCCCACTAAGTAACACATGACACACAGGACAGCAATAACAAGTGAAACATTATTTATGGCATTTCTAGCTTGTTACTCTTTTGGAGCAATCCATGTTTTTGAAGACAGCTTTTGATTTCAATGTCCACATACAGCATTGTCAAACAAATGGTTCTTATAGCTTCATCCTGAGATAGCTCATGCTTGGGTTAAGCACACTTACTAGGAGGCAGTATAAACACCAAGGTGGATACCATGGTTCCATCCTCACCATAATGGTGATAACTACATCAACATTACTAACTATAGGGTGTATCTCATGTTTGGGATGTTAATTTAGACTGGCATTTTCCATGGGTACTCAGGCACCACGTGGCTGTGGGGATTCACAGGGAGATCCACGAAATCCACCACTGAGGTGACTCAGTTATTTAAGGCTAGCAGTCTACTTTTCAATGATTGTTCGATAGAAAAGAAAGCATTCATAACGTTCGGATGGAAGCCACTAACGATTCAATGGGTGTCGTTTATAAAGAACGGAACGCGCAACGTAAGTCTGCTTGCTCCTAGACACTGCAGTGCTATAGATAAAGAAATAGGACCACAAGCCGGAATAAGCTATGTCACTAAGAGTATCAATAGTGCTGCATAACGGCCACAGATGAAGTCGGGAAAATTACATAAAAGAAAACATTTGTTTGCAAAACTTAATTTACATTATATTTCAAGGAGAAACCTCCTCAGTAAAAGACAAGACAAACTAACAAAATTCAATAATAAATTATAACTCAGAAAAAGCCGTAATTAATGAAAGGACTGCATTTAAAAGAGCACTAAAAACACAAGAAAGTAAAAGAAGAATATGTGGTATATTAATAATCACTAGTAAGCAGAAAAGAGACCAGCCTGTGAAATATCAAAGCATAGTATAGCCTATTATGTCAATGGCGTAGCTCAAGAGATGCAATGCAGCCATTCTTCTTGTTGATTAAGACCTGAATCATAGCTGCTGGTGTTATACATCCATAATTGTTCGCATTGTTCTAACCTGGATGATGTATTGTTGGAATCAACGCCCTCAACTCTCTCAAGGGCCCACCATTTCATGTCATTGCAATTATGGTTATTCTCCCAAAAATGCAATACTAGTGGGGATGTTAAAGTCTTAGTACAAATTTTGGATTAATGTTCACCAATTCTCAGTATATATATATGACTTGAGACAAGGGCAAACAATAACACAAATTACATTTTTGGTGTTACATGTAGTGTGTTGTTTCAACTGCCAAATTTTGCCATTGATCATAACTGATGTACAGGCAGTTGTACACGCACATTGGCTGCAGACGCCACATGGAAAATGGCCAGTGATGGACTTGGCACCACGTAGACTCGGGAGGGTACTCTGTTTACTAGCAGGGAGAGCTCGGTCTGCTCTCGAAAGCCAGTTTTTCAAATATTTGCCCTTTTTAAATGCATATATTGGGCGTTCCAGATTTGGATTATTCATTTGCAACAATTGCCAATGTTTGGCAATGATCTACTTAATTCTGTAGTGATGTTTATTGAAAGTCATAGCACAGACTACACGCTCCTTGGTAATATTAGGTTTTGCCAGTAGGGTATTCCGGTGTTGATATTTAGCCCTTTTACATGATTGTCTAAGTAAGTGGGAGGGATAACCCCGAGACTGCAGCCTATCTTCGATGATGTCCCCTGGGTCATAAAGTCCTCAACCCTGGAACAATTGCACCTAGCTCTGAGAAATTGTCCATAGGGGATACATTTGCGCAAAGATTATGGATGAAAACTATCAAACCTGAGGATCATATTGTGGTCAGTTTCTTTGCGGTAAAGGTCAACAATAATCTGTCCGTCTCCATTTCTAATAAGGAGATCCAAAAAGGTAGAGATTAATTGCTGGCAGACATGGTGAATTTAAGGTTTATATTTAGAGTATTCAACCATGTAAGAAACATAAGATGATCACTTTCTGATTTGTCCCATACAAAATTGATGTCATCAATATAATGTTTGTAAAGTCTGATGGTAGATCTAAATGGGGTTAGTATCTGTCAAGATGAACATCTTTTCAAAATGTGACATGTAGAGAGTGGCATAGTTGGGGGCAAATGCAGCCCCCATCACTGTACCTTTTTCCTGTAGATAGTAGGTTGACTTATAGCGAAAATAGTTTTTCGTTAACACTATTTCTAAAAGTTCTATTAACAATTCACTCGGAATTTGATGTACCCCAGGTCTAAGATCAAGAAATTCTTTAATGACATTAAGATATTCTAGTTGGGGTATGTTGGAATAAAGAGCTTCTGCATCGAGTGCTAACAGTATATCTGTATTGGCAACAAAGGTCAAACCCTCTAAATGCGTAATAGCATCAGTAGTATCGGACAAATATGTATCTGTGGAATATGCCAACGGTTTAAGAAAAAAATCTAGAAATTGGCCTATGAGTTCCAAAATGGAGAGGGACACAATGGGGCGACCAAGGGGGTTGTGAAGATTTGTATGGATTTTAGGCAAAATATATATGAGTGGAGTTCTAGTGCCCCTTGTCGTCAAAAATTGGAACTCCTTCTCATTTAAAGCACCCACATCACGTGCATATACCACAACTGACATAACTTCCTTCCTTATGCTGTCAGTCGGGTCACCTCTCAATTTATAATACACCTCGGAATTGTTAAGCTGTCACATTATCTTCTCATCATATTGATAGTGCTACAACACCTCACCCTTTATCAGCTTGTTTAATAACAATGGATGGGTCTTGCTTCAGATGTTGGAGACATAACCATTCTTGTTTGGTGAGGTTATAGCAGGCACCCTGTTTGGTGCCATCAGAGGCATCATAGATAGAATTGGAAACCCTTAGGACAACTTTTTCAAAGATGGCGGTTTCATCAGAACCCAACTGTAAGGTGGGCATGAATGTGGAATTGCATTTGAATGGAGTATGCAAACTATTGATGCTGTTCCCTGAGGCATTATTACCAAAGAAGTCCCTCAAACACATTTTTCGGAAAAGGCTTTGTTGCTCAATTTCGGCCTCCATTTTTGTAGGGTTTTTCATAGGGACAAAGGAGAACCCTTTCCCCAACACAATTTTTTCATGCACACTCAGATGTTTTTTGGACATATTATAGACAGCAGAAGGTTTTGCTATCTTTGATATGCCCGTCTCTGAGTCTCGAAGTAGTTGGCTATTGGGTGTTCCCCTTGATCTGGGGAAGGAAAAGGGAGATTAGGTGGGGGAAATGGAATATTAGGCCCCTGGGAACCAAAATTAGGGGGCTGTACAAAATGTCGGTAATACCAATATGGTCTACCTCTTCTTCCCGTATTGTTCCCCCTGTTCCAATTACAGCCTCTGTTGCCCCTTCAATTTTTATGAGTGTATGATCCACTACCATCTGATGATGTGTCAGAGAATGTCACTCTTTTTTTAGATGGATTTTGTCCATATTGCTGATTATGAGGATCACGCCAACGGCCAGGGCCTTGATAATCTGCTTGGAGATAGGGGTAAACAAATTCTTTGGAGAAAGCTTGAATGTCTTTCCTTCATTTGTCAATGTTCTTGCTAGTCGTAACTTTGACAAATTCATTGGTATACTTCCCAATGAGTTCAAGCGTTTCCTTGATGTTAATGAATGTAGTGAATGTAGTAACAAGGGCAAATAAAGTCTCTGCTTTGTCTATTTCTTTGCCTATAATGGAGCTTTTTTTAAGAGCTTTATTTATGGTCAACAGCATCCAATCGCGGCTGCATTTAGTCACCACACCTGAAAAAAGTGTCTCATATTCATCATTGTCAATAAAAAGGCTAACTGTCCGCATTGCCAGCCTCATTACCACAAAATAATTAAATGAAATTTGTATCACAGAAATGTGGATCTCCCACAGCTCTACCCACATCTTTGATGTCTTCATCCCACCTGGCTACAGCATCCAACCACACAGGGACAGTTGTGGGAGGCATGAAAGCTACCCAAGAAATCCGAACAAAGCTTTCCTCGTAACACATACCTTCTCACCCAACAAGTGACAATGAAAGCTGCCATTTACTCAAGGCATACCTTTAGGGAATCCAGTTTGAGAATTTTGAGACAAAAGTGACTGCCTTCCGTAGAGGGCATCAAACAATTCAATAATGGTACCTCATGACTGAGACAACCTTCCTTTGTCTCATAAACTTTAATCTATGAAAATAAAACACTGCTTTTATACTATGTCTACACTCAATCTATTTAGAAAACCAGCTCCTGAAACCGATCGCATGTAAACAATATGAATAGTCTCACCAAAATAAAATCTTATTGATCGAAATTCAATTTAACATGGTTATGCATATTCTCAATTTACCTCTGTGTTCCAGTACTTGTTTCAAGCACTTGGTTCTTCATCAGGACATTAATATGAATGCTGTAAGTGTCATTAATGTTTACATCTCCTCAAATTAATATTCCCTCCAGAAAATAAAAAAACAACACATATGATGACTAGTACAATTTTCTATTGTGCATGCCTTATAATCAATATGCCTTCAGGTCTAAACATCACTAATGCAATGTGGGCCTCCATCAATTTGCAATTAATTGTTGGTCTTCATACAAACATGAGCTATACATTAAACTGCTGTATATTTAATCTTTTATTGTTTCAAGGAGAAAATGCCATGATGGCAAGCGTTCTTCTGGCTATCTCTCAGGAGCCAGGTGGCATCATAAAAAACATAACTGAGGCTTTGTTCTTTGGAATCAACGTCTCATATGTATTTGTGCTACCAAGCTATCTTATTGCATACCCAGTTGTCCCATCACTCCCTAGGGGGCAGTATGTCCCTATCTAGTTCTGATGTTTTGGCAATGCCTTCACCCAAGGCTCCATTCCAGCTGAAATATGTCTTTTGCAACTATTGTATTTTATCTATCATCAATAATACAAACCTTTATTCTACATTTCACTAAAAGCTTCCTGGGAACAGCTAAGTCTTGCAACAATAGCTAGTATGTGTGCTGCACCTTGCCCTTCCTCCACGTACCTTGGCATGCTGAACAATCATTCGGGGAAGCAGGATTTAAGTTTAACTAAATGGAAAGACAGAGGCTCAGAACTGTGCCCTGGTGTCCTAAATAACAGAAATCTACACACTCTGATGAGGCCTAGTTCAAAATAGCAGGACCCTGTCTATTTTGGCAAGAGGCTCCTATGCTAATAGAAACCAGTAACAATGTCTCTGCTGCCCATTATTCCACCATGTGCATGGTTGGCTAGTGTTCTCTAAGATGTGCAAAACCTAAGCAAAACTACTTCCCATTTGAAGATGACCTGAAACACTGTGACACATGACAGACACACTAACACTACAAATGACCAAACCTCCATGCTAATGGAACTTCTGCAGCCTGTGCTTCCCTACACGTTTTGGACGCTGCCCCCGCATTCCAACAAAGGAGACATTGGTGTCACTTCTCAATGTCCCTCGTCTCTTACTCCACCAAAATTCTGATGATAGCTAAAATTCAGTGGTGTACTGCACATCTCACACTTCAGGAATTGCTTTGCCTCCATCTATGTGTAGAAGAGAGCCGAGACATGATGCTCAATCCCCCAAAGATGGTATTCATCCTACTTGTTCACCCTTCTAAGCAGGATTGCACATAGTTATGGCTGAATGACATGTGCCTTATCGGCTCCATACCTCAAAATCAAAATATAAGTGTCATGAATGCTCCTGACGTTCCTGGATCGTGTCCCAACCCCACGGCTTGAACTTTCCATACCACATATTGTAAACCTTCTTATCACATATATTACCCTAATGAAAAGTGCATACCTCTGTGTATTCCTAGCTAGGTTTGTGTTATATAAAACCGCAAATACAAATGCACACACGTAATAATATTTTAACAATACTTTATAGGTCAAACCTCAACACTATCATGTACACTTATAGAAATGGACTAACTTTGAAAATGTGCTAGTGGCAGCACATTGTAAGGAACTGTGTTAGTGTTGGTGGCCGCATTCCATGTTTCACAAGCTAAATGACTCGTTCCGCGCGGCTCGTGGAACTGGAATACGAGTTTCAATATGAAACGGTTGGCAGAGACGTGATGAGATGGCCAGCTTCATTAAAACTGAAATATGAAACGGTTGGCGGAGCCTTGATGAGGTGGCCCGCTTCATTAAAACTGAATTACACAGATTACTGGAGTCCATACATCTTTTCATTGGTGACGAGGTTTACAGCGGGCTGAGGTCCTGGGCGGGCAGTGCGAGTGAGCAGCAGACGGCAGCGCGGTGAGGCGCTCCTGCACAATTAGCCTGAGGCTGGCCAGAGGTCCAGACGGGGAACAGCTGTGACCGCTGTTCCCATGCAAGCCGCTCCGCTCTTCCCCTGGGCGTTGATGCGGCCAACGTGATACGGCAACGTTTCCCTGCCTTGCCCCGCCCATTTGTTTTGTCTCAAGTACTGCTAGGTATGGTAGTGAGGAGCAGGAAGTTGGCTCCCCAGTTGCCGTAATAACTGTAATAGAGCGACAAGCACAAGTTGACTCTCCAGTTGCCGTAAAACCTGTAATAGAGCGGCAAGGACATTTGTTGAATCAGTTTACCAGTACTGGGAGGCAGTGAACTTTCCCAGAGCACACTTGGCATACCTTAAATTGTTTAAATTACCTCTTCACACTTGGAGCATCTACCTACACTGCGGATACCGTCAAGGCAAGCAGAGTGCATGTGCACAGCTTCAACCCAAATTGCCACAAAAGGATAGACTTAAAGCTTACATTTGTGTCCTGAAAGCAAACAAGGTGGCTGCCAGCATGTCTCCCCACCCACCTTTCCTGTCTGAAGCAGGCACTCCACCCATCAGATGGGACAGATGGAAGAAGTTGTTCGACACTTACTTGATTGCCATTGTGGGGGAAAAAATTTGCTCCGGCCAGGAAGGAGGCTGTATTGCTACACAATTTGGGAACTCAAGGACACAGTGTCTTCGACGGTCTGTCAGAGCCCACAGAGAGAGGTCAAGGAGAGGAGGATCAGTTCTCTGTGGCAATCAGAAAACTACAACTACATTTTGAGCCAAGGAAGAATGTTACTTTCGAGAGACAGAAGTTCTTTTCAAGGAGTCAAGAACTCCATGAACCTGTAGAAACCTTTATTGCTGCAGTTCGAACCCTCAGCCATTCATGTGACTTTGGATCCTTGGCAGAATCAATCATTCGTGACCAGTTGGTGCGCTGCACTAACAATAGCAGGGTGCAAGAAAAGCTGCTGTCAAAGGACCTACCCCTCGAGCAAGCAGTGGAAGTGGCAAGGGGCATGGAGGATAGGTCCAAATACATGGCTAGCATGAGGACGGACAAACAAATCAATGAGGTGGCTGTGGTCAGAAATGGCAAGAAGCCCAACAATGCAAGAATTTTGAAGTGCTTTAAGTGTGGCAGTGATAGACATGTTTCGTCAAATCCATTCTGTCCGGAACAGAATACAAATTGCCTCAAGTGTAAAAAGAAAGGGAATTTTGCCAGAGTCTGCTGGGAGAATTCTTCAGTGGAGAGCATAGAGGCCAATGCTAGGTGTCTGGAACAGGAAGAAAATGTTGGAGAGTATCAACAAGTTAAGCATGTTTTGGAAATCGGAGATGTGTCCAATGGTGATAAGGGGCCAATTGATGTCTTCATGGTAAATGGCAGGGTAGTCACCATGAAAGTGGATAGCTGTCCCCCATGGACAATAATGTCTAGGCAAACCATCGAGAAGTGCGCAAATGGTAACATTGAACAATTAAAGCATCCGGGCATATAACCCTACGCGTATGGAAATGTCAAAATAGACCTGCTAGGAAAGTTTTCAACTACCATCAAATTTAAGGGAAGGAGTTGTGAAGATGATGTATTTGTCACCAAAGAGGGATCCTTATTGTTAGGCTGGAGTGAGCAGAAGAAGCTCGGGATGTTGGATGTATTGATCCACTCCGCTATGCTATGCGGCATCACTCTGATAGTATGGTGCAAGGAACTGCAACAATGGCGGCAAAACTCTGCGAGCCAAAAACCTACAAAAAACCGAGTTCTCAAGCACACAAAAAGATGGATGCACAACCAGCCACCCATCGTGCATGTGTGGTGGAATAGAGCACACCCTGCAGAAAATGTGCCAGTGGGCTCCATGAACAGCAAACAGAGTGCAGAGGGAGAAGCAGCGCTTTGCAAATGAAACTCCAAATTGTGCCTATAAATGACATTTGCTTTGTTGCTAAAAACTCCAAAATGCCTATCATACAACACATTCAACTTTGGAAATCTTGCGTGGCGCTAAAATTCATGTAATCTAATTAAGCATTGCAAACATACAAAGACCTAATGTGAATAGCAAAACATTCATCAGGCAAACTGGATTGTCAGTAAACTGACAGCCCCTGTCAAAATCTGGGTGCTGTATCTTGGGCTACCTGAATGACAGCTGTCAGATGAGTTACTGATGAAACTTCAAAGTGATTTAAACTAAAAGGTCTGCTGGATTAGCAAACATAAAGAGGATTGTTGCTAAAAAGAATACATATCTCAGTTGCTTTTTATCCCACAGAGTTAAAGCTAAGAAAGTAATGCATTTATGTTTGATGCAACAAGTTTGGTTTTTCCTGGATCTTTAATTAAGAATAAATTAGCCTGGTGAGATGCAACCCTTTGGAAGTGGACAAACAGGTTTCTCCCAGGGGGAGGGAAATTCTCTCAGCTGAAACTCAAGGGGAGATGATAATTATGGGTTAACGCAGACCTTTGTCTACAGAAAGAGAATGAACAATAGCAGGCCCTTCAGCCCAGGAAACGGAGGTGTGAGAGGGTCGTAAGTGGCTCCTGGAAGGAACTTCCCCAATGAGAGGGTTGCTCCTGGACTCCCAGGAAAGACAAAGGGGTGGAGCCGGGCATACCATGTGCTGTTAAGCATGAACAAAGAAACTTTTCAGAGACTCACAGCTTGTGATTCAAAGTGGTGAAAAATATACCAAGGACATATCTGTTAGTCTAGTTTTTGGCTTCATGTTTTAAGAGGCGGCAGAACCGTGTAACATGTTCTGTACAGGAATGGCAATATACGTGGTTTTATGTGAAATGTATTAATATTAGAATTGTGAAAAGTTACAAACACATTCCTATGTTAAATACACACATTTGTGGAAATTTGCATAAGGTTTGGAAATTGTGTTCAAAGCGAAAAGGACAACATTCTGTAGAAAGTTGAAACAAGATCCCACAGCTGTGGGATTTTGAGGAACAGATGCTACATAACATACGGAATCTTTGTGTATGATTGGTGTAAAGATGACCAATGTAGAAATGTGTATTTAGTATAAAATCAGATTTTGAGACCAGTGGCTAAAGGGAGGTCTCTAAGGACTGTAAAGCAAATTATAAATTGTGACATCATCCGGCCTTGATCCAATCACTCAAATGCAAGGCGGAAATGAAGTTATGATCCAATCCCAGCTCACAGGGGCAAGTTTAGCCAAGCCAGCCCATACACTGACTTTGTGATGTCATGTGAAAGGCTGAATAGAGACAGATGACAACACATAGGGACTCACTGATCCACTCACTTTCCTGATTCCGGCGAAGCACTCTGATCCAGCATTCTACATCCAGCTTTAACATCCTTCCAGATCCAGATGCCAAGACTCTTGCAAGCAGTAGAGAACTATTGATTCCAGCAATGCCTAAATCCTCAAGCTTATTCTTGCATCCCAGTGAAGTGCTGTGGTGTGAGAAGGCCTTTTGAAATAGTATCCTGAAATTCTCTGGCTTACCACCACTATGCTTGCCTGAGGACTCGCTATCCAGCTGATTGAACTACCCACAACCAAGAAAGGCAGATCCTATGCAAAACCGGTGACTGGCCTAGCTGATCCAGTCCCACGCCTGATGTGCTGTCTTTCCTAGACCAGACCCAATCCAATGACTAGAACTGACGGCCCCATTTAATTACAAAGGACTGTATGTATTAATAGGGAGAACAGTGATCAATAGTATATTTGCATTGTCTTATCCTAATCTCCACCTATCCTATATTTAAATACAGAATCATAGTATTGTCAGAACCTTTCTTGCGCTGATTTTCTCTCATTTGTTTTATAAAATCATAAGTCATTAGTGATTTTGAGTTACTAAAGTGAATCCCAGAAAAAATGGAGTATCCACCATGTGAAGGGTTACGCCGGCCACGTAACTGTGGAGATTCATGTGTGGCATCCTCTTTTTTCATAGTCATAATCTAGTGTAAGCAAACCCATCTTTCATTTTCAGAGTGCATTTCTGTTTTCCATTCTCGCACCTATTTTGCGAAAAACGACTCTCACTAAAACCTCTATACCTCTCCCAGTTTTTGTGACAGAAACGAAATTTCAACTCCTTCTTGTACCTAACATGCTTAGCTATCAGAATCCAAACCGTGCGATTCCACCGTTATACCGGATAGTGCATAAGGAAAAGTTTGCCGTGATTTTACATTCTGAGAAATTTTACACGTGCGTATTAGCTTTAAACTGCTTCCAACTTGAACTTTGAGATTTCAATTGTTTTCTTCTGACTAAATCATTGCTTGTGATTGTTTGCAACTGTTCAAAGCGGCTCCTATAGGAATTTATCAATTTCAAAGCCATCCTGACAGCTGAAAAGTCAATTCCGTTTTTCTCTTGTGTTTGAAGATGGAAGGTGGGACTGATATTCTGTTTGATTTGTGCTATTCCTGAATACCTGCTCTCTCCTCCCATCTCTTTACATTGCCTATTGGTGGGTTGAGGGGTGTTGCAGGGGGAACCTATAACCATAGTGCCATCTGTTCTACACCAATTCAAAGGTATTCCTTTCTGTGTTGCATTTGTTTTTGTGCGCATTATTTGATTCCTAGTGTATTAAAGATATTAATCAGTGTTCTGTTAACCCATTGGTGATTGTTGTTACCTATTAAAATATATTGTGATAATATTTTAAATACATAAATAAATATTTACCTTTGCAAACTAGCCTGATTCCTGGTTCAGTGTGACTTGTGGGGGGGGGTCCACGAGAATGGTGTGATACGAGTGGTATAGTGGTATATCGTTCAGAATATTGAACTTATAGATACAAATAAATAAGGGTTTCAATTGCGCACTACATGCTGGGCGGGACTTGGGTGTGGGCTGGATTGAAATCACTTACAGATTGGGGGCTCGGTGCTGGGATCCTGAATTTGACATACCACTTGTGACAGTATAACACAGCGTGCTAGCCAATGGGGTACATACACCTTGTTGGGTTAACATACTGTGTTAAGCTGTACAAGCACCCCTCAAAAGAAATACTCAAAGGAATTGGGCCTGTTTGCAAAAGTAAAAGACCTCTGAGAAAGTCAGAAGGAAATTAATATTTCCAGAATTGCGACCCCAGTGGAAATCAATATTGCTAGGGAACACTCACTGCACAAATTGTCAGGGGTGAATGGCCAGAACAGGACAAACAGGTATGGCTGCAGGGAATAAAACAGCAAATCACTGAAATCAATCTTGATATCTGGCAGGAAAAGGGACCATTACATCAAGCATTTAGCGAATTGTATATGACCCCAAAAATAAAAGAGGAGCAATGCAAAATTGCCAAAATAGCAGCCTACCTATACCTCCACATAGGAGTCATACAGGAAAAGTACACAGAACATGTAGATTTCACAAAGAGGCAAGGGGACGCACTGCAGAAAATCCAGACGAATCTGGACTCTGTAGAGCAAAGGCTCCAGGCTAGCCAATAATCTGAAACAGAGGCTAGGCAGTATGCCACCAAACTCCAAGAAGATCTGGCTCTCTTACTGCAAAAGAATGCAGAGCAAGATGCCCAGGTACAGACACTGCAAAAAGATTGTCAAGAAAGGTTGGATTCTCTACAACAAAGTCAAAAAAAGCTGGCACAACAGTTAGATTTTAACAGATCCTGCGCAGAGCCGGTAGTCACCCTACAAACCACCTAGAATCCTTGAAAGAGGAAAATAATACATTAATTATTAAAGACCTAGAATCCCAAGCAGAATTTTATGAGGAGCACCAGAAAGCTGGGGCACTTAAAAAGCAGAGGGACGGCCTGGCTGCACAGAGGGGCACTCTAAGTCAGGAGAGGGAGGCCTTAGGCCAGGAAGTTAGCCATTTAAAAACCAAGTTGGAGGAAAGTAAACTGGCCCTTAAAGAGTTTGGGGAAATCAAAACTTATTATGAAAAGCTGTTAGAGCACACCAGGCAGGTGGAGGATGTTTTGGCAAAGAACAATGAGATTAATAAGGACCAAACTCAGGAGGTGAGTATCCTGCAGCAAGAATTGGCCCAATACTCCCAATGCAGGCAGGAAGCACAGCGAGACAATGAGGCTCTCTGTGAAAAGAATGACAGGCAACAGATAGCCATGCAAGAACAAATCATAGAGACCTGTAAGGCCTTAATAGAGGAACAAAAGGGTCAGATTTTGGCATATCATCAGAGAGTAAGGGCTGAAAGAGATGAGGTAAGATGGGAAAGAGAAACCCCTGAGCATAATCTCAGGACCCCTGGCATCAGGGACTTTAATCCCTTCAATTGCATGGACTCTGACACCCTCATGTCCACTGGCTAATATGAACCAAGGGCCACAGGGATAGTAGACTTCAATACAATGGGAGATATTGGACTGACAGATAAGCGCCTCCCAGAAATGGATGGGCGGGTATCTATGTACAGGTTCCGAAATATTAGGGCCAGCCTCTCTGATTAGGGAGACTCCAGTGAGGGGAGAATTAGAGAACTGGATCCTCAAAAATATCACCTACCAAGAGATCAGTCAGTCAAATTTGGTGGGGCATTCCATGAAACTAGGCCCATAAAGAGCATCTTAAAAACCTCTTCCCAGCTAAAACAGTGGGGTGGGGGGTACTCAGCCAATCCTGGGAGCAAGGTAGAGTCAGAAGACTTTTCTGAGCACCACAGGTCTCAAGAGACTAGGCCCCCACATTCTGCTAGCCATTACCAAGCTTGCAGAATCAGGGAGAGCCTAGAAGATCAGACAGTCACCTCTGGTTGCAGTGCCTCTGAGTCAGAGGATGAGTGGACAAGGGTGACCAAAACTAAAAAGGCCAACATAATCAAAAGGGCCCTACTGAAAGATCGCCTGACGAAAATCAAGGCTATTAGGAGCGTAATAACGCCTACCACAAAAATGCCAAATATTCAGTTTGGGAGCACCTCGAATTGTTTGAGCAAATGATGGAGACTTTCCACCTGAAGGACAGCCAAAGCTGTATTCAGTATGTCAAGTGGACATTTTCACCTGAATAATCCAGCTTCTTTGCGGGACTGGAGGATCAGAACCATTCAATATGGTCCACCTATAGGGCGGCCATTTTAAAGCATTTTTCAATACACAGAAACCCTCAAGAGGCCCGCAAGGCGGCCTACAATCTGCAATGTGGGGAAGATCAGGCACACAATAATTTGTCCAAGAGCTGAAACATGCCTTTGCGCAGACCACCAGGAGGGTGTTGCCAGACAGTAGGGAATTTATCAATACCTTCTTTCACGCTCTCCCTAAATATATTATAACCCAGCTGATGAGGGACTTTCATGAGAAAAGATCACTAGACTGGGTCATTGAACAAGCAACTCACATCTACGAAGTGCAGAAGCCAGTAGAAAATAAGGTGCCAATAAAAACCCAAAATAAACCAACACCCCTGCTGCTGCTAAGGTGGCGGAGGTGAAGGTTGCCCCCATTTTAGATCTGGAGATGGGGGGGCCTAAAACCATTCCTGCACAAAATCCCACTAACCAAAGACGCAGAAGGCCCTCGGGCCAATCCCAAACAGGAAGTCAGTGAGGTAACCACACAAATGGGACCCCTAACTCCCCTGACTACATCAGCCCCCATTACAAGGGCAAAAGATCCATCCTGGGCTATATGTGGACACCCCCAGTACAAGGGGGGGGATCCAACCAGGCATCGCCAACCCAGGAAGCGTCCCTCCTCACTTTCCCCAGGAGGGCAGCAATCCCCCAAATGCCGGGTTGAATTTCTTTCCCCTGTACCCACCAAACACCAACCCCCAAAACAACCCTTCTCTCTTTCCCCACTTTCCGGAGGCTAAACAGACCAATCCGGGAGAGGGGAGGCCAAGGGTGGAGGGGTACCACAAGTATCCCAACCAAGGGTATTATGGGAGAAGGGACAGTTACCCTTCCCGTGATCAACCAAGGGTAGACCAAAGGCCCCCATACCAGCCACAGCAGGTGTCCCAACTGGAGCGCCAGGTCCAGAACTTGGCACAGGAAATGGGTTGCATACTGTTAGCTCAACTGAACCCTCAGATGAGCATGGGGACTCAGAACTCCTCGAATGAAGGGTCTGGTGCTCCAGAGCAATGAGAGGGAGAGAACCCCGACAGCCCACCGTTTCCCAGGGAGGAGGCACAGGGGGAAAGAGGGTGTTAAGCCTAAGAGGAAGCTTGCTTCCCCACTTGTGAAAAGCCCCTGAAAACCCAGGGACCGGAACCAGAATCTCCTGCGCCTGAAAATCTGCAACCTAGGGAACAGAGGGCGGGTAGGAGAAATAAAGAGCCTAAAAAGACCCATTTTGAGGAGGAGGTTTGAATCTTCCGTTTGATGGAGAGTGGTCCTCAGAGGATTCTGGGAAAAGGATCTTCTCCTTAAGGGATGGGGGAAGTCCTCCAAAAGACAAATGGGTCCCAAGAGATCCTGATGAAGACTGGGTAGATGTGGGGACCGAGTTAAAACTGCCCATCATCAAACCCCAGAATGACCAGCAAGAAAATGATCTGGTTCAACCCAATTCTGGTGACTGCCTTCAAAAAGGGGGGGCAGCCCAGAATCATAACTAGGGAAGTCCAAAACTCTCCCCATATCCAATTGCCACCTCTTTCTTACAGGTTCCCAAGATCGCAAATGAAATCCTGCCCAAATCACCCCTCTGTCAGAATCCAAAGCAAAGAAATTAACCCAGCAATTGGCCAAAAATGCACATTATCTTTGCCCCCTTGAGGAAAAGGGGGGAAGATTTTATGCCCCGTCCAAATAGAGGGGCAATGTACATTTTTGGCACTGCTGGACACTGGTTCCCAAGCCATCCTTCTGTCAAAAAGGGCCTTTGATCAGCTGAATTCGGGAAGGGGGAGAAATACTAAATCCCTCTCACCCCTCTTCCTGGACAACTTCAGAACTTCGATGGGAATTAAATTCCTGTTGAGGGACTGCGGATTTAGATATGAAAATTGGGCAACACAAGGTAAAGCACCCGGTCATAGTTGTGACTCCAGAGGGCACACCATGTTTACTAGGGAATGACATCCTGCGTAGATTGTCTCCCCTCATAGATTTTGTAAACAAGGTCCTCTGGATCCAGATTAACCGACCAATAAAATTAAAACGTACTGTCAACCATGTTAGTTTAAATGGCACATGCCACATGGTTGAACAAAAACCTGACCAAATTGAATTCCATTTCCAAAATAACCGAATCCCTGACCTGATGGTAATTGCAGTAGGACAACAAACTGGTGATGGGAAGTCCTCTTTATTTCTGAAAATCAACCTTCCTTCCAGTCTTAAGTGGCATTCCACACTGGAAGGGAATACTCTGAAATTCTATACAAATTCACAATCAGAAAATCCCACTCCTATAGTCCAAAATGATGAGAAACCAGCTCAAAGCTTGGCTGACATTCAGAAAATTGGAGAGCAGTTGTTCATCCCTATTCAGTTAAATGAGGGGAAGGACTCTGTTCTCGCCCGAGTGTGTGTGAACAACGGTAAGAGCTTCATCAACGAGGCCATGTTCTGAAAACTCCCAAAAGGTTCAGCCATTCCCACATTTAAATTGTTAGACAATTGGGAAATGGACCTGGAAACACCCAATTCCAAACATCTCCTGCCTAGCAGGTGCATGCTCAAAATTTCCATAGGCAACAAGAGCATAGTCCATAATTGTTGGGTCGTGCGAGATGTCCCTGCTACATTTTATTTAGGTAGTGACATTCTCAATCGCCTTGCCATTAGTTTGGACCTAATAAACTTCAAAGCCTGATCGCGATTAGCGGGTAAACGTATGGACTTTGATGATACAGAGAAAGCATTTTGCTCAGCTTAACTGCTGCCATATGCAGTTGAAATTCAGATTGGAAAGGAAGTCACCATCCCAGAATGGACCCGACTATTCCCACTTAAAGTCAAAATTAAAAGAGGACAGAAACTGAAAAATCCAGAAGCCTATGTTCACCTCAATGCCTATTTTCAACAGCAATGGTTGGGGTTAAACCCAGCGCCATTAGTCAGTACAGAACACGACACCATTCCAATAGAGGTGGATAACAGCAACCTAAAGAATATCACCCTGGGCGCAGACACCATTATTGGAATGGCGGTTGATGAGCGACATTTTACAGTAGATTTAGGTAACAAACTGATAGGACCTATCTGCAATGACTGTTTTGACGGTGATAGCGAAAATGACACAACACCAGACAGGATCTTCACCTGGCATGGGGGAAATTTCCTGGTGTACTCTTCCTGCCCTTATGGTAAGAAAGATGTGACCTGTGACTTCAGGAGGGATGAGGTGATCTTTCACCAGGACTGCCTTCCCCATCTGAAGCCATCAGTCCAAGTCAGTACTTTGACCAGGGACTTCTCCACCCAGGTGGAGGAGGCCGCTGAGATAGCCAAACCAGAAGTCTTTCTGGGCTTCGGGCAGATGGTTGAAGAGAGAGTCAACCTAGCTGATGCCTGTGAGACTCAGGACCAAAAACAAAAATTGAAACAAGTTTTCTTAGATTTTAAAGATCTCTTTGTGGTGGACTCGTATGACTGTGGTCGCACCGACATCCACACTACAACAATTCCCACGGACCCTGGCATGACTCCAGTGTTTGTGAAGCAATATCGCTTGCGTCTCGCATCAATGGAGTCCCTTTCTGAAATAATTAAGAACCTTGAGTCCGGTGGGATAATTCGTCCAGTCCACAGCACCTTCAATAATCCGGTGCTGGGTATTTTGAAACCAAACGGCCAGTGGAGACTCTGTGCTGACCTAAGGGAGCTCAACAACCGGGTACATACTTCCCAATGGCCTCTTCCCTACATTGACCAAGGGCTGGCCCAGATCCAGGGGTCAAAGGTATACACTGCCATTGACCTGGCCAATGGGTACTGGACTGTACTTGTCAGTAGGGAGGACCAATACAACCTGGCCTTTAACTTCGGAGGGCTGCAGTGCACTTGGACCCAGACTCCCTTCGGATACATTAACTCTGGCAATGAATTTAACATCTTTCTGCATAAGGCCATCCTCACTGCTGTCCAACACCAACTCCACAAACTGGTCATAATCACTGATTCAGATTATGTACGAAACAGGTTTGTGGAGCACCTGGTCAATTGGAAAACCAGAGGCATGCTATGTGCTAATAATAAACCATGAAAACACGGAAAATGAATACAAAATATTGATGATCTGGTCACCTTGAATGGAATGGCCATCTACTAGAAAAAAATTAAGGGTTATTCTAAAGTAGAGGGACCAGACAAAACTGGAAATGACCTAGCTGATCAGCTGCTCAACTGCACAATGGAGTAAGCAGACCGCAGATGCTGATTTGATCACGGCTCAAAAAGGGGATCCAATAATTGGTTTGTTTTACATTGAGGACCCTGAGAAGTTTTCCCTGATGGATACCGATTACATTGGGAAGGAGGACCTCAGAGTGTTCATGAAATGTCCAAAAATGTTCTGAATCGAAGACCGTTTGTTGGTGAGGAGACCCATATCTGGCCATGACCAGTGGGTGGTCCTTACCTCATTCCGAAGCCTGATGCTAAGTCACACCCATGATTTGGCCACAGCCAGTGATTTGGGGTTTCATACAACATTAGAAATCTTGCGAGAGGTTGCATACTGGCCACACATGGGGCAGGACCTCGACCAATACTTGAAGGGGTGTCTTGTGTGTGCACAATTTCAGCCATCATCACTCAAAGACCGTGCACCCCTCCAAAAGAGGGGGATGACACTGCCTTGGTCATATTTGCAAGTTGACCATAACATGCTTGTTCCCTAAATGTGTGGAATGTCTCCTGGCCCCAAATTGCAAGGCAGAAACAGCAGCTGCCCTGATGATCAATCACATCTTCTCGCGTTTTGGACTACCCCAAAGGATTGAGTCAGGCCGAGGTAGCCACTTCACTAGCGAAGTGATAACAAAGATGTGGGAGATACTTGGGGTAAAAAGGAAACTACACATTGCCTACCGGTAGTCCTCTAGTGATGGAGTTTAGAGGTACAATAAAACTATTGTGAGCATATTAAAAAAGTGTGTGGCAGATTCTGGGCCAAGTTGGGAAATTCGATTATCCTTTGTACCACAAAAAAAGATGGATGCACAACCAGCCACCCATGGTACATGTGTGGTGGAATAGAGCTCACCCTGCAGAAAATGTGCCAGTGGATTCTATGACCAGCAAACAGAGTGCAGAGGGAGAAGCGCTTTGCAAATGAAACTCCAAAATGTGCCTATAAATGACATTTGCTTTGTTGCTAAAAACCCCAAAATGCCTATCACACAACACTTCTCAACATTTAAAATCTTGCTTGGCGCTAAAATTCATGTAATCTAATGAAGCATTGCGAACAAAGTCCCAATGTGAAGAGCAAAACATTCATCAGACAAAATGGATTGTCTGTAAACTGACAGCCCCTGTCAAAAACTGGATGCAGTATCTTGGGCTCACCTGACACCTGTCAGATGAGTTACTGATTAAACTTCAAAGTGATCTAAACTAAAAAATCTGCTGGATTAGCAAACATAAAGAGGATTGTTGCTAAAAAGAATACAGATCTCAGTTGCTTTTTATCCCACAGAATTCAAGCTAAGAAAGTAATGCATTTATGTTTGATGCAACAAGTTTGGTTTTTCCTGGATCTTTAATTAAGAATACATTAGCTTGGCTGAGCTGCAACCCTTGGGAAGTGGAAAAACAGGTTTCTCCCGGGGGAGAGAAATTGTCTCAGCTGAAACTCACAGGGAGATGATAATTATGGGTTAACCCAGACTTTTTGCTACAGAAAGAGAATGAACAATAGCAGTCCCTTCAGACCAGGAAACTGATATGTGAGAGGGTCATAAATGGCTCCTGGAAGGAACTTCCCCAACGAGGGGGATTTTCCTGAACTCCCAGGAAAGACAAAGGGGTGGTGCCGGGCATAACATTTGCTGTTAAGCATGAACAAAGAACAATTTTCAGAGACTCATAACTTGTGATTCAAAGTGGTGAAAAATATACCAAGGATACCTGCACGTTTTAAGAGGCGGCAGAACCGTGTAACGTGTTCTGGACAGGAATGGCAATATATGTGGTTTTATGTGAAAAGTATTAATATTAGAATTGTGAAAAGTTACACACACATTCCTATGTTAAACACACACATTTGTGGAAATGTGCATAAAGTTTGGAAATTGTGTTCATAGCGAAAAGGACAACATTCAGTAGAAAGTTGAAACAAGAACCCACAGCTGCGGGATTTTGAGGAACAGATGCTACATAAAATATGGAATCATTGTGTGTGATTGGTGTAAAGGTGACCAGTGTAGAAATGTGTATTTAGTATAAAATCCAATTTTGCGACCAGTGGCTAGAGGGAGGTCTCTAAGGACTGTAGAGCAAATCATTAAATGTAACATCATCCGACCTTGATCCAATCACTCCAATGCGGAGGTGAAGTTATGATCCAATCCCAGCTCACAGGGGCAGGCTTAGCTAAGCCGGCCCATACACCCATTTTGTGATGTCATTTGAAAGGCTAAATAGAGACAGATGACAACACATAGGGACTCACTAATCCACTCACTTTCCTGATTCCGGCGAAGCACTCTGATCCAGCATTCTACATCCACCTTTAACATCCTTCCAGATCCTGACGCCAACACTCTTGCAAGCAATAGAGAACTATTGATTCCAGCAAGGCCTAAATCCTCAAAGTTATTCTTGCAACCCGGTGTAGCGCTGTGGTGTGAGAAGGCCTTTTGAACTAGTATCCTGAAATTCTCTGGCTTGCCACCGGGACCCTTGCCTGAGGACTCGCTATCCAGCTGAATGAACTACCCACAACCAAGAAGGGCAGATCCTGTGCAAAACCGGTGACCGGCCTAGCTGATCCAGTACTGCGCCTGATGTGCTGTCTTTCCTAGACCAGACCCAATCCAATGACCAGAACTGATGGTCCCATTTAATTACAAAGGACTGTAAGTATTAATAGGGAGAACAGTGACCCATAGTATATTTGCATTGTCTTATCCTAATCTCCACCTATCCTATCTTTAAATTCAGAATCATAGTATTGTCAGAACCTTTCATGCACTGATTTTCTTTCATTTGTTTTATAAAATCATAAGTCATTAGTGATTTTGAGTAGCTAAAGTGAATTCCAGAAGAAGTTGAGTATCCACCACGTGAAGAGTTATGCCGGCCATCTAACTGTGGAGATTCATAAGTGGCATCCTCTTTTTCATAGTCATAATCTCTTGACTCTCACTAAAACCTCTTTAACACCCTTAGTTTTTTGTGATAGAAACAAAATGTCAACTCCTACTTGTACCTAACACCCTTAGCTATCCATAGATCCCAAAATATTGCAAAACAGTACAATTCTCCCGTTATTGCGAATATCGCATAAGGAAAAGTTTGCAGCGATTTTACATTCTGAGAAATTTTACACGTGTGAATTAGCTTTAAATTGCTTTCAACTTGGACTTTGAGATTTCATTTGTTTTCTTCTGCCTAAATCATTGCTGGTGATTGTTTGTAACTGTTCAAAGCGGCTCCCATAGGAATTTATAATTATTTAAGTATTGTTGACCACATTTGGTGTTTTTGCCCAGTCAATTCCAAAGACAATTTCAAAGCCATCCTGACACCTGAAAAGTCAATTCCATTTTTCTCTTGTGTTTGAAGGGGGAAGGTGGGACTGATATTCTGTTTGATTTGTGCTATTCCTGAATTCCTGCTCTCTCCTCCCATCTCTTTATATTGCCTATTGGTGGGTTGAGGGGTGTTGCAGGGGGAACCTCTAACCATAGTGCCATCTGTTCTACACCAAACAAAAGTATTCCTTTCTGTGTTGCATTTGTTTTTGTGCTCATTATTTGATTCCTAGTGTATTAAAGATATTAATCAGTGTTCTGTCACCACATTGGTGATTGTTGTTATCTATTAAAATATATTGTGATTACATTTTAAATACATAAATAAATATTTACCTTTGCAAACTAGCCTGATTCCTGGTTCAGTGTGACCGGGGTTGGGGGGTCCAGGAGAAGGGTGTGATACGTGTGGTATATCGTTCAGAATATTGAATTTATAGATAAAAATAAATAAGGGTTTCAATTGTGCACTACATGCTGGGCAGGACTTGGGTGTGTGCTGGATTGAAATCACTTACAGGGATAAGGATTCAAGCCAATGCTGAGAGTCCACTCACGATTGCAGAGGTGAGAGATCAGTGGGAAAAGGATTTCCCGAATGTGTTCACTGAGGACCTAGGAAGATTAGAAGGTTATGAACAGCGAATTAGACTAAGGAAGGGAGCTGTTCCAAAAATACACAAAGTCAGGCTTGTTCCACAGAATCTTAAACACAAAGTGAAGGAGGAGATTGAAGCATTACTTCAAAGGGGCATTATAGAGAGAGTAGAAGGATCAGAGGGGTTGTCGCCAGTCGTAATAGCTACAAAGGCCAGTGGGGACATAAGTCTTTGTGTTGACCTGAGGGATCTTAATAAGAATATTTTGATGGATCGTCACCCTCTGCCCATCATCAACGAGAAGTTGGTCACGTTGAGCAAGGCAAATAACTTTTCAGTAATTGATTTATCACAAGCATACCATCAGATTCCTCTCTCGGAGGACTGCCAACACTTCACTTCTTTCATCACCACTGAAGGAACATTCAAATACTGCAGGATGCCGTTCGGTTTGGCTTCAGCAGCAGCTGTTTTTCAGAGGGTGATGGAGATGGTGATGGAGGGTGTTCAGAATGTGATAATTTTCCAGGATGACACATAAGTATATGCGGAGTCTAGTGAAGAGCATGACAAGCTGTTGGGAGTTGTGTTGACAAAGTTGGGTGAAGCTGGTCTCACTGTGAAAAGGAGTAAATGTAGACTATCATGTGGTGTCAAGAAAAAGGTATTAAATCCAAGTTAAGTCTAGTGGAAGCCATTGAGAAAGCTCCATGTCCCTGTGATAAAAATCAAGTCAGGTCCTTCTTGGGGTTTGCAGAATATTACCACAGGTTTGTGAAAGACGTTGCCTGTATTTCCACACCATTAAGGGCCTTATTAAAAAAGGGGGTACAGTTTCAGTGGTCCACACAATTTGAGGAAGCTTTCAGATTGATCAAACAAGGGATTGTACAGGCTCCCTCCATAGGGAAATGTGATGCCTATGACAGTACAAACTAGTGGTTGATGCCAGTACATTAGGTTTGGGAGCTACGCTACTACAGTATGATGTTAACAAAGTTGAAAGGGTTATAACGTTTGCCTCCAGACCGCTCAGAGGGGCTGAGGAGAGGTATTCTGTAATAGAGCATGAGGCGATGGACATGTTCTGGGCAGTCAACCATTTCAAATATTTTCTTTGGGGAAGGAGGTTTACAGTACGGTCAGATCACAAACTTTAGTGTAGTTATTTAACAGTGGCAGACGGGCTATAGGATCACCAAGAATAAGCAGATGGGGTCTCGGTCTTCAGCTATACAATTTTGAAGTTTGTTATTTGCCAGAAAGAAAGAATCTGGTAGCAGATTGTCTATCGAGATTGCCAGTGGATCAAGCTTAAACAGTTCATGTACAGGATAGGGAAGAGTATGTTGTTGCTGAATTAGTGAGTGTGGCCCGAGAGGACTGGGAACAAGCAGAGCTGGCAGATCAAGATTTCAGACTTATAAAGCAGTGGGCGGTTGAAGGGAGGCCTGATAAGGAGTTGCTTGAAATAAAGTTTGAAATTTGGTGGGAAATACGAGACAAGTTGAGTCTAGTGGGTGGCAGGTTGAAGAGGGGGAGTTGCATAGTGCCTCCAGAACGAGTGAGAAGAAGCTTGTTGGAGTTAGCACATCAAGGTCATCTGGGTGAGGGAGCTACCAAAAGGAGAGTGAGGCATAGCTACTGGTGGCCCAGGATGGACAGAATGGCTGAGGATCTGGTGAAACAGTGCAATGCTTGTCATCTGGGTGACAAAAACAAGGTAGTGCGGGAAGTACCTTTGATACCTAATTCAGTACCAAGTTACACGTGGCAGAAGCTAGCAGTGGATATCTTGGCAGGTTTAGGAGATGAGTTTAAAAACATTTTTGTTCTAGTGGAGTTTCATTCTAAATGGGTGGAGTGGGAAGCGGTCAGAGAAGTGACGGCAACAGAATTGGTCTCCTTCTTGGAAAGAGTTTTCCTCAGGGAAGGTTGCCCTGCTGAGTTAGTTTCGAACGATGGTGTACAATGTGTCTCTCATTTAATGAGGACATTTTTGGAGGACCTCTGCATGAAACATATCAGAACAGCACTTTATCACCCAAGAGCGAATGGTTTGGTCGAGAGGTTAAATACATATATCAAAAGGGAGGATTCAGCTGGCTATGTGCAATGGCTAGCCTTGGAAGGAGGTAATGAATCACATGATGTGGAGTTATCTAACGACTCCTCACGCCACTACTAATATATCTCCTTTTGTTTCACTTAAGGGAAGGGAGCCTGGAACCAGGTTTTGTCCTGGGTGGTTAGGTTTGGCAGGGACAGTTGCAGTGGCTAGGAATACCATTATGAGGTTGATTGCTAAAAGTCAAACTAGGAACAAAGAGGCATTTGACAGGAGGGAGTGTGTCAAGAGTAGAGAGTTGAAAGTTGGAGATTGGGTATGGGAAAAAAATCCCAGGTCTACACAAAGGTGTGTGGAAAGTTAATTCATGGGGTCTAAAAGAATTGCTGCAGTGCATGGCAGTGTCGTCATCATCGATGGAGGAGAAGTGTGGTCGCAGGGCAGGTTGGCAAGTGCTGATAATATCGGAGGTGGAGAGTGTGAGAAAATGCAGAATGAGAGTGAGGAGGGATTGACGGGAGAGCAAAGGGAAAGTGATGATCCTGCAACCATGAGTGTCAAAGTAGACAACAATAGTAATGGTAATAAGAGACTCACACGCAAACCCAGTTGGATGAAGGACTTTGTTCAGTGAGAGTACTTTGCTTTCTGTACAATGCAGTTTCCATTTTTTTATCCATGTTGTATATCTAGGTTATCTTAGTATAGTTTTTAGTTAGTTTCCTTTCTTTCCTCTTTTGCTGCTTAGTAACTATTAGGTTCTTTTTGCATTGTTGTGTTTTACATTGTGTGGTTTACTTTCTGTTATAAGTAGGAAGATATGAAAGGAACTGTATTAGTGTTGGTGGCCGCGTTCCAGTTTCATGAGCTACGTGACTCGTTTCATGCAGCTCGTGGAACTGGAATGCGGGTTTCAATACGAAAAGGTTGGCGGAGCCGTGATGAGATGGACCCGCTTCATTAAAACGGAATTACACAGATTACTGGAGTCCTTACCTCTTTTCACACATCTTGCTCAAAGGGCAAGCATGCATTACATTTAACCAGCCATACTTGTATACCCAGTAATATGGTAGGTTTACACTGATTCGTTGAAGCAATGAGGCCTCTACTTCCAGATATATGTGTAAAGTTTGTGTTGTTGGGCATAACACTTCAGATGGAAGGTGTGAACTGCACGTTTCTTAGTTTCAAAGCAAATGGAAATGCAATGCACCAGCTTTACTCGTGGTCAGGAAAAGTACAGCATAACCTCAAGCTCAAATCCTTTGCTTACTGAAGCTAGAAAGCAACGTCTGGTGGTGTGCATGCCGGAACAGAATGGCCTTTCCGGGGGCGAACAGCAGAGCTCCCTGTACTCAGACATCTATTTTGCATGCTGCCACATGGCTCAAAGAATGCTGAATTTTCCTGGGCCGCCCTGTAAGTCCTTTAATTTCTGGCGCCACTTGGATCATTTTGCAGGAATCGCAGCCTTCCCAGCGTGCACAATTCACAATGGGCCTCATTACGACCCTGGCGGAAATCGCGGTGCTAAATGCACCGCGGAGCACGGCGGAAAGCTGCCGATAGCGCCATGGAGGTTGGCGGATTTTCCGTCCCATGCCGACCTTGGCGGGGCGGTAAATCCCCATTCCCCATTTTACCCTTCCCCATTCCCATTTTTGCCCCATAGGGTATAATGGGAGTGGGGAAGGCGTTAATTGCGCCACCGTTAAATACGGTGGCGTAATTAACAACAAGGTCCCGTAGCGCCATGGATTTCTCCGCCCGGAAAAACCAGGCGGAAAACGTTCCATGGCGCTACGGGAACTCGTAGTAGGGCGGACGGGTCCGCCGCGAATAACGCTGGCGTAAACCCACTCCGCCAGGGTCGTAATGAGGCCCAATGTGTTTAAACCCGCATGCGTGCTTACATGGACCACACCACTGGGCTGAGCAATTCCAGTCAATATCATCCCTTTGGCATTCTGGAACTTGGAGACTGGGATTGAAAAAAAACACTCCAGGAACTTAGACTGTGAATGTGCCTTTTTTGCTCTGTGTGGCCACCGGTCAAACCCATGATGCTTCCAAGACAGCAGTACACAGGCTATGCAGCTATGTGAGCTGATGCCTTTGTGTGTCATAGATCTCGTCATAATATATCACACTTTCCGTTACTGACATGGATTATAGGCCTATAAGGGAGAAGCAGGTGTGTCGCAGCATCGAAAGGTTAGCGACGCTGCTCTCAGACTGATGTCCCTTGGGTGAGCAGGGAAGTCATTTACTTGTGGTTAAACCACAAAATACTGTACCCTTAAATCCGGTGCTCTAAAATGCTTCCCATGGCTAACCTCAGCGAGCATGCGCACAATGTTCTCAATTAACTGTGAGCACAAACGTCTTCATTTAAATTCACACCCAAATGCCCTAGGCATTGAATCTCGGACATCCGTTTACTTTTCGCAAAATAGCATCTACCGTCCACATTGCAACAAAGACGACTGTATGTGAATCATAGATAAAACGATCGGACACATACATACTGCGATCGTCCAGCACTACAAAAATAGCATTTCATCCATTGCACCCCCACACATATCTTTGGTGAAACGGCCCAGGCACCAGCTCTCAGTATACAGCCATAGCTACACAGTTAAAACCATAGCCAGCTAGGATGAAAGAGAATTGAGGTTGCCATTTGTGGTGGGTGGTTCTGTGCAGTTAAGCATGGATCAAGCAACACAGAAATGGGTATGAGGCAACATTTCAGTGGAAATAAATATTTGCCATGATAGTTTGATCCTATTTGGAATCATGTTGCTGCTGTAAGGCGTATTTTGCACTAGCTATATCTAATCCAGGTCATAAATATTTTTTAAAAAAACACCTTCCATATTAAAGATCACTGAAGATCTCTAGACTTGGATTATTTTGCTGTTGGCCAAGATACCAGAAAGGGGACTGTGTGATGGTTCAGACCTTTGTGTGGCAATTGGAAGCAGGGCAAGGCACCTTACCTTTGGACACAGAAAACACTTCAAAGAAGCCTTTGTAATTATTATACCAGTAGATACTGCCGTGTCTGCTTGTTAAGGCAACTTTCATCAAATATCATGCAAAATACTTCTCTATAAATTGCATTTTTGACCAGTGCCGAACTGACAATACGCTCACCCATGCAGCTCATGGAGTGCTCCTGGCTGGCTTTAAATGTCAAAGGGAAATTTGGTTTCTCTTTGACTATTTCTATTCCCCAGAACACATTTCCAATGCACCATGCAAGAAAGGGGTGTTTTGCTTCACCAGCCTTGCATGGCCCATTGGGGATACAAGATGGAGAACTGCACCTTTGAATGTGCATGGGATTGTTCACGTGCCTCGCTGCACATTCGAAGGTCCTGGGGTGGTAACATGGTAGCGTTTCGGCTCCTCCGTGCATGTTCAGGAACCAGGTACCGCTCTTTGTTTCCTGGTTCCTGTTTACTTCGCACAGGAACGGAAGGGCTTCTGTGTTTCCAGGAAGGCCTGCATGCAGAGAGAAACAGAGTCCATTCAGGGGCTTAAGATCTGTATTATGTGTGCATGCGTGTGTGAATGAATGAGCGAGTGTAAGATGCATGGGTGGGTTCTGTATGTGTGGGTGTAAGGTAAATGGGCGCACATGTGAATGTGCAACTGAATGCTATGTGCATGTGTGTAGTGGTGTGCACTTGGGTATTTTTCCCAGGGTAGACAACTGATTTTGTAGGGGCGGGGGGTGGGTAGAGTGAGGCCAACATCAAGGATGCTGAGTAAAAATGATGCAGTGACAGCATCATTTTTTCTAGCAATATTTGATAAATCAAGCATGATAAGTCGTATTACATGGGTAGACTGGTATTTTAGTGCAACAATTCTAGCTATATATTTGACATGCCATTTTCTGATGACCATTTATGATAAAGCAAGCATGATGTGTCATACATGCCAGCACCAACATTTTGGTAATTGCCAGTCCAACTATGTCTTACTATGGAATGCCATTTTTACTCGACAACGATGATAAAGCAATCATGATAAGTGATATGTTGCTAGACTTGCATTTCGGTGCAGCCAGTTTAGTAATTTTTTGGCAAGGGATATTTTGCTGGGCATCTATAATGAATCAAGCATTATTATTGCTAACGCAAGCATGATAAGTGTACTTACCTGGTTACACTGGCATTCTTGTATGCACAGTCTCGCAATTTCTTTGGTGTGGCATTTTTTACAGAACATCTATGATAAAACAAGTTTGAGCTTTTATTATGTATCTAGATTGCCATTTGGTGCAGCCAGTGAAGCTATTTCTTATGTAACACAGCATTTTTACTGGGCATCTATGATAAAACAATCATGATGTGTTATTTTGCGGCTGGACTGGTATTTTGGCAGACAGTTTGAGCATGGTTTCATATTGTGGATTTTTTTTTTATGACAAAGCCAACTGGAGTCTGTTCTTATATGGGGCTAATGCCATACATTTTAGAGCTGTATTGACATATTTTCTTACAGTAGCATTTCTCGAATTATGTACAATACAAACATGAGTATGTTCTTATATGGGAATTCTGGCATGTATTGGTGCAGCCAGCGTGGACATGTATGAGCTCAGTGTGAAGTATTGCTATCTGCCAAGAGTGTAGAAGCCCTGTTTTTTTTATGTTTTAAAAGAAAAGAAAATACAGTGATGCAGGTGATTCCATCTCAGAAAGGGATGCCAACTCTATGCCAAAAGCATAATGTGTAGCTGTGCCCTGTTTAATCAGTATCCTGAACTGCGGTGCCCGCTCTCCAGTGGCACAGAGCAAGTTTGGTGTGTTCATTTGCACCATTGAAAGCAGCTTTGACAGCCAAGATACTTCAGCACATGGGCTGCATTTAAGACATGCCCAACTGATACCAAACCACATGAGAGTCACTATCCTGGTGGCAGTTGTAAACTTTCAATACAAGTCATACCTGAGTTTAAGGTACAGTGGCCAGTATCTCTCATAAATGTGTCAGCACAGCGAGTCACGCCCAGCTGTGGAAGGGCTATGTTTTTTCTGGTCAGGCAACCTGGCTCTGCCAACTTTCAGGGCAGGAGACTGAATGGCTGGGCCTCTCCTGTTTACCTTTTGTAGGGTCTGGCAGTGCATCTCTGCAGTAGGACAGCTTCCCAGGAGGAGTTGACCTGGGTAACAGGAATCAAATGGCACACCCATCCCCAAATAGACTAGACTCAAACCATGGTGCTATATACCAAACAGGTATTTGATTCTATTGACAAGAGAAGGGGTGGGGTTAGTGTAGACAGAAGGAGCTCAGCATAGTTGGAGGAAGATTCCACCATCTTGGTTCCCTCTATAGTCTCTCTTCCTTCCATTCCCCTGCACTTACTTTAAAACGAAGCATGTTGGGTATGATGTCAGAAGGCAGAGGTCACTTATCTCAAGACCAGGGATTCGACCCCCAAAAATATGCATGTTTAGCCCAATCATGTGTGGATTTTTGCCTTCAAAAGAAGGGGTTTCCCACTCCTTCTTTGATTCATTCTTGAACAAGTACCTGAGAAAGAATGTGTTGGACCTCTGTTGGGAGAGTTGTTTTTCCAAAACCCTCTACCAGTGAGGTGAAGACTGAGTGTCCAAAACAGAGGTGAGCTCTGTCATACAGCTCTGCCAGCCACACCTCTGCAGAGGACCTCATTGTGGTGTAGGACTCCTGAACATGCGTGTCAGCCCGCCTTAAGTTGGAAGACCACGAACATGGGCTACACTTGTTCTTGAGGCACTGGAGTGTAACCTACAGCACCTGAGAGTCAACCAAACAGGATCCATGTGTTTTCGCCATTGGACTGCTGTGAGCCATGATTCAACCCTATTTCACCCCAAAGATCCATCCAACAGGAACTTCCAGAGCTGCCATTTGTGCTCAAGCAATATTCAAACCGCTATCTCACTCACTCAAACCAATCCCCTACGTTGGCTCGAACCTGAAGCTCCTTGTTGCATCTGCCATGTTCTAGGCACCAAAATCTTCACTGCCAATCTACATCAGCAATCAAACCATACCCGGTGGCCTCATCGCCTAGAGACCACTGAACGATGTATCGAACTGCCAGATTCAAACTGCAGATCCAGTAATTTAGAATATTCGCTGTTGAATCAACCATCAAACTGACCCTAGGGGCCCGCATTATCTGCACTTCCTTGAGCATTTTATCAAATCGATCACCCAGAAGAGCGTATACAGTCACCAGCATCTTCCATGGTGTACCTCACGATCCAGCCGCCTGCTTCAATCATTGCTTCAAACTCCAATGAACTTCAGAGCAACACCTGCTTGACGCCACTACCCATCTGTAACATCTCGACCACTGTATTCAAGCCTGTTTAGAACTGCACAAACAGAATCCAGAAGCTTGGTTCACTATTGTCGAAAGGCCAAGTCCAGCAAAAGATGTTAACTGCCTCCTTGGTCCGTCTTTGTTTGCTGGGTACTGGCTAGGTCCTTTTTAATCCCCTTTGCATATTTTCAGTTTTTTTCCACAGGTGTGGGTTTAGTGTAGTGTTTTTCTATTTAGTTATTGTTGCAGATGGTGTGTTTAATTGAAGTATATATAAATATTATATATAGTCTTGGAAGGATAGCTCAGGGGCAACATACTCGCCTTGGAAACAAGATGACATGGAGCAACACACGTTCGGTCCCCGGGTCCATGCTTAGAAACCTCCGGGTATTAAGTGTGTTATAAACAACCAATTACAATCTTGATTGGATATTCCCTTTATTTTGGACTGATATTCTTTGCTGTTTGGGTTGCTGTTGGATCACTTCTACACCCCCATTGAGATTATCGCCTTCCCTCAGCCCACATTACAACAAAAGACAGATGAGGTATATTGCTTAACTGTGCCTGTTTTACTTGTAAAATTACAATCACTCTTGTTTTGTAAAAGTGTGAGGGCTGGGTGGGTGGTTTAGACTCTAACCACCCTTGTACTCCTGTGGGGCAGAAGTCATTTTATCACACACACCAGCATGTAAACATTTTTAAGCTGCCATATATTGTAGGTAAAGGAATCATGAACATGCCTTGGGGAATATTCCTTTATACCAATTGCAAACTGTCAGGCTTTTTACCCAATTTTTCATGTTAAATGTGGTGTAAAATGCACAATTTTAACCCTTTATTCAAAATAAATTCACAGGTGGATCAACCCCGAACTACCCTTGATGGGTATGGATGTCTTTGCTATGCCTGGCATATTTGCGGGAAATGTTTATGCCCATCAGGCTCAAAATAAAAATAAAAATCACCACCCACCACTGTTTTTGAAAGCTGAATTTGTCTGGATTGTTATATTTTGGCTCAACCTATTAAAATGTGGGTATATGTTCAAAATTAAATGGTGACCGTTTTGTAGACTGTTCGAAAAGTTTCGCTCTCTCCAGTACAGAGATCAGTTTACCTTCAACATTGTGCAAAGGGGATGAGGGGGAAAGCGTTTGTTGGAGGCAGTGGCAACTCTAAAAAAGCATTTTCTTAACCAGAAGTTCATAAAGCAAAAGTCAGCAGTCTCATGACATTGCATATCTCTCATCATTGCGTTAGTCCTTAATCTGCTCAGATCCCAGACAGGCCCCTAGTTATTTCAGCATTATCGGTGAAGAAAATGAAATGTGGATATTATTGAGAACATTCTTTTCATAAAGAACGTCGTCTGACCTACTTTGCCCCAGATGATGTATTTAAATTATTTAGCTGTTAAACGAATCTTTAACTGTAAATGTGCAAAATATTTCGAGCACAATAGATTAACTGCAAAATTAAATTAACGCTGCCTTAAGGAAATTAAGATACAATTTATATTGAAAGCTTTTTGATGGGGCATTTTTTTCCATGGATTATATCTGGAAAGGGTTTCGAATTTTAAATGAGACTTTAACAGCAATTCGGTTGAAGCCTCATTTGTCCATGTCTTAAAACACCAGTTAATTTATTTTGATCACACGGAAATCTAATATTATGCAATGCCCAGGCCAATGTACTTAGATTTTCCCTTAAAAACAATGAAATGGTAGAAGAAATAATGACCACAAAACTGGAACAACTTTGTGTGTGTTTGTTTTACGGATTTAACTACTTACGTTGTTAAATTTGGTAAAGAAAATTAACAAGTATGCCGAAAAATGAAGTTTCGAGACCTTTATTCACCAAGGCAGGCAGTTTGCCTGCTATCTCCAATACACACTGACAATCTTATGATACAGTGAATTAAAACTTCTCTGTAGTATTGACTGCCCGGAGCTGGCGTTCTCTTGTTAAATGTAGTGCCGTTCAATTAACAGCTCTTCAATATACAATTTAATTTTTCTTTCATCTTGATCCACAGCCCAGCTTGAAATGAGATATGCTGCTCCAGATGTACTTTGAATGTTGAAGTGAGTCTTCATAAATAAACCCATCAGGCTTGTAATGATTTCTGTCATATCGTGACAAAACGGATGAGCCCGGCGTGGGGGGAGGGCGCCATTTTATCATCACCACCCGACTCTCGATTGCACCCCCCTTCAGCCTGACTACCTCTGTTGACATTTGCGCAGAAGACAATGTGGTCTTTTTTTTCTTTTCTTTTTTTTTGCGAGAAAAACGGCTACATTATAAACCACGCGGTGAAGTAGAAATTATGAAATTTTTAAAAGCAGACATAATGGTGAATTATTGCCCCTTTTCCAAATAAGACATCTTTCACGAGTGTCAGTGAACTCGACTACAACAACTGCCACAGCTGAACGCTTTATTCCGCTTGTTATCTTTAAAGATATCCCTGAAGATAATGGGTTTATATTTGTACACTAATGATCCTATTTGTTTCTTGCACCAGAAGAATATAAAGGACGTATGGACATGTTGTGTTTTATCACACACATGTTTGTATAGTGAGATGTTCAGAATTGTAACATGGCATCAACCATAAGTATGTAGTTCTATTGGGAAAGATTGAGTGCAAACTGGAAAAGCATATTGTCTGAGATGTGGCTCATAGCTGTAGAAATGCAGAAAGCCCGACACCGTTTTGAGAAAATGTTAATGAAATAACTGTAGAGTAAATGCCATTGTCTGATCTTTGCTGTTTGTGAATGGCATATTTCACGTTTCCTCCAGATTCACAATCTGCATGACGTGGTGCCTTAAAAATGAAAATACTATGTTAAAATGTTGATGCTCATTAACCTATGATACACCACCTACTCATTCTTTAGATCGCTGTAGCGCATTACAATGCATATGTCATACTGGTGTTAGCTTAGAGAGAGGGTTTGTCCATACGATGCTACCAGTGAATGGTCCTTTGGCATCAGTGGCTGCTCCTATGTGGGGGAACAGTAGTACTGCCCTCCCTGCCCTCCTTTTCATAGGGCAATAGACGAAAGCTGACATCTAGTGAGGCATGAAGGCAGTGAGTGGCAGGCAGTTAATGGCAAGACAATGGCAGGGATGTGAGCTCCACGAAGCTGGCTGTGTTGGTTGGGCCAGGTCCACAGTGGGCCCTGGTGGAATATGGGCCGGAAGACTGTGTGGAGAACGACTGGCGCATAGTCTCTACAGAGGAGGAGAGGTCCGCCAGAGTGCGCAACACATGTAGGACCTACCAACAGGTCAGAGCCCATACGTTCGTGGGACCCCTCCTCTGCAGGTAGTGGAGAGACAGATGACATGGCACTCTTCCCTACCTGCGGACGGGCCTGGGACGGGGCCTCCCTGCTGGTGCATGGTGGTGCAGTCACAGGGTCAGGGACAGCAACATGCACAGGCCCCTCCGCGGTGACCTGTGCTGCCTCCTGCCCCTGGCCCTGGACTGCACCACTTGCACCAGTGGTACTACCCCCACCAGGTCCCATGTGCGGCTCAGTAGCGGGCTCCTCCTCCTCTGTGGAGACCACCAACCTGGATGTCTCCACACCGTCTTCCGCCATTGGAAGCCCCTGTGGGGGCTCACCCGGCCCTTCCGCCACAGCCGTTGTGGCAGACGCAGCACCAGCCCCCTCGGCCCCGGATGATGGTAATTCCTGGGAGGGTGGCTGGGCCTTGCGTTGCCGCCCAGTGGAGGCATCCCCGCCGCTTGGCTCCACAGCGCCATCTCCGCCCTCTTCTTCACTTGACGCTGCATAGAGGGAGACATAGAACACAAGCATCAGGGTACAGTACAAAATACCCTAGACAGGAAGCAATAACACATGAGTGGCACTGTCAAATGTCACTTCCATCCTGTCATTCCACAACCCATGGGTCAATGCACACAACACACATGCAGAAACAGTCCTGACGCCTGCAATCAACATCAACATCCATGTAGAAGGGCCCCTGTAAACCAAGATGTTGCCTTCAAAGTCACATGCAGCCATGGCGTTTCAAAGTCACACACACTTCTCTGGCACACACACACACGTGCACCATACAAGTACATGACATCAGCACCCATTCCTCACCCCCCCTTCATGTCCAGGAACACAGACAGCCATGCTTTCATGTGTGCATTCCGCATAGAGCTCCCCATATTGCATTAAAACACATGCACCAACCATGTGGTTCACACATAACTGGTCTCACATGCATGACCATGATGTCCCTGCACACACACATCCATACATGGCCTATGTCACACAAACAGGCAAGCATCAGACTAGCAGCACACTGCAACATGCCCTGTCTCACACAGCAATGCTTGGCCACTTACTGCTCAACTCCGGACGGGTCTGCCTCCGAAGGATCTGGGCATGGAGCACTGGGCCTACGCGTTCCAGGACCCTCATCTGGATGTTACTCATGCATGCCCGCCCCCCCTCCGTGAGGCGCCGGTCCTTGTGGATGGTCCTGGACCTGAAGTCGTCCCAGCGCTTCTTGACATGCTTGATGTTGCGGGTTGCCACCCCCTCCGCGTTGATGGCAACCACTACGTCATCCCAGATCCTCTCCCGTCCTTTCTTGTTGGCACGTGATGTTCCGAAGAGGGCATCATAATGCCCCAGGACATGCTCCACCAGGACACCAACTTCGGTGGCAGTGAAGCTGGTGGCCCTCTGTCTCTCTGGCTGGGGGTTGCCAGTGGTGCCAGATGGAGATGTGCCCGACATGGCAACCAACTGGGTCCTGGGGCTGGGCTGTGGAGCGATGGTATCCCAGTCGGGAGTCTTCTGTTCCAGCAGGGTGGACACAGCAACTGGACCCCTGCAGATGGCTAATGTGCAGGCACCAAATAGCAGGGCACATGGGCAGCAAACAGTTAGGCAGCAGCAGATGGCAGGTGGGAACGTGCTCGGGGCTCTGAGGGGCAGGAAAATGGCCTTCAGGGCAGGAGCATGGTCTTCCGTGTGTGTATGCGTGGCCAGCTGGATACGGAGTGATTTGGCACGTGAAAAAGTTGCACGTCAGCGTGTAATTCGAGGAAAGGCCCTTAGCGTGTAAGCGGGTCAGCACACGTACGCGATTTCATTGGACCAAAGGCCCTTTGTGCGTAAGCGCGTCTGTGACGTGTCGCGCATGGGCATTGCCCGTTCGAGTGTCAAACTTCACGCGAACCCCAGGAATACACGTACCCCACTCGCACAGGGCCCTTTCGTGTGTAAAACTTCACGCGAACCCCAGGAATACACGTACACCACTCGCACAGGGCCCTTTCGTGTGTACAACATCCCGCAAACCCGTTATACACGTACTCAGCTGAAATGGTGTGTGAGACTTCCCGCGAACCCCGTAATACACGTACCCCGGTCGCACAGGGCCCGTTCGCCTGTCAAACTTCCCGCAAAGCCCAGTTATACACGTACCCTGCTGAAATGGCGTGTGAGACTTCCCGCGAACCCCATAATACACGTACCCTGCTGAAATTGCGTGTGAGACTTCCCGCGAACCCCGAAATACACGTACCCTGCTGAAATTGCGTGTGAGACTTCCCACGAACCCCGCAATACACATACCCCGTTCGCACAGGGCCCTTTCGTGTGTGAGACTTCCCGCGAACCCCATAATAAACGTACCCTGCGGAAATGGCGTGTGAGACTTCCCGCAAACCCCATAATACATGTACCCCGCTCGCACAGGGCCCTTTCGCGTGTCAAACTTCCCGCGAAGCCCAGTTATACACGTACCCTGCTGAAATGGCGTGTGAGACTTCCCGCGAACCCCATAATACACATACCCTGCTGAAATTGCGTGTGAGACTTCCCGCGAACCCCGTAATACATGTGCCCTGCTGAAATCGCATGTGAGACTTCCCACGAACCCCGTAATACACATACCCCGTTCGCACAGGGCCCTTTCGTGTGTGAGACTACCCGCGAACCCCATAATACACGTACCCTGCTGAAATGGCGTGTGAGACTTCCCGCAAACCCCATAATACACTTACCCCGCTCGCACAGGGCCCTTTCACGTGTCAAACTTCACACGAACCCCAGGAATACACGTACCCCACTCGCACAGGCCCTTCCGCATGTAAAACTTCCCGCTCGCCCCAGTAATACACGTTCCCCGCTTGGCTTTGCTGTTTGGCAGCCCTGTAAACTGGTCCAGGGTTAGCGCGGTCCTTTGCGCTGAATCAGGGATTTTGATGGCTTTTCCTTGCGCAAGGGCATTCTTGGGGGCGTAACTGGCGCTGCTGCAGGGTGGCTGCACCACTCTGCGCCACGGCTGGTTTTGGAGGCTAAAATCCATGAATACCCTGTGCGCGGAAATCGATTTTAGCGCACGCGGCTGGCGCAGACTTTCGCACGCGCACACTGTGCACCAGCCGCGTGCGCCAGTTTTGTGCGAAATTCTATGAATTACCCTGCAAATATCAATTGACTGCTTAATTGATCCAATGGAAATTGAATGTGTGTTATTCAGGGGTGGGGCTGCTGGCAGGGTACTATGTTTAAATTTTCTTTGTTGGCATTGCCTGGATGACAAGTGCTGGGCTTGCAGCAAGCCAGAGTTTTCACTGTCTAACCCAGGAAAGGCTCTGACTGCCACTGATGCACTGCCTCAGCTCTGATGCACCAGAGGCAGAAAGGAAGTGATCCATGTTCAGAGCACAATCCATTATCCTGAGGCAGGGTTCAGCATAAACATGCCTAAAAATATTGTGCATGCTTCATTGATTCAAGATGGAGCAAGTGCTTTTATGGCAGGTGCATCATCAGGAGCGTCCTGGCATGGGGTGTCATCCAGGGTATCGTGCAGGTACAGTGGTGTGCCTAACAGGTACAGGAAGAGTGGTCCAGAACAGATGGTCTAATCTTGCCTTTGAAGGAGAAAATGTAGGTGTCTGTATTCCAGACTAAAATATGTATCTTCATACACTGCAGATATTTTCACAGAAATAGATGACTAGACATCTGATTAACTGTAAGCATATAAATAAGGCTGCATTGCACATTCTATGACAAGACTGGAGGCGAGCATTATGCTTCAACTTCTTTTATCACTCTTTGGCAGTTTCAACTATAACATGGGAAAAAACTAAAAAAGGTGTCTTTCTAGTCAGCACTTTACTTTTTTCCTTAAACAAAACTACAAGTTCCAAGATATCTGTAGTCCATTTAGCACTGTCCCTTGCTATGACCACATCCTCTCCTTACGCTCCTCCTCTTCTTTTCCTGCTCTTCAAGCAGATAAGTACATCTCATGATTACCCCGGGCTATTCTGGATGGCTATTCTGATATTCTGATAGATATGTTGCGAGAATGGGGAGTAGAGATGTATATAGAAGTAGAACTAGTCCTAGACATATATATTGTATTTTAAGAAGGCACGCTATAAATTACAAGGCTTTTACAGTGAATTTCTTGTTATATTACTTTACCTCATAAGGGGCTCTGAGGTAGGAGTCACAGCACGTGCGTGTGCGCACAGCGAGTCGCGGTACCGTTACAAGTACAGAAAGCCTCCGTCGTGCGGCAGTGAAGGGAGAGGAGCCCCATGTCGCATTAATGACATGCCTGGGGGCTCGCTCTCTCAGGCCGTACGTGGCGGCCCCCACCTTTGCTGGGGTGGAGCGAGGGAAGAGAGCGACACGGCAGCCCCCTCCTTTGGAGAGGCAGGCCAGCAGCCGTGTCGCACATCCCTCGCACAATTGTTTGAGAGCCCGGCACCGTTAGTATTCAGGATACGGAGCGTTCAAAGCAAAGAACGAATTACATTGCATTCCGATCCTTCGCAATCGGAATAAAGCCCGAACATCAGGGCTACACGTGGAGTGAGAAAAAGCCTACGAGCTTATGACAGCAGAGAAGGGGCTCTGCAAGTAAGAAAGCAGCACACGCTGTGGGCAAAGAAAGCCACTAGCACCTACCAGAGTACATAGAAAGCCAGCAGGGCACAGGTGCCAGCCACTTGTAACGCTCACCTGATTCCCGCAGAGGCGCCGGTCTTGACTGGGTGAATGCCATATCTTCAAAGGTGATGTGTAACACACGGTTGGCTCTTTGGGCTGGACCTCTGTGCACTGTATGTCTGACTCGAAGAGTAAGATGTCTGCAGATAGAAAATATGGAATTAATGAACTGGGGTTATTGGGTGCCTCTCTCCTCTTCCCTTTCTCTTCTCCTGTAGAACCCCAAAGGTTAACGCCCTCACCTTAGGTAAGTGAACGCCGAGCTCTCCATCTGCCTCGGGGCAAGGTGCCGTAACCAGTTTCTTCACTGGATAAGGGTGCAGGCCTCTTGTCTCAGAGGACTGCTGTCCGCCGTTAACTGCACGAACGGTAAGTTCTGGGCACTTCAAATGTCTTAAAAGTCTTTTGTAATGATATCTCTTGTTTTGCAGGGTTCCGGCGATGGCGGATGGCGGGCTGATGAGAGTTGAGGATCGAACCCGCGTGAGGAATAGAAGCGCCTGGAAGCACGTAAGTAAGCGCTTGTAGCCTGCTTCACGATGCGCACTAACTGTCCCTTTTATCTTGCAGGTACAAGTTCGGAGCTTTAGAGAAACTGAAGGGTGCTGGAATACCCACTGGATTCGGCGTGGGAAGGAGTAATGGCACGTGAGTAATAAAGTTGCCCAATGTCTTTAAACGCACCTTCTTTTGTCTTTCAGATGCGGGATGCAGCGCCGAAGGCCTCCGGAGCGTGCGAAGAGCTGGTAAGCTTTTGTCTTTCAGATGCCGGAATGCAGTGCGAAGACCTCCAGAGCATGCGAAGAGTAGGTAAGCCTTTGTCTTTCAGATGCCGGAATGCAGCGCGAGGCGTTGGTGACAGCCGATGGACCAGGTAAGAGAGGCGCTGCCACTGAAGACCGTAGTGCTAACCTGTTCTTTCTTTGTCTTTACAGGTGCTGCTGAAGACTGGATTCCAGGATGGTAAGCCTTTGTTCCCTTAGGCCCAGGATCAGAAGCAGAAGACACGATGAGCGTTCTGCTGCAGAGAATGCAGAATAACACAAAGCAAGATTCATCCATCGGGTGTGGTTTAAATAGCCTCCTGTAGTGCTTAGGTGTCTCCTTCCACAGCCACGCCTAGGTAAGAAAAGAGTTCCTGCTTTCCAGAAGAGTTTCAGTGTTATGAACCTAGGGAGTGGCTCCTGCCCCACCCAACAGGAAAAGTAGTCCCAAACAGAAGAGGATCAGGGGTTCAACTAGCAGGTAAGTAAGCAGCATGGTCTGCTGCAGGTAAGTCCACCCAAGCATTATGAGCCCGGCACTTCCAGCGCTGGGACTGGGCATCTTTATGAGCCTGGTGCCACTGGCGCCAGGACAGGGTCCAAAAGGTCCCAATTGGGACTGGCTGGCACTCGGAACCGGGGTTATGGGTCTGCTTCCAAGGGAGTCGGGCAAGTCCTGATCTTTTGGAAGCAGGGATCATGACACCACTAGAACTAAAAAAGAATCAAAAAAATAATGTTTTTTTTAAAAAAAGAAATACTTATATAATTATTTATAATAAGAAATCCTACTATTTTGGGGATTGCTGATTATTGGGCATAGAAGGACTATCTCAGTATTAGATTGAAGTGATAACCTCCTTTGCCCTTACTGAACTAACGAAGCAGTGGGCGTGCTCTAGACACTGCAAAGGTAATAGGCACACAGCACTATTAAGATGTCTGAGTTTGAATGGAGCAAGGAGGAGCAGTCCCTGGACCTCGCTGCCACTTTCAAACAAGTGCTGGGGAGATCGTTGGCAGACGCAGTGGCACAAAGGGGGAAACCCCTTCAAGAGAGGCTGGAGACCCTAGAGTCTATGCTGACCCATCCCAGGAAGAGCACCTTGAAAAATAAATGCACGCCTAAAGAAGTTAAGGGGAGTACACAGACTCGTAAGAGGAAGGCCTCTAATGACCCCCCCGGGTCAACCATACAGGGTCCCTGATAAGGCCCCAGAGGCTGCTGACGCTTTCTCCAAGCTTAAGGAAGCTTTCATACATCGGTCGGCTGTGCCAAGCCTCGAGACCCCCTACCCAGGAGATTAGAATATGGCGACCGAAGACCTAGGCTCGGAAGAAGAGCCAGCAGAGGACGAGCGATCCTCGCTAGAAGGAGATGAGAAGGAAGAGGAGGAATGGGTGAAACCAAGCAATAAAAAAACCTGCAAAGAAAAACACCTGGACGAGGAGCCAGAGGAGGATTCTGATATGTTTGATCCCGATAATATTAGGAATCCGAAAGCCTCTGATTGGCAACCATCTCCAAGAGTGAAATAATATGTGACTGCCAGGCTAAGAAAAGCCTTATATAAAGAATTGAGGCAGCACCTCCGGGCGGAATGCCCTCACCCGGACCTACCAGGCAAAGTAGCGGAGACGCCGGACCTAGATCCGAAGATGCTGGCCTCTGTCGATAAAACAAGCAAAGACCCAAGGAAGGGTATTGATAGGTCCTGGTGGAGTTGTCAAGAGAAGGTTCTGGATATTGCAGGACCCCTGGCGAAGATGATGGACCTGGCCGAGAGAGCCAGAGACACGGGGGAGGAAATTGACCCTAAAGCCCTGCCGAACTGGTCCCAGAGGGCGGTATGCCTTCTGGGGAACGCCAATTGCGCCATCTCGTCCGAGAGGAGACAAGGCCTCTTACTCAAGATTGACCCTAAATTAAGCGATCTAGCGAATTACGAAGCAGGAGAGGCAGCCCAAGGACTCCTATTCAGAGACACATTCGGCAAGGAGATGGGCAAATTCGTGACCACGTACACCTCTTTAGAGAAGGCTCAGGCATCCACACGCAGGATATTTCCTGGCAGAGTTTTTGCAGGGACTGGCCGTCATCGGGGTCGATCGGCCAGTCGCCACCAGGGAGGAAGAAAACCCCAGAATTCAAGAGCGCAGTATTGGGAGTCAAAACAGCAAGACTCTTTCTTCCCATCAAGAGGTTGCTTCCCTAGAGGTCGCAGAGGAAGACGAGCCGGTCGTGGCCAGAACTTTACATCAGGGGAGATAAGGGTACTATCCTCCAATGGGGGGGAGAACTCTGCCCTGTTGGGAGAGCTGGCGCAAGCTATCCTCCGATGCATGGGTTCTGCAAACAGTAAGAGGGTTACACATAGATTTCATCCAAGCACCAGCGGAAGTGACTCACCCGGCAGAAATCCACCTGCAGCAAGTAGACTGGGTCAAGCTACACCACGAGCTTCAGCAGCTCCAGCTGAAAGGTGCCATAGTGATCTGCGAAGCGAACCCTCGTTTTGTCAGTCCTATGTTCCTGGTTCACAGGAAAGAGAAGGTGCAACCCATTATAAATCTAAAGGAATTGAACGGCTGGGTAGTATACTGGCATTTCAAAATGGAAGGCATACACCAAATTCGGGACACCCTGAGAGAGGGAGACTGGCTAACCAGGATAGACCTGAAAGACGCCTACCTCACAGTGCCAGTGCAGGCGGAGTTCAGGGACTATCTAGCTTTCCGGTGGATGGGGCAACTGTGGCATTTAAGTACAATGCCCTTCGGGCTAGCCTCAGCGCCCTGGGTCTTCACCAAGTTGGTGAAGCCAGTAGCGGCAGCGATCCGGGAGAAGGGTATTCGGATGATCATATACCTGGACAATCTCCTTCTTCTAGCTCAGGATCGGAGTCCACTGTTGTATCAAACCTCCTGGGTTCAGGAGCTCCTACAATCTCTGGGTTTTCTAGTAAACAGAGAGAAATCACTGACCAAGCCTGCGCAAAGGTTAGACTTCCTGGGTTTTGTCCTAGACACCAGAAAAGCAACCTTGGAACTACCGAACAGAAAGATCAAAGACATCAAAAAGGAGATCAGAGGCTGCCTGAAAGAGCAAGAGATTTCTATCAGGAGACCAGCGAGAATAGTGGGGAAGCTAGCCGCCTCGATCCAAGCTATTTTCCCTGGGCCCTTACATTACTGGGCTCTGCAGAGACTGAAGATCAGACACTTGCAGCAGAGTCTGAGATACCACCAGAGAGTGTTGATAGACCAGGATTCTATCACACAACTGGAGTGGTGGTTGAAGAATATGGACGCCTGGAATGGGCATGCCATCTTTGGAGACCAGCCAGACCTAGTGATAGAATCGGACGCAAGTCGACAAGGTTGGGGAGCGAGATGCGGGTCCCTGGAAACCGGAGGTAAATGGAGTGAAGAAGAACTTCAGCTTCACATAAACTGCCTGGAGCTTCTGGCAGGGTCATTTGCCATCAAGGCATTCACCAGGGAGAGAGTGAGCTCCTCCGTACTCCTCAAAATGGACAACATATCAGCCGTGAGATATATAAATCACTTGGGCGGTACGAGGTCCAAACTGCTAGCAGAACTGGCAAAAGACTTATGGCACTCGTGCCTGCAGTCGAGCATGTCAATCACAGCAGAATACTTACCGGGAGAACTCAACGTGAGAGCCAATTGGAACTCTCGCTATCTGACAGACTCCAGCGACTGGAAGCTGGATCCAGAGAAGTTCCAGCACCTGAACCAGAAATGGGGCCCGGTACACTACGACCTATTTGCGTCACGACTCAACACGCAGACAAACAGCTTCTTCAGTTGGAGGCTGGACCCAGCCTCCATACATGGTTGGGGGAGATACATTACGCTTTTCCCCTCTTCGTGATTCTGAGCAGAGTACTAGTGAATTGTCGCCAGGAGAAAACAGAGCTAATCCTAACAGCCCCGATGTGGAAGTCGCAAGTGTGGTTTCCGATATTGATGGAGATGACCACGGACGTACCTCTGTTGCTCCCAGAAGGGCAGCACCTGCTCACGGACCCAGCTGGATCATTTCACCCTCTGAGAGTGAGGGAGATGCTCCCGCTGATAGCGTGCAGAGTATCAGGAGACGCTGGGAACTGCCAGGCATTTTGACACAGGCTGCAGAGCTTATCGCAGAATCCTGGGCTCCTTCCACCCGGAGGAGCTACAACGCGGCTTGGGCCAAGTGGATAAAATGGTGCAAAGGTAGAAATGTTCATCCCGTTTCAGCACCTATAGCGTCAATTTTTTGGCACACCTGTTACAGGATGGTAAGGCCTTTAGGACGATTGGGCTCTATAGGTCAGCCATTTCAGCAGGCCACTTGCCAGTAGAGGGCATGCCGGAAGGAGAACACCCGGCAGTAGTCAGGCTCATAAAAGGAGCTCGATACAAGGCACCTCCCGAGCCAAGGTATAGACAACTGAGGGACGTTGCAGTTGTGCTTAGGCTGATAGACAGTTGGCCATCAGACAGATTTTTATCATTGAAACAACTGTCAGGCAAACTAGCGATGCTGTTGTGTCTGATATCTTGTAAGAGAGTAGCTGACGTGAAGGCCTTAGAGATCCATAGGAAGGTTTTTGCACCCAAAGACGTAACATTCTCGATAGTGAGGAGAACAAAGACGGGTTCCACCTCAGTTCACTACCCTTATTTCCCGGATAATTCCAAATCGTGTATCGCTAGATGCATTAAGGTATACGAAAACAGAAAAGCAGAGTGCAGAGCAGCCGGCACTACCCAATTATTAATAGCGCGCAGGAAACCTTTTCAGGCGGTTGCTACAGATACCATAGCTAGATGGGTGCGCAAACTGATGCAATTGGCAGGCATAGACCTCAGGGAATATGGAGCACACTCAGTGAGAGGGGCTATGGCGTCCAAAGCTTTCACAGCTGGGGTAACCCTCCAGGAAATTATGCAAGCAGCAGACTGGGCGAGCGATTGTACATTTAAACAGTTTTATTTTAAACCTATTAGAGGGATTGAAACAACTGTATTAGGGAAGCTTTAAACAAGCATAATGCTCGCCTCCAGTCTTGTCATAGAATGTAGATTACCCCTGCTAACTGCGCAGGGAGTATTAATTTTATTAAAGACTAGGAGGAGAGCATTACTTTCCCTCTCTCATACGTACTGCACGTTAACAAATGTTTGCATTGTTTGTGACTATGTGAAACAGTACCGTGACACCACGCTGACATTGTTGTTTGTATGCTTCTCAGGAGAAGATCAAAAAAGCAACTGAGATCAAAAGATCCGTAACAACCAGATATAGAAAGAAAAATGTCCTCTGAGCGAGAACCGCAGCACGGACAGGCACCAGTTCAAAGAGTTCATCAGGTTGTTGGACCAGCCGTTGTTACAAGTTGGAAGGATGCAGTTCAGAGCATGAAAAGAAGAGGAGGAGCCTGAAGGAGAGGATGCGGTCATAGCAATGCTAACTTGACTACAGATATCTTGGAACTTGTAGTTTTGTTTAAGGAAAAAAGAAAAGTGCTGAATAGAAAGACACCTTTTTCAGTTTTTTCCCATGTTATAGTTGAAACTACTGAAGAGTAATAAAAGAAGTTGAAGCATAATGCTCGCCTCCTTGTCTTTAATAGAATTAATACTCCCTGCGCAGTTAGCAGGGGTAATCTACATTATGTTTCAGATGTTAGCAATGGTATGTCATTTACTGTACACTGTGTTTGAGCAATGTATCTTAGGCTCTAGACAACTCCATCAAGAGGTATGGGGGCAAAAACAGCAGCAGCCCAGCAAAAAGCATAGTTAGCAAATGCCATGGCACTGATAGAGATTTGGAGGATAATATTCTCATTTTCCTTTCTTGAGTAAATTGTGTTGCTTTAAAAAGGAAAATAACAAAGTTCAACAGTATGCTGATGACACATACTCCAGTGTTTGCTCCTACCTATAGAATGATGAAAGACACCCAGGAGCCAAGTTCAGCTCCTGCATATCAAGTCATAATTTGGATTCCTACAGTGGCATTTGTGGTATTAGCCAAAGCAAACATACACATGCTATTGATTCTCTTTCCACTGAACATCACTTCATTCTCTTAGGTGACTTTAACCTTCCCTCTCAAACCACTTCTAGGAAATCTGAATTCAGTATTTTCTTAGGTAACCATCCACCCCACCCAATCAATACATACCCTACTTATCCACACCGGGGGTAGCCCATTGGATCTCTTTTTCATCTCTACCTCTCTCTCAGTCACTAATACATCTGCCGCAACATTACTACTGTCACACTGTCCCATGTGATCAGTCCATTGTTTCCACCACCATCTCCTTTCGACAAAATGACATTCCACACCATTTGCCTCACTTGATACTAAAAGGAAATGCAAACCTTCTGCCATTTCTCTCTGACCTACAGTTCTCACACCACTGAGGCCTCTTCATATAAGACTGCCTTCTCCTGCTTCCAATCCCTACACTATGACTCGTTCTCCTCTCATTTCCCACTTTTAACTATCACCCCTAAATCGCAGCATTCTCAACTATCTATCACCCCATTCATACGCTTTCTCCATACAGATGTGGACTGGCTGCTGAGCTCATGGAAGTGTACTGTAGGGAAAATTAGCAAATGTGCACTAGGTAAAGTTAACAGGGGTGCAGCATAGTGCAGTGTAGGGTGTTAGTGATAACTATTGTAACATTACTAACTGTTAACAATATTAATTTGTTATCACTACTGACACTAGCAATTAGTTTTGGGGGCCTGAGTGGGTTTGCTTAGGCCCCAGACTGTGCTGCAGGGTGCAGGTACATGAACATTTACGCTGCAATGTCAGTTTAGAAAATATAATCAAAATTGAAAAGCTGAACAGAGTTGTGCCTTGCAGATGCTGGATTCAGGGCCAAGATGAGACAGTAGAATGAGCTCTGGGAAGAACACTTTAATTGTTTAGGCTGGTGTATGTCAAGACGTTTTGTTTCCCATTTATCCAGGTTCTGGTGGCATTTTGGATGTACAAAAGACCAGAAAAGACTGCAAAGTTACTGAGGGTAGTGTCTAAAAAGGGGATGGTGATTGACCAAAGACATCACTAATTACATCACGGTGGTATCTGAGAATAGGAGGGGAAACAGTAAAGAAACCAAGCAGAAATGTAGGTAGTAGGGAGGCGGACAAAAGAGTGCTTAACAGGTGAGGGGAGGAAATTGAAAGAGGTTGGACATGCAAAAAGGAAGAACAGAAAGAGAAGGCGAAGGAGAAAAGAAAAATGCAACCAAGTCATGTTGGGTGCAGGCTGTCAGATTTGTTCTCATGAGGGAGAGGTGCCATGGGCAGACCAGAGCTGCATAGCCGGGGTGATCGACTAGTGTGCTGGGCTCACTGTGAACCTGGAGGCAGCAGATCCTGACAGCAAGAGACAGTGGCTGCGTCGGCGGGCACCACACTTGTTTAGGGCAAGGCGATCTGCGCCTTGCTGTGCCGGCACTGCCTGAGGCTGCAGGACTGCATTCCCCCTCTGATCTGCTGGCCCAGGAACAGGATCAGATGTTGTGGAGTGTGACCCTGCATCCGTAACCTCCAAAGGCGGACTTACCAACACTGACATCCCCATAGAGGGTTCTACCCCTGGTACAGGTGGGTTGGACAGAACAGAATCCCTGCCAGAAACACTTACCTGCGACGCCACATAGGTCTCATCATCCGAATCAGCACCTGAATAGAGGTCTGGGGAGGTGCACCCAGAGGCACCCCTCGACAGAATGGTCTGCAGCAAGATTGGGTTCTCACCCACCACCATACCACGTCCGCCAGTGGTGCCCGGTCATGCCTGAGATTCCTCCTGGGTCTGCACCATCTCCTCAACCTCAACAGCATCAAGTGCGTCATCCCCTGCAAAAACATGAAAGACAAAAAATGGAAACAGGCATTAGCACCATAGCACACAAATAGGCCTGACAAGCTACAGAACCAGTACATGATTTACACATGTCCCACATGACTATAACCCTCCCATGCATGCACTGTCACAGAGTTGGAAGGGGAGGCAAAAGGCAGAGACTGATGGAACCAAGATGGAAGAGCAACACATTTGCTGCATGCTGGGTAGCACTGCCATCACACATTGGCCTGTGAGTGGCATGTCCAATACATATACATGACACATGCCATCACACAGATGGTACATTCCACAAGTACATCCATATGTCAGTGAATGAATACTGTCAGCCATCCATATGAGATGGACATGATGAGATCAAAAATGCTACATTGTGTGACAAAATAGTCATGTGCCACACACTGCAACACATCCAGTGTACAATAATACAGTGATTGCAGGCCGATGTACACATCAATGTTTAGTCACTTCAACATGACAGGAAATAACTATCATGTTCCACATTCAAACAGGCCCCAAAAATTCCTGTGATCAGGCCAATCCCCAATTAGCCGTAATGGTCAAATCATTCATCTAACAAGGTAACACATGTGGGCCAATGTGGGGTTCATCAATGACAGAAGCATGTCACAATTGTGACAATAGGGCTGGGGAATGTGTAGCAAAAGGGGGAGAATTGTAACAATCAGCCCGAACGCACAAAATACACACAATGTTGTTGCAAGATTCCACTTCAAGAGCAACTGCAGTAATGTTGAGCAAAATTACTAATGTGGGCAGAAGGGATACTGTCACACCCAAATCCAAGGCCGCTGAATGTTTTGGATGAAGCACATGGGTGACCCATACCACTCAGGCACACACACCCTCACCTGGCACTCAATCAGAACCCGTCACCCAAACAACATACACATGCATTACACACACATGCATGGGCACTCACCTGACAATGCATCATAATCAGGTAGTCCTCCCACACCTTGTATCTGTTCCACTGTGACGAAGGCCCAAGCAACAGACTCATGTTCAGTGAGTTTGTTGTCCTCTTGTGGAGACCCACCGCCAGTCACCAGAGTAGCGGCATGATTTGAGGCCAGCTTGTTCTTTGCTCTGCGTTTCAGGTCATTCCACCGCTTGTAGCAATCATCAGCTGAGCGCCTCACAAATCCAAGGGCACTTATGCAGTCGGCGATGGTCTGCCAGTGTGCCTTACGTTGACCAGGTGTGGTCTTGCACCCTGCAGTCAGCAGCATACACGAACCCTGCTGAAATTGCGTGTGAGACTTCCCGCGAACCCCGTAATACACGTACCCCGCTCGCACAGGGCCCTTTTGCGTGTCAAACTTCACGCGAGCCCCATAATACATGTACCCCGCTCGCACAGGGCCAATATTCCTGGGGTTCGCGTAAAGTCTCACGCGCGATTTCAGCAGGGTATGTGTATTATGGGGTTCGCGGGAAGTCTCACACGTGAAAGGGCCCTGTGCGAGCGGGGTACGTGTATTATGGGGATCGCAAGAAGTCTCACACGCGATTTCAGCAGGGTATATGTATTATGGGGTTTGCAGGAAGTTTTACAAGCGAAAGGGCCCTGTGCGAGTGGGGTACGTGTATTATGGGGTTTGCGGGTAGTCTCACACACGATTTCAGCAGGGTACGTGTATAACTGGGGTTCGCGTGAAGTCTCACACGTGATTTCAGCAGGGTACGTGTATTATTGGGTTCGCGGGAAGTCTCACACGCGATTTCGGCAGGGTACATGTATTATGGGGTTTGCGGGAAGTCTCACACGCGATTTCAGCAGGGTACGTGTATTATGGGGTTCGCAGGAAGTCTCACACGCGAAGGGGCCCTGTGCGAGCGGGGTACGTGTATTATGGGGTTCGCAGGAGGTCTCACAGGTGATTTCAGCAGGGTACGTGTATTATGGGGTTTGCAGGAAGTTTTACACGCGAAAGGGCCCTATACGAGCGGGGTACGTGTATTATGGGGTTCGTGGGAAGTCTCACACGCGATTTCAGCATGGTACGTGTATAACTGGGGTTCGTGGGAAGTCTCACACATGATTTCAGCAGGGTACATGCATTATTGTCAAAATCTCTGAACTTAAGGGAGAGTGGTTTTCAATCCTCTCTCCCGAACCACAGAAGTCAAATGGATCGACCCCTCCCACCGTGGTTGGCACGGGCGCCTGACTATAGAATACAGGTAGCCACGTGGCAGCCAATGGGGGGAAGATGGATTTAGGGAAAGGGGATGGATAAATAAAGGAAAGGAAGGGAAAACAAAGACATATACAAGCAAAGAACACCTAATGAATTGAAGGAAATCTTCAATAATGACTCCTACAACCTGACCTGACTCCTGTATTCACGTAACCGTACACTAACTTGTGCATATACAAAAAACCATCTGCATTAGAAATCATGACTTGTCAATATTGCATGCATAATGAACTAGACAGCATTGACCCACTCCGATACTTCATAAATCATGAAACAGTGTACTTGGAAGGCACCTAGTGTCCATGTTGAAAGACTTTCTAGACACAATATCTCTCTTGTGTCCAGAACATAATATCTCTGGCAGAAACCTTCCGCACTAATTAGCTTCAAAAGATGGAAGCACCATTAGTGTGCACATAATTCCGGACTTTCTTCATTAAATCGCCTGGACTCAAATGAAAATTACATGGCCTATCAAACAAACACCGTCACAGCCCAGCGAAAACATAAATGCATTGAAAGTCAGTGTTTTTTCCCCAAAATCACAGCCGCAGCCCGGCAAGTACATAAACATAGGCACCACTTAACTTTATGGCCCGGGGAGTCATCCGTGACAGACCCGGACCTGCAATAAATGAAGCAGTAAGAAAGTTTTCACCGCCGCAGCCCAGGAATCAAGATTACACACGGCATGGCTAGCGTGACTCCTTCACGCCTCTTCTAAGTGGTCTGCTTTTGCTCCTGCCTGCTGCCGTCGCCGCCCGTGCTCTCCAAATCATTAATCAACAGCACTGAAGCATGGGCGAGCGGCCGTTATGAAGACCCGCACTAATTGCAGATCACTAGCAGCTGTGACCTAACGGCCCAGGAAACTACATTTTCCCCATGCCTACTGGGAAGTGTAGTTTATCTATGCCGTACCTGCTTTCTTTTACCCCACAATCCTTTATTCCTTACATTACCTCCCCTTCCAGGGCTCTTCCCAGGGCCTGCCTTCTCCGGATACTTTGCATGAAACAGTCTTACCAGACGAGGTGCATGTACTGCACTAGCAGGTTCCCAGGAACAGTCTTCCAATCCATATCCAGTCCACTGGATGAGGTACCACAACACTTGTCTCCTTCTTTTTGAATCCAAAATCTTCTTTACTTCATATTCAACATGATCCTCTTTGTGAATGGCAGGAGGTCTCTTCATGCGTGTTCCAGGTGCTGCGGGTTTAAGGAGACACACATGGAATACCGGGTGAATTTTCAGAGACTTAGGTAAATCTAATTTTACTGCAACCTCAGACACAATCTTTACTATTTCATAAGGTCCAATGTATTTAGGAGCAAATTTTCGAGATCCTACCAGAGACAAATTGCGTGTGGATAGCCACACCTTATTTCCCACCTTGTACTGAGGAGCCTCCCTTCTCTTTTTATCTGCATACATTTTATATTGATGTTTTGCATATTCAAGATTATCCTGCGCCTTTTGTCTGATGTTTAGAAGTAATTGCCTTCTGTCCTGTAGTACTGGAAGGTTTTCAACCTCTGGTAACTGTTCTGGCAACATTTCCAGTACCTGTCCATACAAGCACTCATTGGGAGACATTCCCAAAGAGGCATGTTCAGCATTGTTATATGTGAATTCAGCCAACCATAATGCTCGAACCCACGACTCCATACCATCATGTAAATAACAGCGCAGGTATTGTTCAAGCGTCTGATTAACCCGTTCAGTTTGTCCATCCGTCTGAGGATGATAACTAGTGGACAAGGCACAATCAATTCCTAACATCTGACAGAAAGCGCGCCAAAACTTGGATGTGAATTGTGGTCCTCTATCAGAAACAATAGTACGTGGTAGCCCATGCAGGCGAACCACATGCTGCAAAAACAATTCCGCCAATTTCCCTGCTCCTGGAATTCCTTTACAGGGCACAAAGTGAGCTTGTTTAGACGAGTAATCCACTATCACCCATATTGTGTCGTACTGATCATCTGGTGGTAGGTCTGTAATAAAGTCCATTGATATGTGTGTCCAGATTTTAGTGGGCGTGGGCAATGGTTTAAGTAACCCTGACTTTTTAGTATGATCAGATTTACTTCGTACACATGTTTCACATTCTTGCACATACGTGATCACCTGTTGTCTCAAATTCGGCCACCAAAAGTATTTTTCCACTAGAGCCTGTGTCTTTTTACTCCCTGAATGACCAGCCAAAAGGGAATTATGGCACCAATGCAAAGCCTTCTTTTGGAGTTCCAAAGTGGGCAAATACAATCTTCCATCATAGTAAGGAAGATTCTCTTTAAATGTTTCCAAAGGGTTACTCATTCCCCAACTCAGATTCCTTTGATTCCTCATTGCCTTTTTCACTTGCGTCATCAATTTAGAAATTACTGCCCCCACCACTCTCTCTGCGGGGATTATGGACTTGGTTTCCGATACCAGGTTGTCCAGGTTTTGTTGACGTGATAAAGCATCTGCCTTACCATTTCTTTTTCCTGGCCGGAAGGTCACCACAAAATCAAACTCATTGAAAAATTGAGACCACCGTAATTGTCTTGGACTCAATGTGTGGGCAGTTTTGAAGTACTGTAGATTTTTATGATCTGTCACAACCAACACCTGATGTTTAGCTCCCAGTAAATAATGTCTCCATTCCAGGAAAGCAGCTCTGATAGCTAATAGTTCTTTATCTGTAATGGAATAATTTTGTTCACATAGAGTGAGTTTTCGTGAATAATACGCTACTGGGTGCCAACTTCCTTCTGAATCTTTCTGCGATAACACCGCCCCTATTGCCACATTGGACGCATCGGTTTCTACTTGAAACATCTTATCCGTGTCTGGGTGTCGCAACACTGGAGCTAATGTAAATGCCATCTTTAATTCCTGAAAAGCCTTTTCTGCATCCTCATTCCAACAAAAGCTGGTTGCCTTTCTTAGTAGTCGTGTTATAGGGGCTACAACCTGAGAAAAATTAGTAATGAATCGTCTGTAGAAATTGGCGAAACCCAAAAAAGACTGAATATCTTTAACACACTGGGGTTTGGGCCAATCCAAAACTGCCTGTACCTTGTTTTTGTCCATAATTATTCCCTCCGGGGTCAATATGAAGCCCAAAAACTCCACTCTTTTCACATGAAAGGCACATTTTTCCAATTTCACATATAACTGATGTTCTTGTAATTTCTTTAACACTGCCCTTACATGACTCACATGTTGTTCTTGTGAATTTGAGTAAATTAGAATGTCATCAATATATACAATAACAAAAATATCCAAAAACTCACTCAAAACTTCCTGCATAAAAAATTGAAATGCTGCAGGAGCATTACACAAACCAAAAGGCATAACCAAATATTCAAACAATCCAAACTTAGTTCGAAATGCAGTTTTCCACTCATCCCCTTCTTTGACCCGAATCAAATGATAAGCTCCACGTAAATCAAGCTTGGTGTAAACCACTGCTGTCTTTACTTGGTCCAACAGTCCAGTAATTAAAGGGAGTGGGTATCTGTTTTTAACTGTCACCTTATTCAATGCACGATAATCAATGCATGTTCTCAGCGTACCCTCTTTTTTAGGCACAAAAAACAATGGGGATGAGACTGGTGATGTGGAATGTCTAATAAATCCCTTCTTCAACATGTCATCCAAATACTCTCTCAAATGTTGATTCTCAGTTTCCGTTAATGCATATATTCTACTACATGGTAATTTAGCCCCAGGTTCCAACTCTATGACACAATCGTATGGTCTATGGGGGGGTAGTTGTTCCGCTCCGCCTTTATCGAACACATTCACATACTCTTGATATTGCACCGGAACCTGTGCTCCCACCGCCCCCACTACTTGTACTGCTGGTGGTTGATCTGCCAAAAACAACGCAGGGCTCACTTCTTCTTCAATGTGACCCATACATTCCGTATTCTCAAAAAAGATCTCTCTAGCTACCCAATCAATTCTTGGATTATGCTGAGTCAACCAAGGAATTCCTAAAATAAGACCAAACTGGGGAGCTGCGATGAGATCTAGTACAATATCCTCCACATGACCAGACTGACACCGCATTTCTATGGGTTGAGTTTGCTGACAAATGGGTCCCGAAATTAAAGGTGACCCATCCACCGACTGTACCCCTTCCACTTGAGTCTTTTCTCTCAAAGGCAACCCTAGTCTTTTGGCCAAATCAATGTCAATAAAATTTCCAGTAGCCCCTGAATCTATCATGGCCGACACCATCTGTTTATTACAAGCAAAAATCAAAGTTACCAGTATATACAAATGAGAATTACCTTTTCGAGAAGTATTTGCTACCCACGTGGGGAACTTTTCTACCACTGAGCCCGACACCTTTGTTCCCCCTAAGGCCGGCCCAATCCTTTTCCCGACTCGCCCTTGCTCTTATCTCCACTCCCTACCTTCTTAGGAGTATTTGGACAAGTACGGATATAATGTCCTGGTTGACCACAATACAAACATAAATTATTAGCCTTTCTCTGTTCCTTTTCTGTGGCCGATAATGGTCCCCTAACCCCTCCAATCTGCATAGGTTCCCCTTCACTGTTTCTGTTGTTCACCCTACCTCTATCTAATCGTACAAAAGGTACCACCTCTGATTTTTTCCTATCTCCCTTTCGCTCATTCATTCTATGATCCAACCTTAATGCTAAATCAATCATAGCTGTACATGTGTTGGGTTGAGGTTCTACCTGTGCCATGGCGTCTTTTAACTCTTCCTTCAATCCCTGATAGAATAGAACTGTTCGTTTATTCTCTGGCCAATCTGTTTCAATTACCAGTCTATTAAAGTGAGTCACATACGAAACTAGATCTCTGGTACCCTGTTTTAGCGCCAATAACTCCTTGTCTTGCGCCAATGATACTTCCCTCCAATCAAATAATCTACCGAATTCAGCCTGAAAATTATCCCAATTATACAATAATTGATCATCTTTTTGTACCAAAGGCATCGCCCAAGCAGCTGCATCTCCTGTTAGGTATGAAATCACAAAAGCAGTTCTTGCTTGAGTAGTCTCAAAGGCCGATGGTTTACACAGAAAATGTAATCTACACTGGGTCAAAAACGTCATGTATTTCTTTGGGTCCCCAGAAAACCTTTCAGGTGATGCCAAAGGCACACTGCTGGGTGCCTGAACCACAACAGTGGGTGTTCTGGTTCCTGTTCTACCCGTAGACGACCCTGCTTCCTCCAGTGGGGTCCCTTGTGCTACTAATCCTTGCACTTGATTCTTCAAAGTGCTAGATTCCTGCCTTACATGTATCAATTCCACCTGAATATCTTGTAGTACCTTTAACACTTCTGCTAAAGAAGGAGGGTTATCCATTTGGCCTGGGTGGTTCAGTACTCCCGAATTCGGGGGCTGTTGATTCTGTCAAAATCTCTGAACTTAAGGGAGAGTGGTTTTCAATCCTCTCTCCCGAACCACAGAAGTCAAATGGATCGACCCCTCCCACCGTGGTTGGCACGGGCGCCTGACTATAGAATACAGGTAGCCACGTGGCAGCCAATGGGGGGAAGATGGAGTTAAGGAAAAGGGGATGGATAAATAAAGGAAAGGAAGGGAAAACAAAGACATATACAAGCAAAGAACACCTAATGAATTGAAGGAAATCTTCAATAATGACTCCTACAACCTGACCTGACTCCTGTATTCACGTAACCGTACACTAACTTGTGCATATACAAAAAACCATCTGCATTAGAAATCATGACTTGTCAATATTGCGTGCATAATGAACTAGACAGCATTGACCCACTCCGATACTTCATAAATCATGAAACAGTGTACTTGGAAGGCACCTAGTGTCCATGTTGAAAGACTTTCTAGTCACAATATCTCTCTTGTGTCCAGAACATAATATCTCTGGCAGAAACCTTCCGCACTAATTAGCTTCAAAAGATGGAAGCACCATTAGTGTGCACATAATTCCGGACTTTCTTCATTAAATCGCCTGGACTCAAATGAAAATTACATGGCCTATCAAACAAACACCGTCACAGCCCAGCGAAAACATAAATGCATTGAAAGTCAGTGTTTTTTCCCCAAAATCACAGCCGCAGCCCGGCAAGTACATAAACATAGGCACCACTTAACTTTATGGCCCGGGGAGTCATCCGTGACAGACCCAGACCTGCAATAAATGAAGCAGTAAGAAAGTTTTCACCGCCGCAGCCCAGGAATCAAGATTACACACGGCATGGCTAGCGTGACTCCTTCACGCCTCTTCTAAGTGGTCTGCTTTTGCTCCTGCCTGCTGCCGTCGCCGCCGCCGCCCGTGCTCTCCAAATCATTAATCAACAGCACTGAAGCATGGGCGAGCGGCCGTTATGAAGACCCGCACTAATTGCAGATCACTAGCAGCTGTGACCTAACGGCCCAGGAAACTACATTTTCCCCATGCCTACTGGGAAGTGTAGTTTATCTATGCCGTACCTGCTTTCTTTTACCCCACAATCCTTTATTCCTTACAATTATGGGGTTCGCGGGAAGTCTCACACGCGATTTCAGCAGGGTACGTGTATTTCAGGGGTGCAGGGGAGTCCTACCCGTGATTTGGCAGTGTGGGTCCTCCCAGGTGTTCCCTCTACACCCTCCACGGACCCTGCAGGCAGCCCACACCACAGGGGACTACCCTGCACTGCTGGTCATGTCCCGCAGGCAGCCCATCCACCATGGGCAGGCCCCCCCAGCCAATCCACATGTCACCTTGCACTACTGATCAACACGAATGGCCCCCTGCACCCCCACCCCCCAGCAGTGCAGGGGCACCTGCCAGCAGGCCCCCACTCATGTCCCCCTGCACCCCCACCCTCCTGCAGTACAGGGCACCTGCCAGCAGGCCCCCACTCATGTCCCCCTGCACCCCCACCCCCCAGCAGTGCAGGGCACCTGCCAGCAGGCCCCCACTAATTTCCCACTCATGTCTCCCGCACCCCCATCCCCCAGCAGTTGACCAGGTGTGGTCTTGCACCCTGCAGTCAGCAGCATACACGAACCCTGCTGAAATTGCGTGTGAGACTTCCCGCGAACCCCGTAATACACGTACCCCGCTCGCACAGGGCCCTTTTGCGTGTCAAACTTCACGCGAACCCCATAATACATGTACCCCGCTCGCACAGGGCCAATATTCCTGGGGTTCGCGTAAAGTCTCACACGCGATTTCAGCAGGGTATGTGTATTATGGGGTTCGCGGGAAGTCTCACACGTGAAAGGGCCCTGTGCGAGCGGGGTACGTGTATTATGGGGTTCGCAAGAAGTCTCACACGCGATTTCAGCAGGGTATGTGTATTATGGGGTTTGCAGGAAGTTTTACAAGCGAAAGGGCCCTGTGCGAGTGGGGTACGTGTATTATGGGGTTCGCGGGTAGTCTCACACACGATTTCAGCAGGGTACGTGTATAACTGGGGTTCGCCTGAAGTCTCACACGTGATTTCAGCAGGGTACGTGTATTATTGGGTTCGCGGGAAGTCTCACACGCGATTTCGGCAGGGTACATGTATTATGGGGTTTGCGGGAAGTCTCACACGCGATTTCAGCAGGGTACGTGTATTATGGGGTTCGCGGGAAGTCTCACACGCGAAAGGGCCCTGTGCGAGCGGGGTACGTGTATTATGGGGTTCGCAGGAGGTCTCACACGTGATTTCAGCAGGGTACGTGTATTATGGGGTTTGCAGGAAGTTTTACACGCAAAAGGGCCCTGTGCGAGCGGGGTACGTGTATTATGGGGTTCGTTGGAAGTCTCACACGCGATTTCAGCAGGGTATGTGTATAACTGGGGTTCGTGGGAAGTCTCACACGCGATTTCAGCAGGGTACGTGCATTATGGGGTTCGCGGAAAGTCTCACACGCGATTTCAGCAGGGTACGTGTATTTCAGGGGTGCAGGGGAGTCCTACCCGTGATTTGGCAGTGTGGGTCCTCCCAGGTGTTCCCTCTACACCCTCCACGGACCCTGCAGGCAGCCCACACCACAGGGGACTACCCTGCACTGCTGGTCATGTCCCGCAGGCAGCCCATCCACCATGGGCATGCTCCCCCAGCCAAGCCACATGTCACCTTGCACTACTGATCAACACGAATGGCCCCCTGCACCCCCACCCCCCAGCAGTGCAGGGGCACCTGCCAGCAGGCCCCCACTCATGTCCCCCTGCACCCCCACCCTCCTGCAGTACAGGGCACCTGCCAGCAGGCCCCCACTCATGTCCAACTCATGCCCCCCTGCACCCCCACCCCCCTGCAGTGCATGGCACCTGCCAGCAGGCCCCCACTCATGTCCCCCTGCACCCCCACCCCCCAGCAGTGCAGGGCACCTGCCAGCAGGCCCCCACTAATTTCCCACTCATGTCCCCCGCACCCCCATCCCCCAGCAGTTCAGGGCACCTGCCAGCAGGCCCCCACTCATGTCCCACTCATGTCCCCCTGCACCCCACCCCCAGCAGTGCAGGGCACCTGCAGCAGGCCCCCACTCATGTCCCCCTGCACCCCCACCCCCCAGCAGTGCAGGGCACCTGCTAGCAGGACCCCACTCATGTCCCACTCATGTCCCCTGCACCCCCACCCCCCAGCAGTGCAGGGCACCTGCAGCAGGCCCCCACTCATGTCCCCCTGCACCCCCACCCCCCAGCAGTGCAGGGCACCTGCCAGCAGGCCTCCACTCATGTCCCACTCATGTCCCCCTGCACCCCCAACCCCCAGCAGTGCAGGGCACCTGCCAGCAGGCCCCCACTCATGTCCCACTCATGTCCCCCTGCACCCCCACCCCCCAGCAGTCAGGGGCACCTGCCAGCAGGCCCCCACTCATGACCCCCTGCACCCCCACCCCCAGGCAGTCAGGGGCACCTGCCAGCAGGCCCCCACTCATGTCCCCCTGCACCCCCACCCCCCAGCAGTGCAGGGCACCTGCCAGCAAGCCCCCGCTCATGTCCCCCTGCACCCCCACCCCCCAGCAGTGCAGGGGACCTGCAAGCAGGCCCCCACTCATGTCCCACTCATGTCCCCTTGCACCCCCACACCCCAGCAGTGCAGGGCACCTGCCAGCAGGCCCCCACTATTGTCCCACTCATGTCCCCCTTCACCCCCACCCCCCAGCAGTGCAGGGCACCTGCCAGCAGGCCCCCACTCATATCCCCCTGCACCCCCACCCCCCAGTAGTGCAGGGCACCTGCAAGCAGGCCCCCACTCATGTCCCACTCATGTCCCCTTGCACCCCCACACCCCAGCAGTGCAGGGCACCTGCCAGCAGCCCCCCACTATTGTCCCACTCATGTCCCCCTTCACCCCCACCCCCCAGCAGTGCAGCGCACCTGCCAGCAGGCCCCACTCATATCCCCCTGCACCCCCACCCCCAGTAGTGCAGGGCACCTGCCAGCAGGCCCCCACTCATGTCCCCTTGCACCCCCACCCTCCAGCAGTGAAATGCTGATCTCATGACACAAACCAAAAGTCAAAACTATGTACATCAACACATGTCCGTCTAACACACATACACTGGTTGGCATTGCTTGTGTAAACCCACATTTTCACATGCATCAAGCCAATGAGCGAATCCCACACATGGAACTAAAAAATAAAAATGTATTATGTACATGAAATCAAAAATGAAATGAAAGCATACCAAAATATGAATCATGAAATGAAAAGCATGTGAAAATGATGATTGAATGAAAATAATAACCAATCCATATGAATTTGAACGAAAAACAGTCCAAAGTCAGCCTCCAAAAACGCAAATCCAAAGGAAATGTAAAAAAAGAAAAAAAATCCATTGCTTCATGTTCATAACCAAAAAAAAGAGAAAAATCAATCCATAGTCAAACTATTTACAATCCATTGTCCGGGAAAAAAATTCCATTGCTCCATGTCCATAATGCAAAACAAAAAAAAAGGATACATGATGAAACTATTTACAATCCATTGTCCAAGGATGTAAAGGGTCCATGATCCCAACCAAGCAAATGAAACCTACCTACCTACCTAAAAATATGACTATATACAAATTTGGGTGGCATTGTCCATTGACCACAAATAAAAGGAAAATATAAAGGAAACCTAACTCTAAAAACTATTTACAAGGGCAGCGGGCTAGTCCGACGGCTCACTTTTGGATGTCCCGGACCAGGGCATCATCGAACTCCTGCTGAATGTCCTGGAGGCGGTCCTCTTCCATGGCCCCGAGGGTTCACAGGGACGACGACATGTTCTCCTCCAACTCCCTGTGAATAGCCTCTAGGCACTCGGCCTGCCTCAGGGCCCTCTGCATGGAGTTCTCCGCCCTGACCATCGTGAGCCGTGCCACTTCTGCCCGCTGCCGCTCCGCATCTATAGCATGGCCTAACCGCTGCCACACGGAAGACACTTCCAGTCCTGGGTCCTCTTGCCCTCTGGCTGATGCCTGCCCCTCCGATGTTGAAGACCCCGAGCCATCATTGCTCCCACCTAGAGCCTGCTCCTGCTGCTGCTGTCCATGTGTCGTGTCTGATGGTGCCTGCACATCCTCCATCAGCTGGTCTCCAGTTGTGGTGTCCAACCCTGCTGGGCCAACGACTCCCGACTGTGGCAGGGATGTGAGCTCCACCAAGCTGGCTGTGTTGGTTGGGCCAGGTCCACAGTGGGCACTGGTGGAATCTGGGCCGGAAGACTGTGTGGAGAATGACTGGCGCATAGTCTCCACAGAGGAGGAGAGGTCCGCCAGAGTGCACAACACATGTAGAGACCTACCAACCAGGTCAGAGCCCATACGTTTGTGGGACCCCTCGTCCACAGGTAGTGGAGAGGCAGATGACATGGCACTCTCCCCTACCTGCAGATGGGCCTGGGACGGAGCCTCCCTGCTGGTGCATGGTGGTGCAGTCACAGGGTCAGGGACAGCAACATGCACAGACCCCTCTGCGGTGACCTGTGCTGCCTGCTGCCCCTGGCCCTGGACTGCACCACTTGCACCAGTGGTACTACCCCCACCAGGCCCCATGTGCGGCTCAGTAGCGGGCTCCTCCTCCTCTGTGGAGACCACCAACCTGGATGTCTCCACACTGTCTTCCGCCATTGGAAGCCCCTGTGGGGGCTCACCCGGCCCTTCCACCACAGCCGTTGTGGCAGACGCAGCACCAGCCCCCTCGGCCCCGGATGATGGTAATTCCTGGGAGGGTGGCTGGGCCTTGCGTTGCCGCCCAGTGGAGGCATCCCCGCCGCTTGGCTCCACAGCGCCATCTCCGCCCTCTTCTTCACTTGACGCTGCATAGAGGGAGACATAGAACACAAGCATCAGGGTACAGTACAAAATACCATAGACAGGAAGCAATAACACATGAGTGGCACTGTCAAATGTCACTTCCATCCTGTCATTCCACAACCCATGGGTCAATGCACACAACACACATGCAGAAACAGTCCTGGCGCCTGCAATCAACATCAACATCCATGTAGAAGGGCCCCTGTAAACCAAGATGTTGCCTTCAAAGTCACATGCAGCCATGGCGTTTCAAAGTCACACACACTTCTCTGGCACACACACACACGTGCACCATACAAGTACATGACATCAGCACCCATTCCTCACCCCCCCTTCATGTCCAGGAACACAGACAGCCATGCTTTCATGTGTGCATTCCGCATAGAGCTCCCCATATTGCATTAAAACACATGCACCAACCATGTGGTTCACACATAACTGGTCTCACATGCATGACCATGATGTCCCTGCACGCACACATCCATACATGGCCAATGTCACACAAACAGGCAAGCATCAGACTAGCAGCACACTGCAACATGCCCTGTCTCACACAGCAATGCTTGGCCACTTACCGCTCAACTCCGGACGGGTCTGCCTCCGAAGGACCTGGGCATGGAGCACTGGGCCTACGTGTTCCAGGACCCTCATCTGGATGTTACTCATGCGTGCCCGCCACCCCTCCGTGAGGTGCCGGTCCTTGTGGATGGTCCTGGACCTGCAGTCGTCCCAGCGCTTCTTGACATGCTTGATGTTGCGGGTTGCCACCCCCTCCGCGTTGATGGCAACCACTACGTCATCCCAGATCCACACCCGTCGTTTCTTGTTGGCACGTGATGTTCCGAAGAGGGCATCATAATGTCCCAGGACATGCTACACCAGGACACCAACTTCGGTGGCAGTGAAGCTGGTGGCCCTCTGCCTCTCTGGCTGGGGGTTGCCAGTGGTGCCAGATGGAGATGTGCCCGACATGGCAACCCCAGAGGAAGGAGTGGGTGGGCAACTGGGTCCTGGGGCTGGGCTGTGGAGCGATGGTATCCCAGTCGGGAGTCTTCTGTTCCAGCAGGGTGGACACCGCAACTGGACCCCTGCAGATGGCTAATGTGCAGGCACCAAATAGCAGGGCACATGGGCAGCAAACAGTCAGGCAGCAGCAGATGGCAGGTGGGAGCGTGCTCGGGGTTCTGGGGGGCAGTTAAATGGCCTTCAGGGCAGGAGCATGGTCTTCCGTGTGTGTATGCGTGGCAGGCTTGTTACAGAGTGATTTGGCACGTGAAAAACTTGCACGTCAGCGTGTAAGTCGAGGAAAGGCCCTTAGCGCGTAAGCGGGTCAGCACACGTACGCGATTTCATTGGACCAAAGGCCCTTTGTGCGTAAGCGCGTCTGTGACGTGTCGCGCATGGGCGTTGCCCGTTCGCGTGTCAAACTTCACACGAACCCCAAGAATACACGTACCCCACTCGCACAGGGCCCTTTCGTGTGTAAAACTTCACGCGAACCCCAGGAATACACGTACACCACTCGCACAGGGCCCTTTCGTGTGTAAAACTTCCCGCAAACCCCAGTTATACACGTACTCAGCCGAAATGGCGTGTGAGACTTCCCGCGAACCCCATAATACACGTACCATGCTCGCACAGGGCCCTTTCGCTTATTGTAAGAGGATTCAATTCAACACTACAGCTAAGTCAACGCCTAGTCTAGAATACTGAATGAAAACCCTTATTGATATACCTATATGTCCAGTTCATGCGTTCTGGATGACTACCCCTATATAACACCCCTCTCTTGGAATCCTCCTGACCCCACTGAGCCAAGAAGTAGTTCTGTTTTGCAAGTTAAAAGGTTTATTTGATAATTTAAACAATAGATATATATATCACACTTTATAATAAATTAATAATTGAATAGCACACTTAATCTGATATGATAAAGATTAACAACGGAGAATCTGGCACTAACACGCTTCTCTATAATCAATAAGGAGTTGACATGAAATGGATAAGGTAGCACACAGGTGAATAGGAACAAGAGAAGAAGGTGGTACAGAATGCTTTATGTAAGCTCAGGTGGATGCAATATTCAATGAATGCAATACAGAAAATACTCAATATGATTTCAACCAAACAATGCAATCACTTTTCTCTGGCTATTCACTCCCCCCCTCTTTATGCAATGCAAGGAAATGGGAGGAAAGCACACAGTTCTCAGAAATGCAATCAATGTAATTCAGTTCAATCCCCCCCAAGCACGCTTAAAGAAAACAGATAGGAGTTTTGAAAACACAGGCCCAAATGCTTTTATATGTGCTAGCAATGGATGAGAAATATGCTGGAAATGCTTTTAATTCCCTTCCAGAGGTTCAGGGTGAGTGGTATCTAGTTAATATTAGTCCAGGCTCACTCTTGCAATGATTCAGGAATGATTAGCAGGTTAAACGAATTTCTGGCAAATGGAAGGCAAGCAGCAGCTGAGTTTTACACGTGAAGAAATTTGCAAATCGCGGTAAAATTCGCGAATGCGTCTGGTGCGATTACAGAGGAACTACAAGGGCTAGCAATATGAGCGATTGACTAAAGGTCGTTTTTCAGATTTGAAATTTTAAAAGCTCAAAATGACAAGTGACAGATTGCAACTAGAAAATCACAGGTGACAGCTTTACAAATGACAGGTGACAGTTAGGAGACAGTTCTACTTAGATTAAACTAGATTGAATTATATTATTTTAACTAGGAGATTGGTTCTGCACAGTTTTCTAGGTACTCACACTATATTCTTGAGTGAAATGGGCCTCGCCATGGATCTGGTCAGGTTTTAGACGGGACTCTGGTCTCTGCACTTCACAGTGATCTGGGTCTGCTCTCTCTCTGGATTCTGAAGGTTGAGGGATTTAAAGTCTGGATTTTTCTGCACAGCTTTCTCTGGAGATTGATGGAGGTAAAGTATGGATTTTCCCGGCAGAGCTTCCAGCTGCAAATGGATTTGAAAGCCCCTATCTGTCCTGTCTCTCTGCTTTTATGTGTTTTTAAAATGGGTGTGTGTGAGCAGCATCACTAGCCAGCCCCTCTCCACTTATCATTGGTCAAACTTCCATTTCTCACTTGATTGGGGGAGCTAAGTTGTGTCAGAGTGATGTCATTTTACAGCCTGCAGAAAGTCCACTCCTCCTGTCAACTTGCACACAAATCTAGATTTGAACCAAATACATATTTCATAACTACACAGTGGTTTGAAATTACATGCACCCATCACATATCACAGGAGGTACACCCTGTTCAAACTCTGCTCTTCCTGGGGGGTTGCATTCAGAAATAGCGATATTTTGCACTTTTTAACTGGTTTGCAATACCGGACATTACCCCAAATTTACACACATGTGCGCAAGGAGTATGGACATTAGTTGATGAAGTGTCAGATTTTTCACATGCACACATTTTGAGTAATATCCTCTTTTCCGCTAAAACCCCCCTGAACATGCCACCGGTTCTAAAAACCTCTTAAAATGTGGGCAGAAAAATCACAAGAATTATGGTATCATTTATAAAATTTTCACATGTCCGCTCTATGAGTTATTCATCTTTTTAGAGTTATGTTCTGGCCACAAAGGGGTGTGGTTTTCCTCCAGCACAAGGTTGAATTTCTGGTTTTTCCAGTTCTGCCAAGCCAGCTTGCTCTCACAGGCAGTGCCCCTCCCCTTTGCTTCAGGAGGAAGCTCCATTTACGACTGCCGCCAATAAAACCTTTGCCTGAGTCAGGACAGGGCTTTGTTCAATTTCCTGCAGAGCCCAGGTAATTCAATCAGGGAAGTGTCATATCCCTTTTGGTGTGAGCAGAAAAAGGGCAGCTAGGCCTGGGAACACAGCTGTGACTCAAGTTTCACTCCTGATGGGGGTAGTTGCCAGGCAGAATTCAGTTCCTTAAGCCAGGTTTCAGATAAAATGTCACTTTTTGTTTCCCAGTTTAAGTCAAGACAATTTTTTTTACATATGCAGCTAGAATGCTGATTCTAAGTTTAAAACTATGACATTTAAACAATTGCAACCTATGTGACACTCAAAAGTAGGTCACTCAGTCAATTTAAACACTTAGATTTATTAGTGTCTTTCAGTCCACATTTACTTAAACTGCTGAAATCCACAGCGCAGCCAGTCTTGTTATAAACCTTCAAGTCACTTCAGAATATAACTTTACATTGGATCCACCTCTCAGTAAGTCTTTCTTTGGCATGTTTTGGGTTCATTTATTCAGTTTTCTACAAAATCTGGTGGTTTTAAAACGCCGGCTTTTGGATAGTGGTGAGTACTGGTACTGCACCCCTTTTTGGGATTTAAGAAAATGAATTCCCAACAGTTATGGGTTTGCTTTTGGCAATCAGCATTGCCATTCCCAATGGTTTCAGACTATTGTGTGTGTAGTCCAATGGTGGTTTTAGGCAGTGTCCTTCTGTGCCCATAACATCGGCAAAAATGGGTGGCCGCCTATTCTTCATGCACTTCCCTGGGCATTTTCTGGGAAGCTCTGACCATCATGATGTTTTCATGTCAGTACTGCACAGTTTTGAGGTAGGGCTCGGATGCATGGGTAAATACATCCCACAAGCCCCCCTCTTGCGATGGCCATTTGGTTTCACTGATGTGACTCGCAAGATCTGGGATGTTTCCTCATCTTCTTCCAATAGATGGCACAGTTCAGCATCTTTTCCTCCATCCGGTACTGGTCGATCGGTTCTCCTCGCCGGTCCTGATGGGAATATTGGGCGGTACCCCGGGCCCGTTGCGTCTCCGCTACCGGTCTCCGGATCGTCCTCCTTGTCCCGTCTCCAGGTTTTCTTTCTCCTAGGACGACAAAGGAAGAGCGGCAATACCTATTCATAGACATTTTTCCACCACTGTTGAGATAGTGGGGCAGCATATGCATTTCATCATAACGAAACATTACATTCTTATTTTGAAAAAAAAACAGTATAACTTAAGAGACAATTTCATGCAAATCACAATATTTTAGAGACTAGATGTGGTATGTTTTATGGTTGGAACTGAATTAGTCTGAGACAGTACCCGCTAGGATTCCAGAGGATTCCTCCAGTTGTTGCAGAGTGTGCCTGGGATGGCAACATTTCAACTGGTTTATGTGGACCCACTTGTCTTCCCCCTCTGCCGAACCGCCTTTGGGGATGCGGATCTTGTAGGCCACAGGGGAGATCTTGTCGATGATCTCAAAGGGTCCTTTCCATGTAGGCAAAAATTTGCGCTGCTTGGCCTGGTTCCTTTGGAAGTTGTATAGATAGACCCGGTCTCCCACCTGATATTCCTTCCTGGAAGTTTTCAGGTCATAATGGGTCTTCATGCTATCAGCTGATCTTTCTAGATTCCGCCGAGCATAAGCAAAAGCATGTTGGAGGTGTTTCCTTAAATTCTCCACATACTCATGAGTAGTGGAGGCATTTATCAGTGTCTGCTCTTGGGTCCTGTAGAGCAAATGCTGCGGAAGCACCATCTTGCGCCCAGTCATCAACTCAAATGGTGACATTTTGGTTGCAGATGAAGGGGTAGATCTGATGGCCATTAGGACCAGAGGTAATCGGATATCCCAACTTGGCCCAGAATCTGCCACAAACTTCTTTAATATGCTCACAATTGTCCGGTTATATCTCTCTACTGCCCCAGAAGAAGCTGGCCTGTAAGCAATATGCAGCTTTCTCTTGACCCCCAGTATCTCCCACATCTTTGTCATTACTTCACTGGTGAAGTGGCTACCTCTGTCTGACTCAATCCTTTGAGGTAGACCAAAACGGGAAAAGATGTGGTTAATCATCAAGGCAGCTGCCATTTCTGCCTTGCAATTTGGGGCTGGGAGACATTCCACCCACTTGGTAAACAAGCATGTCACAGTCAACATGTACTTATTCCCCCTAGCCGAGCGAATCACAGGGCCTACAAAGTCGATTTGTAAATCTGACCATGGCAGTGTCATTCCCCTCTTTTGGAGAGGCGCACGGTGCGTGAGGGATGATGGCTGAAATTGTGCACACACAAGACACCCCTTCAAGTATTGGTCGAGGTCCTGCCCCATGTGTGGCCAGTATGCAACCTCTCTTAAGATTTCCAATGTTGTGTGAAACCCCCTGTGACCGGCAGTGGCCGCATCATGGGCGTGACTTAACATCAGGCTTCGGAATGAGGTAGGAACCACCCACTGATCGTGGCCAGCTTTGGATTTCCTTACCAGCAAACCGTCTTGGATTCGGAACATTTTTGGACATTTCATCAACACTCTTAGGTCCTCTTTCCCAATGTAATCGGTATCCATCAGGGGAAAGTTCTCAGGGTCCTCAAGGTGCTGGTAAAATTTACCAATAATTGGATCCCCCTTCTGAGCGGTAATCAAATCAGCGTCAGGGGTCTCCTTACTCCATTGTGCAATTGCCAGGTCGTTGTGAGCATTTGTCTGGGACCTAGTGATAGCAGTGACCTGGATTTCCCCCAACAGGGACTCAATCTCAATTAGATCCCCTTGGATGGCCCCGGTTTTGGCCAGCTGATCAGCTAAGTCATTTCCAGTTTTGTCTGGTCCCTCTACTTTGGAATGACCCTTGATCGGTTTCCAATAGATGGTCATCTCATTCGAGGTGACCAGATCATCAATGTTTTGGATCAACTTCCCATGTTTCAAGGGTTTGTTGTTAGCACATAACATGCCTCTGGTTTTCCAATTAACCAGGTGCTCCACGAACCCGTTCCGTACATAATCCGAATCTGTGATTATGACCAGTTCGTGGAGTTGATGCTGGACAGCAGTGAGGATGGCCTGATGAACAGCCATCAATTCTGCCACCTGACTACTTCGGGGACCAATTTTGTATCCAGCTGAGGGTTCTGGGGACTCATTCACCCATGCATTCCCTACGCCGGCCACCAGTTCTTTCTCCCCGTTGCTGTCAACATGGTAAGAGCACCCATCCACATAGACAGTGGGCATTCCCTCACACTTGTCCTCTTCAAAGACTTTGTGTGGGGAATTAAGGTATGCCTCCATGTTGTCCTTTATTTTTAGACTTTTGTCCTCGAGACAGTTTTCTCTGGCACAATCATGCAAGTCAGCCAGACCTTGCGCGAGGGGACTCTTCTTGTTTTGGCCATATCGGACCTCCACAGGAAAGCCTTGCATTGACAGAATCCAGGAAGTAATTCGGGAATTACTCACATTTCCGGCCCGGATTCTATCACTTTGGAGATATTGCAGAGGCTGGTGTGGAGTCTCCACTATGATGTGTTCCCCCTGGATAAACGGGCGGTAATTCTTCAATGCCCACACCGTCGCCAGGAGTGCCTTCTCACAATCGTTGAATTTTTCCTCCACAGAGGATAAAGTTTTGCTCGCATAGGAGATTACTTTATTGACCTTGTCATGCTTTTGGTATAATACTGCCGTCAAGCACGTATTAGAGAACCCTGTCTCCAGGAAGAACTCCTTGTTTCTGACAGGGTAAGCTAGGCAAGGCGCTTGTGAGAGGCTTCTTTTGAGTTGTTTTACCGCCTCGGCTTGTTCTGGACCCCATTCCCACTTGACCCCCCCCTTCAGGAGATGAATCAGGGGTCTGGTGATCTCTGCGTAGCCCTCAATGAACTTTCTGCTGTAATTAGTCAGTCCAAGGAGGCTCCTTAGTTCTCGCAGAGTTGTGGGGTCTTTCAGTTTCTGAAGTGCTTCCACTTTCTTTTCCTGGGGACAGAGACCCTGAGGAGTAATCTCAAGCCCCAAGAAATTAACACGGGTTCTACACCACTGTGCTTTCTGAAAGGAAAGTTTTGCTCCGGCGGCTCTCAACTGGGTCAGAACATAACGGATCTCCGCTATGTGTTCCTCCACAGATGAACTTTTGATGAGGACATCATCTACATAAGCCAGGTTACCCCTTGCACCCAGGTCGGGCATGGCCTTATGTAGGAAAATATTGAACTCATTACCGGAGTTAAGGTATCCGAAGGGCGTCCGGGTCCATGTATACTGTTGGCCCCCAAAGGTAAAAGCCAGTTTGTATTGGTCCTCCCTGCTGACAGGCACGGTCCAGTATCCATTGGTCAGGTCTATTGCAGTGAATACCTGTGACCCCTGAATCTGGGCCAGCCCTTGGTCAATGTAGGGCAGAGGCCATCGGGAAGTATGGACCCGTTTGTTGAGCTCCCTGAGGTCAGCGCAGAGTCTCCACTGGCCGTTTGGCTTCAATATTCCCAGCACCGGATTATTGAAGGTGCTGTGGACTGGACGGATTATTCCCCGGGACTCAAGGTTCTTAATTATTTCAGTAAGGGACTCCATTGATGCGAGAGGCAAGCGATATTGCTTCACAAACACAGGAGTCATGCCAGGGTCCGTGGGGATTGTTGTTGTGTGGATGTCAGTGCGACCACAGTCATATGAGTCTACCGCAAAGAGATCTTGGAAATCCAAGAAAACTTGTTTCAACTTTTGCTTTTGTTCCAGAGTCACACAGGCATCAGCTAGGTTGACTCTCTCTTCCACCATCTGCCTGAAGCCTGGAAAGACTTCTGGTTTGGCTGTCTCCGCGGCCTCCTCCAGCTGGGTGGAGAAGTCCCTGGTCAGAGTGCTGATTTGGACCGGAGGCTTCAGGTGGGAAAGGCAGCCCTCATGGACCTGGAAAATCACCTCATCCCTCCTGAAGTCACAAGTCACATCTTCCTTACCATAAGGGCAAGAAGTGTACACCAGGAAGTTCCCCCCATGCCGGGTAAAAATCCTGTCTGGTGTTGCATGGTCATCACTGTCACTGTCAAAGCAGTCCTTGGGGATTGGCCCTAACAGTTCATTACCTAAGTCTATGGAAAAATGTCGGTCATCAACCGCCATTCCAATAATGGTGCCTGCGGCTAGAGTAATACTCTTTAAGTCGCTGTTATCCACCTCTATTGGAATGGTGTCATGTTCTATGTTGACTAATGGTGTTGGGTTTACCCCCAACCCTTACTGTTGGAGAGAAGCATTTAGATGTATGTAAGCATCAGGGATTTTCAAATGTTGTCCTCTTTTAGCTTTCACTTCCAGGGAGAATTGTCGAGTCCTTTCTGGGATGGTGACTTCCTCTTTAACCTGAATTTCAACTGCATAAGGTAGCAATTGAGCTGACCTAAATGCTTTTTCTGGATCATCAAAGCCCATGGGATTATCCGCTAATCGGGACCAAGCTTTGAAGTTTATTAGGTCCAAACTAATGGCAAAGCGATTGAGAATGTCACTGCCTAAGTAAAAGGCGGCAGTGACGTCTCGCACGACCCAACAATTATGGACTATGCTCTTGTTGCCAATGGAGATTTTGAGCATACACCTGCTTGGCAGGAGCTGTTTGGAATTAGGTGCTTCCAGGTCCATTTCCCATTTGTCTATCAGTTTGAATGTGGGAATGGCTGGATCTTTTGGGAGTTGGTGGAACATGGCTTCGCTGATGAAGCTCTTACCGTTGTTCACACACACTCGAGCGAGAACAGAGTCCTTCCCATCATTTAATTGGACAGGGATGAACAACTGCTCTCCAATTTGCTGAATATCAGCCAGGCTCTGAGCTGATTTCGCATCTTTCTGGACTATAGGAGTGGGAGTTTCAGATTGTGGATTAGTATAGAATCTCAGAGTGTTTCCTTCCAGCGTGGAGTACCACTTTAGACTGGAAGGAAGGTTGATTTTCAGAAATAGAGAGGACCCCCCATCACCAGTCTGTTGTCCTACTGCTATTACTGTCACGTCTGGAATTTGGCTATTCTGGAAGTGAAATTCTACTTGGTCAGGTTTTTGTTCAACCATGCGGCAGGTGCCGTTTAAACTAACATGGTTGACACTCTGTTTTAATTTTATTGGTCGGCTAGTCTGGGTCCAGAGGACCTTGTTTACACAATCTATTAGGGGTGACAACCTTCTCAGGAGGTCATTCCCCAGTAAACAAGGGGTGCCCTCTGGAGTCACAACTATGACCGGGTGTTTCAACTTGTGTCGCCCAATTTTAATGTCCAAGTCTGCCGTCCCCTCGACGGGAATTTCCTTCCCGTCAAAGTTCTGCAGTTGTCCAGGAAGGGAGGTGAGAGGAATTTGGTAATTCTCTCCCCTTCCTGCATTCAGTTCGTCAAAGGCCCTTCTGGACAGAAGGGTAGCTTGAGATCCCGTGTCCACCAGCGCTGAAATTGTACCCTGCCCCTGTACTTGTACCGGGGCATAGTATCTTCCCTCCTTCTCCTCAAGGGGGCACAGATAATGCACATTTTTGGACAACTGGTGGGCTAACTTTCTGGTTTTGGACATCGCTAGCGAAGAGATTTGGGCGGAATTCTGTGGAGAGCCTTGGGAATCTGAAAGAAAAAGTTGGCAACTGGAGATCAGAGCCATTGTGGGTTCCCCTGGCTCCGGTTCTGGGCCGCCCCCCCCTTTTTGGAGGCAGTCACCAGGATGGGTTTGAACCAGGGTATTTTCTTGCTGTTGGTTCTGGGATGAGATGGTGGGCGGCGGTAGCTCAGTCTCCACATCTCCCCAGTCTGGATTTGCATCCCTAGGGACCCATTTTTCTTTGGGAGGAGTTCCCCCCTCTCTGAAGGAGAAGATCCTTTTCCCAGGATCCTCTGAGGATCCCTCTCCCTCAAATTGGAAGATCTGTACCTCCTCCTCAAACTGAGTCTGTTTGGGTCTTTTGTTTCTCCTACCCCCCCTCTGCTCCTTAGGAGGCAGACTTTCAGGGGCAAGAGATTTTGTTTCCGGTTCCTGGGTTTCCAGGGGCTGTTTACAAGTGAGGAAGGAAGCTTCCTCCAAGGCTTTACACCCCCCTTCCCTTTGTGCCTCCTCCCTGAAAACCGGTGAGTTATCGGGGTGCTGCCCCCGTCATTGTTCTGGAGCACCAGGTCCAGAGTTGGGTGCGTTCTGCGCCGGCACGCCCATCTGAGGGTTCTGCTGAGCCCTCAGTATGTGACCCAGATCCCGCGCCATGTTTTGAACCTGGCGCTCTAACTGGGAAACCCGCTCAGGCTGATACGGGGCCCTGTTTTCTCCCCTGGGCTGATCCCGGGAAGGGTAGCTGTCCCTCCTCTGGTAATACCCCGGGTTGGGAAGATTTGGGTACCCCTCCACCCTTGGCCTCCCCTCTCCCGGATTCAGTGGTCTGGGCTCAGGGAATTGGGGAAAGAAGGATGGATGGTTTTGGGGCTGAAAGTCGGGTGGATATCTGGGGAAAAAGTTCTGCCCAGGGTTTGGTAAATTTCTGCCCTCCTGTGGGAAGTTTGGAGGGAAGTTCCCTGGGTTAGGTGCTTGGCTGGATCCCCCCCTTGGGCTGGAGGAGTCCACACATAACCCAGGATGGGTCGATTTCCCTTGTAACGGGGACTTACATAATCAGGAGAGCGAGGGACCCCATTTGTGGGGCTGCCTCCTTGGCTCCCTGTCTGTGACTGACCCGAGGACCTCCTGGGCCTAGCATTATTAGGTGCAGGTAGGTTTTTAGGCCCCCCCATCTCCAAATCCAAAACGGGGGTGACCTTTACCTCTGCCACCTTGGCAGCAGCAGGGGTGCTGTTGGCTTTGGGGTTTTTCTGGGCATTACTTTTGCTATCTATCGGTTTCTGCACCTCATAGATCCGGGTAGCCTGTTCAATGACCCAGTCTAAAGATCTTTTCTCGTGAAAATCCCTCACGAGCTGGGTCATGATATATTTGGGCAAGGCATGGAAAAACGTATTTATAAATTCTCTGCTATCCGTGCGCACCCTTCTTGTGGTCTGTGCAAAAGCACTCTTTAACTCCTGCACAAATTCTTGTGGGGCCTGATCCTCCGCACATTGCAAATTGTAGGCTGCCTTGCGAGCCTCTTGAGGATTTCTGTGAACAGAAAAATGTTTCAAGATGGCCGCCTTATAGGTGGACCATCTTAAATGATTTTGGTCCTCCAGCCCCGCAAAGAAACTGGAGTATTCCGGGGAGAAGGTCCACTTTACATATTGAATACAGCTTTGGCTGTCCTTCAAATGGAAAGTCTCCATCATTTGTTCAAACAACTCTAAGTGCTCCCAAACAGAATACTTAGCGTTCTTATGGTAAGGCGTGATGACGCTCCTGATCGCCTTAATCTGCTTTAAGGGGTCCTTAAGCAAGGCCCTTTTTGCCTTATTGGCCTTTTTGGTTCGGGTAACCCTTGTCCATTCGTCCTCGGACTCAGAGGCACTGCTCCCAGAGGTTCCCGTCTGTTCTTCCAGGTTTTCCCGGATTCTGCGAGCCTGGGAATGGCTGGCAGAATGTGGGGACCTGGTCTCCTGTGTCCTGCGCAGTTCAGAGGAGTCTTCAGATTCCTCCTTGCTGCCAGGATTTGATGGGTACCCCCTCCACTGACCTAACTGGGCAGAGGTTTTCAGGATGCCCTTAATGGGCCTACTCTCTTGGGGTTCCCCATTGAACTGTACTGTACTTGGGTGCCCATACCCGGATACCCACCCCTCCATTCCTGAGTGGTACTGGCCTATGAGCCCCATACTCTTAGCTGGATAGTAATCTGCCATCCCTGTGGCCCTGTGCTCATGTGCGCCAGGGGACATGGGGGTGGTAGAGTCCAGGGACTGGGGGAGATGAAGGCCCCTGATGTTAGGGCTCCTGCGGTTATGGTCAGGAGTCTCTCTTTCCCAGCGGACCTCATCTCTATCTTCCCCTGCTCCCTGTTGCAATGCAAGAGCCTGCATTTGTGCTTTCAGTTCCTCAGTCAAGGCCTTACTAGACTCTATCAGTCTCTCCTGCATCGCTACCTGTTGTTGGAGCCTATCATTGTGTTGACAGAGGGCCTCATTTTCCCTCTGTGCTTCCTGGTTGGTCCTGGAGAACTGGGCCAGTCTTTGCTGCAGGAGGTTTACCTCCTGAGTCCCATCCCTACCGGCCTGCTCCTTTCTTGCCAGAGCATCTTCCACCCTTCTGGTGTGCTCTACCAAGTTCTGGTTTTCTTTTTGGAGGTCACCCAGCCCCTGGAGGGCCAGGTGATTTTCTTCAATTTCCTTTTTTAAGTGGCAGACTTTCTGACCTTAAGTGTCTCTTTCCTGACTGAGAGCCTGCATCTGTGCTGCCAGGTCGTCCCTCTGCCTTTGAAGGGCACCAGCTTTCCGGCGCTCTTCATCAAACTCTGCCTGGGTATCCAGGTCTTTCAGAATCAGTTTATTGCTTTCTGCCTTTTCCCTATCTAGGTGGCCTTGCAGGGTGACTACCTGCTCAGCACATACCCTGTTGAAGTCCAGTTGTTGCTCCAGCTTTTTCTGGCTTTACAGTAGGGAGTCCAAACCTTCTTGGTGTTCCTTCTGCAAGGCCCGAAATCTGGTATCCTGTTCTGACTTTTCCTTTTGCAGCACATCCATATCCTCCTTTATTTTAGTGATGTACTGTCTGGTCTCATTTTCTGACTCCTGGCTTCTGTGCAGCCTTTGCTCAGAAGAGTCCAGATCAGATTGGGCCTTCTCTAACGCCATCTGTTGCCTTTTTGCCAGATCATGGCCTTCAGCACATTTATTCTGTATGGCTCCCATATATAAATATAAATATGCCGCTATCCTAACAATCTTGTCGTGTTCATCTTTGGCCTTAGGAGCCATATATAGTTCACTCAGGGCCACATGTAATGGACCCTGATCTCTCCATAAGTCTGACCCTGTTTCAGTGGCCTGTCGCGTGATGGCCTGCAACCAGGCCTCCTGGCCCTGCTCAGCCCATTCACCTCTCACAAATAGTTTATGTAAGAAGTGCTCTCTGGCTATTTTCATATCTACCAAGGTCGTCATTCTAGAGATTGGTCTCTGTCCTGACTTACAGAAGTTAGTATTTTATTTTTGCAGAACAGAACTTTTCTTGGAGTGTCCCTTTTGAGGAATGCTTTACAGCGTAACACAGCGTGGTGATCCGACCGGATATGTGTATCTGGTCAGCTGGCACGCTGTATTAAGCTGCACAAGTGGTATTCTAACCCAAACGTCCGGCCCGAGCCCCCAATTTGTAAGAGGATTCAATTCAACACTACAGCTAAGTCAACGCCTAGTCTAGAATACTGAATGAAAACCCTTATTGATATACCTTTATGTCCAGTTCATGCGTTCTGGATGACTACCCCTATATAACACCCCTCTCTTGGAATCCTCCTGACCCCACTGAGCCAAGAAGTAGTTCTGTTTTGCAAGTTAAAAGGTTTATTTGATAATTTAAACAATAGATATATATATCACACTTTATAATAAATTAATAATTGAATAGCACACTTAATCTGATATGATAAAGATTAACAACGGAGAATCTGGCACTAACACGCTTCTCTATAATCAATAAGGAGTTGACATGAAATGGATAAGGTAGCACACAGGTGAATAGGAACAAGAGAAGAAGGTGGTACAGAATGCTTTATGTAAGCTCAGGTGGATGCAATATTCAATGAATGCAATACAGAAAATACTCAATATGATTTCAACCAAACAATGTAATCACTTTTCTCTGGCTATTCACTCCCCCCCTCTTTATGCAATGCAAGGAAATGGGAGGAAAGCACACAGTTCTCAGAAATGCAATCAATGTAATTCAGTTCAATCCCCCCCAAGCACGCTTAAAGAAAACAGATAGGAGTTTTGAAAACACAGGCCCAAATGCTTTTATATGTGCTAGCAATGGATGAGAAATATGCTGGAAATGCTTTTAATTCCCTTCCAGAGGTTCAGGGTGAGTGGTATCTAGTTAATATTAGTCCAGGCTCACTCTTGCAATGATTCAGGAATGATTAGCAGGTTAAACGAATTTCTGGCAAATGGAAGGCAAGCAGCAGCTGAGTTTTACACGTGAAGAAATTTGCAAATCGCGGTAAAATTCGCGAATGCGTCTGGTGCGATTACAGAGGAACTACAAGGGCTAGCAATATCCTTTTGGGGTCCTAGGAAAGCCTAGGATCTCAGCTTCCAGATGAAAGTTACTGCAAGTCTCTAGCACAAACGGTCGCGGAGATATGAGCGATTGAAATTTTAAAAGCTCAAAATGACAAGTGACAGATTGCAACTAGAAAATCACAGGTGACAGCTTTACAAATGACAGGTGACAGTTAGGAGACAGTTCTACTTAGATTAAACTAGATTGAATTATATTATTTTAACTAGGAGATTGGTTCTGCACAGTTTTCTAGGTACTCACACTATATTCTTGAGTGAAATGGGCCTCGCCATGGATCTGGTCAGGTTTTAGACGGGACTCTGGTCTCTGCACTTCACAGTGATCTGGGTCTGCTCTCTCTCTGGATTCTGAAGGTTGAGGGATTTAAAGTCTGGATTTTTCTGCACAGCTTTCTCTGGAGATTGATGGAGGTAAAGTATGGATTTTCCCGGCAGAGCTTCCAGCTGCAAATGGATTTGAAAGCCCCTATCTGTCCTGTCTCTCTGCTTTTATGTGTTTTTAAAATGGGTGTGTGTGAGCAGCATCACTAGCCAGCCCCTCTCCACTTATCATTGGTCAAACTTCCATTTCTCACTTGATTGGGGGAGCTAAATTGTGTCAGAGTGATGTCATTTTACAGCCTGCAGAAAGTCCACTCCTCCTGTCAACTTGCACACAAATATAGATTTGAACCAAATACATATTTCATAACTACACAGTGGTTTGAAATTACATGCACCCATCACATATCACAGGAGGTATACCCTGTTCAAACTCTGCTCTTCCTGGGGGCTTGCATTCAGAAATAGCGATATTTTGCACTTTTTAACTGGTTTGCAATACCGGACATTACCCCAAATTTACACACATGTGCGCAAGGAGTATGGACATTAGTTGATGAAGTGTCAGATTTTTCACATGCACACATTTTGAGTAATATCCTCTTTTCCGCTAAAACCCCCCTGAACATGCCACCGGTTCTAAAAACCTCTTAAAATGTGGGCAGAAAAATCACAAGAATTATGGTATCATTTATAAAATTTTCACATGTCCGCTCTATGAGTTATTCATCTTTTTAGAGTTATGTTCTGGCCACAAAGGGGTGTGGTTTTCCTCCAGCACAAGGTTGAATTTCTGGTTTTTCCAGTTCTGCCAAGCCAGCTTGCTCTCACAGGCAGTGCCCATCCCCTTTGCTTCAGGAGGAAGCTCCATTTACGACTGCCGCCAATAAAACCTTTGCCTGAGTCAGGATAGGGCTTTGTTCAATTTCCTGCAGAGCCCAGGTAATTCAATCAGGGAAGTGTCATATCCCTTTTGGTGTGAGCAGCAAAAGGGCAGCTAGGCCTGGGAACACAGCTGTGACTCAAGTTTCACTCCTGATGGGGGTAGTTGCCAGGCAGAATTCAGTTCCTTAAGCCAGGTTTCAGATAAAATGCCACTTTTTGTTTCCCAGTTTAAGTCAAGACAATTTTTTTACATATGCAGCTAGAATGCTGATTCTAAGTTTAAAACTATGACATTTAAACAATTGCAACCTATGTGACACTCAAAAGTAGGTCACTCAGTCAATTTAAACACTTAGATTTATTAGTGTCTTTCAGTCCACATTTACTTAAACTGCTGAAATCCACAGCGCAGCCAGTCTTGTTATAAACCTTCAAGTCACTTCAGAATATAACTTTACATTGGATCCACCTCTCAGTAAGTCTTTCTTTGGCATGTTTTGGGTTCATTTATTCAGTTTTCTACAAAATCTGGTGGTTTTAAAACGCCGGCTTTTGGATAGTGGTGAGTACTGGTACTGCACCCCTTTTTGGGATTTAAGAAAATGAATTCCCAACAGTTATGGGTTTGCTTTTGGCAATCAGCATTGCCATTCCCAATGGTTTCAGACTACTGTGTGGGTAGTCCAATGGTGGTTTTAGGCAGTGTCCTTCTGTGCCCATAACATCGGCAAAAATGGGTGGCCGCCTATTCTTCATGCACTTCCCTGGGCATTTTCTGGGAAGCTCTGACCATCATGATGTTTTCATGTCAGTACTGCACAGTTTTGAGGTAGGGCTCGGATGCATGGGTAAATACATCCCACAGTATCAAACTTCCCGCGAAGCCCAGTTATACACATACCCTGCTGAAATGGCATGTGAAACTTCCCGCGAACCCCATAATACACGTACCCTGCTGAAATTGCGTGTGAGACTTCCCGCGAACCCCGTAATACACGTACCCTGCTGAAATCGCATGTGAGACTTCCCACGAACCCCTTAATACACATACCCCGTTCGCACAGGGCCCATTCGTGTGTGAGACTTCCCGCAAACCCCATAATACACATACCCTGCTGAAATGGCGTGTGAGACTTCCTGCAAACCCCATAATACACGTACCCCGCTCGCACAGGGCCCTTTCGCGTGTCAAACTTCACGCGAACCCCAGGAATACACGTTCCCCGCTTGGCTTTGCTGTTTGGCAGCCCTGTAAACTGGTCCATGGTTAGCGCGGTCTTTTGCGCTGAATTGGGGATTTTGATGGCTTTTCCTTGCGCAAGGGCGTTCTTGGGGGCGTAACTGGCACTGCTGCAGGGTGGCTGCGCCACTCTGCACCACGGCTGGTTTTGGAGGCTAAAATCCATGAATACCCTGTGCGCGGAAATCGATTTTAGCGCACTCGGCTGGCGCAGACATTTGCACGCACACACTGTGCGCCAGTCGCGTGCGCCAGTTTTGTGCAAAATTCTATGAATTACCCTGCAAATATCAATTGACTGCTTAATTGATCCAATGCAAATTGAATGTGTGTTATTCAGGGGTAGGGGTGCTGGCAGTGTACTATGTTTAAATGTTCTTTGTTGGCATTGCCTGGATGGCAAGTGCTGGGCTTGCAGCAAGCCAGAGTTTCCACTGTCTAACCCAGGAGAGGCTCTGACTGCCACTGATGCACTGCCTCAGCTCTGAGCTCTGATGCACCAGAGGCAGAAAGGAAGTGATCCATGTTCAGAGCACAATCCATTATCCTGAGGCAGGGTTCAGCATAAACATGCCTAAAAATATTGTGCATGCCTCAATGATTCAAGATGGAGCAAGTGCTCTTATGGCAGGTGCATCATCAGGAGGGTCCTGGCATGGGGTGTCATCCAGGGTATCGTGCAGGTACAGTGGTGTGCCTAACAGGTACAGGAAGAGTGGTCCAGAACAGATGGTCTAATCTTGCCTTTGGAGGAGAAAATATAGGTGTCTGTATTCCAGACTAAAATATGTATCTTCATACACTGCAGATATTTTCACAGAAATAGATGACTAGACATCTGATTAACTGTAAGCATATAAATAAGGCTGCATTGCACATTCTATGACAAGACTGGAGGAGAGCATTATGCTTCAACTTCTTTTATTACTCTTCGGCAGTTTCAACTATAACATGGGAAAAAACTAAAAAAGGTGTCTTTCTAGTCAGCACTTTTCTTTTTTCCTTAAACAAAACTACAAGTTCCAAGATATCTGTAGTCCATTTAGCACTGTCCCTTGCTATGACCACATCCTCTCCTTACGCTCCTCCTCTTCTTTTCCTGCTCTTCAAGCAGATAAGTACATCTCATGATTACCCCGGGCTATTCTGGATGGCTATTCTGATATTCTGATAGATATGTTGCGAGAATGGGGGGTAGAGATGTATATAGAAGTAGAACTAGTCCTAGACATATATATTGTATTTTAAGAAGGCATGCTATAAATTACAAGGCTTTTACAGTGAATTTCTTGTTATATTACTTTACCTCATAAGGGGCTCTGAGGTAGGAGTCACAGCACGTGCGTGTGCGCACAGCGAGTCGCGGTACCGTTACAGGTACAGAAAGCCTCTGTCGTGCGGCAGTGAAGGGAGAGGAGCCCCGTGTCGCATTAACGACACGCCTGGAGGCTCGCTCTCCCAGGCCGTACATGGCGGCCCCCACCTTTGCTGGGGTGGAGCGAGGGAAGAGAGCGACACGGCATCCCCCTCCTTTGAAGAGGCAGGCCAGCAGCCGTGTCGCACATCCCTCGCACAATTGTTTGAGAGCCCGGCACCGTTAGTATTCAGGATACAGAGCGTTCAAAGCAAAGAACGAATTACATTGCATTCCGATCCTTCGCAATCGGAATGAAGCCCGAACGATCAGGGCTACACGTGGAGTGAGAAAAAGCCTACGAGCTTATGACAGCAGAGAAGGGGCTCTGCAAGTAAGAAAGCAGCACACGCTGTGGGCAAAGAAAGCCACTAGCACCTACCAGAGTACATAGAAAGCCAGCAGGGCACAGGTGCCAGCCACTAGAACTAAAAAACAAACAAAAAAATAATGTTTTTAAAAAAAAAAGAAATACTTATATAATTATTCATAATAAGAAATCCTGCTATTTTGGAGATTGCTGATTATTGGGCATAGAAGGACTATCTCAGTATTAGACTGAAGTGATAACCTCCTTTGCCCTTACTGAACCAACGAAGCAGTGGGCGTGCTCTAGACACTGCAAAGGTAAAAGGCACACAGCACTATTAAGATGTCTGAGTTTGAATGGAGTAAGGAGGAGCAGACCCTGGACCTCGCTGCCACTTTAAAACAAGTGCTGGGGAGATCGTTGGCAGACGCAGTGGCACAAGGGGTGAAACCCCTTCAAGAGAGGCTCGAGACCCTAGAGTCTATGCTGACCCATCCCAGGGAGAGCACCTTGAAAAAGAACAGCACGCCTACAGAAGCTAAGGGGAGTACACAGACTCGTAAGAGGAAGGCCTCTAATGACACCCCGGGTCAACTATATGGGGTACCTGATAAGGCCCCAGAGGCTGCTGACGCTTTCTCCAAGCTTAAGGAAGCTTTTATACATTGGTCGGCTGTGCCAAGCCTCGAGACCCCCTACCCAGAAGAAGAGAATATGGGGCCCAAAGACCTAGGCTCAGAAGAAGTGCATGCGAAGAACGAACAATCCTCGCTAGAAGGAGATGAGAAGGAAGAGGAGGAATGGGTGAAACCAAGCAGTAAAAAAACCTGCAAAGAAAAACACCTGGACGAGGAGCCAGAGGAGGATTCTGATATGTTTGATCCCGATAATATTAGGAATCCGAAAGCCTCTGATTGGCAACCATCTCCAAGAGTGAAAAAATATGTGACTACCAGGCTAAGAAAAGCCTTATATAAAGAATTGAAGCAGCGCCTCTGGGCGGAATGCCCTCACCCGGACCTACCAGGCAAAGTAGCGGAGACGCCGGACCTAGATCCGAAGATGCTGGCCTCTGTCGCTAAAACAAGCAAAGACCCGAGGAAGGGTATTGATAGGTCCTGGCGGAGTTGTCAAGAGAAGGTTCTGGATATTGCAGGACCCCTGGCGAAGATGATGGACCTGGCCGAGAGAGCCAGAGACACGGGGGAGGAAATTGACCCTAAAGCCCTGGCGAACTTGTCCCAGAGGGCGGTATGCCTTCTGGGGAACGCCAATTGCGCCATCTCGTCCGAGAGGAGACAAGGCCTCTTACTCAAGATTGACCCTAAATTAATCGATCTAGCGAATTATGAAGCCGGAGAGGCAGCCTAAGGACTCCTATTCGGAGACACATTCGGCAAGGAGATGGGCAAATTCGTGACAACATACACCTCTTTAGAGAAGGCTCAGGCATCCACCCGCAGGATACTGCCTGGCAGAGTTTTTGCCAGGACTGGCCGTCATCGGGGTCGATCGGCCAGTCGCCACCAGGGAGGAAGAAGACCCCAGAATTCAAGAGCATAGTATTGGGAGTCAAAACAGCAAGACTCTTTCTTCCCATCAAGAGGTTGCTTCCCTAGAGGTCGCAGAGGAAGACGAGCCGGTCGTGGCCAGAACTTTACATTAGGGGAGATAAGGGTAATATCCTCCAGTGGGGGGGAGAACTCAGCTCTGTTGGGAGAGCTGGCGCAAACTATCCTCCGATGCATGGGTTCTGCAAACAGTAAGAGGGTTATACATAGATTTCATCCAAGCGCCAGCGAAAGTGACTCGCCCAGCAGAAATCCACCTGCAGCAAGTAGACCAGGTCAAGCTACACCACGAGCTTCAGCAGCTCCAGCTGAAAGGTGCCAAAGAGATCTGCGAAGCGAACCGTCGTTTTGGCAGTCCTATGTTCCTGGTTCACAGGAAAGAGAAGGTGCAACCCATTATAAATCTAAAGGAATTGAACGGCTGGGTAGTATACCGACATTTCAAAATGGAAGGCATACACCAAATTCGGGACACCCTGAGAGAGGGAGACTGGCTAACCAGGATAGACCTGAAAGACGCCTACCTCACAGTGCCAGCGCAGGCGGAGTTCAGGGACTATCTAGCTTTCCGGTGGAAGGGGCAACTGTGCCATTTCAGTACAATGCCCTTCGGGCTAGCCTCAGTGCCCTGGGTCTTCACCAAGTTGGTGAAGCCAGTAGCGGCAGCGATCCGGGAGAAGGGTATTCGGATGATCATATACCTGGACGATCTCCTTCTTCTAGCTCAGGATCAGAGTACACTGTTGTATCAAACCTCCTTGGTTCAGGAGCTCCTACAATCTCTGGGTTTTCTAGTAAACAGAGAGAAGTCACTGACCAAGCCTGCGCAAAGGTTAGACTTCCTGGGTTTCGTCCTAGACACCAGAAAAGCAACATTGGAACTACCGAACAGAAAGATCAAAGACATCAAAAAGGAGATCAGAGGCTGCCTGAAAGAGCAAGAGATTTCTATCAGGAGACTAGCGAGAATAGTGGGGAAGCTAGCCGCCTCGATCCAAGCTATTTTCCCTGGGCCCTTACATTACCAGGCTCTGCAGAGACTGAATAACAGACACTTGCAGCAGGGTCTGAGATACCACCAGAGAGTGTCGATAGACCAGGATTCTATCACAAAACTGGAGTGGTGGTTGAAGAATATGGACGCCTGGAATGGGCATGCCATCTTTGGAGACCAGCCAGACCTAGTGATAGAATCAGACGCAAGTCGACAAGGTTGGGGAGCGAGATGCGGGTCCCTGGAAACTGGAGGGAAATGGAGTGAAGAAGAACTTCAGCTTCACATAAACTGCCTGGAGCTTCTGGCAGGCTCATTTGCCATCAAGGCATTCACCAGGGAGAGAGTGAGCTCCTCCGTACTCCTCAAAATGGACAACATATCAGCCGTGAGATATATAAATCACTTGGACGGTACGAGGTCCAAACTGCTAGCAGAACTGGCAAAAGACTTATGGCACTCGTGCCTGCAGTTGAGAATGTCAGTCACAGCAGAATACTTACCGGGAGAACTCAACGTGAGAGCCAATTGGAACTCTCGCTATCTGACAGACTCCAGCGACTGGAAGCTGGATCCACAGACGTTCCAGCACCTGAACCAGAAATGGGGCCCGGTACACTACGACCTATTTGCGTCACGACTCAACACGCAGACAAACAGCTTCTTCAGTTGGAGGCTGGACCCAGCCTCCATACATAGTTGGGGGAGATACATTACGCTTTTCCCCCCTTCGTGATTCTGAGCAGAGTACTAGTGAAGTGTCGGCGGGAGAAAACAGAGCTAATCCTAATAGCCCCGATGTGGAAGTCGCAAGTGTGGTTTCTGATATTGATGGAGATGACCACGGACATACCTCTGTTGCTCCCAGAAGGGCAGCACCTGCTCACGGACCCAGCTGGATCATTTCACCCTCTGAGAGTGAGGGAGATGCTCCCGCTGATAGCGTGCAGAGTATCAGGAGACGCTGGGAACTGCCAGGCATTTTGACACAGGCTGCAGAGCTTATCGCAGAATCCTGGGCTCCTTCCACCCGGAGGAGCTACGACGCGGCTTGGGCCAAGTGGACAAAATGGTACAGAGGGAGAAATGTTCATCCCGTTTCAGCACCTATAGCATCAATCTTGAATTTTTTGGCACACCTGTTACAGGATGGTAAGGCCTTTAGGACGATTGAGGTCTATAGGTCAGCCATTTCAGCAGGCCACTTGCCAGTAGAGGGCATGCTGGAAGGAGAACACCCGGCAGTAGTCAGCCTCATAAAAGGAGCTCGATACAAGGCACCTCCCGAGCCAAGGTATAGACAACTGTGGGACGTTGCATTTGTGCTCAGGCTGATAGACAGTTGGCCATCAGACAGATTTTTATCATTGAAACAACTGTCAGGCAAACTAGCGATGCTGTTGTGTCTGATATCTTGTAAGAGATTAGCTGACGTGAAGGCCTTAGAGATCCATAGGAAGGTTTTTGGACCCAAAGACGTAACTTTCTCGATAGTGAGGAGAACAAAGACGGGATCCACCTCAGTTCACTACCCTTATTTCCCGGATAATTCCAAATGGTGTGTCACTAGATGCATTAAGGTATACGAAAACAGAACAGCACAGTGCAGAGCAGCCGGCAATACCCAATTATTATTAGTGCACAGGAAACCTTTTCAGGCGGTTGCTACAGCTACCATAGCTAGATGGGTGCGCAAACTGATGCAATTGGCAGGCATAGACCTCAGGGAATATGGAGCACACTCAATGAGAGGGGCTATGGCATCCAAAGCTTTCACAGCTGGGGTAACCCTCCAGGAAATTATGCAAGCAGCAGACTGGGCGAGCGATTGTACATTTAAACAGTTTTATTTTAAACCTATTAGAGGGATTGAAACAACTGTATTAGGGAGGCTTTAAACAAGCATAATGCTTGCCTCCAGTCTTGTCATAGAATGTAGATTACCCCTGCTATCTGCGCAGGGAGTATTAATTCTATTAAAGACTAGGAGGCGAGCATTACTTTCCCTCCCTCATACGTACTGCACGTTAACACATGTTTGCATTGTTTGTGACTATGTGAAACAGTACTGAACACCACCCTGACATTGTTGTTTGTATGCTTCTCAGGAGAAGATCAAAAAAGCAACTGAGATCGAAAGATCCGTAACAACCAGATATAGAAAGAAAAATGTCCTCGCAGCGAGAACCGCAGCACGGACAGGCACCAGTTCAAAGAGTTCATCAGGTTGTTGGACCAGCCATTGTTACAAGTTGGAAGGATGCAGTTCAGAGCATGAAAAGAAGAGGAGGAGCCTAAAGGAGAGGATGCGGTCATAGCAATGCTAACTGGACTACAGATATCTTGGAACTTGTAGTTTTGTTTAAGGAAAAAAGAAAAGTGCTGAATAGAAAGACACCTTTTTCAGTTTTTTCCCATGTTATAGTTGAAACTACTGAAGAGTAATAAAAGAAGTTGAAGCATAATGCTCGCCTCCTTGTCTTTAATAGAATTAATACTCCCTACGCAGTTAGCAGGGGTAATCTACATTATGTTTCAGATGTTAGGAATGGTATGTCATTTACTGTACACTGTGATTGAGCAATTTATCTGAGGCTCTAGACAACTCCATCAAGAGGTATGGGGGCAAAAACAGCAGCAGCCCAGCAAAAAGCATAGTTAGCAAATGCCATGGCACTGATAGAGCTTTGGAGGATAATATTCTCATTTTCCTTTCTTGAGTAAATTGTGTTGCTTTAAAAAGGAAAATGACAAAGTTCAGCAGTATGCTGATGACACATACTCCAGAGTTTGCTCCTACCTATAGAATGATGAAAGACACCCAGGAGCCAAGTTTAGCTCCTGCATATCAAGTCATAATTTGGATTCCTACAGTGTCATTTGTGGTATTAGCCAAAGCAAACATACACATGCTATTGATTCTCTTTCCACTGAACATCACTTCATTCTCTTAGGTGACTTTAACCTTCCCTCTCAAACCACTTCTAGGAAATCTGAAATTCAGTATTTTCTTAGGTAACCCTCCACCCCACCCAATCAATACAAACCCTACTTATCCACACCGGGGGTAGCCCTTTGGATCTCTTATTCATCTCCACCTCTCTCTCAGTCACTAATACATCTCTACACTATGACTCATTCACCTCTCATTTCCCACTTTTAACTTTCACCCCTAAATCGCAGCATTCTCAGCTTTCGGTCACCCCATTCCTACGCTTTCTCCATACAGATGTAGACTGGCTGCTGAGCTCATGGAAGTGTACTGTAGGGAAAATTAGCAAATGTGCACTAGGTAAAGTTAACAGGAGTGCAGCATAGTGCAGTGTAGGGTGTTAGTGATAACTACTGTAACATTACTAACTGTTAACAATATTAATTTGTTAGCACTACTGACACTAGCAATTCGTTTTTTCGGGCCTGAGTGGGTTTGCTTAGGCCCCAGACTGTGCTGCCGGGTGCAGGTACATGAACATTTACACTGCAATGTCAGTTTAGAAAATATAATCAAAATTGAAAAGCTGAACAGAGTTGTGCCTTGCAGATGCTGGATTCAGGGCCAAGATGAGACAGTAGAATGAGCTCTGGGAAGAACAATTTAATTGTTCAGGCTGGTGTATGTCAAGACGTTTTGTTTCCCATTTATCCATGTTCTGGTGGCATGTTGAATGTACAAAAGACCAGAAAAGACTGGAAAGTTACTGAGGGTAGTGTCTAAAAAGGGGGTGGTGATTGACCAAAGACATCACTATTTACATCAGGGTGGTATCTGAGAATAGGAGGGGAAACAGTAAAGAAACCAAGCAGAAATTTAGGTAATAGGGAGGCGGACAAAAGAGTGCTTAACAGGTGAGGGGGGGAAATTGAAAGAGGTTGGACATGCAAAAAGGAAGAACAGAAAGAGAAGGCGAAGGAGAAAAGAAAAATGTAACCAAGTCATGTTGGGTGCAGGCTGTCAGATTTGTTCTCATGAGGGAGAGGTGCCATGGGCAGACCAGAGCTACATAGGCCAGGCCCAGCACCCCCGGGAGCAGGCATCACGCCCCCGGGTAAAAGCCCAGCGGCCCTTTATAGGGCCTCTTTGGAATCTGTCCTGGCGCCGTTGGCGCCAGGCTCATGTTGGACATCAGTCCTGGCGCCATAGGTGCCAGGCTCATAAGGGGAAGTGTTTGGTGCACTTACCTGAAGCAGACCATGCTGCACACTCACCTGATGCAGACCATGCAGCATGAAGAACCAAGCCAAAAGAGGCTTAGGAGGGACTATTTTTCTGAAGGAACTATTTTGTTACTTGGGTGGGGCTGTGGAAGAATACTCACCTGGAACTTCTTCCAAGGCTATTTAAGCCACGCCCAGACAGCCACACGTGCTTCGCGTTGTTCTGCATCCCAGCAGCTGAACGCTCACCGTGTCTGCTCCTGCACCTGGACTCCAGCCACGCCCGCCTCGAACCTGGAACACCTGTAAGGGAATAAGAGAAGAGAAAGGTGAAAACCAAGAACTATTTCAACCTTCTTACCTGCATCCGGAATCTTCACGCCAGCATTCCTGAAGGAAGACTTCCATTTAAAAGCACTGCGTTGCCCGCTGCAGCGCCGCGCTTCACTCACCTGTTCCCGAGACGCCGCCCGGCTCCATCGCGGCTCTCAGTGCCGGTCGCCACCACATCTCTGCACTGCACCTAAGGGAGAGAAGAAGAGACAAAAGGTGAGCAAGGGAACACAAGAGGAAAGCCGAATTTTCAGCCATATTACTTACCGGCTATTCTTGGTGAACCATTCCACATCTCGGGTCGGCGCCACATCTCCGGCAGGTACCGCACCCCGGCCCCTATGGGGAAAGGACAAAAGACATTACTGGGGAATTATTAAGACATTTAGAGGGGTCGCCCTCATCACTAACTCACCTGATTTTACCCCGGCAATTTAACCCCTCAAAGCATCGCCTTTGTTCTGCACCTGAAATAAAGGACAGAAAAAGACAACATAAAAGGAGGCTCACACTTGAACTTTTGCATCTTCATACTTACGGCGTATCGCTCAGTAAAGTCAAGTGGATTTTCCAGTGCCATTCTGAAAACCAGTGAAGTAACTGGACGGACGCGCGCCCCTGCACCAGAAGCAGGATGGAGAGTTCATCCTTCCAAACCATAAGGTGAGCTTAAACCGGGGGTTTTGGAGGAAGTCAGAGAAGAACGAAGGGGGAAAGGGGGGAGCAAGCACATTATTCAGCAGACAGTTAATCCCCTTTCTCATCTGCAGAAGGATATTCCTATGGGCCAGACAAGCAAGATTTGGGGGTCCTGTTCAATCAGTGGTCCGAATTCTGCGCATCACGCTTGAAGAGGCCACAGCAACCCAGACCAGACCAGCGCCTCCGTGGGAGCCAGGTGAGCGTTACAGAACGCGAAGCCTTCCTACAAATTCCCACCCAGGCACTATGGAAACTTCCGAGACTGACCAGTTGGCCCAACTACTGGGGGAATTACGGGCCGAAGTACACGCCGCTCGTCAAGAGACTAATGCTCTCAGGAGGGAAGTGATTGTAACAAAGGAAAGAGCTGATGACCTGGCTAGACAGCTTTTGCAAGGTCAAGCTGGACAAACTCCCTTACCCGGTTCCGGAGGGAACCCCGCTCCTGTGCTTTCCAGTAACCCGGTGCAGATTAATCTACCTGGAAACATGCCGCTGGCCCCACCCGAACGCTTTGCTGGGGACCCCAAACGATTTGCCGTATTCATGAATCAGTGTCATTTGCATTTCCTGTGAAGACCTGGGGCCTTCCCTAATGACCAGACCAAGGTAGCCTTTGTATTGTCATATCTCAGCGGCAGTGCTGCCGATTGGTCAGTTCCACTGGTAACTCAAGATGACCCGATTCTTCGTGATTTTCAAAGATTTCAAGCAAGCATGGAAAGGTTATTTGCTCGTCACTCCCAGGGGCAGGCTCTAGATGATGAACTTCTATCTCTGCGACAGGGCAATCAAGACCTCCTTTCCTACATTGCAACCTTTAATAGACTAATTGTGGAAACTGGGTGGCCAGAGGATAAAAGAATCACGTTATTTTATCGAGGTCTACGTGGAGAACTTAAAGATGTCCTGGCCCAAGTTGTAAATCTGCCCCAAGATATAGATAATATATAGATTTAGTGGTCCAATTGGATCACAGACTGCAAAACAGAAAAGCAGATCGGTCCAAGTTTGAGCCGGGTGTTAGTCAGGACCCACGCTAACCTCAAGGGGGCTGAAGCCTCTGAGCCAATGCAAATCGGAGGAGTTAAAGGACCTTTAACGCAAAAAGAACGTGAATGAAGAAGGCAGATGCACTTATGTCTTTATTGTGGATCCTCTGGACACTTTCTACGAGATTGCCCGGCAAGGCCGCCCAGGAAGGTGGTAGGAGCCGCTGAAAAAATCCATGAAACCTCTGTATCGGGAAACAACCCCGCCCGACAAGCGTAGGGGTCCGCTTGCCGAGCTTGAAAACGAACTCTCAGACCTCGCATTTCACTGTACCAATGGTCCTCGTAGATCCGGGACAGCCTAAGCGGTTGCATGCAATAAAGGCATACATCGATAGTGGGGCTATAGGAAACTACGTGGATCGCGAATTGGTCTCCAGGATTAACCTCCCCCTGCGTCCTAAAACCAGCAAAGATGTCATCACCACAGTCGATGGAACCGAAATTGCCTCGGGACCGGTAACACATTCCACAGCTGAGGTAACACTTGTAGGTCCGGACGGCCATCGGGAGGCAGTTGTGTTTGATGTAATCAAGGCTCCACAGTTTCAGGTTATACTCGGAATCCCTTGGTTAGAGACACATAATCCTCGAATTGATTGGCGAGCGAAGAGAATAACCTTTCCAGAGTGTGCACGAACCTGCTACCCAGAAAATCTGAAGTTCAGTCTAGCATCAGTAACCTCTGTCTCCATGCAACTACCTCCGGAATACCAAGACTTTCAGGACATCTTCCAAAAGGAACAGGCCAACACGTTACCTCCTCACAGATCGTACGATTGCCAAATCAATCTGGTGCGCGGTGCACAACCCCCTTGTAGCAGGATTTATGCCCTTACTGAGCCGGAGAATCTGCATTTGAGACAATATTTAGATCAATACCTAGCCAATGGTTTCATTCGCCTGTCAAAGTCCCCGGCATCCTCGGCTTTGTTCTTCGTGCCAAAAAAAGAAGGCGATATTAGAACTTGTATCGATTACCGCGCATTGAACCAGATAACTGTTAAAAATCGTTACCCTCTGCCTTTGATCCCTGAACTCCTTGACCAGGTGAAGGACGCTTGCATATACACCAAGTTTGATCTCCGGGGGGCTTATCATCTGGTACGAGTAAAAGAAGGCGACGAATGGAAAACGGCCTTCCGTACAAAATATGGACTATTCGAATACCAGGTGATGCCTTTCGGGTTGTGCAACGCGCCTGCTGCCTTCCAATTCTTCATGAACTATGTCCTTCGGGAACTCATCGATGTCTGTGTTGTCGTGTATATTGATGACATTCTGGTGTATTCCACTTCGGAATCTGATCACAGAAAACATGTCAGGGCCGTCCTTTAGAAATTGCGCCAGCACAAACTGTTTGCAAAGCTGGAAAAATGCGTTTTCCATACCACCGAGGTTGAGTTTCTTGGATTCATCCTGACACCTAAAGGGGTCCGAATGGACTCACGGAAAGTGGATGCCATCCTCAAATGGCCATCACCTAGTTCGGTGAAAGGTGTTCAAAGCATGCTTGGTTTTGCCAATTTTTATCGCAGGTTTATCCCAGAATTTTCACGGGTGGTGCAACCCATCACTGCACTCTTGTGGAAGAATAAACGTTTTGAATGGACCGAGGAAGCTGAACAGGCCTTTCAGGAATTAAAAGCTAAATTTACGTCTGCACCTATTTTGAAACATCCGCGTCCTGATCTCCCATATATAGTCGAAACCGATGCATCCAGCTTAGCCATGGGAGCTGTCCTGTCTCAGAGAGACCCCGAAACCAACCAACTGCACCCCGTAGCATTTTGGTCCAGAAGGTTCTCGCCGCCGGAGATAAATTATGCAATCACCGATAAGAAATTTTTAGCCATTAAGTCCGCCTTTAAGGCTTGGCGGCATTATCTTCTTGGCGCCAGGCATACCATCACCGTGATCACTGATCACCGAAATTTACAATATTTAAAAACTGCCAAGGATCAGTCTTCACGACAGCTCCGATGGGCTTTATTCTTTGCTGAGTTCGATTTTGTAATCACCTACCGTCCTGGCTGTAAGAATGGCAAAGCGGACGCGCTATCTCGAATTGGAATGGGAGAAATGGACGCAAACTCAGAACCTGTGCCGATAATTCCCGAACAAAGAATCTTGGGGATAACCACTTTACAAACCCTTGAAGACATTCAAGCACGGGTAAAACTATTCCTGGACTCTTCAGCCTTGCAGGATTGGATCAAAAGGGGGTCTGCCTTTTCAATCAACGATGGCTTACCTTACTTCCAAGGACGTTTATTTTTGCCAGAAAAGGAATTGCAAGAACTGGTTATTTCCCGTCATCACGATACTCTGATGGAAGGACATCCTGGCATTGCCAAAACAGAGGAAAAAATTAAACGACAATTCTGGTGGCCGTCCTGGCGAAAGGATATTAAATCTTTCGTGATGTCCTGTGGAGTTTGCGCCCAAAGCAAAGGTCAAAAAACAAAACCCGCCGGTCTTCTTCAACCCTTAGAGATTCCACCAGCACCTGGGCACACCTTGTCACTAGATTTTATCACGGACCTGCCCTCTTGTAATGGATACGATACTATTCTGGTTGTGGTGGATTTATTTTCCAAGATGGCCCATTTTATTCCGTTGAAAGGATTACCTTCAGCTTTTGTTCTTGCCAAGGAATTCCTCCAAAATGTCATCCGTCTACATGGATTCCCGCCCATACTAATCTCCGATCGGGGAAGCCAGTTCATTTCTCATTTTTGGAAAAAGTGTTGTCAACTGGCATAAATCGACGTAAGACTCTCAACCAGCCACCACCCACAGACCGATGGTCAGACGGAGAGAACAAACCAGACCCTTGAACAATATCTACGATGTATGTTGCACCAATCGGAGGGTAACTGGAAGGACATTTTATGGGTGGCTGAATATGCATACAATAACTCGATACACTCTGGAACTGGTCAGATCCCCTTTTATACCCTATATGGACATCACCCTCATACTTCAGACCTGGACTCACCTTTGAGCCTCGAAATTCCCACAGTGGACCATTTGCATTCTACGATTACTCAAGCCTTCAAGGATGCTACTGCACACTTACAACATGCGAAAGGGAAATACAAAAAGAATGCGGATCTGCATCGCAAGGAGGCGCCTCCATACCAAATAGGGGATCAAGTATGGTTGGCTACCAAACACTTATCGCTCAAGGGACCTCAGACTTTTAATCCAAGGTATTTAGGCCCTTACTCGATCAAAGCTATAATTAGCCCAGTGGCAGTCAAACTTGATAAACTAGCTAACATGCGGATTCATCCCGTCTTTCATGTGTCGCTTTTGAAACCAGTGCAACCAGGAACCAGATTAATAAAGCCACCAGAATCAATCCAGATAGATGGGGAGCCTGAATTCGAGGTGAAAAACATTTTGGACTCTAAGATCTCAAAATCAAAACTTTTCTATCTAATTGATTGGAAGGGGTACGGGCCTCAGGAAAGATCTTGGGAACCCAGCGACCACGTACATGCACCTCGGCTAGTAAAAAGGTTCCATCGGAATTTCCCGAACAAACCGAAACCTCCTGGGGAAACAGCCTTGGGAGGGGCCTTGGGGGGGAGTGCTGTCATGATGCCTACCCCCGGAGCACCAGGCCAGCCCAGCACCCCCGGGAGCAGGCATCACACCCCCGGGTAAAAGCCCAGCGGCCCTTTACAGGGGCTCTTTGGACTCTGTCCTGGCACCGTTGGCGCCAGGCTCATGTTGGACATCAGTCCTGGCGCCATAGGCGCTAGGCTCATAAGGGGAAGTGTTTGGTGCACTTACCTGAAGCAGACCATGCTGCACACTCACCTAATGTAGACCATGCAGCATGAAGAACCAAGCCAAATGAGGCTTAGGAGGGACTATTTTTCTGAAGGAACTATGTTGTTACTTGGGTGGGGCTGTGGAAGAATACTCACCTGGAACTTCTTCCAAGGCTATTTAAGCCACGCCCGGACAGCCACACGTGCTTCGCGTTGTTCTGCATCCCAGCAGCTGAACGCTCACCGTGTCTGCTCCTGCACCTGGACTCCAGCCACGCCCGCCTCGAACCTGGAACACCTGTAAGGGAATAAGAGAAGAGAAAGGTGAAAAACAAGAACTATTTCAACCTTCTTACCTGCATCCGGAATCTTCACGCCAGCATTCCTGAAGGAAGACTTCCATTTAAAAGCACCGCGTTGCCCGCTGCAGCGCCGCGCTTCACTCACCTGTTCCCGAGACGCCGCCCGGCTCCATCGCGGCTCTCAGTGCCGGTCGCCACATCTCTGCACTGCACCTAAGGGAGAGAAGAAGAGACAAAAGGTGAGCAAGGGAACACAAGAGGAAAGCCGAATTTTCAGCCATATTACTTACCGGCTATTCTTGGTGAACCATTCCACATCTCGGGTCGGCGCCACATCTCCGGCAGGTACCGCACCCCGGCCCCTATGGGGAAAGGACAAAAGACATTACTGGGGAATTATTAAGACATTTAGAGGGGTCGCCCTCATCACTAACTCACCTGATTTTACCCCTGCAATTTAACCCCTCAACGAATCGCCTTTGTTCTGCACCTAAAATAAAGGACAGAAAAAGACATAAAAGGAGGCTCACACTTGAACTTTTGCATCTTCATACTTACGGCGTATCGCTCAGTAAAAGTCAAGTGGATTTGCCAGCGCCATTCTGAAAACCAGTGAAGTAACTGGATGAACGCGCGCCCCTGCACCAGAAGCAGGATGGAGAGTTCATCCTTCCAAACCATAAGGTGAGCTTAAACCGGGGGTTTTGGAGGAAGTCAGAGAAGAACGAAGGGGGAAAGGGGGGAGCAAGCACATTATTCAGCAGACAGTTAATCCCCTTTCTCATCTGCAGAAGGATATTCCTATGGGCCAGACAAGCAAGATTTGGGGGTCCTGTTCAATCGGTGGTCCGAATTCTGCGCATCACGCTTGAAGAGGCCACAGCAACCCAGACCAGACCAGCGCCTCCGTGGGAGCCAGGTGAGCGTTACACATAGCAGGGCTGATCGACTAGTGTGCTGGGCTCACTGTGACCCTGGAGGCAGCAGATCCTGACAGCAAGTGACAGTGGCTGTGAAGGGAGAGTGATTGCCAGTGGGGTAAACCACAGAGCAAGCAAAGGCTTCAGAGACAAAGATCTTGGTGAGTATAGGTAAAAAGGATATTAATTAAATCATCTCCCATAGTCTAATTGGGAAAGAGCCAAACTGGACACAAAAGGGCAAGAACTCATTTGCCTTTGAGGTACCGAAAGAACACTGAGTTTTCCTGGGTATAAATTGTGAATCTTTGAAAAGGGGGAGTTTTGTTCTGACATACAGGAGTGTTCAAAACTTGCCAAGTATACTTCCAAGGTTGCTTCTAGGGAATGTATGTCGTTCTGCCAATTTCACTAATGAATATAAGCTTGGATCACTCAGGGGAATGAGAAAATACTGTCTGGGGTGGGGCTGTGAATGAACACTAAAGAGGTTTGGATTTTAAAAGCTGTTGATATTAATAAATGGTGAATACAAATGTAATATTGAATTGTGGAAGCTGTAATTGCATGTTTCTTTTAATTTGAGTTAAATGAGAAATGTGTGCCCGTGTGCAATAAGTGTTCCTAAAGTGTTGGCTGTTTTGTTTGAAGAAACATAATATAACAAGAAAAACCCCAAATGCAAAAGAGTGGCATGGTTATCATTGTTTCTGGATTTTATTGTGGTTTCTGAGAAAGGGTGTGAGAGTGTGTTCCTACTGATTGGAATGATACCAAGCTTTTAAGATGCTCTCCCTTGTATGGTACCAAGTCGTTCTGATGTTTAGTCAAGGAGCCCATAATAAAAGTATAGTGACAGAGAGGTGACAGTACATATTTTCTTACAGTACCCACTTACATGAGGACCTGCAACACTACCTCTCAGCCCTGAACCCTCTCAAGTCCTCTATTGATGGAGTAAAAACAGATTTCTACCTCACCCTCATTGACTTTCAATCTAACCATCCTCGCTGGCTACAGGGCATGCTAAACTCCCACCTCACTCCTCCTAAACCTATGACTATCAATTTCACTGTCAGAGGTAATGGCCTAGCTGAATACCTAGCTGCAAACATTTCCAAAATTAGATACTCTCTTCCTCACACTCCCTCCACCTACATTCTACACTCTTCCTACTCTACCATCATCCTCTGCCTCTATCTCCAGCTTTAATCTTTCTAATATGGAAGAGGTTCTATCTCTATTGATGAAAGCTAACCAATCTTGGACCCCATAAAACCCTCTTGGTCCCCATCTAGTCAATATTATTGTCCCTTTAGCAGCCACTAATCTCACTGCATATTTCAATCTGTCCTTCAACTCCGCTTTCTTTACTTCTGTTTGCAAAACAGCCACAACCATCCCTCTCCTAAAAAGCCAAGTCCTCTCTACTAACATTCACCCTTTGTCTCTTCTGCATTATTCTAAAGTGCTCTAAAGGGTTGTGTTCAACCATTTTACCAATTTACAACATTTGAGACCTCCTACAAACAGAGTCCCAATCCTGTCATTCCACAGAAACTGCTCCCATGAATGTCTCCAACTTCATCTCCCCTGCTAAGCACTCCAACATAACCTCTATCCTAATACTCCTAGGCCTGTACACTGCCTTTGACACTGTTGATCACTCTGATCTCCTTAATACTCTCTTTCTTCTTGGGATTCATGATTGAGCCCTCATCTGGATTGAAAACGCCATGGTATCTCACCAATTCTATATATCCTGGAAAACCAACACCTCTGAACTCACTCCTCTAACTGTTGGTGTTCAACAAGTCTCTGTCTGTGGTCTTCTCCTCTTTCTACACCTCTGCTCTCGGGGTACTAATCTCATACCAACTCTTTGCATACAACACCCAAATCTTGTTCTCTTTTCTTGAATTTTCCTTTGATCTCTCTATCATCATTTCAAACTGTCTCTCTGCCATTAAATATTGGATGATGTTGCACTCCCTAAAGTTAAACTCTACCAAAACAGAGGTGCTCTTCTTCACTGCCAAACATTCTCTCTCATTTCCTCCCCTGCCTATCCAGTTCCCATCTTACACTCTTCCCTACTCTTCTTTAGGTAGAAACCTCTATGTCTTCTGTGACCCCACTCACACCATCTCTACTTTCATCTCTAAAATTGAAACAGTGGCATGCCTCAACCTCCTAAATATTAAGAACATCAGACACCTTCTTGCTTTCAACATGCCAAGCCTCTCTTAACCACTCTTGACTTCTTTGAACTGGACAACTATGCCAGCATCCTGTTTGGTCTCCCACCTTTGCCTTCTGTCCTCTCGACAAAATCATAAACTTCTCTGCCAGGACTCTCTTTGAACTCGCTCACTTCACACCCACTTCCTCATACCAACACCAGACTGAATGGCTCATGATGCAAAACAGGGCCAGATTAAAATATCTTCTCCTTGTTCAAAAGTATTTCCACGGTAAGGCACCACCATATCTATCCTTCTCTTTCCAGCTGCACAAGCCTTCTCTGAATTTCTGCTCTGCCTCCTCCACTATCCTCGTGGCACCTTTGCCTTCCAGTGCTTCCTCTTGTTTACGCACTTCCTCTCTTCTTGCTCACATTATTTCTCTCTTCTTGCTCCACCTGAATGGAATTCTCTTCCCCTGGACATCCCAGAAATAGTCCATACACCAATGTGTTCAAGACCAAACTAAAAGAATGCCTCCTCACATCTTAATCTACCTCTCATCTGCCTTCTAGCTAACATTTTCCCTCTCTCTGTGCCTCACTTTCTCTGCCTACGCTCTAGCACTTCATCCATCATGTTCAAATCCCTAACACAGCTGGCTGTACCACCTACCTGAACTTAAACATCTCTAATGGAAATGTATGCCCACCCATGTATTGTCCCCAGTGACTGTTCCATTCCCCCCCACCACACAACCTGGTGAGAATTTCACTCAAACTCACATCATTGTAAGAAGCTCACTGCTAAATACATAAATAAATAAATAAATAAATAAATAAATAAATAAATAACATTCTTCTAACACTTGCAGAGTATTGACATATATTTTGTGTAAGGCACCATGAACATGTTATGGTGTACTTTTGCAGACCTGACATCTATTGGATTTGTTTGTGTTACCCTACAAATATAGTTGCAAATTGAATAGCATTTTACCCAATTTGTCACAATGAATGTGCTGCGAAAATGTGATATTATAACCCATTATTAAAAACATTTCATAGGGATATATCTCCCGAATCTGACTGGGCTAGGGCTCCCTCACTCTGTTTGGTCACTCACACACAAACATGGGAAACATCTCTTCCCATTGAATGACAATATTCCCCAGTCACCTTTGCTTGATGCTATCGAATGTGAACAAGAGGTGGGTGGCCAGGACTAGTGGGACAGACTGAAAATCAAAGATTTTGTTGCTGTTATGTTGCTGTGTGCACGTTGGAAGAGCCAGGTTTCCGTACCTAGGTAGGTTTCTAGGTGATGTGTGAGGAGGGAATGAAGAGCGGCCTGCATTCAGAGGGGAGCCTCACGTTCTCATAGTGCAAGGGTGCATTTTTGGGACTGTGTTTTACAAGTTGGTGGGCATGGTGTATAGTTCTTATTTTTATAGTGTGTATTTGTAGAGGGTGTTCAGTTTCCATGTGTAGGAAGCTTTGTCTGTGAGGATATTATGAAATGAAATCCAAAATCATGCTTTTAAATCCGTTTTTCTTGGTTGCTGAAACTACAGAATGCCGGTACTAAACATCCTCAAACATCCAGAATTCTTGCTGGGTGCTACAATTCACTGAGTTCAAGAAATCATGGTGATATTACAGTGGGCCTCATTACACGGAATGCGGTAAGGGTTTACTGGTACCGGTAAGGGCACCGGTACCGGTAAACCCTTACCGCCTTACTACGAGGTCCCTTTGCCGGACCCAACCTCAACTGCTGGTTTTAGCAGCCATTAAGGAACGGGCCCGCAAAGGGACCTTGGTGCTAATTATGGTACCGCAATTTGCGGTACCGTAATTAGTTCCTTCCCCATTCACATTGAGCCCTATGGGGGCAAAAATGGGAATGGGGAAGTGTCTTGGTGAATGGGGAATTACCGCCCCCCCCGGCTCACCTTGGAGTAGGTCGGTAATTCCGCCATCCACCAAGGCAGACACAGTAAAATACTGGCAGCAACCATGGCGCTAGTAGCGCCATGGTTACTGCATACCGTGTAATGAGGCCTAATGTCCTGAAAAGCTGAATTTGTCATCAAAACATCCACAGCCAAAGTGCTTGCCTGTGGAATCTGTCAAAATCTGGGCGCAGTACCCCCGGATGCCTGAATTACAGCTGTCAGAAGCCTGCTTTAAAACTGTAAACTTATACAACTGAAATCTAATGTCTGAAATCTAAGTGGCCTGTTATTGAGAGTAACCTAGGTTGTAACTGTTTAATCCAATGGTTTAGAATATGGAATCAGTGTTTTAGCTGCTTGCTTTGAAATCACAAGTTTATTTTAAACCAAGAAAAAAATGCAACAAAATAACTTTTGAATTTAAGCCTGACTCAAAGCCACCAAACCAGTATAACAGCTTCCCCCACAGAGGCCAGTCCTCTCTCCCCACCAGGAAATCACACCTATGTGATGATTATAGAGTGGGCGAAGAATTTGGTCTGCCAGGGGAAGAAGACAATGGACTTCCTCCAGTCAAAGGAAGGCTAAGTGTGAAGGGTCGTAAAATGGCCTGGGCCCAGGAGGAACTGGCAGGAGACTGCTTCTGAGCTGCAGGGAGAAGAAGGAGGCAGAGCCAAACAGCCATCTGTGGCTGGACACTCACAAATAACATTTTGTTTAAATACATATAACTTATTATGTAAAATTGTGAAAATTATAGAAATAACAGCATTGTTAATGTGATTTCTGGATGCACGGGTGAAGAGGTGCCAGAACTCTGTGGCATGTTCTAGGAAGAAATGGCGGAAAAAGTGATATTACTCAAAATGTATTTTTTGATAGAAGCATGGAACTTCATACACTTATGCCCATATTCAATGCACACATTGTGGAAATTTGCTCCGAAATTGGACATTGTCTTCTGGACAAAAAGGGCAACATTCTGTAAAAAGCAGACACAAGATCTTACAGCGATGGGGTTTGGAGGAGTATCTGCTACACAAAATATGTAATCTATATATGTTATTGTTATAGAGGTTGCACACATGGTAATATGTATTGTACCAAAAGTGGATTTTGTGATCAAGAGGGAAGGGGTTGACTCTAGGCCTCGTAAAACCACATCATCATGACGACACACTGTTTTTCTCCTCCTATCAAGGGAAAGAAGAGACCGTGACCTATCCCTAGCAAGAGGGGCACACTTATGATAATCCAGCACACACATCCCTTTATCATAAGCATAAATAGTGACAACTCAGCACTCACGGAGACCGACTGATTCACCCACTAACCGATTACTGGCAGAGCACCCTGCTAGAGAACCATCCATCTTCCTTGCTCCAGACTCCAGAAACTTAGAAAGCAGAAAGGCCCATTCCATTAGCTGAACCATTTTCAGCTAGGCCTTAAAATCGGGAACTAGAATCTCACCACCAAAGGGGAACATTAAACAAACAGCCGGGCGGTGCTGTACTGCTGCCTGCTAAAAGAATAATCATCAGAACCAAAAGATCCAATCCAGCTGTGCCGTTCTGTGACCAGAGCCATTGCAGACCCGATCCAGTCCTGTGCTGTGCTGTGAATGACCCAGTCCAGTCCGGTGTGCCCAGCTGTCTATCCCAGAACCAGGTTCCCTTCCCTGACCAGAAACTTGACGGGCCAGAATCCTGATGGTTCAGTTTCAAACATATCTAGTGAGTATCTATAGAATAGGACTGTGTCACTAGCATATGTACTGTCCATAATTAAACCCTATCTTAAACCCATCCTCTTTTGTATTCAGAACCGGTAGTGTTAGGAGTATTTTTGAATTGTCAGAACTGTTCTTGCCTTTCTCTTATCTGTTTTCTAAAATCATAAATCGTAAATCATTAGTGTTGTGAATAAATAAATTGAATCCCACAAAGAAAGTGAATATCCACCACGTGAAGGGTCACTGGCCAGGACTGTGGAGATTCATGTGTGGCATTCTCTTTTTCTATAGTCATAATCTAGTATAAGAAATCCTTTTTGTCTTTTAAAAGTGCATTCCTGTTTTCCCATTCTTGCGCCTATCTGAAGAAAACAACCTCCACTAAAACGTCCATAACTTCTTCAGTTTTTATGCTAGAAAAAAATGTCATCCTCAGCTTTCCATAGAACCTAAAACCGCATCCCAAATCCATATGGTTCTCCCATAATCGCGATTACTGCGCACAGAAAAGTTTGCCACAAATTTTCATTTTGGGAATTTCTGACACGTGTAAAACAGCTTTTGTTGCTTGCGACCATTTTCAGATTTCACATTGTTTCTTAGTATCAAATCATTGCCAGTGTTTATGTGCAACTATCCAAAGTGGCTCCCATAAGAATCTAAACAATGTCAGCAATTTAGGACATATTTAGCGTTTTACCCAATCCATTCTCAAGATAACTTTAAAACCAGTTTGACAGCTTGCCAATCATTTCCGTTTGTCTCTTGTGTTGCTTGTGTCCTAGCTTTTCATAATAACAATTTATTAATAATGTGATACCGTTTATAAATAAACTTTACACATAATTAAAACATGAATTGGAAGAAAAGAAAAAGTAAATAAATAAATAAATAAGAGGAAATAAAACACAAAATAATAGATAAGCATATGTGCTTCCTAATCAGAATATAATCAAATACGGTCATAGGAGAGATGCTTGCAGCACTATAGCCAAAATAATAACATCTTTTCCACTTCTCTGGAGGTTATTTCAGCATTCCTCAAGTAGAGTATACCTACAGAGTTAGCGCATCTCACATCTAACATTGCTTCACCACAGCTACATTTATGAAAGTCGGCCAATAAAAAGAAGCTTACGTCCATATTTCTATCCTGGGCTGTCCCATTGCCCAGGAGTTAATGGGACTTTCTGCGTTGATTTTGTAAATACTCAGAGTTGTAAGTTGCTCTTAATTGGAGATACCCAGGGGATTTTCAGTTTTCAGCCAGACATTAAACATAGAGATTAGTACCTTGAGGCTTTGGGAGTTAATACGGCGAGACCAAAACATGGGATCTCTAATAGACTCATGTACATCATTTCTGTAATATAAATGGTACATATCTATCATACTACCACAATCTGTCAGTATGTGTTTTGCGGTTTCTTTAGTCGTTCCATTTTTACAGATGCAGCAAAATCTTTCCAAGGAGGAGGGATGACTATGTGCACTTCTATTTGTCAAGACAGGTAAATTGTCCATTCTCAGTAATAGGATGAATCGTCTTAACTTACTTGAAGGGCAAAGATTAAAATAGCTCTGCATGCGTTTAAATGAATATAGCATATAGTGTATGTTTTGGTATTTTCAAAGCTTACCAAGGTGTTCATAATGTTCAAGCCAGTCCCAGAGATCAACCTTTTTTGACAGAGCTATTTTTGCGTGATGACTTAAACCAGGACATTTTCTGTTTTATCTTGATGATAATTGGTGGTTTCCTTAGAGATTTCCTGGTAAATAGCCCTCATGAGGAGATTCTCAGGGTTGTTGCTCATCCTTAGATACATTTCTGCTCTCTTTTTCAGAACTTTAGATTTTAAAAAGATAGACCCTCGAATCTTATAATCGCCATCGGTGTGGTTTGTGGAAGCCCTAGTATTTTCCGCCAGAATTTACCCTCCACCAATTGCAGCCAATTCAGATTGATAGATAGGAGTGCCTCAAGACCATAGACTAACGTGGGTGCCAGAACATGTGTATAAAGTTGACGAACTCCACAGAGAGTAAAACCACAATTGTTGGTCACAAATTGACTTATCAAAGATGTTATTTGGGTGGCCCTGATTTTACGTGACTGAATGCATGAATTGTATTCCCCCTTGACATCTACCTCTATACCTAAATACCAATATTGTTGTGTATATTTGATTCTGGCTTGTGTACTATTAGTCGGGGCGGCGATCTTTCTACCAGAGAATACCATTGCCTGGGTTTTTTCCTAATTGATTATTAGGCCGTTAATCTCTGTGTAATCCCATAAGAGTTTAGCAGACCTTAGGAGTCCACTAAAAGTGTGGTCCATAATTATGAGATTGTCTGCATAGGCCAATACTGGACAATGGGCGGCTCCAATAGCAGGTGGACAATTATGTTCAGGAGATATAATGACAGGGAGGTCATAAGTAAATAAATTGTATCGAAAGGGTGCTGTCACGCAACCCTGATTAACTCCTTTGTCTGTGAAATCGAGGCCGTCACGTTCCCCTGGGTATGCAGCCTAAGTGCAACAGTATTGTCCTGGTAAAGTACTTTTAGATAATATAGAAGTTCGTGAGGGCAGCCCAGATGTTGTAGTTTAGCCCATAGCGTTTCTCTCCGAACTAAGTCGAAGGCGGCTCGAAAATCAACAAAAAGGGCATACAAAGGAGGATTACCAATTTTCATGGCCTTTGTACGTCAAATGTGCAAGATGGGAATATTTTGTATCGTTGAGTATCCTTTCCTAAAACCACTCCGGAAGGAAACAATTCAGTATTCCAGCATTGGCAACCCATTCCTCCAGTTTCTCTAAAAGTAATGACGCAAACATTTTACCCGTGCAGTCAAGCATGGATAAAAGCCTGAAATTACCGGGATCCAGCTTGTTGCCTTTCTTAAAGATTGGAAATAGAAAGGCTATTTGCCATGACTTAGGAATCTTAGGAATAAACAATGACGCCCAAACCCATCGCCATTATGAGTGTGTGTCTGTATTACAGCTCCATTGTGCTGCTCATGGCTTCATTTAACGGCAAACATTCTTACCTGTGAGCAGAATAACCTTTCAGTCTAGTTATCCGGACCTAAGAACATGTGCTTTTAAGGGAGCCTGTCTGCTTAAAAGATAGGACCGGTTGAGACATATGGTGGGAACATGCTGTAAAATGCATGGCCATCAGAATAAGAAGTTCAAGCTAAGAACTCACGCACAAGTAGGAATCTCCTGGAGCAGTCCATTCTGTATTTTGCAGGGAGTTTGATGTGCCGTCCATTCGCCATCAGTTAAGCCATTATGATACTACTGCTTGGAGGACCAGAGTTTTAATCAGGATGTCCAGAGTGCTGTCCATTTCCTAAATTACAAGGTTGACTGTCATCACCTCTGAATTTGACTCAGCACATGATGAAATGCACATGTTGAGACACCATCCGAGGTGTTTTCAACTTTGCTGAATTTTGTTTGTAACGATTCAGCACATGAATTAAATTAATACATATGATGTTTCTGCATATTATGTAAGCCTCACTGACAGCTGGATGCACATGGATATCTGGATGTTATAATTAGGATAACGGTTAGTACTGCAGAGTATTGGAGTTTGTTTTATATGTAAGGCAAAGTGCAATTATTGATCAGATGAATTAGAAATCAATACGAGTCGAGAAGCTATGTATCACTAATTGTTATATGTGTGTTAAATAAGCTTATAGGTGACTTGTGTACTTTGTGTTGGTGTCTCTTGTATGCTGTTGTATTTTTTGTGTTTGGTTTTGGTAAGTGTGAACTTTTGAATTTTTGTTATAGATGTTTTTGTAGAAAAGAGATTGATCCCCTGTTCCTCCCCTGAAGGACTTCCTTCAATTCAACATTGTGGCATGACACATAGAGGGCAGTTTTTTGCAACCAAGATGATCCCGACCACATTAGGGTTTTGACCTTATTTTGTTGTGCTCTTGCATTCATACAGTGGATCATCATGTTTTCATAGTCTTAGTGCTGAAGAGATTTCATAGGTCACATTGCTCGATTATAATGCTTTGTAATTGGATGTTTGTTTTTAATCTTGTAATGCAATATTCAATTATTTCAGCACGTTATGTTTAATTAATTTGTAAGCCGATGGCACTCTACAGGTTAGGCAGTGTAGACTGAGATTAGCAGTTGTGTATTGTGCAATAACTTTTGGGGGGCATCTCACTATATGTATTCCCATAATATCCCTCTAGTGTAGTGTTTTGGCTTCTATTTAAGCAAATGCACAGGAAGTAGAGAGAGCTCTGCGATTCTGGCATGTCTGCAGATGGGGGTACCTTACCGAACAGGTGGAATGCTGAAGTGGGATAATACCCTGGCGATAGTGGGATGAGCCCTTAAGAAGGACTTGCCTAGTGAAATCCTGATGCAGAACCTTGCCTAAATATGACCAGATTCCCTGAGTAGGATTTTGAAAGCAGAGGCTGGGAGACATAGCTGTCTGGGTCATGCTGATCTTGAGAGCTGTCATATGTCAGACCAGCCCTCTGCCTTAAAAGACAAACCCTGCTCAATTAGATATGTGTCCTCTGAATTCCCTTTACGAACCAGGACACTGAATGGGGTTGGACTGTAATGGAAGCCATTGGGGAAGTGATTTAAAGTAAAATGTCATAGCATTTCCAGCACAAAATGCAAGATGTTTTCTGACAGTAGCAAAGTAAAACAAAATCCAGTGTTTTCACATGTGTAATTCAAGACGGGAAGTTTAAACTGATGTACAGTATGTCACAGTTTAGAGAGGATTATTAAACCTTTAACCCTGAAAGTCACTGTTATATAAAAGTGAAATTCTGAGTACAGCCACAGCATTATAGTGAGATGAGAGTGAGATTAACTTTTTCATTTCTATTCATAAGGAAAATGCCAGTTTAAATGAATACTGACGTCTTTCAAATAATGCTATGCAGAAAAGAAAGAGCATTTTAATGGCCAAATAGGATTGGGGGGGTTAGTGTCTATCCCTTCAGAGAACTTTATTTTCATGTTAATTTGTGCTCTCCAAAGATGAAAGCACAGTTCTGTAAACCCATCAGTGTGCTTAGGGGCGGTACAAAGGGGGCCTCATAGATAAGGTGGTGTAGCCTCCAACACCTGCCGAATTTCAGTGGTCTTGTTGCATCAAATCGACACCTTAACAACACTTCATCTGAAGTTTGTTTCACTTAATTTCAAGGGTTTCGTTGCATCAGATTATTCTACTTAATGGTGCAGCGTTCATAGCGCCTCAGTGACAAACTTTATTGATCTCATTAAGCAATTACAAGCTGCATCACTCTTCCTCATCACAGTACCCCACTCCCACCAACTCACTCTTCCTTTTCAGAGCCCCAGCTAACAACACATCACTCCTATTCATGACAGTACACCACTACCATCATTTCACTCTTGCTTGTCATAGTACCCCATTATCACCAACTCACTCTTCCTCATCAAAGTAGCCCAATACCACCCACTCACTCATGCTTGTAACAGTCCTGCATTACAACCACCTCACCTTTCCTCATCACAATTTCCCACTACCCCACCAACTCGTACTCATTACTAATCTCCTCTTATTTATTAGACACAAACACAAATGAACTACTTGGTAAAACCAATCGTGCATAGATGAAGAGCACAGATTGATAACAAATGATATGCCATCATTATGTTATCAGATAAAAATGCATAATTACAGGAAGTGGGAGCTATCGCATAGCAAAGCCACTGAAATTCAGTGAAAAGACTTTAGTTAAGCGACAGTTAAGGTGAATAGGTTCAGTGCAACAAAACCCTTGAAATTCATTGAACACACTCTAGCACCATTAAGGATAAACAATCTAATGCTATGACATCCTGGAAATTCAGTAAAAAAAGGTTGAGTTGGAGTAAATTTAAGGTGCTGATTTAATGCCACAAAACCCCTGAAATGTGGCTGGTGTTGGAAGCTATATCACCTTAACCATGTGGTCCCCATTGCACACCCCCAAAGCACAATGATGACATCACAAATTACATCACTGATGACATCACACAGGACATCATCAATGATATCACTGATATAGCAGATCATGCATAAAAGTAAGAGAGATGCAACATTTGAAAAGTGGGTTTCTGCATAAATGGATGGATTCAAGTTCAAAGCTTGATTGGTTTTGCTTTTAAAAAATCATGTCCATCTACAAACATGGTATTCTTACACACCAGTATTAATCTGTATTGACTGGTCATTTAAAAATACTCTGGTACCTTTATCATCACTCTGTTCTAAAAGCATTTCCCTCCACATTGAAGACACTTGGATATTACAATTATGACTTTTCAATAGCCCATTCATGAATACAACATACATGAAAAGGAATGGTTTCCAAAATCATTGTATTTTCATATTAGACGTACTGTCAGTATAACAAATGTAGAAGTGGGTCTTGACCATGTCAAATGGTCACGGTTGGAGAAGGTGGCCTGCAAACTTCAACAAGGTTAAAAAACACTTTCATATTGTGAAGACGCATTGTTATCAGGACCAGAGTAGTTAATGTACTGGACAGACAAAATTTGGAATCGTTTTGGTGCCTAGGTTTAAAGCCGGTAGTCATATATATGTTTTGGACTATGACTCCCATGATTGATCCCTCACTTTTGCCTATGCTGGGTAGGATGCTGGGTAGGGCTAGTGGAAGTTGTAATGTAAAACCTCTGAAGATCCAAAGGTTGCAAAGCCCCACCGTATTGAATCTGAAATTGGAGATTGCTTTGTGTAAAACCAACTTTCTGTAATTCCCCAAACATTATTTGCAATGGTTGACAAATATGTTCGAACCTTCATAAAACACAGGGTATATTGCATCTGTGGTGTATCTTACAATAAAGTCATACATGTTTCCCAATAGCTGGTTTTACCAGTAAGGTAATTGAGGCAGTCATATGTTGCGTTCTACCTTACTTTTCAGATGATGTCATCACTGAAGGCATCTGACAGGTCCTAAGTAAAGTCATATGTGATGTCATCAGTGGTGTCATTTGTGATGTCATCTGTGTGCTTAGAGGCTGTGCAGTCGGCGCTGCATAGTTTAGCTGATGTAGCTTTCAACACCTGCCAAATTTCAAGGGTTTTGTCGCATTAAATCTGCACCTTAAGGTTATTTCACCTCAAGGTTTTTTCACAGAATTTGAAGGGTTTCATTGCATCAGATTGTGTCACCCTAGCAGTGCTTCAACTAAAAAATATTAATTAACTATATATATTGGTTAGTTCTTACAGTGATTTCACAATTGTAGATTTATGTTTGGTAACATTAAGTGCATCACACACCCTCCACTGACTTTTTTTCTTTTACTGCAAGCATCATTTTCCAGAATATTTCAGAGATCTTTTAGGCTAATTTTCTGTTTAATTAAATTACCAGAGCCACAATTTTATAATATTTTTGTAATTAAATGTATTATCAACATGAGTTCAATAACATATTATTTGAGAATCTGCATAGTTTGTAACAGGAACCTCATCTGTTCATTTGAAGATCATAACGTTTTCTTTCACACTGCAGCATTCATGACAGAAACAGTTTCTCTCTATTGTAGGTGATGTCTCTCCAGTGCTTCTGCGTGGATTTATTAAAACAGTCAAGACTTAGAGCAAAAGTGAATGTTTTTTTCTTGTTCTTGGAATTTTAACTCCAAAAATGTAAATTGTATATGTTCCGCGCAAGGCCTATATAATGTGAATTTATATTATCTGCATCCTGAATGTGAAATACCTCTGTATTACCGTCTACCTCTTGTTACCGGTGACATAGATTATTTTATATGAATAAAAACGTTTTATTTGGAAGTGCACACTCAGTGGAAAGGAATGGTGATATCTGAAGTGTTTGGGGGCTCCTCAATGCCAGATCTGCACTATAACAAAACTTAAATAAAAATATTATGAAAAAGGTAATAATTATGGCTTACAATTCCAACACGCATCACAATGGCCTGCAGTTTTCTGGTGCTATGAAAAGAGCATCAAAATCATTTGTTTTACAGACAGGTCACCAGAACAAAATGTGGGATGTACAATTTCAGTAAAACATGATTACCCTAAAGCAGCTAAGGTTGTCGAATATTAGAGATTCCACCACTAGATGCTGGGTCTGGTTGTACCCAGTCATGTACTCACTGTCGCTCACGATGCACAACGGAGAAAGGCGAGCCTGATGTACTCACATTTTCCGGCCCAATGTATGACATACAACCGTGGGGGTAGGGCTTCATGCATTTTTAGAATTGCATTTAATGAAGAAAAGGTGAATGTCTGGGTTTACCTTTCGAGTGTGTACTACACACACCAACTACTGTTTGTTTGCTCAACACACATAACAACAGAACTTGCAGCAAACCCTCAACCGAGGATGCCTGTCCTGCTGGCTGTGGTCCACTCAGGACGGGCATAATAAAATCTTTGCTGCAAGCCCCTTCACGAAGGAGAACGTGCATACGACGCTGAAGGGACCACAAGGACAGGCCAGCATCAAAATAGCAGGAAACGTCCTTGCAGCAAGAGTACAAATACGAACATCAGACACGTGTTTCTGGTTTTTTGGACATGGTCAGTGAGGGGCAGCTGACAGGGAGGCAAATGAGCAGGAAGTCCATGTCTCATTTACACTTTCACCCCAAGCGTTCTAAAAAAATAAAAATAAAAACGAATGAGAAATTATCATCCGAGAGTAAAAGCTCGAATATCCTAATCTACGCAGTGGGCCCCTGCGCGGGGCCTTGGTCTTGTTCCGCTTCTCAGTGGAATTCAGGGAGAAATCTGCACACACAGGGCCGGATGTACACGCGCTTTTTTTCAATGGGGAAACCTCTTCGAACAACTCTGAAATCAGGCCAACACTGGTGGCCATTAGGAAAGTGAACCCATAGCTTTCAAATAGCTGCATGTCTGTAGGAAGTGTAAAAGTCATTGGAATATTACATAGAGCGCTCGTGTAAAATGTAAGTCAAACACTATAATCATCAAATTGTTATTTTCACATGTATGCCTTCTTTGGGCCGCATATTCAATTCTAATGTTTTGCTTAATATGATTTTTATTTGAAAATCATATTCATTCGTGATTTCGACCCCATATAATTAGGATGGTAATGGAAAAAAACATGCGCTATTGCAACTATCCCTATTTTAAAAAAATACCCCATGTATATTAATCCATATGTGTTGTAAGCAGTACTTTCAATTCCTTCCAATGCCTTCAATATCCTATGCAAACTAAATTCACAATTAGGTGAAATTTTGAAAAACAAATGGTACTTAAAATACCCTTTTGTCTCTACAAACAAATGGAAGCCCTTCGGTGTAACCTGTGCATTGCAGAAAAGTACACTTTATGAATGCACAGAGTTATTTTTGTGGTTCGTCCCTATTTGTAATACGCACATGAGAAGAAGTGGCAGGGCTATGCTGCTTTGTAAGTCATAAAACAAAGATCAGGAAGAGTGATGGGGAAAAATGAGAACCATAAGTTGTCACTTGTCAGTTGTGACTATCTCACAGGAATCCAAGATCTTGTCCCAGCAATGATCAACAGCGCTGAGTAGAAACAGATTTTCAAATCTAAAGATTGAAGGCATGACATCCAAAGGAACAAAAAATACAGAGAAAATAAAGTGCCTTTTCATAGTTTTCCTTTTGCAAACAAAAGAGGGTCCCTCGTGGGAGCAAGTGTCTGAGGAGCGCAGAAGCACAATGCAGCATCCTGCACAAGGCGGCCAGCAGGAGACAATGATTAATAGAGGGAAGCCCCTTCTGGGGATGAAGCATAGCTCCCACCACAACTAGCTGGCAGCGAGATCAGCAGGGATACTTCCAAGGCGTTTCACAGGGTGATTGAGGAAAGACAGAGGCATGAATATTGCAAAAGGAAAGAGCAGAGGCGGCATTTGTCGAACCACTGAAACATTTCATCAGTCGCACGACAGGGAAGTCAAATGGAAAAGAAGAAAGGCAATCGCAAATTACTGGGACAATGTTGGAAGAATTTGAAACAATGTACCACCTAAAAAGATACATCCTGCCACTTATGCCCATAGGTTGCCATACCAGTGCACACGTGTGCAATTATTATGACACACTATGAACAGCAAGTAATACTCATAACACAAGTTGGGATCTTTTAAAATCAAAATAGTGTAAAAACATGAATACAATTGAGCATCAATGGCGACATTTTCTTTCCTCGAACTTATTGCCTGTAATTGTAGAACATGTTGGAGGTTGTCAAAAATGATGTATGTTAGATCTAGTCTGTGGCATTTTAATGGTAAATACATTGTAACACGTGTATACATTTCTTAATTCGGTCACATTTTACAATAAATCGCAAGGCCTCATTCATAATACATTTGGTAAAATTGCAGAAATAATGCTACAGGAGACCTCTGGATTGACCGTAGTAAACTTGCTTTAGAATATACGCACACATGATTTTTTAGTCTCTGTTCATGTCCTAAGTTTATTTATTATTTTTGTATTTATTTTTTTATTTGTATAGCGCACAACAGCCCGAGGGAATTGTGGCACTGTTACAGAGGTAGGTAAGTTGCTTAGTTACAGTGGTACATACATAGAATAGCATAGCTATTACAGAGGTAGGTAGGTAACTTTGTTATAACGGTGAAAGACATAACATTTCAGGTATTCACAGTTTGTTTGGTAACAAGGAACATGAGCACACATGAGTAAAAAAAAACAGAAGTGCAAAGGTAAGCCAAACAGCCAGGTTTTGAGGGCTTTTCAAGGTTGGTGAAACAGCCAGGTTTTGAGGGCTTTTCAAGGTTAGCCAAACAGCCAGGTTTTGAGGGCTTTTCAAGGTTAGCCAAACAGCCAGATTTTGAGGGCTTTTCAAGGTTGGCCAAACAGCCAGGTTTTGAGGGCTTTTCAAGGTTGGCCAAACAGCCAGGTTTTGAGGGCTTTGCGGAGATGCAAGGTGGGATGGTTTAATTCTGAGTTTAGTTTGTCTACTCTTTTATGAATCCCAACTAGTGTCAGAGAATACAACCAGGAGCAAATAATGTCTGAGATTAGTGCATGCCGATCATGCAACATGAAGAATACGTGTCCAGTCCTTCAACCACAAGGGCCTGTTTTCGTAATGAGACGAGATCAGAAAAAAACAGACCTGCAGATTTCAGGAGAAACCTAAACGTCCAAAGCTTTCACCCTGGAAGGAAATGAAATAGGGGATGCGAGCGAGGGGTTTCCATTGGAGTTTGAGAGAAAAATGACAAGCATCCTAAAGGATTTTAACTTCAGTGCCATAAAGTGACAGATGGTAGAGGGGCAGATGGTGATGCACTCAGAGGTATTAGGAGAAACCAAACAATTAAATTAATTGATCCAGGGAGGCGGTGCATAGGGTGACGAGGAGTGGCCCGAGGACAGACCTTTTTTGGGCAGTCACTTGAAAGGCTGTGGGAGGATGTGTGAGAGTTCGAAGAGTTAGGGGAGTAGTCAGAGAGACAAGAGGTGCAGTGTCTTTCAAGTATGGCCATGAGCCTTAATATCTTATGTTTCACAGGGCCCAATGAAGAGCCCAGCTGTTAAGGACACATCGATCATTGTTCAACCAGGACCACACAAGGGGCCCCCATCCTTCACGAATATGTATGAGAATTCCTTTCCCCTCTCTTCAAAATCAAATGCCATGCTCCACATCTGAGCCACACCCAATGTTAATTCTCTCCGTTCTCTCCCTTTTCCTTCCCTCGTTACTCTAATCATGTATTTCCTGTACACAACTATATGTAAACACATGTGATATCTTGTTGTATACTTGCCTACTGCTCCCAAATTGCTAATTGAACCACTCTTAAACCATATGCTACCTCACACAAACTCACTGGGCACTCACACAATTGCATTATGTCACAAATGCCACATCCTCCTCCAACTTGGGTCACATGTATGCAATATTAACTTCTAGCAGCCTTGATAAAGACCCACGGGTCGAAACACGTGTTGGCTGACCACTACTGGGACCACGAGCCCACGCAACAAACAGATTGATGAATAAAATAAATTGTAATTATCACAAAACAAGAAACTGTGTGGAAAATCCATTGTGTAAAATTAACCGTAAGCGAGGTATCCAGGATATTTCCAGATCATACCACAAAGGAGGTGTGGGCTTCACCTCAACAACCAAATCCTGTGTCCTTGCAATAAGAAAACGATATTGCAACAAATAACAGAGCTAAGCAAGGAAGATTCCAAACCTATGGTCCAACGCAGTGTCTTTCAAGCCTGGGGTTGAGAGAGAAGGAGGGAGGGACGAACAATAGTGTCAAAGGAAGAGATAGAGTAGACTGAGAATGCAGGAGAGGTGCATGGTGTGCAATGCTAAGAAAGTTAACGACATGGGTGGGAAACAGGTTCTGTGGAGTCAATGTTCTGGACCTCATATTGAAGAGGGTGACATAGAGTGTTTAGCTCAAGCTTGCTCACAATGAAGTTAAGGACAACTCTCTTGAGAATTTTGGATTGGTGAGGTAGAGGTCAGACAGGTCTTTAGAAAGCAGGTCTTTAGAAAGATGGATTATTAGGGCCAGTCAGAGGCTCAGAAGATGTCACTTGATATGGGGGGATTGATGAGGGTGAGAGGTGAGACCTTGTGACAGGAGCAAGCTCTTTGATCGTTTAGTGTACAAAGAGATGGAAAAGGGTGAAATATTTGTGGTAGAGCGACAGAGGGTAATCATCTTGCATGAAGTAAATGGAAGAAGTAGGATAGAGAAGCCTGTCAGTGAAAATGCAGAATTCTTCTACAATTAGTGTTGTCCCCTACCTATTCACTATTTTCTTACTACCTTGGCCTCATTAAACTAAGTATTTAGCTTTGATTGTCAAAACTGTTTCAGTAACACACAGCGCTTCAATGCAAATGGAAATCACTGCTATTCTAAAGCATGCTAACTCTATTTGGGCCCTAGATCAATGGATGAGACAGAAATTTACAAAAGGTATCCGTACCAACAGAGATATCCTGGTGGTTGGTTATTTTCATCCAAACATCGCACACTTTAGCCTAACCGCTTGTAAACCTATCCCACTGTGGGCCCAGGGCTCCACACAGAAAGTGGAAAGTATTTTGTTAAGTGCCTGGCGGGGTGGCAGACATGTGGCCCAGTGGAGCTTGAACAATGTTTAGAGTGGGGGTGGTGGCTAATGATGTCATGTCACCAAAATCATAGAGGCATCAAAAATCCTGATGCTAATGATCCAGCAGGTGTAGCAAATAAGCAAACTCCATTCTGCAGAATTGTGTGTTGCGGGGAAAATGACTTTGATATATTTTTGAAAATATGCTATCCAGCAGTGTATTGGACTCACATTTTCAACGTGTATAGTAAAGATAGGATATAGCTGGGGTTGTAGATTTCTTTGAGAGCAGGTTCACCATTGAAATGGTCTCCTTCAGGTTGCCGTAAAACGGCTATGGAAAGAACCACATCGCTACAGTGACTTGGTCAGGCTTTTTCTGCCCATTTTGATCTATCACCATACAGGGAGGATACAGATCAGTGATTCACTTCATTAATGCATAAACTACATTTGCACATGCACACAGTGGACATCTGGAACCCTCTGGCCCTATTTTCTCTATGTACGTGAATAGATTTCACATGGTTTTTGCTTGCACAGAATAGATGGATAAATGCATTTGTAAAGAGAATGCACATTGCATGCTCACACAGAGGTCAGTTTCTGAACATATGGAAAGTGAGAAGGCACTATGCTCTCCATATAAAAAGAAAACTATGCTTTTTCTAAAGAATGGCTGAAAAGTGTTTAATTCTTTGAGGTAAAAGCTAATGCAATAGAGCAGAGAGTTAAAGGTCCCCCTTTGTGCACCAAGGCCAGTTCATCAATCATATATGTGGCATATGTACACATGTCCAATTGCTAATGCAAGACATTGGGCCTCATTATGTTAAACCGGCACAACTGCCACCGGTGTAATTCTGTTGCTGGCATCCGGGAATGGCCAATTACCAGGGCATTACAGCCCTGGCAGACCCGGTAATTGCCCATTTCCGAGCGCAGGACAAAAATGCTCCCCATTCCCATTTGAGCCTTATAGGGCTCAATGGGAATGGGGAGGTCGGATGCACCGGCACCATTCGGTGCATACGACATGGTCAGACCTGGCGGGAGAAAAGGCACCCTCGAGTAGACCTTGTAGTTTGCAGGTCCGATAACAATGGTGCTGGCAAGCTTACTGGTACCATTTTTACCGGAGCCGCAACCTTATAATGAGGCCTACTGAATTGTACTTAAACCTGTGTCCATCTATTAAGTGGTGCTGGTCAATGGCATGGTCTCAGTGTTATGCTATAGAACGTCTGCTAAGTGCAGAGACTTGGCATGTGATATTAAAAAAAATTCAATCTCTAATGTTTATCCAGCAAAATAGGAGAATGATATGCTTCTCGCTCAGTACAGGCACATGAAACCAAAAACTACAACTGTGTTATGCTGTAACATAAGATATCTTTCTTAAAGATCTGTACAGCGTCAGACAAATGGCAAGTATGGCAAATATTGTGAAACGTGTGATTTTTGTACTGTATCAGCTCAAGAGGCTCGGGAGGAGCTAATATTTAAAAAAGGTGCATGTGATGCACTACTAAAAGTAAAGTAGCTCTTCACAGAAGAGCTGCCACATGAAATTGTCCATGAAATGTATAGCAGCAACGCTGAGAAGTCCTTCTGCCTTTTTGGAGAGTAACAGCCATTTGAAAAGTGGATTACTGTACTACAAAGAGTACAGCAGTTGGGGCTGTGGCCAGCTGTGGACCAAGACACATGCTGCCTCAATGAGCCCTGGACTCTCGGCGGCCCCTACTCCCCAAATACCCTTGAATTTCGACTTGACACATCGCAATGGGGATCGGAAGTCTCACGGATCATTCTTGGCAAGCCTGATAGCTCTACACAACCACATAAAAATCACTTAGGCAGAAAATGACGAACGCAACCAAAATGGCGGACAGACCATCTTGACAGTGAGAAAGAGGCCCAGAAACAGCAAATGATTCCACCCCCAGCTGAAACACACAAAGCAAGGCTAAGCCCGCAGGAGTGTCGGAGGAGACCTGAGGGAACTGTGAAGTGGACAATGCTGGGATCAAGTGATCGATCACACGCAGCACTTCCAGGGGTAACATCCTTTCCTATCCCACACCCAGACACTGGCTCGGGATGGACCGCATAACATAATAAGGAAAGACCCATCAAGGAGAGTCCCACAAAGGGGAAGGAAGCAGCTGAAGGACTAGCTCTGGAAGGAGACACTGAAAGCAAGGTACGGAGCAAATGCTACAGGAGGGAAATACTCAAGGCTCCCCTACTAGTTGAAGTTACCCTCATGCCACCAGCCAGAGCCCTCCTATCTCAGGTTTAAAGGCTTTTTCACCCTCACAAGCAGCAGATCCTGAACATGAGGGTGGAGGGGGATGAAAACACATCAGATGTGGGAATAAGATCAAGAACGGGCCTTAAGCAACTAATACCGACAGGATCAGCCGGACAGTGCAAGGGCCCAGAGAAACTAGCAAAATATAAAAGAGGTACAACGATTTTCAAGCGCTGCGCACAGCAAAAGAAATGTCTAAGCAGGCAAACAAGCAAAAGGGCATCCATTTGGGGGATATTAAGGCGATGATGCAAGGACAAGAGTTACTGAAGCCGCAACAACAGACAGCTGCACAGGTCCACTCAGCAGAAGCCGCCATGGAACAACTTGATGCAGATGATCCCCCACGAGGCACTCCGCCCTCCAGGAAATACTAACAGAAATAAAAAAAGAACTGAAGGACTGTGTCCTGAACCTCACTAAGTCAATTACAGACTTCAGTAAACAGATGGTGGCAGTTGAAAGAAGGGTTGATGAGACAACGCTATGTGCACAAAACTATGAGCAAGAGGAATTAGATAAATGAATGGATGCAATGACAGCAAATGGAGTGGATGGTGCACAAGCAAGAGGACTCCGAAAACAGGTCCAGGCATAACATCAGGCTAGGAGGGATACCAACATCAGTCCCAGACTGTGATCTGAAAGGATATGTGCAGGCATTATTCATCACTTACTTGCAGACTCGAAGGAGAGGAGATCTTTCTGGATAGAACACATAGGGTTTATACAGCTTACCAACAAAGGAAGAACGTGCCACCAGACATGCTCACAAGAGTGCATTTCTTTGAGCTGAAGGAGCAAATCATGAAGGAGGCCAGGAAACAGGAGCACCTAAGATTTCAAGAAACCAACATATTGATGTATCAAGATGTGGCTCCTGCGACTTTACTGTGACGCAAGCACCTGAGAATTGTGATGGCCTGGTTGCAACAGAAGGGTATGTCGGACCTAATGGAGCAACAAGACCCTCACTCTGCGGAACAAGCATCACCCCAAAAGGGGGAAGGGCCACCCCACAGCAGATGCTCAGGAAGGGTGGATGGCAGCAAGCTCACCCTTATCCCTAGAGGAGAGGGAAGTTCCCAATCTATCAGAGGATACCTGAAGCTGGGACTCGGTGGAGAAGACTAAATGAAAAATGGATGGGATGAACACCAGTAGTGACATATGAGCTGCCAAGGGGCTGGAGACACTAGGCTCCACTTGAATGAGCCATAGAGCAATAAGGATTCGGGGCGGGGGGTGGCTGAGAGATGTAAGTCTAGCCCGTTTCAAGATGTGTATGACAAAAATACACGATTTGCGATTAGTACACTGTTTTGTTTTATTGTTAAGTTGGAGGAGGTTTGGAAAGTTTCAAGGGGATAGTTTGCATGGGGGGAAGACCCATATTCTCAGGCAGGATGACAATTTCACCTTACAGGACACTCAGAAGCATGGAGAAGGCTGACATGACTATGATGACCCTGAATGTTCAGGGACTGAATTCCCCAATGAAAAGCTGATCGATCATGCAGAGATTGATAGGGCTGCAGACCTCAGTGATGTTCCTACAAGAAATGCATCTACTACAGAGGGACAGAAAACACATGGCACACAAGCTCTTCCATTCTCAATATTATGCATTGAGGGGCATATAGACCAAGGGAGTGGGGATTCTGCTGCATAGAGGGTCTGGGTTCCGGAAGACGTTCCTGTACAGGGACCCAGAGGACAGGTACTTAGTGCTTAAGGGTATATTGGAGGAGCAGATATTTACCTTGATCGCACAATATGCCCTGAACAAAAGTCAAGATCAGTCTTCACCACGTTAGTACCGAAAATTGAAAGATGTTGCGAGGGTCAACTAATAATAGGCAGTGACATTAACTGTGTAATGGATCCCACATTGGACAAAACATTAGCTCCTACAAGTAATGACAACAGGAACAGACAAGCCTTGGGGAAATTCCTCAGAGCCTTAGATCTAATCCAAACATGAAGGTTCTTCCATAATACAGAATGAGACTTTACATATTTTTCAGCAGCACGCAGAGGATTCTCAAGAATTGACATGGTATTAGTGTCAGCAATGCTAATCAATAGAAACATGACAATGGGGCACAATACCTCTCAGATCATGCTGCAGTGTCCATCCAGATACACCTCAATAGTCCCCCGAAGGAGGTCCTCAGACAGTGGAGGTTGAACAAATGAGTCCTTAGGGATACGGCCTTGAGGTCCCATATGGAGAAGGTCATTACCAACTACTTTAAAGAAAACGACTCAGAGGAAATAGACCGGAGGGCGGTCTGGGATGCAAGTGAACTGTGGTTAGGGTGGAATTTATATCTCAAACGACCACTTTCTTCAGGGACCATGAGCTCCACCGCACAACACTTAAGAGAGAGGTAAAGGAAACTGAAACTCATCATAAGGAGAAGCAAAGCTCACAAATTGCACCCTTCTAACAATAGGCAGAGAGTAATCCAGGGAAAGAATTTTGCAGGTAGAACAAGGGGCAACCATAATACCGTTAAACATGCTCTCTTTTATGAGACGGAAGGCTCGGGAGACTGTTGGTCATTGTTGGAATCCACCCAAAAACACCTTACAAGGATGGGATCAGGTGATGCAAATGAAAGCTCTGACTCCAGGCCTTGGTCCCTATAACCCGATGGGTTTTAATAAGGAATTCTCGGCAGGCCGGAGCAAAGTATTTTGGGATAAATGGGGAGGGTGCACAGTCCTGCGACCGATGGATATTTACCATGGGGGAGACACTCTGTTTTGAAGACTGCAAGACTAGGTTCCATTGGGGACAGGGTGAATACTATAGATATGTCCAGATTAGACTTTGGCTATCCCAGAAGGAAGTGAAGGAAGCTGGCAGACAGACACTGATAGGGCTGGGAATGACAATGACAGAGCGAGGGGCAAAAAAGGGTGTTTCACAGCTATATCACCTAATAGACAATGCTCAGTTGAATAATAAGCTACCATATATAGATAGGTGGCAGACAGACCTGGATATTGAAATCTCAGAAGAGATATGGGGACAAATTTGGGTGCAAGCACATAGGGCCTCCAAATGTACAGCCATTAAAGAGTTGTCATTCAAAATCTGCTACAGATGGTACCTAACCCTGGAGCACTTAAACAAGATGAAACCAGAATTATCTCTTCTCTGCTGGAGGAAATGCAGCGCTCTGGGGGATCTGGGTCATATGTGGGGGTCGTGCCCAATGATGCATATTTACTGGAAGGAGATACTGGGCTACTTTAAGGAGATTACAGGTGTGTAACTATCTAACTCACTGCTGGTGGTGCTCCTGGGTGCAACAGCCGAAGACGCCTACTCGGTTATCAGAAGATCTCCCCCTGAAGGAGTTCAATATTTTTAAATGGGATATGACTATAGACAAGGCTCCAAATATATTTAGAAATCTGGGTAATAGGGCCATTGTAACAGCTGTGATCCTAGCAATCTAGCATAATTCTTGCAGGACTCAATGCCTCATCTCTTTCAGGGCAGTATCCCAGAATTCTGGGACATCGGCCCTACACAATCCTTCATATTTTAAGGTTATGTTAACTCCTAAATAGTCCACCTTCTCTTCCACCCACATGATAGGGGACACTCTCTTGAGCTCCTCTGCCACTTCAGCATCCTCTGTGATGTTGAGAGCCTTAGATTTCCCATAATTCATAGTAAATCCCGAAAGCTTGCTGAACCAGTGTAGATCCTTCAGGATTGCTGATAGGGAGTATCTCGGATCCCCCACATATAACACTATTTTTACGTTGCCTCATGCAAGTCACCCCCTTTATTCTATCATCATTCCGTATTAGGCAAACCAGGGGGTCTACAGCTAGGGCAAAGACAAGGGGGGCTAGTGAGCAGCCAAGCTTCATTCCTCTCCAAATCTGAATAGATTCTGACAATTCCCTATTAACATTAATTCTCATGGTCGGGTTTTGTAATTTGCTAATACCATTTCGGTAAACTTCGGTCCAAAACCATAGGCTCATAAGGCCAGTTCTGTATATGTCCAATCTTATCTTTCAAATGCCTGCTGGATGTCTAATGCTAGCGATGCAAATTTCTAGTCAGCTCTCCTCCCCCATTAAATACGTTTATGCCTCTTCTAATATTGTCATTCATACTATGCTCCAGGATGAAAACTGTTTGATCTGGGTGAATTATTTGAGGCAATATGTGCATCAGACGGCTTGCTAAAATCTTTGCATATATTTTAGCATCATCAA